>NC_132918.1:56137935-56795435 GCF_047675955.1 Chlorocebus sabaeus | reverse complement strand
TCCATGTCTGTATTTCTTTTGGGAATGTGTGTCTTGGAAACCAACCCTGTCTCTGGCAGATCTTTCTCCAAGTCTTGAATGCATTTAGGTTTTTTCTTTGTCAGTAGGAACTCTTTGAATAACGAATTCCGTGTGTGTGTGTGTGTGTGTGTGTGTGTGTGTGTGTGTGTGTATTTCTGGGTAAGCTGCAGTAGGATTACCTTTCTTTGGTCAGTAGAAGTACTCTCTCACTCCCAGAAATCATTATATTTAATAAAGTCAAAGTGCTACAGGAAGTCACAAAGAAGTGGGTGGAGTGGTTCATCTTTCCTGGGGGAGCTTACAACATAAAATAGGCAAAAAACAAAAAAACAAAACAGTCTTCTTCACATGATTTTATGCATCCACACTTGTTGAAGGAAAACGTTTCTCATGACAGTATTGCGAATGTCTGAAATAAATGCTTGAGTGATATTCAGAACAGGAAAATGAAGGTAACTCTGGCAGCCAGTGTAGCATCGAGGAAAATGGGGGACAGGAGGCCCAAACAGGATGTTACTGACAACGTCTAGGAAAGAGAGTGGAGAGGGTAGGAGAGGCTGGCCCCATCAACCCTGCAGGCACTCTCAAGAGGACTGGGGGCTGGACAGAGCTTGTCAGAGAGACCCCAAGCTCTACCCCTGGATGACTCAGGAAAAACAATACAAGGAGTGGAGGTGGCTTCCTGGGTGGCCCTGGTAGAGGACAGGGAAGGGAGAGGATGAGTTTAGCTGAGGTGGCTGTGTGACCAGGGGGACAATGTCAGGAAGAGATGTCCAGAGGTCTTGGACCAGAGACCAGGTGTGGGGTGCTGGGGACAGAGCAGGTATCTGAGTACAGATGGAGTCACTGAGGGACAGATGTGAGGGAGAAGACTGGGAACGGAACCTTAGAAACCCCTGATGTTTTGGGGAGTGGGAGAGAGGTGGAAGCCTGTGCATAAAGTGAGAAGAAGAAAAGCCCCAAGAGAGAAGTGTTGAAGGAAGAGAGGGTTTTAAACAGGGTGATGTGGTCAGCAGTCAGGAGAATGACTGAGAAAAGGTCATTGAATCTGGCAGCTGTAGTCTGCAGCCTGCAGAGGGAGCAGCTCCAGAAAGTGACAGCACTGGCCCCAGGTCAGGGGAGTGGAGGGTGGAGGGCCCTCACGGCTCCACTCACACGTAGACAAGAAGAGAGTGACCAACAATGGGAAAATCACGGTTAGAAAAGACCATAAATAGAACAAGGTCTGGGAATCCAGGGTGGAAGGGGACAGTAGTAGTCACAGGAGGGACAGAGGGATGAGAACATTCTTCTGAAAGAGGAGCGGGCTGACTAGGAGCCCTGGATAGATTTGGAGCTGCTGACTAGAGTTGAGACAAGGCAGGGTTAAAGGGGAACGGGGAGGGTCAGAAAAGGAGGGTGAGAGCGAGAGGAGAGGATGAGGGGGCCAGGCAGGGTCAGAGGGTGAGGGAGAGGACAAAGATGACAGTGATAAGTCTGTGGGATTGGATACCAACTGGACAGACCACAGCACAAACTCAAGAGGGCCCCCGGCCTTACCTGCTGCTTAGAAAATGAACCTGAGGTCACGCTGGGGTCAGCCCTCCTTTTTCTAGAGCTGTGGAGACCTTGAGGTCTACGAGGCAACCACCCAGCTAGTGGCAGCTTCTCTTCTGGGAACACTCCCCACAGCCCCCAACCCAGTGAGTCCTTCTGGCTTCTTGGTTTGTTTCTGAGGCTTCCTCCCCTCACCCACAACTTCCAGGGTAGTGAGGTGATGTTTCCTGTGCAATTCCTCCTGGAATTCCTGCCCAGCCTCGTGGGAGTCTCTAGCTGTCCTGGAGAGTCAAGCTGTGCCATTCCTGCCCACTGTGATGACCCAGACAGGCCCTTGGATCCCCCCATGATAGGATGGCTCTGACAGCTGTGAGAACAGGCTAGAGTTGGGAAGGCTGGAGGCAGCCCTATGAGGAAGGGTTGTGTGGTCCAGAGGGATGGTGATGGAGTGAAGAGAAGACGGAGATACAGGGGCAAATTTGTAAGTAGTGGATTTAGTATGTGGTAAGAGAAAGAGAGAAAACAAGGCTGGTCTCATACCAGTGACATTTGGATGTTGTCATCTGGATGACAGGCTTCTGAATAAGAAGTGCACCAGGTGAGCGTGTGACACCCGAGTGTGTTTTCCCCAAGGCTGGGAAATCTCAGGGAAGAGAGTGGATGTCTGCTTTCCTGAGAGGGGATGGAAGGTGAACATGGCCAGTGAACGACAGGATGGAGGCATGAGAGGGGCCATTTCTCAGGTCCAGTCTCTGCAGGGACTTCCCTGAGACATTTGGGGCCAAAGTCTGAGCCCAGTTCTGTGGTAGCTTTAGGAGGCCCATCCTGGTGGGACCACCTTGGTTCCAGCCCCCCATCTCCCAACTCCTGCCCTGGAAGCAATGATAGCCATCTGAACCTGGAGGACTGGCCAGACCTTTCTCACTAACCTGAAAAAAAAAAATCTCTTTCCCTGACCTAATATGACACAGTTTTCCACAAGAGCATTTTTTGTTTTTACCTCTGGAAAATAAAGCATTTGTTTTCCAAGAAACTGATTCTTGGATTAAAAGATTGGGCTTTGCAAAAAAAGTTTTAATAAAATAAAACTTTTCCAGTTGATGCCAGAAGTAGTTTCCTTACTCTCAGGTTGAGGCTCACTCCAGGGTGTGTGCAAAGCTGCAGTCATACCCTGAGACCAGGGTAGTATGAGGTTCAGAGATGTAATGTCTCACCACGCTATTGTGTCCAATGAGAAAGCCATGCCCAAGGACAGATGTGATGGCCACTTGCATGAACAGATGGCCATGCATGTCCTGTCACCACACACAAACTCCAGCAGCACTCCTGTCCTAGAGGCAGCAGCTCAAGCAGTTCCCTCTTAGGGCAGGGGGCTGCCTCCCATCCAGGGATGGTCCATGTTTCTGGAGATGCCCTCCCCATGTGCTTAGGCTTCCTAGGTTTTACCAGCCCTTTGGGGAAGGCTCTCTGGGGCTGAAACCCTGGAGGTGGCCACAGCTTCAGAGCTGCTCCTCCCACATAAACTGTGCCGTAACTGGCTGGTTATGTGTCCCTAACCCCCACCTTACTCCTCCCCGCCACCCCCACCAAACAGTGAGGACAGGATGGCCTCCCTGGCTTCTTCATTCCCAGGGCCTGGCAGAGCTCCTCAACTGTTCTAGTTTAATGAACAGACCGATGATGACTGAATTCTCAACCAGCTGATCAAATCCCTTTTGGTATAGTATAAACTTACTGTTCTGAGTAGCAAGGAGACACAGCCAACTTGCATCTCTCTAAAAACCCCTCCCACACCCAAGGGCTGGCAGAAAGATAAAGCAACGATAGGGCTGTATTCCTTTGCACCTCTGCACCCACAGGGTCATAGGCTTGGCACTGAACCCAGCACGGGGAGCAGCTGAGTTAGCAGCCCTCTGCCCATTCTGTCCTGCAAGTGACCTGCTAGCTATGGTCCAGTGTGAAAAGATGTGATGAGTGGGGCCAATTAGATTGCCTGTCTTGGGAATTTGGTATGAAAATAAGCACAGCAACTGCCAGGTTGCAGCAGATATGTAGTGTATATGTAGTGGCTTAGAAAGGCTGGAACTGTTGTGATCGTTAATACTGAGTGTCAACTTGATTGGACAGAAGGATGCAGAGTATTGATCCTAGGTGTGTCTGTGAGGGTGTTGTCAAAGGAGATTAACATTTGAATCAGTGGGCTGGGAAAGGCAAATCCACGCTTAATGTGGGTGGGCACCATCTAATCAGTTGCCAGCGTGGCTAGAATATAAAGCAGGAAGAAAAAAAAAAAAAAAAACCAAAAACGTAAAAAGACTAGATGGGCCTAGCCTCCCAGCCTACATCTTCCTCCTGTGCTGGATGCTTCCTGCATTGGACTCCAAGTTCTTCTGTTTTGGGACTCGGACTGGCTTTCCTTGCTTCTCAGCTTACAGACGGCCTACTGGGACCTTGTGATCATGTGAGTTAATACTTAATAAACTCCCCTTTTTATATACATACATACATATATATATATATAAAATAGGATGTATATATCTCCTATTACTGCTGTCCCTCTAGAGAACCCTAATACAACTGGCCATATGTAAGCTTAAGTTACAAACTACAAAGAAGCAGAGAAAGATGCCAGCTGGTAGCCAGAGACTTTAAGAGCCGAGGGATCAAGAACAGCTTTGTGGGAAGTGGGTTTTGTAGGTGAGGAGGAGCTATCCAGATGGACACGAAGTGGGGTGTGGTATAAGTATATGATGAGAATAGAGTATGTGTGTAGGCAGTCTGACTGCTGTGCAGGAACACCAAACATGCTCTGTGACTGCTTCAACTCTGGAAACCTCCACCTCACCATGGTTGGTTTCCCTAACCATGGCTTCACTCCAGGTACTGTCATCTCTCAGAACTCGGCCACCTCTGGACTTCTCTACTCTGGGTTCTAGAGTAGAACCCAGATCCTACTCTAGCCACAAATGACTAATCCCATTCCAACCACTTTCTCCCTTAGTCCCACATCTACTCTGCAGGCTTCCAGGTCCTCAATCTCCTGACAACTACCATGCCCAGTTGGAGCTCATGGCTGTCCACCTGAGCTACATCTCACCAATACCCTAAAACTCTCTTGCCCCACTATCCTCACACCTGTCCAGAAAAACTCCAATCCTCCACAGCCAGTCTTCTCTTTTGTAGCAGACTATTAGCTGGCCCCTCAAATCCATTATCTTCGTCTTCCATAGTAATGGTTTTAGTTGGGAACCTGGATGCCAGCCAGACTCCTTTCTCAGAGGTCCTTGCAGCCAGATGCCTAAGTTCTTGACAATAAAATGTGAGCAAAGGTGATGTGCACAACATCTCTATTATTTGTCTAAAAGGAAATTACTTGCTTTTCACTTCTGCTCCTGCCCCTTCCCAGAAGCTGGGATGTGGCAGAGACTCAGCGTTGGCCATGCAGCCACATTAATGTGGCCATGGGATCGCACAACAAGATGGAAGGGAACTGGGATCTTAAATGGTTCTGGAACATGAACCACACCACCAGCCTGGGCCACTCTCCTCCCTTTGGACTGTCATATAGGAGAGAGAACATTCATCTTATTTAATCCACTCTGTGTTACAGCAGATTCGACTGCAGCCAAATTCATGGAGAAGAATGCCATAACCAGTCACGGCAGTACCACTATAAATTCCTGTCTCCACCCTCAGCTGACCTCACTTGCACTGTTCCTGGTCAGCTCCCTTTCAGATTTCCCTTAGAAAAACCTTCACACTCTTACATACTTACAGACTCCTATCCAACACCTCTCACTCTGAACCAACAGTACCGTCTCTTATGTCATTAAATATTGAGAATACCAAGTCGGCTCTCCTAACACATCCTGCAATTCTTTCCTCTCATCCCAAATGTACAGGTGTCCTGTGTGTGCTCTGGTCAGACTCCCTAGATGAGAATCACAGCTCCACTATGACCTGTGCAATCTATCTCAACTTCCATTTCCTCCACCGTAAAATAGAAATTAGTAACAATTGTTGTCAAGATTAAATGAGATCATGCATGTACAGCAATCAGTACAAGGCCTGTATAGTAGGCAATGACCACCTGCTACTAACATTGCTAAAACAAATGTGACTGCATCACTGCCTGATGAAAGCCTTTTACTGAATCTCCAAAGCCTCCAGAACAAAGTCTAAACTCCTTAATATGTTAGGCTCTCACAGCATATCTGCCATTTACTCTTCAAATCGTCTGCTGCCCTATGCTTTAAACACTATGCTCCGATGATACCATACTCCCCACAAATCTATTATCAACTTCCACTCATTTGATGGGCATTTTAATATATGTCTGTCAAATGAGTGCTGGTTAGTACTCAACAAATTAATTTCCCTTCCTGGGGAATTCCAACTACCTCCTAAAAACATGCCAACATGAAAAAGAGCCTATTTTCAATCTCGTGTCTAGGAAGTGATACGGAATTCAGTTTCCTTATTTGTAAAATAAAACAGGTAATCCTCCTTTCATCTCTAAACTGTGATGCCCTGCTAAGGTGGCTGTGGAAAAAACTAATCTTTGTATCTACTTTAAGTCTTAATACATTGTTTAAATGCACTTGAAGTACTATACCCGGTGGAAAGGGAATGAAGTTCCTTTAAGAGGGACATAAGGACAAGAGCCAGAAGCTAAGGCTGGCAACAAAGGGACACGAAAGAATAAAAGGTCCAGAGTGGACGCAGAGGAAAATGGAGAAGGCGAAGCCCCTCAGTGGGAGCCAGTCCAGGTTTCCACGAAGCCTGGCAGTGCCAAGCTCCTGTCTCTTCCTCTTCCTGCCTTCCCAGAAGAGGTGAGAAGGACCCTAAGGGAATACTTACCACAAGACAAGTCTGCTCAGCTGGCCAAGAATGCTGGTCAGGTCAAATAAAGCTGCCCCTCTCCTTTAAGCTAAGTTATCTGTGGGCCGTTCTGGGGACTGGGACAGGGGGAAGAGTAAAGGCCAGAGGGGCACTGCCTAGAGATCCCAACACAAAACTTAAACACAGATTTATCAAGCACTGCACTTTCTGATAAAGAGATTATGGGTAAGTCAAACCCATTCTGGCTTGAACCACATTGGCCTAGAGGAATTTTCTCAGGATATTAATTTTAGTGTTTTTCTAGAATGAGGGCCCACAACCAATTCGTCATAGAGTCTCCAGGACGGTATCCTGCTCTCTAAATTAGGCAGACAATGTCTAAACTGTTCTTCAGATGCCTATTAAGTAATGCTGTGACCAAATAGTATCAATTCAAAAGTCAAAAAACCTAGTATGAATGCAAATATTGTCTAAAGACATATGAAATACAGTACAATAAATCTATGTAATAGATAATTAAATAAATATGTTTTAAGCTCTTTAATAAGACTTTCAATGGAGACACACAGCCAATCTCTGGCTTACCTCCAAAGGCCCTAAATAGTCAGATCATGAAGCTAGCAAAAAGGTACCTGGTGGTAGATACTGTATGCCAAATATTGAAGAAAACATAAATAACTTTGCAAGCTCAACTCTATAAGGTGGTAGCAGCATTATGAACAGGTAGAAAACAGTGGGCCAGAGGCCAAAGTAACAGCATTCACAATGGAATACAGCAGTAGAGTTTTCTGGACAAAGACTTAGAAGGTAAAGGTAAGGTAGTAATTCCTATCAGGCTTTCGTCTCAAATAATGGCAGGACTCACCAACTTCAAACACCAAGCTGAGTGGACACTCCCTACAGTCACTAAGACTCTTCACTATCACTGTATTTCTCTGACAGAACTTTTGAAGCATTAAATATATTGCTGAAGGAAGCCAGATACCAGCACATTTCTGCAAAGGGGCAGACACTGCTAGCTGTTCACCAAGAGCCATCGCCCCTTCCTTACCAACAGAAGCCCAATTTTGTTCACAACGAGAACATGGCCAACTCAAAACTCAATTTCCTCCAATGTGCATCAACTGTTGCATGATTTATATCCATACAATGGAATATTTGTCAGTAAAAAAAAGAATGAAGTACCGATACAAAATACAACATGAAGGAATCTTGAAAATCCTATGTTAAATGAAATAAGCCAAACAAAAAAGACCACGTTGTGTGATTCCATTTATATGAATGGTCCAGAACAGGCAAATCTATACAGACAAAAAGTAGATTCGTGGTTGCCTAGGGCTGAGGGTGAGAGTGGAACTGGGAGTGACTGCTAACGGGCATGGGGTTTCTTTTTAGGGTAATAAAAATGAATTAGATTGTGGTAATGATTATACAACTCTGTGACTACACTAAAAATCACTGAGAATTATACACTTTAAATGGGTGATACTAGAATTATATCTCAATAAAGCTGTTTTCAAAAAAGAACAAAATCTAATTTCCTGGCATACCTACTACAGGGAGTGCTCACGTGTGTTCAGGATACTAAGTTGTTGGTGGACGCATACTACAGGAAGGTAGTAGTTTCCTCACAAAAAGGACTCAGCTAACTAACTTATGCCTCTTGTTTTTTGCCCTTGCTCATCTTCCTATCTGGAGCAAGCTCTAGGCCCCTGGGGTCCCTAAGAGCCACAGCATGCTACAGATGGCAGAGTAGCAAAACAGGAGGAGACTGGCAATGGATGACACCCTGGGATCACTGCATTAGCCTTGGTTTCTCTCTCTCTGAAGCTGTTATGGGAGAAAAATAGACCTGCATTTGGTTAAGTGATTATAGTTGAATTTTTCCATTATTTGCAGCTAAATGCTATCCCTAATGATACAAACCTATCTAATATCAGCCTATGCTTATTCTCAGAACCAAGAAGGCAAAAAGCAAAAAAAAAAAAAGACTCAGAAAGATGTAAAAAAGTTTATCGCAAATGTAAACTTAAGGCACCATAGAGTTAACCTCTTTAAGGGTAAACAGTTATTTTCAAACTATTTTTTCCCCAGTTGTAATATATCCCCAGAGGAGTGCTCACCCTTCTAAAGACAAATCATTAAAACATGCTTCAGTGTTGAAAGACTGAGAAACCAAGTATGAACAAAACGATGTATTTGTTCAAAGAGAATAACGTTGAACATCATCAATCCCTCTTTTTTTTTAAGTTTTTACCAGTATAATAAGAACATCTGGTCTTTGAAAAGTTAGGAGACATCTCCCATTAAACCCTATAGACCTAGTTAGCCTTAATTTCTTAATGAACGGTGCTGTCAGGGAGAAAGCAGAGGCTCACCCATACGGTTCACTTACATATAAAATGTATGTTGTCAATATACTTATGCAGGATGTTTGTGTGTCCCAGAGAATTAAGTCCAATATTATCTTGAAATATTAAAGGCAAAAATGAAGGTAGAAAAAAATTATTAATTTAACAAGCAAGTATTTACATTTTTATTTTCTATACCCCTAAATTAAATCATCTCTTTTCTACTGTATGAATTGGGGATGAGGCGCATGGAAGAATAACACCTGGAAAACAATCTTGCACTAAAATCAATGAATTACTTGACTTGGAATAATTATTGTCAAACTCCAAAAAAAGTTGACCTGTGGGAGTATGAAACAGAATTTACATCAGGCTTATTATTCCGGTGACGAAAGAAAAAGCAGGTAGAACGAAGTAAAAAGGTGGTAGCTGGGGGCAGTGGGAGTGGACTTAAGCCAGTTTGGGGATAGGATACAGATGGTCTTTCCTACCAACCTGTCTCTTTTTATTTCAAACTTTATCAGTTTATGTTGCATCAAACTTGAACTCTTCAAATATGAGACAATGCTTTTAAGGAATTAGAAGACTTCCTTTCGGTTTAAGCCTCTCTAATTGCTCTCCTGTGCAAAATATAGGTATCTTCACTTGTTCATTCATTAAATATTCACCCCTACCATGTACTGAGCACACCACTAAAGCAATGGAGATTCAGATCTCAGTAAAACACAAGTTCCTATCCTCAAGGAACTCACAGCCAAGCGGTGAAAAATAAACCTCCATCTTACCTTTGTTAAAGTTCAAACCCAGGGAAAAAGGCTGAAAAGCAACCATGAAGCCGGGTGGAGAGCAGTAAGGTGTGAGAGGCACCTTCTTGGTCCCCGGGCCCCGGCAGCGGGGGTGTGGGGGGTGTGGGGGGTGCGGGGAGCACGTCATTCTTGGAGAAGGGGAAGGAGCATGCAGAGCGGTGGGATGCACTCAGGCCCGAAGTGGGGAGCAGGAGAAAAGGCAGAGCTGAGTGGATACTCCACCTAGGTCTGAAGTCTACTCTGAAGGCTCCAAGCAGGGAGAGCGGCTCAGTTTTAGAAAGTGTTACCTGGGCAGTTGCTGGCTAGAGGGGTTCAAGGTCAAGGCCAGGGAAGCAGCTATGGGGCAATCTGGACAAGGAAACATGACAGCTGCAAGCACAATGAGGGTGCCAGTCTGAAGTCCCAGGAAAGCCCGTCAACAGAGGCAGGCTGTTGGGTAATGGGACAGTGAGAGTTTTGTGTACCGCCTCCCTTACCTTACCTCCCTCACATTTCTCCCCCAGTAAACACACAACCCTTACACAACAAAAGGGATTGAGGCCAGAGTGAAAGTCTTTCATGCTTGTGGACCAAATGGCAAGGAAGAGCAGTGGCCCATACCCCAGAGGATTTTTCTCTCTCTACTGGATCATTCCCATGAGCCTGTGAAACATTTTCTGGCACTGTACCTTCATCTGGAAAACACTCTCGTCCCTGTCCCTCTTCTCCCAAAACCCCCCTTTCATCTCCTCTAGTTATTGCTCCGTTTCCCTTCACAGCAGGGCTGACTATAGTAGGCCTTTACATACCCACCTGTGTACACACTCGACTTGCTCCAGTCCCCATGCTCCTGCCAGTTAACTCCATATTGCCAAATCTGATGGAGGTGTCTCCATTTTGAAACACGACCTTAGTTGGGCTCCTGCAACACCTCATTTTCACTTTTTTGTTGTTGCTTTTATCAATCACAGTGGCTTCTCGGTCTTTGTTATCTCTTCTTCCTTCACTAGATGGAACTGAAGGTTAGAGTGCTCAAGACTCAGTCCTAGGCTCTCCTCTCCATCTATACACTCTCTCCCTAGCAACTCCATCCAGTACCATGGCTTTAAAAATAGTCTATATGCTATACGCCTACATTCATATGTTCAATGAGACCTTCCCTGAGCTGCAGACTCTCGTCTGTCAATCAAAAATCTCCATACAGATGATCAACTGGCATCTCAAACACAGTCTACACCAAATTATGGATTTATCTGGCCAATGCAAAATCCAGTTTCTCCTAGACTTTCCCCAATCTCAGTATATAGCTTGGCCATAAAACCAGATGCTCAAGCCCCAAACCAATTAGTCATTCCTGACCTCCCTGTTTCCTTCTTCACCCCACCGTCAACATCCAATGGATCCAGGTCCTGGTGTATCTTCAAAACGTATCTCTAATCTGCCCCTTCTCTCTGTATGTCCTCACTTCTCAAAGGGTTCAAACCACTATCTTTACTTTCCTGAACTACACAGTGGCTTCTTAAAGGGTCTTGTTACTTCTTCGTTTGAATTCTCACAATCCAATCTTCACAGAGGAGCTGGCACAACCTTTTCAGAATGACAAATCAGATCATATTGCTACTTATTTGAAAAATTCTCAAATGAATTCCCACTGTATTCAGCAAAAAATATAAAAGTATACCACAGTTTACAAAGACCTGTTTCTTTGTACCACTCCCCTCACTAACTACTTTCTAGCCATGCTAGCTACCTTTCTCTTTTTCTAATAACAGCAGCTAGAGAATGAACGGGAAGGGCTGAGATTAGAGGCCAGTTTGCTTCTGCTTTAAGGTTTCTGCAATTATGTGCCTTCTGCCTCTGTGTTCTCATGGCTGGCTGCTTCTTGCCATTCAGATCACAATTCAAATGCCACCTGCTTAGAGAAGCTTGGCTAATTATGACATCTAAAGTTACTCTCTCTAATATCACTCTATTATTTCCATCATAGCACTTACCAAAATCTTATTTATGTTCATTACCTGCTTTTCCTAACTAGAATGCAAAATCTAGGAGGGGAAGAACCTCACCTATCTTGTTCCCTGCATTATCCTGACAGTCAGGATACAGTAGGCACTCAATAAATACACACTGAATGAGCAACCAACCTAATCCTCCTTCCATCAAAAAAAAAAAAAAAAAAAAAAAATTCTTACAATAGGAGGATTACAAGAAAGAACAGAATAGAATGCACTTCTAGGTCACCAGAGCCAGCTTATAATACCACAACAGTGCTTTGTCAATTTGCTTCTTTTCCATAAAAATTATATTTTCTGCAAAATCAGTAAAATGTAAAACTTCAGTAACATTCACAATCTACAACAAAACTACTGAAAGAAGATGAGTCAGTGAAATCTTATAACTGCTCTTCCCTTCCCATGTCAAAGACTCCAAGTAGCTCAAGAAAAATCTACAATAAAAATACATACATAAAATAAAAGTGCTCACAAACACAAAAAGATAAGGTTACAAGCACCACACCATCCACCAAACTGAGGACATTTCTTACTATCTGTTAATTGAGGATAGAAGTCAAGTGTCAGTACTTATTTTTTTAAAATAGATCCTGTACATGTTAATAAACTGTGATTTTTAAACAATGCACTCACTTGAACACAAAATAAGACTGCCCTGAATACTGGAAGGGACGCTCGAGCTGAACCACTCCATGTGGAAAATACACAGTAAGTGCTATAAATGTTGACTGAATGCCTTCTAAGAATGCAGGTTATGAATGAAAATATAATTTACAAATGGTTCAAAGGGACTTTTTAAAAAACAGTCCTCCAGGGACTGGCTTCATATGAGTATTTCATAAAACCAAAGGACTGTTAACAAATGTACACAGAAAATCATGCCCTTAGCTTACTTGTGGAAAACCAGGCACTATGTGAGCTATCTTTCCAGGTGTGTTGCTGATTCATAAAGCTTGTTTAAAAACAGCGAAAGCCTCCAACTGCTGCACATTCTCCCTCATATATCTGTGAAGATGGGAGCAGTGGCAGTACCTGCAGGCCTAGCTATTTAGGAGGCCCATTCAACTCTGTTTTAGGCCAACTAAAACTGAGCATAAATACATACATACCCCTTACTTGCTGGTTTTGGAGAAATGTTTCAGTGTTGTAATACTTCCTTGTAACATTAATTCCAACTTTATACTAGAACCTGGAGACTGAGCCAGCTGTAACTGTGTTAGGGCTTTGGAACTTGACTGAAACATCATGAAATAAAACACACATGTCCAGTTGTTGAATGTTCAAAGCTCGCAATAACCATTCATTATGAAAAATAATTTCAATACTGTCATAATATAAAACAAATCCTTTAATTTTTCAAGTGTTTAAAAAAACAATTTTATACTTAAGCCAGCCTTGAAGATAAGCACAAAATTTACCAGTTTACATTTTTTTTTTTTAAAAAAAAGAATGACAACAACTCAAGCACCCACTCTGTGCATAGCACTATTCTAGGTGCAATAAAAGGGAATCTTAACCTTAGAAATATGAGTTCACTTTCTGGAATGGTATTATCTCCTTTTCCAGAGAGTAAAAATAAATAAAATCACCATTGTTTACTACAGATCTGCCCCAAACCACTTCTGGTTCACAGAAAGGCTAATTTCTGCCAAATTAAAGATGTAATGAACTCAGTTCCTGCTTTCCCAAAACATACGAAAGCAGAATTCCTTTTCACTGAAAAAAATAAACAGTTTTCCATGCAAGGGCAGTTTGCTTCTAGTAAGTATTAAAAAAAATTGCTTTCTTCCTCTAGCTTTTCTTTAAATTTTCTTCCTCTAATACTGCCTTTTCTTGTACAAGGCAAACCAGGTATCTTTTAATGCTGTTTTTCCTTTCCTAAGAAAAGCATTGCATTTTGAAGACAAACCATTTCCCAGAGTAGTGACAAAAAATAACATTAAAAAAACTTTAAAGGTGAGTCACTTACATCACCTTGATGAAGTAAAAAAATAAAAAGCAGTTGGCACTAAGATAGCTAATTCCAAATATCTGTGTCTAAACAATTTTAAAAACTGTTTGTTTATTTTGTAAGAATGTACCCCTAGTCCAAAGTAACTATGTTTTAAAAAATTTTGGCCAAAAAATTTACAAAAACCCTTTCAGTTCAACCTAATAAAAGTGATTATCTAGAAAATATGCCACATTATTAAGTCTGTCTTAAAAAGTTCAGATTCTAAAGCATTCCTAAGGCACGGTGTTCTGGAAGACGAATGTGCTTCTGTTGGCGTTGTGTTAGATATGAAGCATCCATGACAGGCTTCAAGTGAGCCGCGACAGGCACCTTCCTCCTGATGCTGTGGGATTGGGAGAGAAGAGTCAGACGTAGGCCCCCAGGGCTGCGTGAAACTCTGTTAGGCACTGTACCAGCTGCTGAAACTTGGGCCTCTCCTCCGGATCTAAGGCCCAGCAACAGGCCATCACAGCAAATCTGCAGAGTGACAAAAATGAAAATTTGGACTAGTAAGGATACAGTATTCCTAAACTTTTGGTCAGTTTGATGCCAGTTATGCTGCCTGTCTAAAGGTGGGTATGGAGAGGACAATATATTAAAAATGGATTCATTTTACTATCTGTTGGCAGCTCTAGAAAGAAGCTAAAAGAAATTATTTGGATTACATGTGTGAATTTAAATTCTTCATGACAACATATCAAAATATTTCAGCAAATACAGAGAGTTCATGTAAAATCCTAAAACACAGTCAAAAAAGAACAACCTGTGTTTTCCTGTAGTTAAATTAAGAAAAAGAACTTGGAGGAAGAGAAAGTTTTATCTAAGTTCTATGAACCCTGAATCTAGAGTAAAATCAGTACAAAAGCTGCCACCTTGTCATGGTGCAGAAACTTCAGGGAGTTCTGGAACTGAGAACATACTCATCTGTACAATCACTCATCCTGAAGAGCCTCCTGTTTATCCCATCCTCATTACATGGCAAGATAAGCTACGTGATAGAAGCAGGAAACAGAAAGCAACTATTTCGCTTACTAGTCCAGATCATCTTCCCTGTATCAGCTGATACTAACTGGCAAGGCAAAATGACAATGAGAAAGGTTTTATAACTACTATGTCCTTTATAATTACTTTATAACTACAAAAGTCAGGTACTCACTCTGTATAGAATAACTGACATAGTATTCAATTTTCTTAGTACACCCTCTCAGACTAATTTATAGTGCTTAGATTATGCACTATAAAATAAAATGCAAGGCATTCTAATATCAAATGCATGAAAGAGTGAATCTCCCTGACTTTGTGGTTCTTTATAAGAGTCTAATTTAAATCCAAAGAGTCATTATTCTCAAAAGGGAAGGCTCTATGTGAATATGGAAACCTGCTCTTTTTCCTTTATTCCAATATAGTAAATGGAATAAAACTCATGCCTTCAAGCTCAAAAAAAAACTCACAATTCATCAGGACAGTTGATTGGCTGGGCTATTCGGTAACCATCTTTCAGGTATGCGGCCATCTCGAAGGGGTCAATGTCCACGTAGGGCGTCTGGCCCAGAGTCATGAGTTCCCACAGCGTCACTCCAAAGGCCCACTAGGAAAGGAGCAGGAGCACAATGAGGGGACATTTAAAACAACGGTCAGGGGGCCAGTGCCCACAGCCAGCTACAGTACAAAAAAACAGCAGCTCAACTCATGCTTCAGAAAAGTGAAATGTTATTTACAAAAAGAAGTCTATCATACACAGTTAGTTTCCCTTGCTAAGATAAAAAAGAGTGCATTCAATATTAATAATATAAATTCTAAGTAATTAGATCCATTGGAAGTAATAGTCTACTGCTGATTACAAGTTATGTATTATGAATTATGTCTAAGATTCTTCTAATATGAGAATTTGTAACTGTAAATACTATAGCTAGTCTGCATGATTGAGAAGTGGAAAATGAACAGAATTTTAGTCTAATTAAAGGGAAGAGCATCCTAAGTGAAATATGCAAATGAGGGAAAATATAAGAAGGCATGGATTTTTACTGTATTTAAAGTTTTAAATTAAAGGATTAAAATAACTTCCAACCTTGCTTGAGTAAGCGATCAGATTTATTTAAATTCAACATGTAAACTACAGAAAGGAACAGGAACAGTAAACAGTGCCAACAGTGTCCACTCATGGTCTGTTTGGAGCTCCCCAATTTGGCCACTTCCTGGCTGTACTCAGCTCCTGGAGACCGTGCAGGGGGCAGGGGACAGGCAACATGTCTACACAGAGCTGCTGCCACATGGCTGGGAAGGACTCAGATCTGGTACATCCACTGATCTGCCACCAAGTGTGAACCCTGAGGTCAGAACAACTGAACGTGGATGAGGAGGGGGATACCTGTGTACTGTAGTATCAGGTTTATGAGAACCTACAAGTTCGAGATATTCTGCATCCTTCAATACATTTAATTTCCTCAACAAACCTGTGAGAATCACTGGTAGCTCAATTTTACAGGCGAGAAAACTGAGGCTCAGAGAAATAGCTTGCCCCAAAATACGTATTTTAATGAGTAAAAGAGAAAAACGTGAAAAAAAGAAAAGGAAAAAAGAAAAATACCAAACACGAGTCAAATACAAGTCTATTTATAAAATCTAAGCATGATGCATTAAATTTTAGGTTATTATTTTTCAATAGTAACAAAATCCCAAAATACTTTGTAAAATACACAGATTTTTAAAAAAGCCTTATAATAGTGAACAACAGCTGCATTTTTCCCCCAGAATCTATGCAAACAAGAAAACAATGAAATGACATATTTTAAAATATTTTAGGGCCAGGCACGGTGGCTCACACCTGTAATCCCAGCACTTTGGGAGGATCACCTGAGGTCAGGAGTTCGAGACCAGCCATGACCAACATGGAGAAACCCCATCTCTACTAAAAATACAAAATTATCTGGGCGTGGTGGCACATGCCTGTAATCCCCGCTACTCAGGAGGCTGAGGCAGAAGAATTGCTTAAACCCAGAAGGCGGAGGTTGTGGTGAGCCGAGATTGCACCACTGCGCTCCTGCCTGGGCAACAAAGTGAGACTCTGTCTCAAAGAAAGAAAAAGAAAAAATTAAAAACTGTCATAGAAAGTTCTATATAGAACCAAAATATACTTCAACAATGAAGATAAAATACAGTTTTTCAGACAAATAAAAGCAGAGAGACTATGTTTCCAGCAGACCTGTAAGATGTATGAAAGCAGTTCTTCATGTGGAAAGAAAATATACCACATGGAAATCTGAGTCAACGCAAAGAATATAGAGTGCTGAAAATATATTAATAACAACTGAACATATTCTCTTATGTTAAAATTTCCTTGAGAGACTATTTAAAGGAAAAACAGCCAACAATATATTGTGGGGTTAATAATATACAGAGAAGTAAAAGGTATGCCCACAAACAGTTTGAAGACTGGAAGGGGATGAATGGAAACACTATATTAAACATGAAATGATATAATATTTTTGGAAAATAGAAGGTTTACATTGTAAAGCCTAGAGTAGGTTTTTTAACCTCAGCACTACTGATATCGTGGGCTGGAGGATTCTTTGCTGTGAGTAGCTGTCCTGTGCGTTGTAGGATGTGTAGCATTCTCCCTGGGCTTAGCCATTAGATGACAGTAGCACATCCTCCAAGCTGTGACAACCCAAAATGCCTCCACACATAGCCAAACGTCCCTTGGCACAGACAAATGCCCTTAACCAGAGCAAAACTGTCCCAGTTAAGAACCACTGTGTTAGACTGAACAACAACAAAAAATTTTAAATATCAGAAATAAAGGAGGGAACACCATCCTTTAGGACATCAAAAAATACTATGAACAATCCAATTTTATGCCAATAAATTCAGTAACTTAAATGAAATAAACACATTTCTTAAAATACAAATTACCGAAACACGCAGGAATAAACAGAACATCTATATAGCCCTACATCTATTAAAGATACTGAATTCACAATTCAAAACTTTTCCACAAAGAAAACTCAACATTGTTTGGTGAATTCTATCAAACTTGAAAGAAAACACAAATCTGTATTAGTTTCCTAGGGCTACCATAATAACATATCACAAACGAGTAGCTTAAACAACAGAAATTTATTGTCCCACTGCTCTGATAGCTGTAAGTCCAAATCCATGTGTCAGCGGGGCTGTGCTTCCCTGGAAACCTGGAGGGGGAATCTTCCCTTGCCTATTCCCAGCTTCCTGTGGTTGCCGGCAGCCCCTGGTGTGCCTTGGTTTGCAGCTGCAGCCCTGCAGTCCCTGCCTCTATCTTCACATGACATTTTCTCCTCGTGTGTGTGTCTCTTGTCTTAGGGGGGATTAGAGCTCATCCTAATTTGAGCATGACCTCATCTTAACGTTACATCTGCAATGACCCTATTTCCAAATAAGGTCACGTTCTGAGGTACTAGGGATTAGGGCTGCAACCGATTTTTTTTTTTTTTGGCGGAGGCAGGACACAATTCAACCCATTCATTACACACCCAATCCTACATAAACTTTCAGAACACAGAGGAAGGAGTATATCTCAATCACTTTGACGGCAGCATTACCCTAAATACCAAAACCAGGGGTTCAGCCTTTTGGAAACTATTATCTTTTTCATTAACAATGATCATTAACACGGAGCAAAGCTCAGCCTTGAAGTCTATGCTCTGGGAGGAGGAGGGGGCAGGGGACAGATGAAGAAGTGTGTCTTGTTTCAAAATCTCCACAGAGTCTTGGAGGCTACTAAAATTTCCCTTACACCTACTGGGACATTCTGTTCTGCTTAAAAATGGAAAAATGATTTCGAATTAATAAAAGTTAAAGGACGGTGCCTGCTCACATCTAGTTATTTGCCTATCTTTAAAACCTTACTCTATATGAAACTTTTTTCTGAGAAGTAACAAGATCTATATGAAATCTTAATACTGACAGTCATTAGTAAATGCAATGCTTTGTTTTTAAAATCGTGTCCAATTTCCATAGAGAAGGTAGTTCCCTGCACAGATGGAACAGAGCCCAAAGAAATGAAACTGGTCGGAAGGGTGCTCCCATCCCTTCCTCCTGAGATGAAATGATCCATTTAAACTAGATTTTGGAAGAAGAAACGATGGGAATTGGTGACAAGAGCATCTTGACCCTTTGTACACAGGGAATAACCCCATCCACTGACATTATAATACCTTCTGACTATAAGGGACTTTGATAGTAAGGTTGGTGGTATTTGAGATCTGGAGTTGAATATAAGTATCACAGCAGCAATGTATATAAGCTTTTAAAAATTACTCCCTTCCCACTGTTTTGTTCACATTATTACTGCCTAACATTTACCTAAGGTTTTCATATTACAACTACAACACTAAAAGACGCCATCGAAAAGAACAGTTAAGCCAAAGGGAACAATGCCGTTTCGTTTCCTTAAAAACTAACAAAAGTGATTAATTACATGTTGGCAAACCAACCCTTAAAAAAATAATCAAGACAAAATGGCACAGAGATGATTTGTGGAAAACTTGCTCTAAAGTCTTCTGATAACTGAACCATTTAAAATTTAGACAGACTTATTCTATAATTTCCTTCTGTTTGACGTCGGTGGAAAGGGGGCAATAAGAAGGTCATGCTGTTCTTTCCAGAGTTTTATGAAAGGCCGTGGCTAAAGAACATTTAGAGAATTACAGTGTTATTCTATTCATCTTATTCCTCTCCCCAGAACATGTGTTATTTTATAGCTTCCATATATAAGATGTAAAATGGTTTTTCCACAAAACATATATGAATATGACTTGTCAAAAATTATATAAGTAAAATTCCTTTTTTCTTTTGGTGCAGCATTAACTAAAGATGAGGCTACTGAATTAAGGCATTTCCAGTCATTACTTCAGGAACTTACAATGCAAGGCTCACTTCAGTGAACTATAAACTGAAAAGAAAATAATTCCATTCAATTGTAAATTATCTTATCTGACCACAGTGGAAGTATCATCAGGTGTTCCATGGCTAGGCCTTTCTGTTCATATTAGAAACCTTATATCTCTTTCTCATATGAAGACATGGCTGCAGATTACCAAAGTGCAATTAAATAAATCTGGGTTGTTTTATTAGAAGGAGAAGAATTATCTGGGCTGCTTGCTAAAAAGTATAGTTCCCCAGTCCTATCTTAATAATTCTGAAGCCTGGATCACATTATTTAATTATTTATTTGTATTTTTAGCAGAAATCGGGTTTCACCATGTTGGCCAGGCTGGTCTCGAACTGCAGGTTTCAAGTGATCCACCCGCTGTGGCCTCCCAAAGTGCTGGAACTATAGGCATGAGCCACCATGACAGGCCTGGATCATATCACTTTAAACAAAAGTCCTTGGCAGGTCTTAAGAATGGGCAAATTTAGCAAGTAGTCTTAGATATGTTAGCAGCAGTGATCAGACAGCGACGACAGTTTTCATTTATTTTTATTGTAGTACAGCTGACACATAAGAAACTGCACATAAAGTATTCAACTGGGTAAGTTCTGACACACATAAACACTCCTGAAACCACTGCCACAACCAAGGTAAGGAGCGTAGCTATCACCTCCGAAAGATTCTGTTTTGATCCTTTCCCTTCATCCCTCCCTACCACCAGCACTACCATTCCCAAGTACCTGCTAATCTGCTTTCTGTCACTATATAGTTGTCATTTTCTAGAATTATATAAATAGAATTATTCAAGCTGTATACTGTTTTCCTAGCTTCTTTTACTCAGAATAATCATTCTGAGATTCATCCATGATGCAGCATGTACCAACAGTTCATTCCTTTTTATTTAGTAGTATAGCTCATTATATGAATACTGCAGTTTACCCATTTGCCTGTTGATAAGCATTTGAATTATGTTCAGACTTAGCTATTAAAAATAAAGCTGCTATGAACATCTGTGTACAGTGTTGGTAAGAACACGTTTTCATCTCGCTAAGAGCAAAATGACTGAATATGGTACATATATATTAATTTTAAGAAATTGCCAAACTGTTTTCCAAAGTGACTATCCCATTTTACATTCCTGCCAGAAGTGTAAAAGAGCTCTTGTTCTTTCATATCCTTGTCAATATTTGGTATGGTCAGACTTTTCAATTTTAGCCAAACCAACAGTATCTCACTGTGGTTTAATTTTGCATTTCCCTAATGAATGACTAATAATGTTGATAATATTTTTCAAACTTGGAGAGACTATCTTGAGTTTTCTGACCAAGGCAAAAACAGTGTACCTCTCCTATTGTGTATGTATTCTTTAATTTATCTCAGCAATGTATTGTGCAGCTTTTTCACATTTTTTGTCAGATTTATTCCTGAAAACTTCATATTTTTGGTGTTCTTATAAACTTTCTTAAAACTTTAATTTCTTATTTTTCATTAAGTGTTTAAAAATACAATTTATTTTCGTACATTGATCTTGCAATCTTTCTAAACTCACTTATTAGTTTTAGTAGCGTTTTTGTATATCATACTGAATGTTCTACATAAATGATCATACTATTCTGCAAATAGTTACTTTTTTCTATCCACCCTTTTCTTCCCTTAGTGCACTGGCTATAACCTTAAGGACAGTGCTGAGTAACAGAAATGATAATAGTGGGCAACCTTGTCTTGTTCCTGATATTAAATAAAAAGAATTCAGCCTTTCACCACTAAATATGTTAGCTATAGGTTTTTCTGTAGATGCCCTTTACCAGGTCTAGAGCAGATGTCCAGAGGGACAAGCCTCCTCTTAGATGCCTCTTCAGGTCTGGTGTGTCCCAAGTGCCAAAAAAGGACCTCAGTGCCTCTGGGGTGGGGCCCTGGCAAAGAGCCAGTGAGGTGCCTTCCCACCTAGCTGAGAGATGATGTTCCCACCCCAAGAGGCCTGAAAAGCAGAGTACTAAGCCAAAGAGAATTATTCTTGAATCCTAAGGTTTAATATTGTTTGTTCGGTTAGGTTTTCAACTTATTTTAGATGCATTCATCCTTTCTTCTTTCCTATTTCTTCCCTTTGGAATGAGTATGTCTACCCATAACTTGTCCCACCACTGTATTTTTGAAGCACCTAACTTGTTTGCTTTTATAGGTTCAGAGCTAGAGAAGAATTTGCCTCAGCATAAACTGTACCTTGAGGTTCATCCATACCGGATTTAGATGATATTTAAATGACACTTTGGACTTAAGACGTTAGAGCTGATGCTAGAATAAGTTAAGACTTTTAGGGCTGTTGGGATGGAATGAATGTATTTTGCATGTGAGAATGACATACATTTTGGAAGGCCAGTGGCAGAATGTGGTGGACTGAATGTCTGTGTCCCTGCCACCATTCATATGCTGAAACCTTAACCCCTAAGTAATGGTATTAGGAGTTGGGGCCTTTGGGAGATGGTCAGGTCATGAGAGTGCAGCCCTCATAAATGGGATTGGTACTCTTATAAAAGAGACCACCAGAGAGCTCCCTCACTGCTTATGCCACATGAGGACCCAAAGAGAGGGTAGACATTACAAACCAGGAAAGAGGCTCTCAACAGACACTGAACCTGCTGGCACCTTAATTTTGGACTCTCCTAGACTCTAGAATTATGAGAATTCAGTGTTTGTTATTTAAGTTATCCAGTCTACGGCAGTTTGCTATAGTGGCCCCAATACACTAAGACACCAACTCAACTTCAAACATCAGCGATCTTTAAGCAGAGTGTTATACATGATTGAAAAGTGACTACTTCTGCTATGAACCTGCCCTACGATCTGTGATTAGGAAAGACAGAGGAGCCAACATTGGATGCTAACCAGGCCATTACACGCATCTGTTATTTATGGCACTTTTTGCCACTGCATCAGATGCACGGAGCCAACACTGGATGCTAACCAGGCCATTACACGCATCTGTTATTTATGGCACTTTTTGCCACTGCATCAGATGCACAGACATTACTCCATCAGAACACTGGGGCTATCTGAAGGGAATATCAAACAGAATAAGAACAAGTCTCTTTAAAGGAATGTAAAGAGTTGTTTACAAGATTTTATCGGTAAATTATCCTGAGGGAGAGCCAACGACAGAAAACATACCCAGGCCAACTATTTGATCACAGGACAGCAAGTGCTCACCTCTGAAAATACAGCAACTCTTCCTAAAGTAAATCCATTTATTCCTCATTCTAAGGAAATATTAGGATGAATAAAACAATACCATTAAATAAAACTAAACAATATCTTAACGTTAATATTAAATTTAAAATTTTATTTCTTCAAGTCTGAAATAATCCTTGCACCTCTAGATTTTTCCTGTCTTTAATATTTATTCCTCTTAATGTGAACTTAATACTTAAATGATTGTTCCAAGATTATTGTATATAAAATCAGCAACCATAAAGGAAACAAATATTAGGAATCTACGCCTTACTCTAAAATTAATAATGAATAAAGTTTTCTATACTTTAAAAAACAATAAGCATCCTCCATAACTCTAGCTTTCTCTTTGATACCACAGTAGTACAGCAGACTACTCTTCATGGGTATATTATAAATGTCAGACTCTCCCGCTCAGGTCTGCTCAGGATACAACAAGCACTGGGCTTCCTCCACAGCACTGGGCAAATAGGGAGTTAAAGAGTCATACGTAGCAATGTGCTGCAGATGCAGTCTCTGGATAACTTCAGATTTCCCTTTATTTTCTAGGTAATCATTAACATTCACAAAATAAATAATGTAAACGCACAAGCAACACATTTTGATGTGTCCTGTCCCCTAAAAACTGTTCAAATACCTTTAAAAGGATCTCTTCATTGCCATAAACCATGCTGACAATATTTGGCATGGAAGTTATTTCCTTGACCTGTTTTTCTTAAGAAAATGCTTCTTAAACACAATGTAATACTATAAAGACAAGAAAACCAATAAGAAAGAAATTCATAACTGCGGACTCCTGATTACATTTAGTAATCTCCTAATAGAAGGTAGTTCTTAAGAGCAGAATTACGTTAGCTACTATAATTAGCTAAATAATTCAAAGAACATGTAAATCAAGAGCTCTATTTTCAAAAAAAGGAAAAGAAAGTCACATAAAAAAATTTATGGAGGTATCCACATCTGATGAAAACACAATAAAAACAATATCCAGAAATTCTTAAGAATGCCTACAATGATATCATATCTTAGAATAATATTAGACATTTATAACTAGTCAAATCTTGATGTGCATAGTTCTTAAGCTCAATAGTTAAAAGTTGATGTTAACGTAAGAATCTGGACATACTGAAATATTGAATCCTTTCAGTAGAAATTCTGAAAACACAACCTAGAGATGCAATGTATTATTTTTATGATGGAAAACATTAATGTATTTCTAAATAAATTGTGTAGAATTTTTAATTATAAAGAAATGCAAAAATATTAAGGATGTCTTAAAGGACAGAGAAAATGTTCCCTCCAAGGCAGCAGTATCATTTGTTGGGTGCTACATTTACATCTAAAAATATGTATTTCACATGTGTATAGACTCTGGTGGAAGTGTCCAAAAATAGAATATTAAATGTAACATTTAAGCCCCCAACTTCACCCATAAAGAAAAAGTGGTAACAGAACATAATGACTGTTTGTATGTATTTCCAACCCAAATGTTAAAAAGCAATCTTCAACATGTGCACTTTAAAATATTTTAAGAATTAAAAAAAATTCAGTCCCAAAAAACTAAAAGGCAGGATTTTTACACGAATAGTCACATCATAGTCATGGAAAACAGAAGGGTGTTCCTAGTCCTTTCAATTCCAATTATCTAAAGCAAAGGCAATACATACATATGTGTGTGTGGGATTGTATATACACACACATATATATATGGAAACAAATTTATAATAATCTAAAAAAGAAAAATGTGAGCATTTTCTAGGAGTTAATCACGTTAAATGCAAATCAAAGGATATTTTAACATCACATGCTAAGTATAGCTCAGAAAATTTGGGTCACACAGCTATTTCAAGTAAGTTTATGCCAAAACACACTGAAAGTAGTTATGATGTTAAAGTAATTCTCCTGTTGAGGTGCCTCTTGCAGAGGCAGCTAGCGTGAGGCTGGGGAATCGCTAAGCTACGTGTCATGCCCTGTGCTGCCAAGACTCGTGAACAATTGAGTCAGGGTGGCTAAAATCTACTCCAGAAAACCAAAAGGCAAGATGTTTGCTTATGCCTTCTTTGTGCAGGCATGCAGAGAACCTAAGAAGAAAAACCCAGATATCCCTGTCAATTTTACAAAATTGACCAAAAAGTGCACTGAGAAGTAGAAGACAGTGTCTGGGAAAGAGAAGTCTAAATCTGATGAAATGGCAAAAGCGGATTAAATATGCTATGATTCAGAAATGAAGGATTATGGACCATCTAACGGAGGCAAAAAAACAAAAAGGACCTCAATGTCCCCAAAAGGTCACTGTCCAGATTCTTCCTGTTCTGTACAGAATTCCGCCCCAAGAATTCAGACCCTGGCATCTCTATTGGAGATGTGGCAAAAAAGCTAGGTGAGAGGTAGAGTAATGTAAGTGACACTGAAAAGCAGCTTTGCATCACAAAGGCAACAAAGCTGAAGGAGAAGTATGAGAAGGATGTTGCTAACTGCAAGTCTAAAGGAAAGTTTGATGGCGCAAAGGGTCCTGCTAAAGTTGTCTGGACAAAGGTGGAAGAGAAAGGCAAAGATGACGAGGAGGAAGAGGCAGAGGAGGAGGATAATGAATAAAAAACTTTATCTGTAATAACTAACTAACTAAATAACTAAAGTAACTCTCTTGTGAAGCTGATCACCATTAAGTTAATGGTGATATTTAAAAATAAAGCTGCCACATGAACAAGCAACTATTTGGTATAACTGCATTCTGATGATGGCAGATTCTTACCTAAAATATGTGAACTCCTGCAAAATGTCATAACCATAAAAATAACTATTTCTGATATAATTTGAAATGTTCTGCCTAACCAAACCATGCCATGTATCCTCAACATGAACTTTGCCAGTTAATATCCAGCTGAAGAGACTCAACACTCCAGGAGCATCTTGCTTGGAGATTTATTATTAGCTATACCCTCATTTGTTGAAAGTATATTATCTAACTTAATTTTCACTCTGTAGGTCCTGCAAAATATTTGATCATAAATATTACCAAAAAAACTCCTATCATCACTTAATTATACGATGGTATACCTACACAGATATACATTAAATTAAGTAATACAGGCTGGGTGCAGTGGCTCACACCTGTAATCTCAGTGCTTTGAGAGGTCAAGGCAGGAGGATCGCTTGAGCCCAGGGGTACAAGATCCGCCTGGGCAACACAGCAAGCCTCCATCTCCACAAAAAATAAAAGAATTAGCCAGGTTTGGTGGCACACACTGGTAGTCCTAGCTACTCAGGAGGCTGAGGCAGGAGGATCACTTGAGCCCAGGAGTAAAAGGCTACACTGAGCTATGATTGCACCACTGCACTCTCACCTGGGCAACAGAGTGAGACCCTGTGTCTAAGGAAAAAAAAAGTAATATATATTTTGGGGGCCTCCACTGTGCAAGCAAATAGCACTATTCATCATCTTGCATACCCCTTTGAAATACAAGCTATCAATGCTCCTTTTCCTAAGAGAATAATAAAAAAATTTCCAACCTCTTCAAATTACACGAAATACTTAGAGATTATCATCTAAAAATTATCTTCCATTTTCTGCCCATCGAACTAGTTTTGGTTCACCACAACAACTGCCATCTCATTTCAGCAATGGCAACTATACTATATTTCAATAAATAACAAAAATGTTAAATCAACCACTGGAAATAAAAAAATTAACATCCCAAAGAGACAAGTGAATCCACCTTTTAAATCAACTATGGAATAAAATTTTCAATGTAAACACTAAGGAAAGTTTCTTTTACTTTTCTACATTTAAAAATGTTTAGATGTGAGCTTTCACTAAAGGAGTAAATTTGAGAACCACGCTGCTCTAATTCAACTGACATTATGTTTTAAAATTACGTTCTACAACCAAAGCCAAACCGATTCCTCCTGCCTGCCCCCCTTCCCACTCCATGAAAATAGCTTTGCTTAATGTAGAGCTGGTAAACAGTTCCAGATACAATTCAAAATTTCTGAATAAAGATTTGGCAACTCTAAAACCAAAAACCTTATCAAAGGGTAGAACTAGTCCTTCCTGTCATTTAGTACAGCAGCTGTGCATTGGTCCAAAATCAAACTCAGCTTTCCTTTCATATGTCATTTGAAAAAAATCAAAATCAAAACCAAAAATGTAACCCTTCTCTCCCTAAAAAAAAGCCCAGGTTCTCATTAGATAGTCATTAAAAGTATCTAAGCTGCTTTGCATATTTGTACTGCTTTACTTGGCATGTTTAACTTCTAGACATTCATGCTAGAGGGACATTTTTTCTTTATCATCAAAGCTCTGGAAAAACAGACCAGGATTAGTACCCCACTGCTCTACAAGCTGAACCCTGGGATTCAGTGTCCAAGAGTCTGGTTTTATTTTCCTCATCCTGGCCCACCATGCCCCATGCCTCTCTGGCTAGGAGAGGCTGTGGACAACATGAAACAGGTTGTCATTCAGTGTTAGCTTCTGAGACTGCTCTGTGAAGCAGATCACATCCCTTCTCATAATCATTCATATTTACTTTGTTCATCTCACAAGTGTCAGATAAACTGTTTGTTTAAGAATAGTTTATCTTGAGTTAAAACAAAGTTATTTTGAAGATACATACAATGAAAGACCTTGTTAACAAAATTAGCTGGGCATGGTGGTGCACGCCTACAGTCCCAGTTACTCAGGAGGCTGAGGCAGGAGAATTGCTTGAACCGAGGAGGTGGAGGTTGCAGTGAGCCGCAATCGCGCCACTGCACTCCAGTCTGGTGACAGAGCGAGACTCCGTCTCAAAAAAAAAAAAAAAAGTTTAAAATTTGTGTAAGTAAATTGCATTTACATTAAGTGAACACATTTTATCAAAATACTTCGTATGTAAAAGGAGCAATATATCTGTATTAGTCCCTTCTCACACTGCTATGAAGAAATACCCAAAACTGGGTAATTTATAAAGGAAAGAGGTTTAATTGACTTATTTCTGCATTGCTGGGGAGGCCTCAGGAAATTTACAATTGTGACGGAAGGAAAAGGAGAAGCAGGTACCTTCCTCACAGGGTGGCAGGATGGAGTGAGTGCAAGCAGGGGAAATGCCTGATGCTTATAAAACCATCAGATCTCGTGAGACTCTAACAGCATCCGGGAACCCGCCCCCGCCATGATCCAATGATCTCCACCCTTGGTCCCACCCTTGACATGTGGGGATTATGGGAATTACAATTCAAGATGAGATTTTGGGTGGGGACATAGCCAAACCATATCAATATCAAATAGCACATAGTTTCCAGAAAGGAGAAAAAAAATTTACTTAGTAGTTAGAGTTAATGAAAGGATTTTTCCCCTTTCTCAAATTATTCTTATTTTAAGGATTTTTAATCAGAAAATCTGGGTCTGGGTCACAGCTCCTCTCCATAAGTCTTTCAGTAAAGAAATCTTACATCATTTCAATTATTGACTCCAGTGAACTGAATGGTAGCCCCAAAGATATGTCCATGTCCTAATCCCCAAAACTTGTAATTACCTTATATGACAAAATGTGATTAAGGACCTTGAGAGGAAAAGTTTATTCTGGATTATGTAGGTGGGTTCTAAATCATATGCAGAGAGAGTTTGAAAGACATATGTGAAGGAGAAGATGGTATGAACTTGGAACAGAGAGATGGAACCACAAGCCAAAGAATGCCAACAGCCACCAGGAGGTGAAAGAGGCAAGGACTGCTTCTCCACTAGAGGCTCTGGAGGGAGCCCAGCCCTGACTACACCTTGATTTCAGACATTTGGCCTCAGAAGTGAACCATGAGAGACTACACTTCTATTATTTAAAGCCAACAAGGTTGTAGTAATTTGTTACAGCAGCCACAGAAAACTCATACACCGAGGAAATGAGTATATACCAATTAATATAATGAATTAGCATACAGTAATACACGATTTAAAGATTAATCCTTAAGACATACAGACTTTGAAGCAAAAGAGTATCCCTAAATTATAAAATATAGAGACACAAAATACAATGATACAGTAAGCCCAATTCTTACAGTTGAAGCTTAGAAGCAAATTATTCTACAGGACTTTACATGTAACACAAACTGATTATCACTGAGTGAACATAGGTGGGACCCTATAAGCAGAAGTTTTACTTAATCCCTAAATATTCTGCAACAATAATAAAGTCTAACAGGCAAGAGATAGGAAAATAAATTATGCTTAGTCTTCCAAATAAGACTAAGAAATCAAGTGACAGAAATATTAAATGGCTCTAAAATATCCACAAGTGAACATGGCTTCTGAAACTATACATCACTAAGTACAAAGGACCCAACTATGATCTGGCTAAGTGGGCAAAACCACCCAGAAACTTGACAAAAGGACAAGGATGACGTGGGGAATTACAAATTTTACGGGCCATAACACTTAGAAGAGGTCATCTGAAAAAAAGAAAATACCTTTATGATCTGGAAACGATTTGGTCTGTCTCTTAAATAAGAAAAAAATAATAATGAAATTACTGTAACCTCTCTGAGTCTCAAAATCCTCACCTTTAAAACTGGGATACCACAGCCTCCCTCCTAGTGTTAATAGTGCTCCTGTCGCTGGGCATGGTGGCTCACATCTGTAATCCCAGCACTTTGGGAGGCGGAGGCAGGTGAATCAACTGAAGTCAGGAGTTCAAGACCAGACTGGCCAACATGGTGAAACCCCGTCTCTACTAAAAATACAAAATTAGCCAGGCATGGTGGCACATGCCTGTAATCCCAGCTACTTGGGAGGCTGAGGCCGGAGAATCGCTTGAACCTGGGAGGCAGAGGATGCAGTGTGCTGGGATGGCGCCACTGCACTCCAGCCTGGGCAAGAAGAGTGGAACTCCATCTTAAAAAAAAAAAAAAAAAAAAAAATAGTGCTTCTGTCAGAGCAGTACTGTGAGGATGAAATGAGATTACACACAGTGCTGGCCTATGGTCTGGGTCACAGCTCCTCTCCGTAAACTGGCTGACTGGCAGCTAATTACACTTGCTTTCTGGATAAAAATTTCCAGGAACAGCTAGCAGATTTTTTAAAAACCCAAAAGACAAAAACAGTAAAACATTTAGAAACAGAAAGCTATTTCTCTATTCTTTTGCTATCTGGGGGTCTCAGCACTTACCACATCACTAGCGCTAGAGAACTCGTTATTAACCAGACTTTCAAGAGCCATCCAACGAACTGGCCTGTTTTCATTGTCCCCCAGACAGTGATAGTCCATGGGGAACAAGTCTCTGGAGAGGGCATTGTCTGTGATCTTAACTTGAAGTGTGTCATCAATGCTGAAAAGTAAAGACATGAACATCAAATACAATCGAGAGTATTAAAAAGTAGGGATTACCACCACCCTTAAATACAACACAAGTCCCACTGTGACTCGCAGAGAACCCCAAATCCAGGAAGCACTCTACATCAAGTGACAGCGTAAAGCTCATGGCACCTACACACAGTTCCTAGCAGCCAGGTCTTTGTGGATGACTTCCCTTCTGGCCAGGTAGCTCATTCCACAGGCAATCTGAATAGCCATGTGTACCAGGTCTTGTTGAGAAATTGCCTGTGGTAACAAAAAATGACATGGTTTGCAAATAGCACACAAATATGATGGCACTTTCTTACTTTATTTCATTCCACAATCCTACTCCATCCAAAAATACTGCTTTAAACCTACACACTGAATTTTTAAAAGCTATTTCTTGACCAACAATGTTCCCATATATCCCTGTACTTATATCAACTATAGTCCTTATTATTCTATAATCTACCATTTACTCTCTGTCTCCTTTCATCTGTTAGATGTGTCTCCCCAATATCCAGCACACAGAGCAGCTGCTCAATACATCTGCTCAGTGAATGCTGAGTTCTCAAGGTAATATTTCAAATGTTTATAATTCAGTAATTTTTTTTTCCCCCAAAACAGTAGTTTTTATTAGGAGATTCTCTCCTCAGGATTATTTTCAAATTAACAGAAGTCTAAGCCTGGTGCAGTGGCTCATGCCTATAATCCCAGCACTTTGGGAGGTTGAGGTGGGAGGATTACTTGAGCCCAGGAGTTTGAGACCAACCTGGACAACATACTGAGGCCCTGTCTCTACACAAAATTAGTTTTTTAAAAATTAGCCAGGTACGGTGGCATGTTCCTGTGGTCCCAGCTACTCAGGAGGCTGAGGTGGGAGGACTGCTTAAATATGGGAGGTTGAGGCTGCAGTGAACTGTGATCATACCACTGCCCTCCACCCTTAGTGACTGAGATCCTGTCTAACGAAACAAAAAACAAAAAAACCCAAAGTACAAGCCCCTAGCTTTTTCTGCTGATGTGCTCCTCTAGGTGGATGACAGTACTTGGGGTGGAGGAATAAAATCCTTCCCCAGGTAATGCAGATGAGACACAGGCTCTAACCACTTGTTGAGAATCCCAGCTTTAGTCTTGTCAATTTATAAAGCATATCATACATATTAAGCCAAATACTCAATGCGGCCTTTGAACCCATTTTCTCCTGGCAACTATAATAACTATACTACTATAAATCCTAAAGCAACTTAATTGGACTACAAGATACAGCAGACAGCAAAAAACCCACTAGGCTTTACTACCACTACCATCATAATATGCATGGTATCTGACCTTTGCTTTACAGTTATAAACACAAGCAAGGAAGAGAAACACTCTTAGATGACTGCCATCTTACAGCCAAGCATATTAACAATACATCCAATTACCTCCCACAATCTAGACCTCCAGTCATCACCAGGCTTTGGTATATATAGTATGAACCAAATGGCTCTAGAAAGTCTGTTTCCATTCCTAAGAGGAAGATCTAGGACAAGTACCCTCAGTTATCAGGAAAACACCTGAGATGGCATTACAAAGGGTTTGAGTTGACTATGAATAAGTACACAAGGAAAATATAAGGAAAACTTCAGCATCAGCACAGTGTAAGCCTCAAGGCGGGAACATAAGCCAACATTTTCCTTTAAACCAACAGGTTATAAATATCTTGTGGTTCATTTGAGGTTCTTTTTTGCAGGCCTTTAAACAGTTTATATTCAAGAGCGTTAATATCTACTTTCAAAGACATTATCAGAAACTACTGGTAAATAATTGGTATTTGGGCAAATTTTTCTCACCTGTGGATTATTGGCCTCTACTAACTTGCACTGCCGTAAAAACAATTTAAGATTCCCCCAATTCATGTAAGGCAATATCACCATGGGCTTTTCTCCTTCTTCTATACACACATGAGTAATAGGAAGAAGATTTCTATAAAATAATAAAAAATTGGGAGAAAGACAAAGGAATCCAAAATGTTAGGGGCTTACTTCTAATAAAAATAATCTAAAACAAAACAAAATCCCCAAAATACTTAAAAACATGATTACCATTAAAAATGTAAAACTATAAGTGCTCTGTATTTTAAACCAGACTTAAGTGCTCCCCATATATGTGCATATATCGCCATATATGCACATTCTTGGTAGGGCAAAGTCATAAACTCAAAGTTGCTTCCCGTGGGCTGGATTCTCTGAAGGCACACTCTAACCACACCGTATCTTTACTCCAAAGGGCAATTCATCAGAGACATCTAAAAACTGACTTGCCCAAGAGTGTATTATGATAATAAAATCCCACTTACTCCATATCACACATGAAAAAGAAAAAAAAAAAGGCCCAATCCAGACTGTGGTCAAGAATATGATCATCAAAAAGGTCTCTAAAAGGCTGAAACTGCCACAAAAGCCAAAAAGTCCTTAGCTGATCACACTGGATTTAGAATCAGATTTTTGAATCCTAGATTTACCAGTTACTATCTGAGTGACCATCTGTCTCTTGGCTTTGGTTTCCATTCTTATAACACAGGGACCCCACCAACCATAAAAGGTTGCTGTGATGTGCAAAATAAAACCAAGCATGCAGTGGACAATCTTGTTCCTATTTTAATTTCTATGGCATACATACGTACATTTCATCCTACTGTCTAATAATACCTCCTCCACTGACATCTGGAAATAACTGCTCATTTTTCCCAAGGTTATATAACTTTTTACATAATTATATCATTTTCCCCACTAAGCTAAAAATTGCTAGAAGACAAAAACTAAGGTAAACTCAATTTTTACACCCAACACTTTGTATTCTATGCTATATAAAACAAATATTTAATAACAAATAACAGTAACAAATAGCCTTAAAACATTCCTACTCCTTAACTTAGCAAATTCTGCTTCTAAGGATGTTTAATAAGGAAATACATCAAACATAAAAAAGCTACTTAATGAACAAGGATAGTTAATGTGATATTAGTAAAAAGTAGCAAACAGCTTGAATGTTCAAAAGTAATGAAAGAATAACAGGATAATATGTCATAATTGGTCACGATATGAGAATATGAGTAAAAGCTTATCTTATGAGAAAGATACAAAATTCACATTTGCAAGATAATTATAAAAATGAAAAAAATAATAATAAAGGTCTGCATGGAAATATGCAAAGAGTTGAGTTGCTTTAAGTTGTGAGACTATAAATAATTTCAGCCTTGTTTTCTGCATTTCCTAAAAATTATCTTAATTGAGCATGTATCACTTTTTAAACTCCAGTTATAAAACCGTAGCACAATCACCAATGCACAAGTGGCAAAGCTGTGTGCTCCCCTCATATTTGCAGAAGTTGCTAACATGGAAAGCACTGACCCTGAGGAGGTGGGAAAATGAGGACTTAGAGATCAGTAAACCTGTAACAGGCAATCTCTCTATAACCACTTGAGTGGCAGCAATTAGGAGTTCCAGTTTATATGCAAGGAAATCCACGCTGGGAGAGAAAGTTTAGGTAACCTGCCAAGGACAAAGAGCAAGTACACGGAGGAAAAAATACAATCTTCATCTGATTCAATAATCTTTGCATTCCCCCGGACCACTAGACTTTCTCTCCAGAGGAGCAAGGGAGATCACATGGGAGATTACAGAGCCCCTTTCCACCAACTCCCACGAACACCAAAATGACTACGGGTTTACACTCAGGATTAACTTGGGCATACCATGATTTCAGGGTAAACACTGTTGCCCAATCTATTTAACCCACCAAAGATTACTTCTGTTTCTTTCTTTGTGACTGAAATTCATTTAGCAGAGTTAAAGACATTTTATCCATTAGATTTGCTGGATGAGGTCAAATCTTTTATTCCACTACCATAGGATTAAAAATCCACTGGTAGAGGTAACAAACTTCATGAAAATGTTTCAAAGTACAAATGGCTGTTTTTTATTCTGCCCATTTTATAATGAAAAGGAGGATAAAGGGGAAGGTCTGGATCTCTAAGAAGAGTAAATGAAAGCAGGAGGTGCTATAGAGAAGAACGAAGGTAGAGGAAGGGTAGGTTCTGTGGGGCTTGATGTAGGAACTGCCTCTAATTCTCAGTCTTTTTGTGGGTGCTTGCAGAGGGAGAGCTGTGAGGCATTTGGTGGAAGTGTTCACCATCAGGCATCCCTGGACCAATGAAGGGGCCCAACCACAAGCAGAAATAGCTCAAGAGTACTTTGACACGAAGCACTTCTAATGATATTAGAATAGGTTGATATCTTTTATTTATATAGCTATTTTCACTTATAATAAAATTATTTTCAAAAATTCCAGGGGAAAAATGTGTGAAAAGAAAGAATTTCAAAATGCTTTAAAACACCTCAATACTTGTAAAATCCTTAACCACGGAATGTTAAAACATGAAGCAAACATGCTGTATTACATACCACAACCAGCTACAAAGGTAAAATCTGAAAACAGGTGTCTTTTCTTGCTGAATGTATTGGGTTTGCTTGATAAATTCTATAATATGATCTCTGAAGATCATTTCATTTTCATTCTTTCTACCTAACACAGTTCCAAGTGCAAAATGGGTACTGAATGAATTAGAATAAAAGAATGAACAAACAAATACATAAGTATAGCTATGAATAGTCTATACATATCAGGGATCAAAACCAAATGTGTGATAGGCCCTGGTCACCTTAAAAATGAAATGAACTGCTACAGCGAATGGAAAGAATAATATACTTTCAACATATTGACAATGTGTTTTATTCACTGTAACTAGGAGTCCTGCTATCACCTCATAGAAGGAAGAACTATTAAGCATAATCAAGCTATAACCTACCTTTACAAGACTTTCCTCAAGGACTGAATGCCCAGTATCAAATAACCCCAATTTAGTATGTCATGTCATTCCCTAAGGACCTCCTGAGACTACTAATTCATCCTGGTGGGATGCTGCAAAACCTTACAATCTAAAACTCCATGAGACACAACACGGCAAATGCTTGCTCTGAGCATTTTTCAGCCAAGGCATCTTTAGGGCTACAGTGAATATAAAACTGTTTCTTGGGAAAATTCTGGCTTTCTCTACACTTATCCCTGCTACTCATGTCTGTGCTGAGGTGATGCAAACCTTTCACTGGGGTAAGAACATTGGCTAGGTACCTAAGTAATAGGTAAACAGTACACACTAGGATTAAACACCTTTGGCCCTTCTCCCTAGAGTCAGTGTAATAGACCATTAAGCACTTTCAACACTGCCAAAAAGGACAATATTCCAACTGTTTCCTTCCCTTCTGCTACTGCGATTATCAACTTTTAGCGTTTCCTTCACCCTTGGTTGCCCAGAAGCTAGGAGATGTTTTATGTTCAGTTACAGTAAAAATATTTGTTCTCCTTACTGCTGGCTTATTGGTTTTCTTTTCTACCACCACAATGCCAAAAAATTCAGTTTCATTTTCATTATCATTTTATTTATCTTACTGTGGCTACCTTCTTTTTAGGTCCTCAAATGCTTTTGAATATGAACCAAAATATAACCAAATTCAAGAGTAAGACTCTGGGTAGTCACCTTATTTTTCAGCAGAACTCAAGGAACTGTCTAAATTATACAGAAACTAAAATATATTTTTTCAGAAGCCCATAAACATCTTCCAACAGGGATGACCACAGTTCTATTTTTAAACATGTGTGATCAAATTTTCAGCAGACATACAAATTATGTTGACTCTACATAGTGCTTTAAAAAAAACTTGCTCTAATGTTGATACTGTCACACATTATGATGTATATTTAAGCTGTTTCTGGCTCAAACGGTAGAAGTTTTTGTTATAGTTCTGTGAACAGCACCAATATCAAGCTTTTAAAAAAGGTCTTCATGGCCGGGTGCAGTGGCTCACGCCTGTAATCTCAGCACTTTGGGAGGCCAAGGCGGGTGGATCACGAGGTCAGGAGATCGAGACCATCCTGGCTAACATGGTGAAATCCCGTCTCTACTAAAAATACAAAAAATTAGCCAGGCATGGTAGGGAGCGCCTATAGTCCCAGCTACTCAAGAGGCTGAGGTAGGAGAACAGTGTGAACCAGGGAGGTGGAGATTGCAGTGAGCTGAGATACACCACCGCACTCTAGCCTGGGTGACAGAGTGAGACTCCGTCTCAAAAAGAAGAAAAAACAAAAAGAAAAAGGTCTTCATACAGAACTATAAGTAATTTTTTTTAATCATGCCATGGCATAATGATTGTATACCAGAAATTAGTTAAATAAAATGTTGTACATCCATTCAGTGGACCACTATGCAGCTTCTTTAAATGGCTATATGGATTTACAGTTGCCAACATCAAAAGTCAGATACATTGTTTTGTTAAATTAAGAAGCATGTTAGTTTTGTCAAAGACAACAATGGTATTATGATTATAAAGAAAAATATATTCTTTTTATTGAAAATAAATGCTGGATATGCAATAAAAGTACTCAGATGTCTAATTTATGGTAAAATATTTATATACATGAATATATAGATACTAATATCTAGAGATATAAATCTCATAAACATACACAACACAGAAAATATGGCAAAATGTTAACTATCATTGCATCTAGAAGGAAAATTTATTCATGTTTATTATACTTGACTTTGAGGTCCTATACGTTCAAAATCTCATAACAAATATTTTTTAACATATGTAAACAATCATCGTATTTTTTAAAGGGAAATACGCACATAAAATGTATAAATTATTTCTGGAAAGATTAGCTAGATTAGCTATGATTATCTAGATGTGGGCTTACATACTATTCTTTGTTTTCTTTATACTTTGTGTTTGTTAAGTTTTGTACAGTGAGAATGCATTTCACTTTTATATTCAGAAAAAAAAAAAATTAAGCTATTCCACAAAGCGTTCAATTCAGAAGTCATCACAATGTCCTGCACATAAAAATGATGCAGCATCAAGTGTTGCCACGCTCAACACCAAAATGCTGGTGGTTTCTCCTCTCACCTGTGATGAAGACCTCGCAGCTTACAACTTTCAGTGAGCATCATTGTCACTTGAATTTCAGAAGCTTGATCTATATATAAAGAAAATAATTCAAGAATTATTATTCAATTGTCTTGAATAATAATACTACATATATGGCATTAACATTTCCTGCTATTAGTAAATAATTATCTTGGACTATAAGGTAGGTAGGTTTTCATTATAAGTTACAGGTAAATCTAAATAGATCTAGATAAAAATTCTACTGCAGTCTCATTAAACAAGTCAATTTTCCCAGAAATTTTTATATTAAAATCAATTAAGTTTCCATAAACAAAGCAGAAAATGCAATAACATACTGGAAAAATATATGCAACACATAAGGCATATATATTGCTAACTTCCTTTTTTCCTATTTAAATAGCTCATATAAATCAATAAGGAAAAAATTTGAAAAAGAGGCAGAGGATATAAACACACAGTTTACTGAGAAAATAAAAAACAAATGACACACAATACAAAACGACTCATAGCCTCAGTCCTAAGTAAAGAAGTGAAAATTAAACCAGTAGATGCCATTTCCCCTGTCAAATTGAGACACAAAAAATTCCACTATCTACTATTGAGAGTTTCGGCAAGAGTGTGAGAAAACAGGCTCATCAATAGTACCTTGGATAGACAGAGAAAGCAACATGTAACAAAATTTTGAAATGCAGATATACCTTGCATCATCAATCTCATTGTTAACAGATATAGTCACAAAAGCTCATCTATGTATAATGTAACAAGAGCACTGTTCAGTGGCAAAAAACTCAACCACCAAAGTACCCATTAACAAAGAACTAATTAAACTGACACAATGGGATACTATGTGGCTACTTTTAAAAAATGAGATAGGGCTATATGTACTGACAGAGGAAGATCTCTAAGGTATATTAAATTTCAAAAACAAGGTACAACTTGTGTTTATATATCCTAATATTTCTTACATATTAAGGAATTGTTTATGTATGATGGCTACTTTTCAAGATGGGAGAATTTACGTTTTCTATTCTGTTTATACTTTCTAACCCAACAAACATTACAGGTATAAAATGACTACAAAAGTTATGATTGGAGATTATGGCATATTCTGTTGCTTTCTTCTTTTTACTTCTCTGTGGTTAAAAACAAACAAAAAGAACTAATAATACAGTAGTAAAAATTAGTTAACTTTCATATGATAACCAAAATTAGAATTATGCCATTTTAGTTTTAGCTTCTAAACTTATGGTTTTTGGTTCAAAGTAGCAAAACAGAACAAATTAACTTTTAGGTCAAAGTTTTTGAAACAATAACATGATAATGCAATTTACCAATATCTTTAAGTCTACATCTCCAAAGGAATTTTTAGGCCTTCAAATATTTGTACAAATCCACAAGGATTCCTCATCTTATAGGGACCACAACCTTAATAGTAGAAAGGAATTTCTCCACTACTTGAAAAGAATATTTCTTATTATAAAATTGAAAATGCAGCCAGGTGCAGTGGTTCACACCTGTAATACCACCACTTTGGGAGGCTGAAGCAGGGGGATCACTTAAAGCCAGGAGTTCAAGACCAGCCTGAGTTGGAACACAACAAGCCCCCATCTCTATTTAAAAAAGTTTTTTAATTAGTTGGACATGGTGGTACACACTGGCAGTCCCACCCACTGAGGGGGCTGAAGCTGGAGGATTGCTCGAGCCAAGGAGGTCAAGGTTGCAGTGAGCCATGATTGCACCACACTGCACTCCAGCCTGGGCAACACAGCAAGACCCTGTCTCCCAAAATAATAATAATAAACAAATAAGAAGTGAGTTTGAATTTTAAAAAATAGTTTTAAAATGTTAAAACAAACTTAATAGTGTAAAATACTATTTATTTTTAAAAACCCTTTCAAAGAAACCCACAATGAATTTTTACATCAGTAGTAAAAACAGCAATAACAATTTGTAAAGCTCAGGCTGGCAACATGGTGAAACCCCATCTCTACAAAAAAAAAAGTAAGCAGGGTGTGGTGGCGCACACCTGTAGTCCCAGCTACTCAGGTGGCTGAGGTAGGGGGATTGCTTGAGCCCAGGAGGTTGAGGTAGGGGGATTGCTTGAGCCCAGGAGGTTGAGCTATGATTGCGCCACTGCACTCCAGCCTGGGTGACAAAGTGAGACCCTGGCTGTAAATAAATTAATTAAATAATAATTTATAAAGCTTCGGACCAATGCAATAAGAGGCAGAAAGAAATATGAAAGACTGGCAAAGCCAAGATTCATATTCTAGACCCACCTAGGAAAATGCTGAACCAACAATAAAACCCATCCCACTGAATTCAGATACTATGATTGTCACATGTGGTCTTTAAATGTGGAACTGTCAAAGCTGAGAAATCTCAAATTTCATTTACTTCCACATCTACCCATTGGAATCTCATTCCTGCTTCACTTCTCTTGCTTCACTTCCATTACTTGCTACTAAGTGTTCCCTTTCCAAGCAGCTTCTCTCAGTTAAGACTATTGTAGGAATGTAAAATGGGTGGACAAAAAGCCAAGGATCTGAAACATTCGATACTTCTTTGGAAAAGGTGCTTCATACCAATGTGTGCTGGAATAAACTCAACGTGTCTACAAACTGCTTAAAATGTGGGATTTCTTAGTAAATGGCAGAATGTGCCTTTATTACTCTTTCTATAACCTAAATAATTTCTAATGAAATTATGGCCAGGACTACTGGGGGCTAGTAGGATCTTTTCAAGACTGAAAACTAGTAATAGTTGGAGGTCCCCGCCCAGTTAAAAAGACTTTACTATTCCCTCAACTGGTAAGGAGATCTAAGTACAACAAATGGTAATTTCAGAATGTGTCATTTTGTACTTACTTTTTTCAAGCTTTTAATTTTGATAAGCATGTTCTATTAAAGCAAAGGATGCTTGAATGATGATCTAAGAAAACTCAATTGAAGATAAAATAACTTTATCCATTTAGTAAGAAAAACTCATTTTCTTGGATTCCTTTCCCAGTCTCAATAGTCTTTTAATTTTACATAATGAAAGGTCTATCTTCAAGATGTATACATTTGAAAAGCGTACTAATTAAATATATTCTAAAAGTTACAAGGATGCACAAAATGATTTTTTTAAAACAAGCACTTGTTTACTTACAAAACTATAAAAATTTAGTAGCTACAATAAAGAAAATAAGAATTTAATACCAATAAACCCAAACTGATTCGCTTATTTTATGGAATTCAATTTCACAATATTTACTGTGTAAGATTCAGGCTGCTAATTTCAATCTCCAGAAATTTATACTGGAGTATCTATGAAGTCTCTGTATAAAATTATGAATATTTTTAAAAGTCAAACTCCAATTTTCTACTTATGCCTAAAGGCAAAGGTCAGTGCTTTCTAAAACACTTTTTTTTTTGTATTTTATGCTACACTTCTAATTGTGCAACATGTAACAAAGCATACAGATTTGTGAGACTTTGGCCAACTCTATGTGGCTACAACAAAACCTAAAAACAGAATTCCAAAATAATCAATCTCAGAGACAGTCATGTGGTGCTATCTCTCTAACAAATTCGAGGCAAGTATCCTGGTCAACGCACTTCCCCTCTGTCCCCCATAAGGACTCACTGTGCTTTCTCTTATTTCTGCACAACTCACAAAGAACATTATAATTACAGAAGTAAAGCATAGAAACAACCAGTGACTACAGGTCAAGCATATACGGAAAGAGAAGTCTTATCTCGTGAAACAGTCCAAGTATACTCATTGTGTTTTCTTATCACTATTATTTCCTTTTATCTCCCCTTCCAATCCTAAATCAACCCAACTTTGTATAAAAACCTCCTGCCTTAATTCAGAACAAGTCAATAATAGCTCAGTTCCACACAGTCTATAGGATACTTACGAACCCCAGAAGAAATATTTGAATTAAGGAGACTCCTTAGGAAAAAAAAAATGAGAAAATAACAAAAGGCTGTTGTTTAATAACCTTATGGCTCAAATTTCACATTTACAAAAAGTAATATGTAAACTCTCCCAGTTAGAAAACCTACTGGGACCTAACTTACACTTGGTTTCAGTCAAAGGACAAGAAGGGATGGACCTAACGTAAATATTACCCTTTAAAAGTGTTTTGGTGCTGGGAAGGGGTGAATGAATAAAATAAATATTGAATGATACAGTAAGTTAAACCATGTGTTTAGACAAGATCAAAGAGGTGTGTGTGTATGGACGTATTTGCAGCAGCCTTAAACAAACAACTTTGTTCAATTAAAAGCAATTCCAAAGATTTTTTGTTAGATTGGCACAAGCCAACTTTTTACAAACAATAAACATAAACCCTTCGTACTTCCCATGTATTCCTTTAAGTAAATTTAGAAACAATTCTTATAAATTAACTTCATAAACTGTAAAATTTTATCGCTTTTTACTCATAAAACTGAATTTAGTCTTCCCTTCAGTTTCTGAAGGCAAAGTGCCAAATTTGTTTTTAGAAGTTATTACTATGCCTTCTCAATTTACATCAGACCTGACAGACATTAAGTACCCTATAAATTATCACATTTTTCTTTCTCTCTAAATAAGCAAATAAGACTTATTTCAGAATTATTATTATCATTTTTTAAAATTAAAACAGGATCTTGCTCTGTCACCTAGGCTGGAGTACAGTGGCATGATCAGGGGTCACTGCAGCCTTGAATTCCTGGGCTCAAGCAATCCTCCTACCTCACCCTCCTGAGTAGCTGAGACACAGGCATATGCTACTACACCGAGCTAATTTTTTTTTTTTTTTTTGTAGAGAGACAGGGGTCTTGCTATATTGCCCAGGCTGATCTTGAACCTATGGGCTCAAGCAATCCTCCTGCCTTAGCCTCCCAAAGCATTGGGATTACAATTGTGAGCCACTGCATGCAGCTCTTAATTCAGAATTATTTAAGCTTTTACAAGTATCTGTTGTAAGTAATTACAATTCTAATATTTTTAAAAGTCTTGCCAATCTACCAATAATAGGAAATAAGCCATATGCCTGCATAAGTAACACTGTAGTATCTCGATAGGGAATCTTTAATTAAATAACTTATATACATCAATAAATTAAAAATAGGCATCACATTTCAAATGATGGCCCAAAAGAATAATATTTAGTGAAAACAGGTATTCCGTTCATGACAATATAAACCAGTGCTATCTTTTAGAGGACAATCTAACAATATCTATTAATTTTTTTTTTTTTTTTTTTTGAGACAGAGTCTCACTCTGTCGCCCAGGCTGGAGTGCAGTGGCATGATCTCGGCTCACTGCATCCTCCGCCTACCGGGTTTGAGCAATTCTCACGCATCAGCCTTCTGAGTAGCTGGGATTACAGGTGTAAGCACTGCACCTGGGCTCTATTAAAATGTTAAATGTACACACCCTTAGGCCAGCAATTCCAACTATGGCTATACCTGCAAAAGTATACCAAATTAGATACAGTAACAATGAAATCAAGTGGATGCAGTTTGACTTGCAATTAACTGAGTAATATCTAACAAATGTCTCATGTCTTAATTTAGCAGACTTCTGTTTTTCTATACCTAATGAGAACCACCCAAATTTCCAAAACAATTAGGCTCCTATAAGATAATTTTTGTTTTAAGCTAAATTAACATGGATTGATTTAAAAGGTATGGCACACACTGGGGAACTGAGATAGAATTTTGCTGGCATGAGCCACCTGAGACGGAAGAGCATCATGGAAATACTATGGAAAAAAGATCCTACCTTTAACTGTTTTGACAAATGCTTGTTTTTCTTTATTTGGATCTTTTTCATCTATTAAAATCCCATGGAAAATACGCCCAAAAGTACCTAAAAGGAAAAGTAATAATTAATGAGATCATATAACCTTCATAAAATTATAGTACGAAACTTTCTGGCACAATATAATATAAAACAAAAATAACAAGGGCATATGTGATCAACAACATTATTCTAGCCCTAGAGTAAAAAGACCCAAATCTTTGGTTTTAACAACTGTTAAAAGTTTTTTGTAACTATTACACACCTTGTTTTCAGAAACACCATATTTAAACTAAATATATGAAAATTTTCCTGAATTATACTAAATAAACTAATGATATAGCCAGGAGCACTGGAGCTCAGTAATGAAGTATCCACAATGGCATTTATGAGTTTCTAGGCTTAGCCTCAGAGAAAGGACAAAAAGACAAAAATGAACTTTCCTCTCTACTGCAGAGCCTTAAAAAGTAGCTTCAAGGGAAGGCCAAGGGGTACAAGTTTTGGATCCAGACAGTCCTAGGTTCCATTCCTTCTACCACTCTCTCCTCAGAAGGTCTCAGACAAGCCAATTAGACTCTCGGTTCACTAGTAAAATGTGTTCCTAAAAACTCTTAGCATGAGAAGAGGCTGGGCGCAGTGGCTCATGCCTGTAATCCCAGCACTTTGGGAGGCCGAGGCAGGTGGATCACGAGGTCAGGAGATCGAGACCGTCCTGGCTAACACCATGAAACCCTGTCTCTACTAAAAATACAAAAAAATTAGCTGGGCGTAGTGGCAGGCACCTGTTGTCCCAGCTACTTGGGAGGCTGAGGCAGGAGAATGGCGTGAACCTGGGAGGTGGAGCTTGCAGTGAGCCAAGATTGCGCCACTGCACTCCAGCCGGGGCAACAGAGAGAGACTCTGTCTCAAAAAACAAAAACAAAAACAAAAAACTCTTATAGTAATAAGAGAAGTTAGTTATGACCTTTGGGGGTGCTGGGGAAGGAGTGATTAAAAATGAACTAAGAAAATCCACCTAGATTTTATTACCAATTTTGTAATTGCCCATAAAAAGCTCCCAAACAAGATGATCACTGAAAATCAATCTCATTTTACTCTTTCTCACTAGAAAATTGTTTACTTTCCTTCCTTCACAATTTAAAAGATAAGCTTGCAAATAGTTTCACTTAGATGCGGATGCCATGCATACAAATAGGCTTGCTCTAATGCCTTTTGCTCTATGAGGTGGAGTTGTCTGTATTCATATATCAGGTCTCATTGGGGTCTAGAGACAGAGTAACTTGTATGCTCGAGGCAGAAAAGACTTTGGATAATCTTAATTTAAGGCATTTTGCTTGAAGCTGAGTAAATACCTTCAAACACTCTAGTCAATACATAGAGCGACACACCCTGACCTGTCTTCCTCACAAAGGTTCTCCCTTCTCTCTCCACCCAAGTTCACCTTGCTTGACTGAGCTTTGTAACTCTCTTGCACCTTGCACCGCAGCACTGCAAAATCTTTCTCCTCTTCCCAGTACCTAGTCCCATTTTTAAATATTACTGCCAAACATAGATTTACATATACTTAAAAACAATGTTGTTACAGCAATTCACATTCCTACCAGCAATGTAAAAGAGTGTGTGTTCCTCCATACCCCCGTCAACCTAGAAATTATTTTTACTTTTTCACAGTCTAACGTAAAAAAAAATCGCATGTAACTATTGTTTTCTTTGCATTTATCAGATTTCCAGTGAACCTGACCACCTTTTTAAATGTTAATCAGCCACCATATTTTCTTTTCTGAAATCAAAAGAATTTTAAAATAAACTACTATGGGCCTGAAAAGACCAAAAAAGAAAAACTCTACCTGGTTCAGAATTCCTTCTTCTCAAATCATACCACTGCAACAGACTGCCTATTCTATCCCACTCAGAGACCACAAGAAACTGCAAATATAACATTATTAACTGATCTCTCTTTTTTTTCTTCTTTAGGAAATGCTACCTGGTCTACTTACTCTCTTCACATTGCAAACAGATCTGCAAACTAGTTATGCTTAGAAATCAGTGAACTGTAATAAGTGGCGATCATGCATTTTAAGACATATCAGAAAATCTGCTTCCATTAATTACCATTTGCCACTGGGGACAATTTCAGTACCTGACTTAGTTGTGATTGACCTAAATGTGTCCCACCCAGCAAAGGAATACATAAGGAGGACTCCAAAGTATCCAAAGCATTCCAAGCTGAATTACGGTGGGAGTAAAAAAGTAATTCTCTATTTAACAACATGAAGAGCTCAGTGCAGTATTTTATTATTAATTTGTCCTCTTCTTTCAGCATCTCCCTAATCAATATCCTCCAACTCAAAAAGGAAAGCAAGGCCCAGTGAGAGGGGAAGGGAAGCATACTAATACCCAGCAAACACTATTATGTGTTAGTTCATTTACTGTACCTAATTTCATCTCATCTTTGTAACTAGTCTAAGAGATGACAACGCAGTCCAAATTTATAGAAGAGGAAGCTGGAGATTGAAGACATTACGTGATTTCTCCAAAGTCACACAGAGAATAAAATGTGGGATTAGAACTTAGGACCAAAACCAAAGCCCATGTCCACTCCTTACACTACAACCCCTAAGTCATCTGTCAGAGAGAAGGTAACTTAGAATATTTCAAAGAGACCTGCCAGGTAGTAATCATTTTAAATAAAAACTAAACAGATAATACACCTTAAACATAGCAAACAATAATACACATGCTTTAACATACTTGAAAATAAAGAACTGCACCAAAGTTGTACAAGGCACATTAAAGTATAAAGAGAAAATAAAAATAATTTTGTAAGAGAAAAACCAAACACTGCTTCTTATCCTTATCTTAGACACAAAACGAGATGAAAGTTTTTAAATTTTTGAAAAAAGTGTTTATAGTGGTAACATTAAATCATACTTAAAAAACTGACTTTGAGATAATAAATACCTTCTTGGAGTACATCTTTTAGAGTTATCCTCTCCCTGGATATTGCTATATCCTTCACCTTGGCTTTGGCTTCCAGAAGAGTGACACTTCTCAAGTCGTTCTTCTCTATCCGCAAGGTAGGATAACCTAAGGAGCCAACAAAGCCAAACCAAGCAATATAAATACCCTTATTATGGTATTGGGGTCAACTAGTTCAGTTAGAACCTCAGGACTCAAGTCACAGGAATGAGTGTAAGAATCATAAAAGGAAACAGGCATATATATGAACTAGGAGAGTTATTTGAAGGCCACACTAAATGTTAAAGAAATGTCTTCTCGCCCACCACAACACTACTCCAAAATGTTAAAATTCTAAACTGCAACAAGAAATCCTAAAAATAGCATTACCATGACCACCACTTCAATTGCCTTTTAGCCAAATGAAACAAGCTTGACCTGTGAAATTTCATTTAATCCCTCTTATGGACAGTGTTTCTCCCAAAAGATTTTCTAATATAATCTCATAACAAACCAACTTTTCAGATGAAGATTTTTTTCAAATATCTCATTTGAAAAGTTGTTTTGTTTGAACAAACAAAAAGTTTCAAACAAAAAGTTATTTTTGTCTGCAAAGGCTTTTTACAAAATACATAATCAATTTAATTATTCTGGTATTACCACATCCTAGCAAAACCATTGTGATTTTCAAATTTATTAGGTTCCCTTAATTCCCATTCATTCTTAATTCAATGACAGCAAAAACAGAATTTACAGTTACAAATTAGTTTTCACTTCAAGAAAAAAAATGTTAGAATAAAAGGAAAATCTGGTGTTACCAAGTAGAAGTTGCAATGGCATCTCTAATGATTTATTAGCTTTAGCAGATATTGGGAAGAAACCTCCCCTCAAAATTAGTGGACCTATGCAATGATCATCGATGGTTGCCAGGAGAACCACATGAAACTTTGGGCAACTTTACAAAGGATGTAGGCTGACACCACCTGAAACCACTGACTGGCAGCAGTTTGACTATGATAGACTATCTAGGTGTGTGAGTACATGTGAATGTTTATGTTTAATTCTACTTGGAGTTCTCTTAGTTTCTTGGATCTGTGACCTGTTGTGCTCTGTTACCTTAGAATATTTTTGGCTACTATGTCTTCAAATAATTTTTTCTTCCTCTTTTTCTATCTGTAAACAAATGCATTTCTATTGACCTTTTTACAAAGTGTTTGTTTTTAGCATATATATGGTAAGTAAATTATCTAGTTCCTTACGGTAATGGCCACAATTACAAACAAATAAATTTCTTATTGATGGCAACAATCTTTAAAAGATAAATTTATTTCCTTTGACTTTATTTATTTATTTATTTATTTATTTATTTATTGAGATGGAGGCTCACTCTGTTGCCCAGGCTGGAGTGCAGTGGTGCGATCTCGGCTCACTGCAAGCTCCGCCTCCTGGGTTCACGCCATTCTCCTGCCTCAGCTTCCCGAGTAGCTGGGACTACAGGCGCAAGTCATCATGCCCAGCTAATTTTTTGTATTTTTAGGAGACACAGGGTTTCACCATCTTAGCCAGGATGGTGTCGATCTCCTGACCTCGTGATCTGCCGGCCTTGGCCTCCCAAAGTGCTGGGATTACTGGCGTGAGCCACCATGCCCGGCCCCTTTGACTTTTTTAAGAAAGTATTTTAGCATATATAACAATTACCTACCTCTTTGAGGTCATATATAACAATTAAGAATCCATTCTAATGAGCCAAGATTGAGATCTAAATATCAAATGTAATGATGTGCCTGTTCTGAGTAGCTTAAACTACTTTCACATCTATCGTATTTCCTAAAAAGCATGTATTTCTTTCTTCATTAGTGGGAAGAGTAGCTGCTATTATTATTTCCCTTAAATTTCGTTTACTCCATTATGCATTCTCCCCCTCCTTTTTTCTTGCCACTGTCTTATTGAAGAAACTGGGTCGGCTACCCTGGAAAATGTTTGGCTTCTACTTCTTCAAGTAGTATTTCCTATAAACTGTAAGTCAGGTCTATAATCTTGATTAGATCCAGGTTAACTTGTAGGGGGTGCAGTAGGGAGAGAAAAGAACGCTCCATGAATGGTACATAATATTCTTGGGTACAAAATACCTAGGTCCCTACTTTTAGTAACGCTGAGTTCATCAGTGTATTCAGGTGGTGACAGCCTCATCCCTCAACGGTAGAGTTCCCCATTTTCCTTTTAATCACTGATGATCTTTTTCTGAATCAACTATTTCATCAGGAGTTGCACATGCGATTTTTCTAATTATATAATTCCTTCCACATTTATTAGCTGAGAATCATCTGTAAAGAAACATTTTCTCTCATCCACCAGCACCATCTGGTTACCCTGAAATATAGTTCATGTAGTCAGTTGGTAGAGTAAGGTATTCACTGGAGCCTTAGTTACCTCTCATAATGAACAATTTTGTTAAATAAGGTATTGTTACAAATTTGTGCATTTTTACACATTTTACATCTTAATTCATTATAGTCATTATTCATTTTGATGATCAAATGGTCCCATCTTTAGCCAGTGGGAGTTCTTCAAGTCTTAGCTATTTCCTTGATATCTGACTCAGCAACATGTCCCAGGCTTATCTTGTTCACTTCCTGACCCAGACCTGGAATCAGCCATTTCTCCAAAAAATCCTGGTTCTTTTTCATGGGAGACAGTACTGGAAAACTACAATAGGGCACTGGGTAGAGGACAGAAATTCTTCATCTTATTTTACTAAAGAATAAATGCCAGTCCAAAAAAGGAAATCAGATCCGACATTCTCAACTCTCCAGTTGAGAATAACTTCCTATTATGATTAAAAACCAATGTAGTCTTTACCATGGCCCATGAGACCATCAAACAATTCCTTACAATCTAAAGTCTCTGTCTTTATGTAGCTCAATGGTTAATTAAATATAGTTACCTGAAAATCTTCCTTTTGAATTTCTACAGAAGTGACTTACTAGCCCTTTTAGTATAATAAATCTATGGAAATCTCCCCAAAGCCACACCATTTCTAGCAAACTTAAATTTCATTTCTGACACCTCAATTTTAGAATGTTTCATTCAATGCTCTAGAAAGCAAAAGTTGAAGAGCATACCTAATTTTGCATGCTTTAGATATGATTTACACAACATGTCTCACAAGAACACTAACCATGCAAGACCACTGGGAAGCAGCATAGACAACTTTAGTAAACTGGCTTTAGAATTAAATTAACTCTTACTGGTGATAGGAGTTGCATTGTTGGGTGTGTCAGCTCTCAGATACTGAGTCGTCTGGGTGGATGGCTGAGACAGCCCTTGGGAACTACTGCTGGCACTAATGCTGCAAACAATTTTTGAGAGAAATATTTGACAAGTCAGTTTCAATGAGAAATTTACTTTTTCCATACATACAAAATGCACATAGCCATTATAACCAGCCTAAAATCCTGATGCAGACCACAATAATTCATGATGTTCCATACTGAAATTTTAATCTAACTCCTATAGAGCTCTATTTTTTCTTTCATTTCTATCTCCAAAATCATTAAGCAAGTTCATCTTATCAAAATTATTCAGAACTGTAGGTACTAGTGCTCAGACATCTCAGATAATTGTCCTAAACTTCACACAAAGATATGTTAGGGAACTACGGATCACCTCTCAAAAAAAGAGCCCATGCCACTCAATTAGATTGCTTTTTAGAAAAGAAGACAGGCTTCTTTCAATGATGGTCCAATATCAAATGGCCTACAGATAAAGGAAGAGCAAACCAAGTCAAATGTGCCAACATGCTCAGAGCTTAGACAGGAGTATTGGCCAGGTATGGTAGCTCACGCCTGTAATCCCAGCACTTTGAAGGCCAAGGCGGACAGATGACCGGAGGTCAGGAGTTCGACACCAGTCTGGCCTACATGGCGAAACCTCGTCTCTACTAAAAGTACAAAATTAGCCGGGCATGGTGACGCATGCCTGTAGTCCCAGTTACTCGGGAGGCTAAGGCAGGAGAATCGCTCGAATCTGGAAGGCGGAGGTTGCAGTGAGTCAAGATTACGCCACTGCACTAGAGCCTGGGTGATAAAGTGAGACTCCATCTCAAAAAAAAAAAAAAAAAAAGTATCAAATTTGGTTTAAGTTCATTTAATCACAATACATTTTGCTGCTTCTACTTCCCCAATCCCTCCTTTTTATCCAACTTCTGGGAAATCTCTAGTACTTGAAGCATTACACCATATTCTCTAAATAATACATGATACTAAGAAGATGATAGGTTCAAATAATTGTAAACCTTGTGTTCAAGATTACTGCAAAGTAGTGCTGCTCAAGCATGCAGTTTTCTCTTTTCAGGGGGGAGAAACCTTGTCTCTTGGGTACATTTCAGTCTCACTGCCTTATTTCTTATAATTTTGCAGCAGTGGAGACATGAAACATAGAAATTCAGCATGAAGAGTGAAACCAGATGGCAGGATAGATCTTTCAATGTCTCTCTTAGCTACAGGATCAGCAGTGCCCAATCAAATCTCCAACTTTCCTTAATATGCAAAATCTTTTAACTGACCACTTCCCACATAATAGGTCTGTATTTTCAAAAACTGGTGATTTTAAAAAATACATAATAAAGTCCAGGAGTTTGAGGCCAGCCTGGGCAACATAGTGAGACCCTGTCTCTGAAACAAAACACACACACACGCGCACACACACACACACACAAAATGACAGGCTGCTATATAATCTATAACATTTATATGTGAAAATGTATTTTATCAATTTCAAGAGCCCATACACAAATCTGAAAAATGTAAATATATAACATCCAGGCAATGAGGATCGTAAGTCTTTGTGTAGCCTTTCTATTGCTAATAATACAATATACTACTATCTGCTATTGTAACCAAAACATTTGTAGAAAGTCATAGCAAAAATTAAGATAGGAAGGTCCTGCAATAAACATTTAGAGCGCACTTATAATATGCAAGCCATTCTGCTCAGCACAACCATGGATCTCAAGATACATGTCTGCCTAACGAAATGCCCCTCCAGCATGCCTTCCCTGAATATGTCTATCATTTTAGATTATCTATCAGGTTGGTGCAAAAGTAATTGCAAATTGCGGTTTTTGCCATTGCTTTTAATGAAAAAAACTGGAATTATTGCACCAACCTGATACTTCTTGTGAAGCTGCAGTTAGCCCTGTTTCCCCAGCAACTCTGCGAAGATACTTTGCAACTCAAAGAGACTATAATAAAGATTCATTACGCTATCATCTGGTCAGAGTGCTGGAAGAGCTTCTTAGGCTCAATGTTATTCCAGAATTGATCTATATGGGTTTATAATGCAGTGGGTATAGGTCAATATAGAAAAGAGATGAAGAGCATAAACCGTGAAGTCAAAACTGCCAGTATCATCGATTACTAGCTGTACGGCCTAGGACAAACTGTTTAATCCTCTGGAACCTCAAATTCCCTGTGGACAGAATGTGCATAATACTATCCTCTGGTAAGACTGCTAAAACGATTACATGAAAAATAAGGAAGTAAAGCATTTAGTGCCTGGTCCTCAAACATATATTTATAAATTATTATTACTAATCTATATAAACTATAATTATATTAATTATGTGAATATTATGCATCCCCAGTCCTTAGAACAAAAAGCAATTACAGGACTCTGTTTTACAGCTGAGTACCACTCAAAAATCAAACCAGATATCAAAGCTGTTAGAAGTCCAGACTTCAATAATGGGGAGGGAAGAGGAGCATTACCATCCTCAAAAGGGAAGGAAATAAATGGGATTAAGATAATCTACCTCACAGGATTTTTGTGAGGCTCAAATTGTATGAGGTATGTGAAAATACTACTTAAATATCTACAACCAACATCACTGATGATTTAAGTGCGCAGACACGTTCTCTCCATTAACTGAACAGTAGGTGGCACTCTTGTGCTACCTCAGAATTTTTGAAAAGCCTGTAGGCACACAAAGGTGTTACAGGGACATCTATGTCAATTTTTCACTCCCTCAACAGATATTAAGTGGGTCCCTAAAATAAGCAAAGCACTATGTTAAGTGGTCAGAACAAAATTTTTTTTGGAATCCAAGACTTACTGTTACGAGTGAAGCAAGAAGCAATTGGGGACCTACCCCGACATCCATTAAAGTCAACACCTACACAGCTATATCACAAGAGGTAGAAAATGAGATTAAAATGTATATTTGGTAGCACTTAATAGTTTATAGCCAGTCTAAATAAATTATCAATCTGAATAAATTATCTCATTTGATTTTCAAAAGCAAGTAAAATTATGTATGGAGATACTAACCCTGTCTTAGAATGAAGTCAGAACTTTGGGAAAGATCATAATTTTCCTTCAAAACACTTACTACAATTTGTACTTTTCTGTTTTTCTCTGTAACTCCACTTCATCTATTCATTCCACAAATATTTATTAAGTATCTACTACATGTCAGGTACTGTACTGGGTGCTAGAGATACAGCAGTGAACGCAACAGACAAAGATTGTGACCCCTACATTCCAGCAGGGATTTTTTTTGTTTGTTTAATGTCTGTCTCACCCAATCAGACTATAAACTCCACAAAAGCAGGCCAAGTGCCTGTTTATTCACCTCTCCTTCCCCAGCACTTAAGCCAGTGCCTGGCACAAGAAGCCCCAAGTGGGCCAAAGTGAGCCCCAGTGAGAGCTCAATTAATACTAAGTCAATCAATGAACAGAGAAAACCACACTTCCCTGGAACAGAAAACATAAACCAGACAGAATGGTCATTTTTGACACAAATTGTTGTGAAAAAACCACAGAATGATTGGTATAACAAAATGTTTGTTTTCCTCCCTCTACTCATTGGTTGTTCAGCCAAATAGTTACTGTGTATTTTACTATGTGTCCGACACTGTTAGGCATTAGATATAAAATAAAAGATTTTAAAGGGAAACTATCACCAGTAAGGGCAGGGGGGCGGTGGTGGGGACAATGGAAACTGGAAGAGAAAAATCAAGCATCCCACAAAGGAGTAATAAACTTTCCCACAGTCACAAACGAATAGGGAAAGACTACAGTAGAGACACGCTGCAGACCAACCCTTCTGCAGGACTTCAGGGTGAATATAAAGAGAAGCTCTGCTTATCCAGGACAGGCTCATCTGGCGTAACACAGAGACTGAAAAGATCAATTTGCAGTGCTGGGAGAGGGAAAGCCACACACATGAGCTCCAACTGCCCTGGCATGAGCACATCTCAGGCAGTGTTAATTCTCTGCCTCTAAGGAGATCTGTTCATAACAAGCAGTGGCTCCTAAGTGCCTGGAATGGAAGAACACTATCATCCCTTTCTAAGGAATTCCATGGAGCCATGGGCTCCAACCAACCTCACCAGACTGTGTGAGGATTAACGGGGTTCATGAATGTAAAGCACAGGGAACAGTGCCTGGCACACAGCATGTGCTTCATACAATGACAATAGTGGATTATTAATATATAGCTATTACAACACTGAGTCCCACCTGCTCTGCCCTGCTCCTAGAAGAGCAATCCTGAAGAAGTTATTTAATCTCTTCAAGCCTATTTCTAGGTGGCTGTGAGTGTTAATATATATAAAGTACCTGGAACAGTACTAGTAAACAGAAAACAATAAATGGTAATCCCAGTGGTCCCTATATAGAGTGAGAAGCAGCAGATGTCTCTTAAATGCTATTGGATAACTGGATGGGAGCTTTCTGGTCACCACTGTTAGCCTGCCTGGCAGGTAATAAATAATTGTTAATAGGACAGAAAAGGGTTGAAGAAGAACTTTGTCCATCACTACTAGCATACTGCAGCTTTATTAAAAACGTCATAAAAATGCCATTTACTATACGTAGCACTGTGTTTTAAGAGCTTACAGTATTATTGCATTAAAACCTCACAACATACCTAACTAACTAGATGTGTATTTCTGCTTTACAGAAGAGAACTGAGACACACATAGGCTATATAACTTACTCCATGTAGCCCATAAAACTAGTAAACAGAACAGCCAGGTTTCGAACAGAGATAGTCTGGCTCTAGAGTCCATACTCTTGACCACTAGGCTATGCTCTGAAAACATGTGATAATATAAGTTGGTTTTACTGAAGTAATGCCTGGAAACTTTTGCCTGAAAACTATAGAGAACTGGAAGACCAATTCATGGATGGTAACTAATTATTTCAGCAGGCAGAGGTAGATGCCCCACGGAATCTGAAAGTTATTGCACAATTCTGGCCTATGTGGACTCACAGCCCTAGCACACATGCAGGCATTCAAGGAAAACTCTCTGGGTACATCAAGACTGACTTCCAAATGTCATACTCTTCAGTCACCTCTCTACCTGTATCCTCTCTCAAAGTCCTATCAAAATGTTCCCTTAATTGCTTCCAAATGCCATTTCTTCCCCTGTAAAAATCTAAACCTAACTTCACCACCACCATGTACACAAAACATATTCTGAAACAAATCATATATGTACTTCCTTCTCATTCGTATCCCTTTTCTCTTCTTTCTCCACACAGAAATGGAAAATAAAACAGTGGGGACAAAGAGTACTTAGGGGCAAGTACTGAATCCAATCAGCTCCCTTCCCCTTCATAGTCTTATGCCACAAATATGCCTCCCAGCTGTATATTAAGACCAATTAGGACTGGTGACTCAACAAGGAGTAAGACACACTGCTCCCTAACTGGAAAAAGCTTACATTCTAAAGGTAAGACAATCACACAAAAAATTATAGAAGAAAAAGTACAATAACTGCTACGAGAGAGAGACAGAGAGAGACAGAGACAAAGAGAAATGGGTGTTTGGGAGGCTTAGAAAAGACTTCATGAAAGAGACAGCAATGGAGCTGGAATTTGAAGAGTGGACCAAGCATGGACTGGTGGAAAATGCATGGAGGTGGCCTATGGGAAGGAGAAAGAATGAACAAAAGTCCTGAAGGGCAAAGTGTGGGGCAAAAGTGAGGAATAAGTAATCATTTGACTGGAGCGCAAGTAAGGATACAGCAAGAAGAGAAGAAAAGGTTCAAAGAGTATGGTGATACATCTCCACATAAAGGAGGGCTTTCAAAGAAGTCACAAAGCTGGGGCATGTCTTCAGTCAGCAACTTGGAATCACTGAGGAGGGAAGTAAGAAGTATGTGTTATGAAAATAAACCTATCATTCCATCTGTACCTCTCACCCTAACTTGACTATAATGTCCTCCTTGTCATCTCTGACTCACTGAGGCTGGACAAGCACCTTCTGTATTCACACACTTTACTATACATATCACAGTCATCAAATTACATACTTTTATAATTACAGGTTAACGCAAAAGATTAAAATCTTGAAACTATGAAGTATATCATTATTTCTGTCTGTTCCCAGCACTCAGCATAGTATCTAACCCAGTATATCTCAAACTGGCTGTACATTAGAATCATCCAGGAAGCTTTACGAAAAATACTGATCCCCCATTACTACCACAAACCACTTGCATCAAAATCTCTGGAAGGTGGACCCAAATACTAGCATGTTTTAAAAGCTTCTCCTTGACTCTACTGTGTAACCAGGTTGAGAACCAATGGTTTAAATCAGAGCAGGTGCGCAATAAATGTTTACTGGATGGAGGGAGGAAGAGAAGGTTGGGAGAATGATGAAGGGAAGAGCTAGAAGGAAGAAACAGGGCTATTTTGAAAAGGCAATGGTCTGAAGTAGTCATGTCAAAGGGAATAGAAAAAACATACTTGTTCTCCGCTTCTTCCCCAACAACTAAAAAACAAATTTCTGACTTTATAATTTTTAAAAAATGAAAACAAAATCAGAGAAACACAGAGACAGTGATTAGGTCATCTTATTTTTCCTTTGGCTGGGGCTTGGTCATCCTCCCTCCTTCCCCTGCACCACTGCGCATTGGTATGTACGGGCTCCTACACATATAAAAATAACTGCTTTCGTTTTTTTTCTTTCCCAAAATGTGTACAATACCTGTCATCCAGTTCGATCCTTTTCATACTATGAAGGTGCAAAACAGCTAATATTATTGCTACAAGAAATATTACTGCACAACAAACCCCTACACTAATATAAAACACACGCGTAGAAGTGGTTGGAGCTGCATGTACAGGATCATCTGAAATAAAAACAAAAAGCACATTTAGCTTTTTAAAGAAATATGACTGCTTTGGGATCCAATATACACAAATAAGTATTCTGTTCTTTTCATGTGCCCATTCTTTGGTAAGATCAGTTACCAGTAGCATATTGGTGTAAGTTCACAAAGTTTTTTTGATGTTTTTGTTGTAGTTTTAAAAAGATATTTTAGGCCAGGTGTGATGGCTCATGCCTGTAATCCTAGCACTTTGGGAGGCCAAGGCAGGCAGATCACCTTGAGACTACCCTGACCAATATGGTGAAACCCTGCCTCTACTAAAAATATGAAAAAATTAGCCGGGCGTGGTGGCAGGCGCCTGTAGTCCCAGCTACTCGGGAGGCTGAGGCACGAGAATCACTTGCACCTCGAGGGCAGAGGTTGCAGCAAGCCGAGATCCCTCAACTGTACTCCAGCCTGGGCGACAGTGTGCAACTACAGCTCAAAAAAAAAAAAAAAGAATTTTTTAATAGAATTTTTGCCTAATGAGTATAATAGTCACTCACAAATGGTATACATAAAACATACATACCAGTGCATAAAATATACTATAGCAGTGCTGTCCAACAGAACTTTCTGCAGTAATGAAAATGTTCTCTAGAGTACTGTCCAATAGAGTAGCCACTGGTCACCTGTGACTATTAAGCATTCAAATGTAAATACAACTAAAGCTACTGAAATGTAGTCAGTAAAACTGACTGATGTTTTAATTTGACTTCACTGTAATTAAGTTAGAAAGTCACATGTGGCTAGCAGGCACCATACTAGACAGTGCAGATCTATATATTCTTCCTATCTCTTCAACAATGATGTTTGGGTTAGAGGGATCAGACATCGCTTTGTTGCCAGGGACCACTGACTCACAGAAGACTGAGTGACAGAAGGGTCCACAAGTTTATAAAAACAAACATTTATTCTTTTTTGAGAGTAACAGAAATTGTTTTGCTTTTCTGTTTTTAAAGACTCTATTCATTAAATAAAATGATACTCGGCTTTCTATTATTTTAAAAAGAGAGGCAGGCTGGGGGCGGTGGCTCACACCTATAATCCCAGCGCTTTGGGAGGCCAAGGTGGGTGGATCCCTTGAGGTCAGGAGTTTGAGACCAGCCTGGCCAACATAGTGAAATCCCATCTCTACTGAAAAAAAAAAAAAAAAATTACAAAAATTAGCCATGCCTGGTGGTGCGCACCTGTAGTCCCAGTTACTCAAGAGGCTGAGGCAGGAGAATCACTTGAACCCAGGAGGCAGAGGTTGTAGTGAACCAAAATCGCACCATTGCACTCCAGCCTGGGCAACAAAGCAAGACTCCGTCTCAAAAATAATAAATAAATAAATAAATAAATAAAAGAGACAAACAGCCTCAGCAACAGGGAAAATAACCCAATGACATAGACACAGCCACACACACACAGAAGCAAACTGAGAAAAAACACACAGAAACAAAGATACAGATGACAGAAGCAGGCAGAGTGGAAGACGCAAACAGAAGCAGAACTGGTGTGCCTGGAGATTCATGCAAGACATGATCATGAGTATTCACATCATAACTCTACTGAGCAAAACTTGAGGCATTTGGGGTTTATCCTAAATGAGATGGGGGATCATTGCAAGGTTTCAAGCAAAGCAATTTCACACGGCCACTTAACAAAAAATGACTGCATGATGTGTGAAGAATGCAAGAGCAGAAGCAGGGAATGAGTTAGAAGGTTACCAAAATAATTCAAGGAGAGAGCAGTGGCTTGAACAAGAGTGTTACAGTGAAGATGAGAAGTAAATGGATTTGGGAACACAGTCAACAGACTTTACAAATGGATTGTACCAAAGTAGAAAGAAAAAGAAGAATGAAAAGTTTTGGCTTAAGCGATAACTTGGATAAGGGTACCTTTATAAAGATAAAAATAAGCAGGTTGGGGATGTGAAAATCAAGAGTTTTGTCCAAGTTAAATTTGGAGTACCTAGTCTACTAACTAGGTACCTCATATCTCCATGCATAGATGTTAAATTGACAGATACACAAGTTTGGAGTTCTGGGGATAGTTCGGGATAAAAGATAAAAGTTATAGCTTTCAAAAACACATGGAAATAAGAAAAATAAAACTTTTCTAAAATTTAAACTTTCAATCAACAAACAATAAATCAGAACAGATTAATGCAAAGAGACCAAATGACTTCTAGGGCAGCTAGACTTGGCTGTAGCCTGAATGAAGGCATGACTTTCATCAAGAATGACCTTATGCCATGGGAAAGCTATTCAATCTTGGGAGGGGCAGGAAAAAATTCTAAATTCTGGAGGCATGTGTCAGCAGCGCTGTCCAAGCACTTTCCAGAGCAGAGCCGAGGATACAGCTCTGCTGGGCAGATCCCCCTAGATGTACCCTGCTCAATTACCTCCAAATTCCAGGCTTCCCTATGCATTTTTCCCATTCCCCATTTGCCACCATCTGGTCACCCTTCAGCTCTCAGAAGAGCTGTCACTGTTCTCAGGAAGCTATCCTTGGGTTCCCAAATCCCCTGTGCTTGCCATATCATAGCTTGCCATGCTATGTTGTTGTCACTGCCTATTGCCTTGTCTATTTCTCCCACTACATTATAAACCCCCGAGGACAGAGTCTATTTGCTCACAGTTTAGTCCTCTGCTTCAGTCATATGACCTAACACACCACAGACTCTCCATAGGTGTTGGGTGGCTGAATAAATAGAAAGGGCGGGAAGATGAGAGGGAGCAAGGAAGAGACAGACAGAGGCCAGGAATATGCAATACTGCTCTTTGTGAGAAGTAATATCCTACTAGCATAAAAGAAATGGGCAAAGTCACCAGAATTTTAAAAGTAAACTTTGGCAACGGTGACTTTAAATGTTTTTTTCTTTCTTTTCAGAAATATTCTAGCAAGTAGACAATATGTCACATTATTTTACAGGCAAAAAATTTCCACTTCGGGACATCCAGATACTCTGTGCTTCCCAAGGTGATGAAAAGACAAAATAGGTAGCACAGAGTACGATCTATAGACTATTCTTACCAAAGAGATGGTTCTAAATCTAATCAAGTGTAAAATCTACCTGCCAGTTTACAAAAGAGAAAAAATAAAAAAAAATGTTCAATGATTTCAGGAAGATGCAGAATGTGGGAAATTCTATGGGACAAATGATTTAATTTCTTCAATAAACAAGTAATATTAATAAAAGGGTTGGTGGTTTCTGATTAAAACAAAACACATATCACCCAAACAGTTGTGTAGGCTTCATTTGGATCTTGATTCAGTGGGGAAAAAAAGACATTTTTAAGACAATCAGGTTAATCTGAACATGGACTATCTATTGGAGATACTAAGCAACTGCTGTTAATTTCGTTATATGTGACAAATCAACATGAATAGGTATTAGGTGATTGTGGGTTTTTTTTTTTTTAAGGCCCTTTTAAAGGAGATCCACCCTGAAATATTTATGGGTGAAATAATCTGATGCCTGGGATGTGCCTGAAAATACTTTCCTCCACCCCTAACCAGCACAAAAGGAGGGAACCAATGGAAGAACGATGGCAAAGTGTTGATCATTACTGAGGTTGGGGGATGGGCACATGGAGTTCATCAAAGCGTACTCTGAACTTTTATAAGTTTTTGAAATTTTCAAAAAACAATTTTTTAAAAGTCTACTTGCATGAAGAGAATCTAGTATCCTTTTAAGATACTGGTATTAACACAACCCCAAGAAGAGTAAGACCCAACGATGTCTTCATTTCAGAAAAGAAAAAAAGAAGTTTGTAATAGTATCTAAACACAACCAATACCAAAAAAAAAAAAATCTACTTTGCATATCTGCTCTGTAGTTTTAAGTAACACAGTATCTTTAAGGTGTAAACCTTCACCTGGATGAAATTAGCTTAAGATTAGGTCCAGACCGCAAGCCAGATTTTCTAACCCTCCGCTAATACAGATCTTACATATATTTCATGGTCATACTTTAATTAGGACTACTCAAAAACATATGATATTCTTGCTTGTAAAACTTTTTAGCTTACTTGTTACAAAATACGTATAAATTTTAGTTCTCAAAATAGTCAATATTCTAAGTTTCATGACCTATCCACCAGTCTACAAAGCACCAGCAAAATAACAGCATGGTGTCATTATCATTTGACAAACTGGAAACCATGAGGCCTCCAAGCTTCATGCAATCATGTTTATATGCAGTCAACCATTTTTCATTTCTAATAATGGATAAAAATACATTAACACTTACAAATAGTTCTGCTAGTGTTTTTGTCCAAGGCTGAAGTTTTTACTTCTTCAAGTTCTGAATTTAAAAGGAGATAAATGATGCTTTAGAAATTCTCTTTTCCATGAAAATCTTTAATTACAATAATTATCAGAACATTGCTGGAACTCAGCAACAGGTATTTGTTGCAAGATAATGAAAGCTACGTTACTATTCCAATAATCACCACTACAGTCATCAATCAATAGTCTATACCACTGTTAGCCAATGGGTGTTACTTCTAGATGCTCAATGAAAATGTTCCTGTGGTCAAGAAGTTTGGGAAACGCCACATACTATAGTGTCTCTTTGGAGGTTCACAGTGAACATTAGAATGTAAAGACTAAAAGGAGTCCAGGGGTCACAAAACTTGTCTAACCCATAATTGCCATCCTCATATGATAAAGGAAACTTTTCTTGCTAGTAACACCTACTAACATTCCATATGGTACAGATATGTTTTCTGTTGCAGTTTTTGAAATATAGTAGGCTGGAAAACCAGATAAATAAAAACATTAAGATCACATAACAAAGTAAGAGTCATGAGCCTGAACTGGGTGACTAGGGTGGCCAAAACCATGACCAACAAATACAGAGGGCCAGAGAAAAACTTAAGTCTAAAACAGACCAGAAAATTACTCCAACATAGAATTTTAATGTTAATTTCACACACATATTAAAGAAAATGGAGAAGGTATATGATCATTTTGAGTATCAGTTGATCATTAACCTCAGCAGATATTAGCACTGGTGGGATCCACACTATGTCTGGTTATCATTCTGCCTTTAAGAGTAACATGAAGCACCATGGTACAGTCATGTCCATCTCTCCGAGGATCACGAACTGAATGTTTTATACTCCTCACTGGCTAGCTGTGATAGCCTAGGGGGCCTAGGGTCCAATCTCCTTATATCAAACATATAATGACCACACTGGACTAAAGAGTCTCTGAAATCTCCTTTGTCTTTAAAATTACATGGAAGTTGGTACATAACTGAATATAGTAGAACTGAAAATTGTAATCAAAACACTAAAGCTGAAAGACGCTAGCTTTTCTTTCTTAAAATGTCTATTCAAATGTAGTACAGCTTTTTTATCGGCATGTACCCAGACATTAGCCATTACAACTCACTTGTTGGCCTTAGGTGTTTTCATAACACTCAGCACAGATTTCAATTGGGAAATTTATTAAAAGTTTAACAAAGAGACTGACAGAACAGGTCTGCATCCTAGCTGTACCACTTAGCCATCTGATCTTGGCAAGCTAGATTCTCTGAAGCTCAGCTTCCTTTTCTGAAAATGACGACAATGACAGAACCCATTGCCTAGGGTTGCTGTAGGGATTAAACAGGTGTAATATCTGTCAAGCACTTAGAACATAGTAAACACTCAGGGTTTGGGAGGTTTTTTTAAGGATTTCCCCTCACCCCATCTTAGATACTAACCAATTCTACCTATGCGAACTTGTAAATTTGGGTCACTTTAGCTTTATGGAACTTACAGTGAGTGGGTTGGACTAACCTTGTAAGGAGAACTCCAAAATTCTTTGATTTATGACCTAGCATGCTGGAACTCTTTCATATCCACTCTGATTTCTTCAGTTTATAATTCAAAACCAAAAAAAACTAACTTTGGTAAGTACCCACATATGGTATTCTAAGTTTTAGGCTAGATTTAATGAATCATAAAAACAACAAACCTCTGAAACAGGTATTATGCCCATTTTACAGACGAAGAAAACTGAGCTTCAGAGACGTTAAGTAACTTGTATCAATATCTTGAAAAGACCAGAGCTGTCATTCCAACCCAGGTCTATCTCACCCCAGAGCAATGCTTCTGCATAAAAGTAACTTGATAAGGGAAACACAATTAACATAGTTACTCAGAAGTCCCAACAGAAATAAGAAATAAGAAATTTTTCTTATTTCTTTACCTCTTCAACCATTTTAGCACTATTCCTAATGGAAAACATCTTAGCAATTCTGACAAAAGATTTGAGAAAGCATGGACTGAATGAGGCCTGAGTGAGATTCTTGGCTACCAACTATCTGGATTATCTCAAAACTTCATCTGTCAGTGTTCTTTTCTCACTTGCAACTATAATCACGAGTTGGTCATAATCAAATCTGTGAAAAAACAACAAACTCTATTTTTCATCTTCTCACATATACGTAAAACATATTTTAGTAAATAAATTCCTTACTTTTGTAGCACATTTTCCTTCGTTTAAAATTTAAGACGGTAAAATTTTTTGAAGAATTTACTGTCAAGTTGAGCTGCATTAGTATCATAACTTCAGAATCTACTTTGCCAGTACAGGAAAGCTCTACCCGAAACACTGTTTAAAAAAGATAAGAAAAATATTTTACATTTTCTAAAAATCACCATTAATGCCCCAAAATGATTATTTTAAACATTTTAGAATTACTTATTTTTGCTGCAAGAAAACTAAAAATAATACATTTAAATAAAGTAACGAAACAAAAGTTTTTAGAGATCTTCAGACTACCACACCTCTAGACATTAAGCATTTAATCCATTATGGATATCAAAGTTAGTATTAAAGAACAAACCAAGACATCAATGAAGAGATAATTGTTTTCAACTTTTGCTCATCGTCTTTAACACATCACTTTGTCTCATAAGTCCTGCTATTCCAATACACTAAAGCTAAAGGATCATCAGGCAAACCTTAGCAGACACATCAGCTGTAGTAACAACAGAAATTACATGATCAAATGGAAAGACAACTCACTACCAAAATGCAAGTATGTCTGCTCTTCATAAAAAGATTAAATATAAACCTGTAAATGAATCTGATCAATTCTCAGCTATGAGTTTAAAAACAACACCTTTCTCAATAGAAACTGATTTTAATCCATAATTGTAGCAATGGGATAACAGACTTCAGTGCAGATAATTTTTTTCCCCAATCTTTAAGATTCTTTTCCTACAAATTTAAAATATATCATTCTACCATCTGTATGAGTGCATTAAAGATATGGGCATTTCTAAATTCCTTTACTGCCCACAAAAATTTAAGCAGCCTTCCCATGCTTTCTTCAAGCTTAATGTATGTGACTGATAACAGTGAATATGACTGCCAGAAAAAGTTTCACAACACTATTGTGGCTGATACTTTCAATTTTTAAAAATTTCCATTTCTTACAAATACCACAACTTAAAGAGCCTAAGAAGTTAATTCAAAAGAAGTTAAATTGGTGTAAATAAGACACTTATTCATTTACTCAGACTGTACTGAGTGCCTATCCTGTGCCATACTCTATGCTAAGCATCAAGGGAACTGCTAGATAATGTAATCAGTGCAAAAACAGTTAAATATAAGGTTCCAAGGGGGTAGGAAGAATAGAAGTTAACAAATGAAAGAAGAGAAGGTGGCAGGAAAAAGACAGTGTAGATCTTGAGTCTTGCAGAATGAGTAGGATTAATAGAAAGGAGTTCACAAGCAGAAAGAGGAAAAGATGATCCCAAATACTGAGACCAGCACATGCAAAGGCTTAAAGATCAGAACTTCACGTAGTCTGGAACTGCTAGAACTCTGGGGCAAGTGCAGCAACAAGGCTAGACAGGCAGACAGGGGCAGATGGTAAAGGATCCAGGACACAAGGTGGTGAGTCTGGAATGTTCAGTTGATGGGAGTGGAGGGCACTGATGGGCCTCAGGTGACAGGGTCAAATATGACCATGCAAAGACCATCTGGGCCACAGGGTGGAATGTGGTGCCTAATCAAAGCGAAATGAGATCAGACACAGGGACTCATGTGGAGGTAAGTACCAGCAATGCAGAAAAGGAGAGAGGGAGGGCTGAGCACAGAGAGTTCTAGAAGGACAGAAAAGAGAGAATGGTTTAAGAACACAGTGCAAATATTTACAAAAATTACTTTTCACAGTACTTACACATCTTATGCCTATCAAGTAATACACACTACTCATCAGTAGTTAAACTTCCGTTCTGGGGACACAGGGCATGCAGTTGAAAAAGTATGTTAACTCTGTCTTTGAAGAATCTCACTTACCTGATAAAGTGCGTGGAACTTCCCCCTGAACAGAAATGTTGACCTGGGGCATGTCCATTGCCAAAACATTGTCCACTTGGAATCCCAGCTTATATTCAACCTGTAAAATAGACAGAAATAAACAAAATGGACCCGTGATAAGAAGATACTATCAGCTTGACTTCATTGATTAGCTCATTAACTAGTCAATGCATGAGACTTTCACATGTACAAATAATCTAGGTATAAAAAAGTCCAAATTGTCAGAAATAGTCCCAAGAATTTTCAGTTGGATAAAAATTCAACTCAGCAAGCCACCCTCTTATTTTATGTCCAGAACAGGACCACCACTCTTCCATAAAACCTGCCATCTAGGGTCAGAAATCCTGCTGAGGACTATGCAGCACTGACAGAGAGGCCATGAAGAGCCAGATGTGAAGAACCAAAGTGGTGAGATATGTAACTGACAGACCATAAATAGCTACCAATGTCTTCTCTGGTTGATAAATGAAAGCCAAGCTCGGAGGGCCTCCTTGTGGCTGGTAGAAGAAGGTCTGCTCTGCAGACCCACTCACACAATAAGCAGATGCCAAGGTAGATTTCTCATAGAATAGCTAAGTCACATCCTCTAGTCTTGCTCCCACCAAAAAGAAAGTTCATATTTAGATCCCCATTTGACTTGAGAAGTGATTCAGAATCCAGAAGGGAAGAGAGGCAACCCATGAAATGTCGCTAAAACACCAATATTATCTATCAATACCTGGCCTACCCAATGTGGCTTAATAGAACCAATCAGCATCAATAATTATGGCTCTGTTGCTATGGAGAGTTCATGAAAGCAGCAGCTCAAACTGCAAAGCAATAGCTGAAATTCAGAATGGCTGCCAGCATCAAGACCTTCAATGAGGTCCTACAGTTCACATCACTCTCTGCCCTGCCCACAGGTTCTTGATACGTATGGTATCCCTCTCCCATTCAGTGGTCACAAAAGGTGTCATTGGTGGCAGACTGAGATTTGCAGAGCCATGAGGCAGCAGGTTGAGAAAAGAGTGAGAAGAAAGACATTCGATAAGCCATTCTTTAAGAAACTTAACTGGAAGAATGGGAGACAGATGGTGAAGTGGGCGGTGTTCCAAAGCTTTTCTTTCTTCGTTTTTAGATGAGATATTCAAATATGTATATATGCTGGCGAATAAAGCTAATGAAATGGTACATAATAAAGATGAAAGAAAAGAGGGAAAGAGTATCATCCCAGATATAAGGGAAGGGATGGCCCTTAACGCTTGGGCTACAGTGGAAGGTGTTGTTACCCATGAATAAGAAGGGCTCAATCTAGAGTTTGATTCCCCTCGGGGTTTCTCCTTTCACACTGTATTTAAAGTCTCTTAGCTAAACACTGTAGGGGTATACAAACATTAAACTCTTCCTTTGCAGTTAAGATAGGTACAAAAACAACTGTTAAAGGCTGTGTTTGATAAGTGCCACATTCCCAACAAAGCAAATGTTCTTGCTGCAGCACATCAGTGACTTAGAGGTACCTTGGCTAGAAAGTGTTCACACTCACCTTAGCATATCACAATACCATTGCTGCCACCAGGGGGTGCTACAGAGCCACAACCAAGCAAGTTTGGGCAGGGTATGAGCAAGCTTTCCAGCAATACAACATCAAAGAATGCATTCATTATACATCCCTACAGCCATGCTATCTCTGAACAGGACTATACATGAAGGGTAGGTGCACAAAAGAAAGCAGCACCGCCAGCAAGAACTGGGTTCGGAACCATAAGACCATGTGACCCTCAGGTAAATTAGTAACTTCTCTGAGTTTCCATTTTTTGTAAAATGAGGGTAATACATGTTATGAGGATCAAATAGGATCATTAATGTAATACACCTAACTGTTAGCCTGGCACAAGTCTCCTCTGATAAATGCAGACATCAGCGGCATCAGTAGTCATTCCAGAACAGACACCTTACTGCCATGCTGCACTTCTTCATAATCATCAGCCCACTGCTGGCCCCAGGGATTCTGACACGAAACTCCTGGGTCTGTCAAGAACACTGTTGCAGGCCTTCTGTTTCTTCCCCCATTCTGAGAACCTCCCTATTCAGAACAACCTCCTACACTCTCTGCCTCTTCACAAATGTCTTCCCACCTTCTCCCACAACCTGGCTTTCCTCAGAAGTCATCTGTTCCCCTATCATTCAGTTCCTATAACACCTGACCCTCAGGGCCTAGACAGCAGGGTCAGCACTCTTTAGGATCACTAGGTCCTTCCCAGACATCCCTTCCTCATGCCCTCATGCAATCCCCTCTACTCTGAGGCTCATAACTTCTTTTTTTGAGACCAAGTATCACTCTGTCACTCAGGCTGGAGTGCAGTGGCGTGATATCAGCTCACTGCAACCTCTGCCTCCTGGGTTCAAGTGATTCTCCTGCCTCAGCCTTCGAAGTAGCTGGGACTACAGGCACACGCCACCATGCCCAGCTAATTTTTGTATTTTTAGTAGAGACAGGGTTTCGCCATGTTGGCCGGGATGGTCTCGAATGATACCATTCTATCAAAGATCCCATCACCACCTGATTCCTACAAAACCAGTTCTCTGACTCCATCACTCCAAGTCAGCCAAAGTTTATGAGGCACATTTATGAGCCAGGAGCTGTGTTCCCAACAGGATGCAGTAGCCAGTTAAAGCCACTTCCCTTCTCTCCAGTATAGCCACAAACACCTAGTTTCATGTTTCCCACAGCCTAAGCCCTAAAGAAGGCAACATTACTGACAGTCATATTGGCACCTTCAGCTGGTTCACTCCTTCCAAACTCTCAAAGGGCAGCTCCAGCATCCTGACCACCCCTTACTCTACTCCTGCTGCTCAGCACTGCTGAAGGAAATCCATCCTACAGAGAAGGAGCTCTTATACAACGATGACCTCCAGTCTCAGCGGAGGCCTTTAGTTCCGTTCAGCAATCCCTTCCTCACTGACCCTCTCTTCCCTAGTCTTATTCCAACCTTACAGACCTTCCCCACCTCCTCACACTCAATGTTTTTGTCCCTTTCCACTAGCACAGAGGAACTCCATTTTCGCCTTTCTTTTCAACACCCAGGCAGATCTGTTAGAGCATCCATTCTTTTCATTCCACTCCCAAGGAAAGGTCCATTTTCCTCTCCAAATGTAAATCCTTCTCTCCTAGTACACTAGGTTCTAGCCCATTTCACCACTGATGGAATATCTTAATCATCCATTTCTCTCACTCTCTTTTATCTTCAATCCCTCCCAAGTGTCCAATTACCTACTAGGTAAATCTACCTAATTATCCTACAGCCTTCCAACTTAACAAATTCAAAGCCACACTTACTATCTCCCCAGAAACTTGCTGTCTCCTTTATCACAGGTCTCAGTTATCACAAGGAGAGAAGCAGCAGGCCAGAGACCAGAACCCCTAAGGAAGCAGAGAGGGTCTAGCAAAGGGGTCCAGGGCGCTAACTGCAGTTAAAAAAGGGGTAAGACTGGCACCTGAGCATTTCAGTGTGGCAAGGTGAAAAGGGGGAGAGAAGGGAGGGAAACGAGGTTGTGAGTGTAGCTGGCCAGTGAGGGCACAGGGAGAGGTGCAAAGGGCTGATGAGGAGATCTGAGAAGGCAGCCCCTTTGGTTGTATCAACAGCTTAGAGGAATATGAAGCATGAAACTGCGGAAGCCTGCTTGCTGGCTCCTTTTTTGAGGAACTGTCTAAAAATGGGGGGCATTCACAAGGTAGTTCTCTTTTCCCTCTGCAGTCTTTAGGATATAAATTTTAAAACTGCAGTTTCTGGGATTAGAGAAGAAATTGCCAATTATTGAAGTCCAATTTTCTCTAGTTGGGCATGTATCAATCTGTAAGGACTCTCACTTGCCAATCATCCTTTAAAGAAACAGATCTGCTCAAAAGTTAAATGTACAGTCTACTGGGACAAAGCAATCTGAACAGCAGTTGTTTATCAGAATGTAGAGTGAGCCAAAATACTTCAGAAAAGAAACTACAGGCCAGGCCTGGTGGCTCACACCTGTAATCCCAGCATTCTGGGAGGTCAATGCAGGTGGATCACTTGAGGCCAGGAGTTCTAGACCAGCCTGGCCAACATGGTAAAACCCTGTCTCTACTAAAAATACAAAAATTAGGTGGGCATGGTGGTGGGCACATGTAATCCCAGTTACTCGGGAGGCTGAGGCAGGAGAATCACTTGAACCCGGGAGGCGGAGGATGCAGTGAGCTGAGATCGCACCACTGCATGCCAGCCTGGGTAGACACAGTGAGACTCAGTCTCAAAAAAAAAAGGAAAAAAAAAAAAGAAAAGAAAAGGAAAAAAACAAAACAAAACAGAAACTACCAAAAATATAAACATTTGAATAAACTGAAAAATAAACATTTTTGCTTACGTTCCCTTACTTGGAAACAAATGGCAATTACAAGTAGGAAGCTGGCAAGTAAAGCCATTTCCTTCTGGAACACAGAGAGTACAGATTTAAAGTGAATACACTTGTCTACAGCTAAATAGCCCTTTAATTTCTCTGAACTTACTAGAAGTAATGCCTTTCTCATAGAAACCTCACTCTGCACAGGACATAGCCGCTGGCCTCCAGCGGTGTCTGCTGGAACTCTGGACAAGTTCCCTGCAACTCCTAGAAAATGATGATGAATTCCTGAAAGCAGAAAACAGCCATGCGGTGAGGGTGGGTAGTGGGAATATTCTGCTACATCCTGGCAAATTTTTGCTTTTTGGGTATCTAAAATAGCTACTGACGGCCAGATGCAGTGGCTCGTGCCTGTGATGCCAACACTTTGGGAGGCCGAGGAGGGCAGATCGCGAGGTCAGGAGATCAAGACCATCCTGGCTAACATGGTGAAACCCCATCTCTACTAAAAATACAAAAGAATTAGCCTGGCGTGGTGGCGGGCGCCTGTAGTCCTAGATACTCGGGAGGCTGAGGCGGGAGAATGGCGTGAACCCGGGAGGCGGAGCTTGCAGTGGGCTGAGATCCGGCCACTGCACTCCAGCCTGGGTGACACAGTGAGACTCTGTCTCAAAGAAAAAAAAAAAAAAAGCTACTGACACTCAACAGACACAGTTACATGTTTTTCCTGGATATTGGGGAATGTGCTGGAATACAGAAGAAACTAATTATCTGTTAAAGCGTCTCAGTAGCCTGCTTTTAAGTGTGTGGTCCTGTGAAAAAGAAGCAATACCAGAGTTCTACTCCCAGCTCAAAATGCAATTAACACAATGGTCTTTCCTGACCACTCGCTAAGGCATGTGTGACCTATGCACTAAGAGTAAGACAGCTTCAAGCCTCTGAAGAGACCACAATCTGTGCGGCAAGACAAAACCGTGTAAACACTGAGAAACACTATTACCAGAAGCTGTGATATGAGAACACTAATGTTAAAATATCTACAATGTTGAACTGACATATACCAGGGAGACAGGAGATCTCTGGAAGCAAATATTTCATCTTCTGGCAAAACCTTAAAGAAAGAACCGAGGGTTTCCGATGAAGTAATTAGAGCTTGAGAGGCACAGCCTTCCTTCTGAAAGTTCATGATTACACCTCAGGGTTAAACGATCAGGTGACAAACCCTTCATCAAGCCTCCCCTGCCTTCATGTGTGACTTTCCCATTTCAGGTCATCTCTATCATCTGCTTCCTCTAACCCTACTTCTCCTACCTTAAGCAAGTCCCTTTCCAAACCTGGGTCTTAATTTCCTCACAGGAACTGATCAATAACCAAAGTACAACCATATAATAATAAATAATACAGCCATTTGAAGGGGGAAAAAGTACGACTCTGTATCAAGTGACAGAGATCCTTGACCAGGATATTGTTCAGTGCTCTGCAAACTGCAGAAAAGTATGTGGTATGTTAGTTGTTGAAAGATGTATATATACATATACACATGGATGCTTATATACACACAAACTATTTCTAAAGGAAAGACAAGAATCAGGCAACACTGGCTGACTCAGGCGAGGGGACCTAAGTGGCTGGATTGCTCAGGGACGGTACCAGAAGGTGTAGGGGACTTACTTTTCACTGTATACCCTTTAAGCTTTTTAAATTTTTACTATGTGCATATATTATCTACTCACAAGATTAATTTTTAAAATAAATAAACATAATCAACTGTGCTAAAATCACCAGAGATTATGACCTAGAATTGGGAACTGCAATAGTGTCTGAAGCCTGAAACTATATTAACACTCAACCCACTCATTTTTCCAAACTTATAACCTCACTCTATTAAGAGTAAAATATCTGAAACATCCCATTTGTGCAATTACTGTCGAGTGTACCCAGCCTATATGTTTTCACACTTCCAGAAATAGGAAAGTCACCACTCCTAAAGCCACACATTCCAACTCTGAAAAGCCCTAACTGCTCAGAAGTTCCCCATTTGTTGAGCCGGGCCCTGTGGCTTCTACCTGCACATTTCTTCTGCAGTAAGTACCACGTGCTATACCAAGCACAGGGGATACCCTTTAAGGTGCTCAGCTTACAGGAGGGAGAAAGAAAAGAAAATCAAACTAGTACAATATTCTTAAAGTATAACTAGTAAAGTAAAGCTATGAGAGAGGAGAAGGGCACTGTGCAGACAGAAAAGGGCACCTGGCACATTGGAGGAGAGGTGACACCAGGTCACAGCTTTATGAGATAAACAGGAGTTATTCAGGTAAAGAATGAAGAAAGGGCATTTGTGGCAAACAGCAGCACTGTGACAGATCACAGAGCATTCAGGAAATTCCAAGACAGAAAAAAATGACACTAAATGACTGGCTAGATAGGAGGCAGAAAAGAAAGGCCAAAACCAGACCATAAAGGCCTCTGACGAAATCAAGAGCTTTATTCCGGTAGCAACAGAGAAGCCTAGGGTGGCTTTGTGAAGGGTGCAACGAGAGGTCAGTCCAGAGGAAAGGAGACCAGTTAGAAGACCACTTCTGAACCCAGCAAGAAACAATGAAGGCCCAAACTAAGGGTGAGGCATTGGGTCACAAGAGAGGTAAGAAACGAATTTAAGATGTAATTATTAGAGAGAATCAACTAGATTTAGAAAGTGTAGGAGAAGGAAACTAGGATCCCTTCTACATTTCTGGCCTGGACATGTAAATGAATGGTCATGCCCTCCAAAAAAATCAGGAAACTTCTGCCTCACGAAGAATATCATACCACAGTGGCAGCCCAAATGTGCACTAACAATGATATTTATACCTGCCAAAGAAGTAACTTGGAAATTATGCGCTATAAAATAATGTGAATGATATGGGAGTACAATTACAGCTATACCAAGGCTTCTCCTGACCCAAAATGCACCACGCTAACACAGGTTTCCCTTCAAACACATATATTCACCTGAGCCCCTCCCACCTGCTCTCTCCCACTCCAACATCCTCCTGTAACAGGCTCCTAAGACTCAGACACCCATTACCAGCAATGTCAGGGCCCTGCGCTCACTCCAAATAACAGTGTATATTAACTGTTTTAAAGGAATCAGTAAAAGGAGGTTTTATTTTGTTCAGTCCTGACTGCCACTTCCCACATTGCCTTTGGACTCACAAATCACTACCCATACACTTCCAGGAAACCTTCTCATATCAGCATTCTTTTTTCCTAAGTGTGCCCAGAAATATTTACACTCTGTTCAAAGTCAATAGAAGCACCTAGAACAGAATTCTCTAATAAACCTTTCACCATTTTGAAATACATTTATTATTTGTTTTTATATGTATCAACATCAAAGGTAAGAATAATAACAAAGAATTAGCTATCAATTTTTTGGAGAATATAAGAAGCTTCTCTGCCTGAAAGATGTTCATAGAAACACTGGACCTCAGAGTTGCAAAGGAACTTAAAATTCAGTAACAACCACTCCACAAATACTTGAATTCCTTCTACAACAGCCTTACTGAATGGTTATCCAGCATAGGTCTGACCTCTTCCAGGGAGAGGGAACACACTGCCCTCACCACAGCACAGGCTGAAATACAAAACTGGTTTCAAAAACAGATGCAAAAAGTAGAAGTTGAAAGGGTGATGAGGAATGAGATTTTGTTAAAAGATAGTTTCAAATTATCTCCCCACAAATTACACACTAATCATAAAGGGAAAAACTCAATGGGAGAAATCTGGTGAGGAGTGTGTTCGGAGTCACCACCACCAGTCACAGGACAAACTGGCACCTTGTGCACTGGGAAGGACAGCACCTTTGTGGTATCACTGCCAAAGAGATATTCCTGAATCTAATCATGAGGAAACCTCAGACAACGCAAACTGAGGGGCATTCTACAAAATAACTGGCCTATATGTTTCAAAAATGTTAAGGTCAAAAAACATAAAGAAAGGCTATGGAACTGTTCCAGACTGATAGGGAACTAAGAGACATCAACTAGTAAAAATTAGCTATGAAGAACATTGTTGTGATAATTGATAAAATGTGACTACTGTGGATTAGATAATAACATAATAATGTCAAATTTCCTGGTTTTGATCATTGTACTTTGGTCGTATAAAGAATGCCCTTTTTCTTAGAAAATACACACTGACATATGGGGAGCGGGAGGGAGAGGGAGATTGGAAGGCAAACAAGTATACTTAAAATGTTGGTATTAGGAAATGAAGATCAAAAATAAACACTTATTCACTGGTACATTTGGCAGTACCTTTCAAAGTTTTAAACACGCACACGCATTGGCTAGCCATTTCACTTCTTAGCAGTAATTTACTATTCAGAAATAAGGCCATAAGTGCACAAAAACTTCTGAACAAAGATGTTCTTAACATATTTATATACATACACACACATATATATGTACATATACACACACAGGGATACACATTAACACATTTTTTTCTGTGTTTCTATATTCATCAAAAGCAAAGGTTGAAAAATTTTTAAATAAAAGGAATAGCAAAGGTAGAAACATCAATAAAAGATGAACTACCAATTGTTTTCATCATCCCATTACCTAGATTTTGCCTACAAAATGAAATGAGGGAAACTATGTAACAGTGAAGGGAAGCATTGTTTGAAATAATAAAATGCTATTAAAAATCCATGTGTCCCATCAATGAGGTACTTTACAGAAAGCAATATAGCATACATCGTACAATATCATATTATAAAACCACTAAAGAGAAGGAGTGAGAGAAAAAGAAAGATGCCTAGATAAGTTATTCTGTAGGGGAAAAAGTACTATACAACATACATGTCTAAAAATCCCTTTTTTGTTTAAAAAGGGAAAAAAAGGGGACCTTGAAGAAGTTATACCAAACCATAAACAATTACTTCTGAATATAGAACTACAAAGTCTTAACAGTTCTTTTTCTTTTTTATTTTTTTGAAACAGAGTCTCACTCTGTCACCCAGGAGGGAGTGCAGTGGTGCAATCTCAGCTCACTGCAACCTCCACCTCCCGGGTAGCAACTCTCCTGCCTCAGTCTCCTGAGTAGCTGGGAATACAGGTGCGCGCCACCACATCTGGCTGATTTTCATATTTTTAGTAGAGACGGGGTTTCACCATGTTGGCCAGGATGGTCTCGATCTCCTGACCTCGTGATCCACCTGTCTCGACCTCCCAAAGTGCTGAGATTATAGGCATGAGCCACCATGCCAGGCCTAGTCTTAGAGTTCTTAAAACATTTTTGTAATATTTGAATTTTCCCAATAATCATTGTTGTTTTCTAAGTAGAAAAAAATGAAGATTTTAAAAAACCTATATTAAAGTGGCCAATTTAAAAAACTTGCAGCAAATATCATGACAGACACTACTCTATAATACTTTTAAAAAAACAACTCTACAATAGGTATTCTTATTTATAGTAGCAAGATTATTTTTATTTCCTAAATAAAATCCTATTCAAAAGCCTATATACAAAGTTGATAAAAGAAACTGAAGTTGGTTGGGTATAGGAGGCACCTCCAGGCTCAGCCTCCGACTCTCTGACTTAGGAGAAAACTTACTATGTTTGAGGGACCCAGGCAGTCAGAGCAAATGTGAAGAATTCAGCAACAAGTAGCCCAGGCAAGAGATTCTTAAGTGATTGGATTTAGCCCTTAGGAGTAAAGAAGCCTCGCCAGAGGACACATGGGTGGCTGCATCTGCTGTACCTTTCTTAAACCATTTCTCCATGAGTGGGAGAACTGTATCCATTCTGTCCAACATGTCTAAAAAGCCTGTCTTACCAATCCCTACCCCTGCACCCGTATCATTTCACCACAGCAGCACTGTTATCATTGGGTCCAATTTCACCCTTTTCAAGCTAGGTCTGGATCTCTGTTTGAAGAGCCTAAAAGGATGTAAGTGTTGTGTCATATGCTAATCAATTAAATGACAGCCACCTTCGTTTTAAAGGATTCGAGAAATTTTAGAGGAATAGGCCAAGTATTTGAAATACAAATCTGAAAAGACTCAGTACTATTATATCGCATCACCGGCCGACCCTTCGGTACAGATGGCAGCCCAGTCCTCAAACACAGCCCTTGCCTCTGTGGCTGGGTGACTCTGTCATGATGTCTGTGGTTAGCCACTCTCTTACCTTGGACTTCGCATGCCAGGTGAAGTGCAGGAAATTTGTCTCACTGGGTACTAACAGATTAAAGGATAGAGCGTAGTGACTAATAAGGTCATTTCTCACATAATAAAGTTCTGCATCAAGACCTAGAAAAAAATTGGAAAAAAATAATTAAACACTTAAAATACCCTCAAAATCATCCCTATCGGTATTTCAAATGCAAATAATAGAGTGAAGATAATATTGATAAGCAAATGAACATCACAAATGGCCCTCCCATGGGCTGCCCTATGAAGCAAGAAAGACACACGGTTTTATCATCACCAAGAAAGATGAAGAAATTGAGACTTGAAACAGTTATCCAACCAAAAACAGGTGTGCTAGAACTAGAACTCTGGCAGCCACTCTGTCTTCCGAGGGCCAGTGTGATGCTTTCTTCTGGACACAGTGCTTCTTAGAGTAACAGCTACAAAGAAATGCCCCTTCTCCCAAAAAATTTATGTAGACTTAGGAAGGGAGATTCAAAATGAAAGGGAGAAAGGCACTTCAGATAAAACATAAGCCTGAGCCAAGCCTCAAGCCCCCAGCCAGAGATGACCTCTGCTTCCTCTGACAACACAAGGTCCTTGCTGTTCTGATAGCATTTACCATGGTACACACTTGCACCGGTGTCTTGCAGGCGCATGCTGTCTTCCCTACCAAGACTACAAAGGGAAGAACACTATGTTTTTCATGGTATCTGCAGGACACAGCTTTCTGCACAAAACATAAACACTTGTTAACCAAGAGGTTAGTACTACAGACAAAACAAAAATAAATGAAGAGCCTGGAATACCAGAGAAGTGACTCCTAAGTTTCACTCACTCCCATACCACCTTCTCAACCAGGGCACATGCAATCTCCCAAACGTATCAGGCTCTCAATTTTGTCACACTCTTTTATCCTACCTGTATTTAATATTTTTATTTAAAACATATTTAATTTGTTAAAATAAAAATTTGTAAGGCAAAATTTAAACACTACTTTTCAGTGGCAAATCAACAGTTACTGTTAAAAAAAAAAAAAAGTTATCCAAAAACAAAAGAAAAACAAAACAAATGTACTAAATTCTAGCTCAATTCTGGTGCCTACCAAGAAGGCAGTGAGCTTGAGCCTAGCTCATTGTTATAAAAAGGGAGGAGGGAGGTATAATCAAGCATTTGAGAAATGTAAAAAAAAAAGAAAAACTCACACAGAGGATTTCCCCGTGATCATCCAAGGAACTGAAAGACTAAAAGCAGGGAGTAACTTTCTCTTGAATTGATTTACTGTTATTTAAAGTTCTATCCAGGTGTCCCTCTAGTAATATATGACATATATATTCCACAAGTTAGAGGGGGAAAAGATACTGAGAACAACAGCCAAAATGCAACTTTCACATTTACTGAGCCGGCACTATGGGGTCTGAAACCTCACAGTATGCAGAGAGGTCAAGATGGAGATCTCATACCTCCTAAGAATAGAGACCTAGAAACAAATCACTCTGCCACAGGTATTTATCCTGTAAAATTCGTTTTCTCGTTTCTGAACTAGATGTAATAAAATCATTAATGCAGAAATGAAATTTAAGGCATGCTACATAGGGGAAAGCTGCTGCACTTGTAGGGTCCAGCCCTACAGGGCCTGTGGGTTTTTCTCCTTGTGTGCGGAGACCAGAGATCATAGAAATAAAGACACAAGACAAAGAGATAGAAAAAAAGACAGCTGGGCCCGGGGGACCACTACCACAAAGATGCGGAGACCGGTAGTGGCCCTGAATGCCTAGCTGTGCTGTTATTTATTGTACACAAGGCAAGGGGGCAGGGTAAGGAGTGTGGGTCATCTCCAGTGATAGGTAAGGTCACGTGAGTCATGTGTCCAACGAACAGGGGGCCCTTCCCTATTTGGTAGCCTAGATGGAGACAGAGAGGGGCCAGCTTACGTCGTTATTTCTTCTATGCATTTCTTGGAGAGATCAAAGATTTTAATACTTTCACTAATTCTGCTTCTGCTACTGCTACCTAGAAGGCAGAGCCAGGTGTACAGGGTGGAACATGAAAGTGGACCGGGAGCATGACTGCTGAAGCATAGCATCGCAGGGAGACATTTAGGTCTCCAGATGACTGCAGGTGGGCCTGAGTGATGTCAGGCCTTCCACAAGAGGTAGTGGAGCAGAGTCTTCTCTAACTCCCCTGGGAAAAGGGAGACTCCCTTTCCTGGTCTGCTAAGTAACAGGTGCCTTCCCAGGCACTGGCGCTACCACAAAACCAAGGTCTGCTAAGTAACGGTGCCTTCCCAGGCACTGGTGTTACCGCTAGACCAAGGAGTCCTCTAGTGGCCCTATCCAGGCATGACAGAGGGCTCACACTTTTACCTTCTAGTCACTTCTCACCATGTCCCCTCAGCTCCTATCGCTGTATGGCCTGGTTTTTCCTAGGTTATAATTGTAGAACACAGATTATTATAATATTGGAATAAAGAGTAATGCTACAAACTAATGATTAATAATATTCATATGTAATCATATCTATATTTCTAGTATAACTATTCTTGTTCCATACATTTTCTTTATTATACTGGAACAGCTTGTGCCTTCAGTCTCTTGCCCCAGCACCTGGGTGGCTTGCCACCCACAGCACTAGCTGGGTAGTACTGCTTTTATTTATCCTACAAAAGATATTGAAAGCAGAGAGAGAAACGTAGATCCTTTTGCAAAAGCCACTCCCTGCTGGCAGGAGTGTTAGCAAATACCCAGGAATGGAAGATTGGTGGTGTTGGAGAAAGGCGTTAGAGGAAAAATTGTAAATAATTTAAATTTGCCTTTTTTCTTAAGCCTGGGTCTTACTCTAGTCTAGATAGGTGCTGTTTACTTAGAAATATATGTCAGATAAATAAAAAGAAGAAAGTTACATGAGGCAGTATTGACATGAGACAAACTAGAACTCAAGTTGAAAGGATTTCATAATAAATGTATTAATATAAAATGTATTAATGAGTTCATATTAATAAAAACCACAAGAAGATACAGTAGTACAACTGAAAAAATAGGGCTTCAAATATAGAAAGTAAAAACCAACAGGACAAAAAGGCAAAAAGAAACACACAAATCCACAATCACAAATGGAAACTAACATCCTCTGAGAAATCAAAAGATCAGAACAGTTAGGCATAGCGTTACACCTGTAATCCCAGCTCTTTGGGAGGCTGAAGCAAGAGGATCAGTTGAGGCTGGAAGTTCAAGACCAGCCTGGGCAACACAGCAACAACCCATCTCTATAAAAAACTTTTTTAAAATTAGCTGGGAGTGGTGGTGCACACCTGTAGTACTAACTACTCAGGAGGCGTGAGGATGGCTTGAGCTCAGGAATTTGAGGTTACTGTGAGTTATGATCACACCACTGCACTCCCATCTGTGTAACACAAGACCCTCCCTCTTTAAAAAATAAGATCAAAACAGATACAAATTGAGTGTGGACATAGATGATCTGAACATATAATTATGGGACATGAAAAAGTGAGGGGGGATTAATCATGAATTAGACCACATGCATTTAAAAATTTTTTTTAAATATAAAAACAGATTCAAACCAAAATCATACAGGCTACCTTCCTTGATCAAACACCATATGATAAAGATATTAACTATAAGGATGAAACCAAAAGAGTATTATTTGAAAAGATTAATAAAATAGTTAAACACTTCACAAGACTGATCAAGGAAAAAAGAGAAGAAACACCAAACACAAATTACCAATACTAGTAATGAAAATGAAATATTACTACAAATCCTATAGATGCTAAAAAGATAAAAAGATTAGTATAAACAACTTTGACAATAAAGTAAACAAATTAGATGAAACAGAAGAACCCTTTAAAAACACAATTTACCAAACTAAAAGAAATAAAAATTTCAAACAATTAAAAACCTATCCCAAAAGAAAGCTCCAGGTCCAGATGGCTTCACCAGTGAATTCTATCAAACATTTAAGGAAGACACCACACCAATCTTACATAAACTCCGTCAGAAAATAGTTGAAGAGAATACTTCCTAAGTCATCTGATGAGGCCAGCAGCATCATCTTGATACAAACTTACTAAAACATTATGAGAAAAGAAAATTACAGAACAACATCCCTTATGAACATAGATTAAAACATTCTCCACAAAACATTAGCAAATTCAATATAAGAATACATAAAAGGATTAACACATCATGACCAAGTATATATGAAAGGTTAACCTTTTAAAAATCAGTATAATTTACCACATTAACAAAATAAAAACCCGTATCATCTCAATAGATAGAGAAAAAGCATTTGACAACATTCAAAGCCTGTTAATGATAAAAAACTGTCAACAAACTAGGAACAGACAGAAACTTTCTCAGTTTGGTAAAGAACATTTAAAAAAACCCTAGAGCTAATATCATACTCAATGGTGAATTACTAAATCCTTATTCCTAAGATCAGAAACAAGGCAAAGATGTCCACGTCCACAACTTCTATTCAACCTTGTACTGGGGGTCCTAGCCAATGTATTCAGACATAAAAAGCACAAGGATGAAGTCAAACTGTCATTGTTCACAGATGACATAATGGTATGTATAGAAAGCACTATGAAATCTACTAAAATACTATTAAAACCAACTAGTGAATTTAGCAAGGTCTCAGAATACAAAGCCAATACTTTAAAATCAATTGTATTTCTATATTAGCAACAACTAGAAAATAAAACTTAAAAAGTCAATACTGTAACATTAAAAAATACCAGGGACCTAGGAATAACTCTAAGGCTATGTAAGATCGCTACACTGAAAACTGTAAAACATGGCTAAGAAAAATTAGAGAAGACCTTAAAAAGTGGAAAGCCATACTGTACAATTCTCCTTAGATAAGCCTCAATACTGTTAAGATGTCAAGTCTCTCATATTGATCTGCAGATTCAAAGTAATCTTAATCAAAATCTCAAGAGATTTTTTGAAAAAATTAATCACAAAATTTACATGCCAACAACAATCTTGAAAATGAAAATGCCTTGGAAGAGGAACCAAAGCAATTTAATTTTAGTATTTTCAACAAGAGATATAAAGCAACTAGATGCATAAATATACAGGAAAAAAACACCTTAAAATGAAAATTAAAACCACAATGAGATACCACCTCATTCCAGTTAGGATGGCTATTACACTGCTGGTAGGATTATAAACTAGTACACCATTACGAAAAAGACTTTGGAGGTCCTTTTTTTTTAAGACGAGTCTCGCTCTGTCGCCCAGGCTGGAGTGCAGTGGTGCGATCTCAGCTCACTGCAAGCTCCGCCTCCCGGGTTCACGCCATTCTCCCACCTCAGCCTCCCGAGTAGCTGGGACTACAGTTGCCCGCCACCACGCCTGGCTAATTTTGTTTTTGTATTTTTAGTAGAGACGGGGTTTCACCGTGTTAGCCGGGATAGTCTCGATCTCCTGACCTCGTGATCCACCCGCCTCAGCCTCCCAAAGTGCTGGGATTACAGGCGTGAGCCACTGTGCCTGGCCTGACTTTGGAGGTTCTTTAAAAAATTAAAAGTAAGGCCAGGTATGATGGTTCATGCCAGTAATCCCAGTGTGTGGCAGGCCGGGACCAGAGGATCACTTAGGCCGTTCAAAAGTATGAGACCAGTCTGGGCAACATTAGCAAAACACTGTCTCTACAAAAAATGTTTACAATTAGCCAAGCATGGTGGTGTATGCCTGTAGTCCTCACTACTTGGGTGGCTGAGATCGGAGGTTGGCTTGAGCCCAGGAGTTCAAGGCGGCAATGAGCTATGATTGTGTCACTGTACTCCAGCCTGGAAGACAGAACAAGACTGCGTAGGGGGTAAACAACAACAACAACAACAACAACAACTACCATATGATCCAGCAATCGCACTACTGTGTATATATCAAAAGAAAATGAAATTAGTATGTCGAAGAGGTATCTGCATTCCCATGTTTATTGTTGCACTATTTACAATAGCCATGATATGAGATCAACCTAACTGTCCAACAAAGAATGAATGGATAAATAAAATATGGTAAATGTACACAATGTAATATTATTCGACTTTTTAAAAAATGGACATTCTGTCATTTGCTACAACATGAATGAACCTGGAAGACATCATGTTAACTGAAATAAGCCAGACACAGAAAGACAAATACTGCATGATATCACTCATATGTGGAATCTTTTTTTTTTAAAAAAAAAAAGTTAGTATCATAGGAATAGAGAAGAGTAATTATTACCAGAGACTGAGGAGGGGAGGGGAAAGTGGAGGATGGGGAAAGGCTGGTCAGTGGGTACAAACTTACAATTAGATAAGAGGAATAAATTCTGATGTTCTAACACACAGTAGAGTGACTAGTTAACAGTAAAACACGGTATATCACAAAATAGCTAGAAGAGAGGCTTTTCAAGTTTATCATCACAAAGAAATGATAAATGTATGATGTGATGAATACACTAACTACCCTGATTGGATCATTATACAGCAGAGATATGTATCAAAACACCAAACTGTACCCTATAAATATGTACAATTATAACGTGTAAATAAAAATTGAAAAAATAAACGTTAGAAAACTCTTCCTAGGGTTACTAAAAAAAAAAAAAAAAAACTTCACCCCTATCTTACATATCATACAAAACCCAATCTGAGATATAAACCTAAATGTAAAACCCAGAACTGTAAAGCTTCTAGAAGAAAACGTAGGATAGAAGAGGCCATGTCTGCCAGAGCGGAGCGCTCCCTCTCTGGGGCCCTGTCGCTCTTGCTCTCTGACTCCCTCGCCCTCTCTTTTTCTTCTTCTCCCTCTGCCTTGCACTCTCTCTATTGCTTGCTCTCTCTCTCTCTTTTTCTCTCTCTCTCTCTTTCCCCCATCCCTTTCCATCTTTCCTTCCATCTCTCCATTGCTCTCCTTCGGGCTGAGAAAAAAAAAAAAATGTAGGATAGAAAAATCTTCACAACCTGGGGTAAGCAAAGATTTCCTGGACAGGTGACACAGAACATAAAGCAACCAGAAAAAACTGAAAATTATGAAAATTTAAAAACTTATCAAAATTTAAAAATTATCAAAATTAAAAACTGAAATTCATCAAAATTAACAACTTCTGTCCCTCAAAAAAACATTAAGAAAATGAAATTAAAGTCACAAACTAGGAGAAAATATTCACAACACATATATCTAAGAAAGAACTTGTCTGTGGAAAGGGAGAGATGTTGGTTAAATTTTTTTAATGATTTGTTTCTAGAATATATAAAGAATCAAAACTTTTTTAACCAAATTAGATAAAATGGACAAAAGATGTGAGCAGACATTTCATAATTATATACATACCCAATAAGCATATGAAGAGGTGCTAAACATCTTTAGTCATCAGAGAACTACAAACGAACACCACAATGAGAGCCACTAGCACCAAAGAAAATAACATTGAACATTGTCAAGGAGGTGGGGTAACTATTATACAATCTTACACATTGCTAAAAGTGTAATAAAAAACTTTCAACTACTTTGGAAAACACAGTTTCTTATAAAGTTAAACATACACCTATTCTATGATCCAAGAATTCCGTTTCTGAGTAATTATCCAAAAGAAAAGAAAACATATGTCCACAAAAAGACTCCCACAACGTTTTTATTTCTGAGATGGAGTCTCATTCTGTTGCCCAGGCAGGATCTCAGCTCACTTCAATCTCTACCTCCCAGGTTCAAGCGATTCTCCTGCTTCAGCCTCCAGAGTAGTTGGGATTACGGGCACCTGCCACCACGTCCGGCTAATTTTTGTATTTTTAGTAGAAACGTGGTTTCACTACGTTGGCCAGGTTGGTCTCCTGACCTCAAGTGATCTATCTGCCTCGGCCTCCCAAAGTGCTGGGATTACAGGTGTGAGCCACCATGCCTGGCCATGTTCACAGCCCTTTTAGCCACAATAGCCAAAACTGGAAACAACACAAACGTCCATCAAAAGATGAACAGATAACCAACTGTGGCATATATATAAATGGAATGCTAATCAGCAATGAAAATAGACTTGGTAACAATAGTGATGAATTTCATAGACTGTATGAGTGAAAGAAACTACACAAAAAAGTATATACTAATATTTCCACTTATGTAAAGTTATAGAATAGGCAAAAGTAATTTATGGTGACAAAAATCAGATCAATGGTTACCCTGGAAAGGAGAGTGGAAGGGAAACTGTTGAATTGATTACAAAGAGGCATCATGGAATTTCTGTGGTGATGGAAATGTCCTATATCTTGGTTGGAGTGACAGTTACTAGGTGTATGCATTTTTCAAAACTCAACCAGCAGGACATTTAAAATCTGTGTATTTCATTATACGTACTTTACCTAAATTTTTTAAAAGATGGAAAAAAGATGGAAAAAGATGGAAAACTCAATGGTTTTTAGCCCTCTGCTTATCTCAAGAAGCTTGCAAAATCATAGCATAGTACTTGTACTAACATCAAAAATTTTAGAAAAAATTAATCTTAAGTGATCACCAACTTCCATATTTAAACTTCAAAACACCTTTCCCAGGAAAATAAAGAACTCTGTTCTAATAAATAACAATTTGTTGTTATTACTGGTAATAATAACAAAAAATAATGAGTAAGTTTTCCAGACACAGTTCAAAGTATCAAGAGCATCTAGGAGTTCTGTAAATTCAACTCCATGTTAAGCTAGATAAAAAGGACCTGTAAGCAGCCAGACAAGAAAAAAAAATGCAGGCACGTCCTTAAGTCATACATGCAGTCATTTGATAATTCGTGGTTTTGTTCTACTAGAAATTTTATCTTATCTGTCAAGTAGACTGGTGGATATAACCAATTTCTTCCCAGCCTCCTGGGAACATCTGTTCTCCCCAATTTGCTCAAGGTCTCTCTGGTTCTACCAGCCCAAACAGAAACTACCAACTTCAACAGAAACTATGCCTCCTAAGTAGAGAATATTCTTTTTCAACATATCAGAGCAACTTCACATTTCAACTGAAGACAGGGCAAAGACTGCAGTCAGCCAACTTTCTCAGGTTTCTCAAACCTGGTTGGACTTCAACTTGTGCTGGTAGGCTTAGCACCCTGGCTGTCCACCCCTTATCCCCTTTCAGTGATCTGCTTCTATACTGTCACCCATTAACACCACTCTGACTTCCACCAACCTCCTTATCCTTCTGAAGTACAACTTCCCCCTGGCCCTGTGGAGCCCAAAGGGCCCATTCTCCTACCCTCAGTGGACACTGCCCTGGATCGCCATGGCCACTCAGATGACTGAAGTCATGCTTGAGCATCCTTACCAAAAGTTCTATTCCTTTACAATCATGCCATCAAACTATGCCACCCTCTATCCTTCTCAGTATCTCAGCTATCTCATTCACTGAGGATTCTGGGACCAGTTTATACAAGTTCTATACATTCCTCTTCTATGTCTCATTGGGGCAGGCTCCCAATGTCCCTGAGACTAACCCACTTCCAATCTGCCCTTCAATGACTCTTTTATTCCTTTTATTCCTCAACTCCAACAACCTTCATCCATACCAAAGAAACTCATTTCTATGGACAGCAGCAATATGCGAATTGCTCTGCCTCTAAAATCTTGAACTATAGTATCTCAACAGCTAGTAGTTATTCAGCTCTTTCCTTTACTATTACAACAGCTGCTCCCAGGGTCATTCTGTCTCCAGTATCTATAATCCTCTTGTTTCTCCCGTTCTATTGTACCAATCATTTCTTCAGTTTCTTCTTACAGGCCTCAACCTCAATTACTTCAATTACTTTCTTAGCAGTGGAGGTTTCCACTTTCTCCCACCACAGCCTACGTCTGACACACACAATCCGTTCAGAAAAAGACACCCAATCTTGAACTCACTCTTCTACTTCCTGTTCTTTCTGGTGCTATAATTGAATGCTGCATAATCCCAGATTAAGCCATTGCCACAAATGACTCACTACAAGATGATGTTTGTACCCTCAGCAAATAAATATTTATAAGCTGCTGACAATTTAAAGCCCTGTGATCCAAATCTCTATGAACACCTAATGACCACCAAAATAAATTGTAAATTTAAAATTCACTACCATAGACTGAGGTGTTGAAATGGCAGTACAATCAATCATTAAACACAGTTGCTGTTTTCTGACTATAGGTTTTGAAAACATGTTTTGAAACAGATATTCCATTCTTTATTAGCTAAGGTAGTTATTTCCAGTTTGAAAAGGTTTGAACGAAACCAATAAAATTCTATTTTCACGCATCGAATTAGCAAATACAGTCTGTTATATTGTGAGACATGCTTCTGTAACACGAGCTTTTAAGTGGTTTGTAAATAAGATCATTCCAGTATAACAAGGAAGTGGTTCACATATTAATTTTCCTAGGCAAGGGGATCTGGAATAGCAGGAATAGAATTATATAACTTTCGGTGAGAAAGAAAAAGATCCTCATTCAGCTCAGCTGCTGCCAAGCAGAAGCCCTCTCAGCTCTATTTCAAGAATATTTAAAATGAGCACCTGTACCCAGGAATCCCAAAGGAGCATTCCCATCCTTTGCACAGCAAGCTGCATTTCCTCTGGTGCCCACCTTTATGGCAACCACATTGGCTTAGAAAATGACTTTCATGTGTACTGTCTCAAGACCACACCTTGTATGTTAGTATCTTTCACTCTCTTCTGAGGCAACACAAGCCATGCTAAATGGTTTGACTGGGCTGCCCAAGTCATCTCATAAGGTACCAATTACGCTTTTGTTAGTGCTCTGCTTTGAAAATTGCAGAGGTCTTGAGTGGTTTGCCCTTAACCTTATTTTTCTCATAAATCTTGTTATTTTTAGTGACTAGGTAAACTTGAAGGGTTTTTTATGGAATGCATTTGATGTTATAACAGAAATGTTTATCTTATTTAAAAATAATACTGAGTGTTATACAGGTTATGACAAGTAATTTGTGATTCTATATAAAGTTTTATAAACATTTATACTCTTTGACCCAGTAATTCCATTACTAAAATCCATCTTAAGGAAATGAAAGACAGACACAAATTTTTATGTACAAATATATTAATAGAAACAATTAAAATTGAAGAAAAGAAATAATATAAACTACCAGCAACAGAGCAATGATTAATAAACTATAATACATCCACAAGAGAGAACAACAGTTTTCAACAGTTTTTCTTTGGAGGAGAGAGGTGATACCCCAAGTCATAATATCCTTTCAACTAAATTGCTCCCTGTTCATCTATCTAACATACTGGGCTTCTTCTTTGAAGACAGGTTCTAATGACCAAATAAGTGACTAAAAAACACTGAAAAAAGACTATGAAGCCATGAACAAAGCTGTTATAAATAATGTAGTAAAATGAGTTTTGCTTAGAATATAACAGTAAATGAAAATTACAACATACAAACTGTATACAGCAAATTTTCAACAACGTCTGGCACCTAGAATAGTTCATGCATGTAACAGGTCTTCAATAAACATCCAGTGAATCAAAGTTAAACATATATTCATATGCATGTTGTGTTCCACTTTAAAAAAAAAAAGGAAAATGACAAAATATGTTACCAGTGGTTGAATATAAATGGTGGATTATGGATTATTTTTATTATATGCTTTTATTCTTTTTCTTCTCTTAAATTTTCTATGAAAGTTAAACTGGAAAAACAATAAAAGTGTTTAAAGAAATATGCATACAGCTGCAACAACTCATTGATACAAAAATACAACCAACTACTGTCTAAAATAATCCATGAAGGTTGATAAGAGATAGAGAAAAGGCCCTCAAAAATAAAATTCAATTAAAAAATCACATTTGTAAAGACATTATCTTTGGTATATTAATGTTAACACCATTAATGATAAATTATTAATGATTAAAACACCTTCCTCCAACTTTCCCTTAAAATACCCAGTTAAATCAAATAGCAAAATTTGGCAAAGTACGATAAACTGAAGAGAGAGACCAAAAGAGAAGACCAAAACTTGGGAAAAGTTTCCACATGCAACATTTGACAATGCGACTGAAATAAAATTATTGAGTTACCCATGCTATCTGAATGAGAATAACAGAAAATCCTGAAGATGATAGGGAATGGAACAAAGCTTTAATTTCCAGAAGAGGAAGCAGGCAAGGAATTCTATTTCCAGACAAACTCTCATCATATGCAAAAACAGTACTCAGAACGCCTCAGGAAACACCTCAATTATGTATTCTCCCCAAAAAGTTTCTCTAAAACATACTGAGAGATTAGTAAAACTTTTGTTTTTAATAGGGGATAGAGAATTGTTTTACACTGAGAAGAGGTATGCTTTAGGATGTATAATAATCATGAATCATCACTGTTCTGTATCAAACTATAAAGAATTTTAAAAACCAAAATAGTAGAAATATGAGGAGAACCAAATATAAGTACGACCATGGTACAAAACTATCAGTCTATGAATGATATTAGCATATAAAAGATATCCTTTATAGGTATAGCCATAATTAATACATACATCAAGATGGTACTCTATAGGAAATGTGAATTACTTCAAATCATCTGTAAGATATTTACAAAATGTGATCAGCTATAAGGAAAAGCATAATCAATTTCTTAAAGGAGAAAATGTATAGGCCATAATATGACCACCAGGCAATGGGAAGAAGGCAGGGAGTGAGGCAAAACTGAACATACACATTTTTAGGTACCATCTATCTCAAAGAGTTACCTATATTCTTAACCTTCACAAACGGTTTCAACTACATAAAGAAAAAACAAGAACATGAAAAAAAACATTGAAAATACATTTATCAAAAATTGTCAATGCATGGTTAAATAATACATGGTATTTTTCTTCTTTACAAATATTTTCCAAATAGTCTATAATGAATATATTTTCCAGTCTATATATTTTCTTGTATATTTTACAAATAGTCTATAAATGAGTATATTTTACCCTAATAATCAGGAAATAAAATTAATGAAATAAAAGATTTTAAACAAATTTATTTTTAGAAAAAGATGAAATCTATAGAGAATATCATGATTTATCTCTCAATTTTAACTCCTTTTTCTTTCCTTCCCCATCACATGCTTGAAAAAAATTTCAAGGAAAAGTAAAAGACACATAAAGATAGGGGCTAGATAACCTACCTGTTTCTAAATGCTATTAATTATTAGTGTTTCAAAGATGACAACAGCAATCAAATGCAGCCTGAAAGCAGGGATAGTGGACAGTAGGTTATTACTGTCAGGGAGTGTTAAGCGTCACAGAGGTTAAGTGAGTAATGAGAACTGATTAGAGAGGTAGTGAGGGAAACAATTTATTCAGTAATGCTTTAATGAACCAGTTCTGAGACAAGCCAGGAGCAGGGTAACTCTTTGTGAGACTAGGAAACAGAGCCTGGTTCCAGTAGAAGGGAGTAACTGAGAAGGAAGGTTGGGTGCTATAGTTAGGAAATTCCAAGGGCTGAGTCTAAGGTGGTCATTCCAATGAGTGCCTTATTTGGGGGGGGAAAAAAAAAAGAAAACTGGGAACTGGGACACCAGCATGGTCAAAGGAAAAAAAAAAAAATTCAGGGTAGGTTCTAATATCCCTTTGGGATAAAGGGAGGGAATAAATGAAAATTAGAGTCAGGGAAATAAAGTCACTGAGTATCATTTTGTAGAGGTCTGGTGACTCCAACAATCCTAATGAGTCAAAGGTTATGTAAGTAAAGATCATAGAAATCAAAAGAGAAGAGAATTCTGAGACACTGTCCGGGGGCAAAACAATCCAAGTAGGAAAGGAGAAGTATAATGCATAATAAGAGCTGGTCCCTCAATGAACAATCCAAAAAGGAAATTAGAAAACAATTCCATTTACAATAGTATCCAAAAGAATAAAATACTTAGGAATAACTGTACACTGAAAACTACAAAACACTGCTGAAAGAATTAAAGACCTAAATAAATGGAAAAACACCCCATGTTCATGGACTGGAAGACTCAGCATTGTTAACATAACAATACCACCCAAAGTGAGCTACAGATTCAGCAAAATCCCTACCAAAATTCTGACTCCCATTTTTGCACAAGAGGAAAAGTAGATCCTTAAATTAATATGAAATTGTGAGCAGCCCAAAATAGCCAAAACAATTTTTAAAAAGAACATAGCTGGAGGACTCACACTTCCTGGTTTCAAAGCTCACCACCAAGCTACTTTAATCAAAACAGTGTAGTACTGGCATGACAGACATGTAGACCAATAGAAGAGAATTGAGACTCCAGAAATAAAGTTACATATTTTGGGCTGATTGATTTTTGACAAGGATGCCGAGAGAAAAGGGGGCTCTGCTGGAAAGCAGACAAGAACAAGAACGGACAGCCACGGACTAAAGAGGTAGCATTTTGTCATTAGAATGCATAGAATTTTTAACTTCTGATTTAGGATGACAATACTTCAGCTGTTCAGTTATATTAACCAGACTTCAATTTCCCACTGCCAATTCCAGCAAAGTAAAAATGTTGCTCTCTTGTTAGAAAGCATGGCATTTTTTCATAATTTTTTTTTAAACAACCCAAATTCAAAGCTAAAAAACCAAAGCTATTCTTGCAAAACTCTTAAGGCTCATCAAAAAAATATTCATTTTTCCCTAGACGATTTTAAGTTCAAAGTTATTTCAAGGCCTGTGATTCACACAAACTGGCCTGTCTAACTCAGGTTCTAATAATTCAACAGTTCAAAAATTTTTTCCAAATGATTTTAAAAGTTGACTATTGGTTTCTCAAAGCTGCACACATGGTTCATTCGTGCTAAATCAGCAAACTCTCTTTATTTTTATTTTAAAAGCCACCTTTATAGCACTTAACAAAACATATTTCAGGGAGTTATTTCAAATGTCCATCTTCCTATTACCTTGCACATCTTACAAACAAGGCTGGGGTCTTAGTTTACTTGTAACTACTAAAATATTAGATGCATGAATGGCTGGCTGTCGATAAAAGTCAACTACATCAAAGATGGGTTTTAAAGAAAATGGTACTTTAAAGAAAATGTCAAGAACCATTAGTTAAGGAAAAAAAAAAAAAAAAGTGATGTTGTAGAAAGAGAACTATAAAGCAGAGTTCATGGTTCTTCTCCTCCCCTGGCTTCACTACTAGGTAGCTGAATGACCTTTGGCAACCAATTACTTAACCACCCTCTCTAGGCAACAATTTTCTCAACTACAAAACAAAAGTTAAACCAGATGATGTTAATGTCCCTCCTCAGCCACAAAATTCTATTACTCTATGATATCATCCATGGTTTCCTAGTGTCAGCCAAAACACTATTATTTTATTATATCATCCACAGTTTCCATATGCCAGTTAAACCTTAAGTAAAAATTCATTTAGTCAAGATAATCTTCTAGATTCTGAGGACAGTGGTAATATGAGCCATTAATCAGAGAAGAAAACCAAAATCACTTAACATGTATTAAACCACGGAACACATGTTAATGAATGCTAAAAGGAAAATAAACAAGGAGCTCTTATTTCAAATGCTCTTAGGTTATGGAAAGTAACAAGCTGAAATCGATAAAATAAGTTTGTTCATCAGAATCTAATAAATCTAGCTGTGGTCATATTATACCTAGAAAATTAGCTGAGACCTAATGTTTAACTACATTATAAGACAAGGAATTAAAATACTAGACTGTAGATAGAACAGGGGCATCCTTTCCTCATAATTGAATAAGCATGTAAATTTTCAATCCCATAGCTGTTCAAGCAATAATCTGTGGATTAAATGTGATTTTTCACGTAACTCTGCCACACTCTTCAGCATTTTCCACATATATTTGTCCTGCAACCCTAAGTGTCTTGATAGAACTGTCTTGAGAGTGTATGTTCACACAGAAGAAGGATTAAAAAGGGCTTTCCAGAGAAAGAATACATGCATGATCAACAACAGCAGACAACATAAATATACCCCTTCTTCCCCTCCTTCCTTCAGACTGCCTTCTTTCTGCCCAAGGAAAAGCAGGTAGGCCCACCCTTTTGGTCCTGATAGGTGGTTTAGAAATCAGCTTCAAGAAGACATGGAAGGGAATCTCCTGTTCCCCCCAAGGAAAAGCCAGGAATCTGCAGGCACTAAGAATCTTTCCTAACTGTGCCACTTGAGGAAGTAAACATGATATGTTGTCAAAATCAACACAGAACAGGCACAACTGTTAGAATACAAACAAGGACACTGAAACAACTATTATACCTGTACTCCATATGGTCAAAAAGTTAAGTAGAATCATGGAAAATATAAAAAGACTCAAGTCAAACTTCTAGGGCTGAAAACTATACCGTATATAAGATGGAAAATAGACTGGATAGGATAGCAGATTAGGCATTTTGGGGAAAAAAAATTAGAAATTGTATTTCCTAGCTTTTCATTACTGATAAAGGCTTCTGCCAGAATCTCTCTTGAATATTTCACATCCTCCAGTTGTAGTGTGGGCCAACAGTCTATTGAGAGACTGCTCTGCGCCAAGCCATGAGGTAGCCTTGGTACAGGAGCGGGAGACAAAATATGATGGGTGCAGTGATACAGGTCTGCTTATGCAGGATATGGAGCTATGGAAGTTGACATGGGAGCACCAGAGACAGCAAGGGAATGGGAGAGGCAAATCAGGCAACTCCAAAGAAAGTAAGTTATCAAGAACAGGCATAGTGGCTCACACCTGTAAACCCAGCACTTTGGGAGGCCAAGGTGGGAGGATCCCCTGAGCTCAGAAGTTTCAGACTATCCTGGGCAGCATAGGGAGACATCATTTATACCAAAAAAATTTGTTTAATTAGTGGGGTATGGTAGCTCACACCTAGTAGTCCTAACTATTTAGAGGCTGAGACAGGAGGACCACTTCAGTCTGGGAGATCAAAACTGCAGTGAGCCATAACTTCATCACTGTACTCGAGCCTGGGCAACAAAGTGAGACTCTGTCTCAAAAAGGAAAAAAAAAAAAAAAAGAAAAGAAAAGCAGCTATAAAAAATTAACATATGTAAACTTCCATTAGTAAGTATAGCTTCAGTCTAATTTCCTTTTGGATAATAACTTAGCAGGCAATGGGAAATGATCAACAGAATGATGACTCCAGTAAGGCACAGGATAGTGAATTTTTTTGTAAGTATGAATCATTTGTTTACTCATTTGTTCCACTTTTAATGAAAACCTACTACATGTCAGGTACTGTTTCACGTGCTAAAAATATAAAGTGGAACAACCTAAACAGTCTCTATTCAAACAGAACTTTCACTAAAGGAGATGGAAACAACCAAAAAAGTATCGGATGCTTAAAACAGTGTGATAGCACAGAGAGGCGCTAGGGATCAACCCTAGGAAGACAAGCCTCTCTGGGGAATTGACATTTTAAGTTGAGATCTAGAAAGTACCAGCCATGTAAAGATCTGGGAAAAGAACCCTAGGCAGAGGTGCCATCTAATGTAGACTCTAGGGTGAGAAGGAGTCTGGCACCAAGGGAACTAAGTGAGTTGTGCAGGGAGGGTCAGGCATAAAAGTGGATCCTGGTGGTAGGCAAGAGTCTCTACATATACATTTACATATTTATAAATCAGGAAAAGCTCAACAGCTTACATATTTGATATTTATAAATTCTTAATTTCTTAATAACATGCAATAATGGTTAGATTTTTTAAGTTTCTTTCATATATACATATCGGAATATTTTTTATGAAATTATGTCTGGATTTGCTTCAAAATAATCTAAGAAGAGGATAGGGAGAGTAAGGGCAAACGAGTGGAGTAGGGGGTAAGGTGGTAGAGATGAAACAGAATTGGCTATGAGTGGAGAATTGCTAAAGCTGGATGACGGGTATATAGAAGTTCATTATATTATTATGCCTTATTTTGATTTTTTGAAATTTTCCATAATAAATACATTTTTAAAGTACCTTATTTAAAATAAAAGGGAGGGAGTATTTATAAACACAAATGCCCCATTCACAGGGGATTTTTTAAAAGTGCAAACTACTCTCTATGATACTGTGGAGGATATAGGACACTATGCATTTGTCAACACCTACATAACTTTACAACAAAGTAAATCTTAATATATGCAAATTTTTAAAAAATTCATGTAAGAGGTCAGATCTTAGGATGTAAAACAGAATATGACATATACCAGCTTTTGTGACACTCAGGTACACCCATTAAGCTTTTCATCAGGAGTCCATCAAAGGCCCCAAAAGTCTAAGAGGTCCTAGCACAGTACATAAAATTTGGTATGTGTGGACATTCACGCCTTTTTCTAGGGAAAGGGCCTGAGGCTTTCACAAAAAAAGGTTGAGAACCACTGACATTTCTCCTTGCCTGCAGCTTCTTGGCTGAAAAGTAACCTTGCTACTGCTCTTAATCTAACGACAATATCTCATTCATTTTATGGTTTCCTCGGAAGGGCATTACTACACAGCTATTGCCATAAGCAAATAATAAATACCACCAGTGAATTTTACAATTCTGAAAATTGTGACAAGCCCACACATACGCGTACAAAAAAGGTGGAGGCCTGGTATGGTGGCTCACGCCTGTAATCTCAGCACTTTGGGAAGCCGAGACGGGGTTGGAAGGGAGGGAATCACTTGAAGTCAGGAGTTCGAGACCAGCCTGGCCAACATGGTGAAATGCCATCTCTACCAAAAAAAAAAAAAAAAAAAAAAGGTACAAAAATTAGCCAGGCATGGTGGTGCACACCTGTAGTCCGAAGCTACTCAGGAGCCTCAGGCACGACAATCGCTTGAACCTGGGAGGCAGAGACTGCAGTGAGCTAAGGTCGCATCACTATACTACAGCCTGAGAGACAGAGCAAGACTCCCTCTCAAAAAAGAAAGGAAGAAAGCTGACAAACTGTGTATTTAAGTTCCCTTTACAGTATGATCTTTTTATACTATCATATTTCATTTAATCTAAAGTACATCATTATTTTTTGCGCCACTAAGAAAGAAAAAAGCTATCAACTGCCTGATGACTCACCACCGATTATAACATGGTTCTGATGTCAGAGATGTTCAAATGTGGAAAAACTGTACATCCTGTAATCAATTAAACATGGCATTTAAAATGTTAATTTACCTGAGCCCCATCTCAGTCAATTCAACAAATTGCTCAGGGTAGGTCAAGGAATCTGTATTTTTTTTGGTAAAGCTTCTCAGATGATTTTGGTTAAAGACTAAGTAAACTGTTAATCTTCAAAGGCAGCACAGTAGAGAAAGCATGCACTTTGCAGTCACATAGCCCCACACATCTCTGTGACCTACAGTAAATTCTGTAATTGCCCACAACCTCAGCGTCTCAGCCTTATCTGCTTAAAAAATAAACAAACAAAAAACAGTCAATGCCACCGACTTCCTATGGTTGATAAAAGAGAACACATGTAAAGTACCTGGCATACAGCAAGATACGCTCTTCCTCCTCCTCCCTAAATTACAGGTGATCCCTAACTAGAGACTTGTGTGCTGTCTATTCCAGCTTAAAATTTATATAAGAATGAGAATGAGGCCGGGCAAGGTGGCTCACGCCTGTAATCCCAGCACTTTGAAAGGAGGCCAAGGTAGGTGCATCACCTGAGGTCAGGAGTTCGAGATTGGACTGGCCAATATGGTAAAACCCCGTCTCTACCAAAAATACAAAAGTTAGTTGGGAGTGGTGGTGGGCGCCTGTAATCCCACTACTCGGGAGGCTGAGGCAGGAGAATTGCTTGAACCCGGAAGGCAAAGGTTGCAGTGAGCCAAGATCATGCCATTACACTCCAGCCTGGGTGACAAGAGCAAAACTCCGTCTCAAAAAAAATAAAAGAATGAGACCTATGAAATCCACTCAGCACTATCACTGCTGAACACACAAGAAGAATCATTCAACAACTGTTTATTATGTAACTGAGCAATACACATTTATTTTGGCACATTTTAAGAGGTCCTGCACACATGAATGCTGTTTAATAAAATTTTTATTAGAAAATATTGTACTTGATTTACATCAACAATGCACAAAAATGTATACTTTTAAGTGTGATATAATTTTAGAATAGCTAATGGTTCTGTTTCATGTACAAGTTTTTGTTTTGCTTTAGGATGTGTAGCTGGCAAGATTCTTCAGAACACTGGCATAACTGCATCAAAACACCAAAAGTAATGCTATGGAACTTCTCAACTCAGGTGCCTGAATAAACATTCACATGTTTGATTTGTCCCAAAAGTGATCCTTAAAATCCAAACAGCATTTTAGGCAGCACCTTCGGAACTGACCAGTCAACTCAGGATGTGACTCACAGGGGACAGGTTTAGCTGTAATTGGTTAGAGTTCTCTCGCATGTGTAGCATAAGGAGAAAAAACAACAACCCTCAAACCCACAATTGCACAATGTCTCTGCCTGTCTCCCAATGAAGAACACATGGATTCAAATAAATACCAACTCCACCAAAATGCCTACGGTTAAGGGTTTGCTGCAGAGTGCTAACCTCCCAACAACCCACCCAGCAGCTGGGCCCTCTGGCGGCTTATGCCAGACTCACCTGCAGGGGACGCCTTCAACCCTCCCCCCTTCCCCCACACCAAGCATGGGCTCTGGGACTTAGGAAAGACGGGTGCTGGGAGGAGAGAAATACATGGTTCATCTCCTTTTTCTTTCCCTTGACCAACCACTTCTCCCAAAAGGAAAGGGTCCTTTGGTTCAGTTGCCCAAATCTGAAACCCTAGATTCCTCTGTGACTCCTCCCCTTTCTTTAGCCCTAAAGTCTCTTCTGCTAAGTCTTCTCCAAACTCACCAAATTCCTCACAAATCCATCCCACCCCTTCAACTGCCTTAGTTGACCCCTCTTATCATCACAAGGTTGGCTCCATCCCATTTTCCAGATCCAGCATTTCATTCTCCAAAGCCATCCTTTTCACTGGGGCCAAAGTTATCTTCCCTATAACCCAGACCTGACTGCGCACTCTCCTAGTCTGCATTCTTAAGCAGCTCACTGAAGAATTCACCTATAAGAGTTCAAATTCCTACTCTAACCTCAGCCTACCTTCCAGCTTTATCCTGTGACGCTCCATGGCTTTGCTAATTTTTTCACCTCAGCCACATTAGATTTTTCCTACCCCACAATTTCACACAGCTCTATGCCTTTGTTCACACTACTTTCTCTGCCTGGTATGAACTGCTCTTTCATGCCTATCAAATTCATCCTTCAAGATGAGGCTCAAATGTCTTTTTTTTTCCTGGGACAACTTTCCTAAACTCTCTAAGCCTGTCTCTCCTCCACCCTTTCCACAGTCAAAAGTAAGTACTCCTATAACAACTTATGTCAATCAGCAACTTATCTCTGTTGCAGTCATAAATGCAAGTCTCCCCTACAAAATTCCGAGATCTTCAGGGAAAGGAATGTAATAATTTTGAATTGTCATTTTCTACCACAATATATGGTACTTGGTTTAGCTTCAAAAAAAATTTTCTGGACTGATTTGGGACACAGTGATCCCAACTAGTATTGACTTGATTTTAAATAAAATGTGAACACGCTTAACTTTTTCAGAAGGTATTTATTTTAAAAGGAGAAGCAAGTTATCCAAAGTGAATTTCTAACTGGTAGAAATGGGGTCTCTTCCCAAAAGTCCTCCCCTGACCCCATCACCACCACCACTGTTGCCATAACCAGTTTATATCATTCCCCTCACCCACCAGCATGTTCTTCCCAAGCTTCTGGCACTGCCCAGCCATACGCCACCTTCACAGGCTCTGGAATTCCACAGAGCTCAGTACTATGAAAATTATCAATTAGAGAACATAGGAGGATGCGAGGATAATTAGCATAATAATAAAGACCACAAACAACCACCTGCAGGCTTGCAGATTCTCCTTGAGTTTTTGGTTAATTGCACTCCTCCAGAGCTGATAAAGAAGCAGTATGAATTCAGGTCTCAGGCAGGACTGACTCAAGACCTGGCCTTCTACTCACTGTCCAAAAGGCCCTGAATCAGGGTCCTCATCAGTACAATGCAGAAATAAATGCCTACATTGCAGCCTGTTAAGAGAAGTAAATGCAAGCCCAGGAACACAGGAAGGCCAACCAGAGTTGAAAAGCTCCCAAAGCTTTTGGGGTTTCAGAACAGATACACTTCCATCAGGACTGCGTGCCCTACTACTACCAAAAAGCCAGGCTAGTTATTAATACATACCTACTCTAAGATTATTGTTTTCTCATTTCTCTGTTGAAAATTTCTACATTGAATCCTAACCCCTAAGGCGATGGTATTAGCAGGCTGGGCCCTTTGGGAGGTGATTAGCTCATAGGAGCAGTCCTCACGAATGGGATTAGAGCCCTTATAAAAAGACCCAGGGGAGCTCCACCACGTGAGAACACAGGGAGAAGGCTGTATCCATAAACCAGGAACAGGGCTCTAGCAGATATCAAATCTACCAGAGCCTTGATCCTGGACTTCCCAGCTCCAAACCTATGAGAAATAAATCTCTGTTGTTTACAATCCACCCAATTTATGGTACATTGTTACAGTAGCCAGAACAGACTAACACTCTATCTGTAAAATGGAAATGACAGTACGTAACACAGGGATGACTTCTATGCCCCACGCAGACAAAAGACAGCACTTTTAAAAGTGTCAACTACTACTACAACCACCACTACTAACTACTCTTAACACTGTTCATACAAAAAGACACACATCATCTTCAATAGTTAAGCCCAAACCCTAACTGCCATTTACACATTGTGAAACGACCATAATCCCTTACCTCCAAAATTCCTCTCAAATGATAGTTTTAAAAAAAAAAAGAAATCACAAAGACATCAAACCACAAAGACAAACAGAAAAGGAAAGACAACATACTTTTTTAAACAAATTTTTTACGAGATGGCAAAAGTAGTTGAAGGAATGGTCACTGCCCCTCAGGGCCTCTAAGAGGCTCAGGTCTTGAGGCACCAAGGAGATGCCAAAGGCTGATCTGAGGCTCAGCCTAGACAAGGCAGGAGCCACTGAAAGAGGTGTTCAAAGTTTTTGGACCCCCAATTCCAGCAGGAGACCCAAAGTTTTTTCTGAAGAAACTGAAGCACAATGACAGGAAAAGTGTACCCAGAAGTCAAAGGCTACAGCCTCCATCCCTCCCTCAGCCAGGTAACCCAAACGCTGGCAGCTGGCATATCACCAAGCATACCAGAGGCACGAGATGATGGTTTCTTCGTTGCGAACACTGGCCCCAAACGAGATGTAAAGGTGTCGATATTCAGGGCAGACTCCCAATGAAAAGTCCACCTGACCTCACAAGTCACTAGACCACCAATACACACATGTTCTCTCCTTTGCAATCAACTCCTCAGGATCTTTCTCTTCCTTATAGACAGTCAAGGATCACTAGATATTTATGATTTAAACAAAGAAAAGATTCCTGAAATGAACAGCCACACTGGAGGAAACAGAAGAAATATTAAAAATATATTAAACACAAAGAAAAAAAAATACGTCAGAGGTAAGTGCAGGTAATACATCCATAAAATAAGATGCAATGAAATGGAAACAGAAAACGATTCTAAAATTTAAAAACATGATCATTAAAATTAAGAACCATTCCCCCCCCCGCCCACTCTTTCCAGTACAAAGAAATACGCAAGAGGTGAGATTAGTTAAGAAAATTTGAAGATCACTTGTAGGGGGTTCAATAACCAAACCAACAGACATCTCAGAAACAAACACACACACATACACACACAGAGAGAGAGAGAGAAAAAATAAAGGGTGGGAATTATTTAAAAAAAAAAAAAAAAAGGCATTTCTGAAAACTAAAAGATAGGAGTCCCTAGATTGAAACGACCCACTAAGGTAATACAAGAAAGAAAAGGAAGAAAGGAAGGAAAGAACCAACCAACCAACCACACGAAAACTTATAAAACTTCAGAATGCCAGAGAAAAAGAACCTGAGCTTCAAAAAAGCAAGAGTAAAAAAGAGGAATCAGAATGGCTTTGGACTTTTCATCAAAAACCCTTAAGACAGAAAACTGTGAATATGCCATCAAAATTATGAAAAAATGTGTTTTCTACCTAATATTTTAAATTCAGCCAAACCATGTATAAAGTATGAGGATAGGATAGACATATTCAAACATTCAAGGCCTCAAGTAATTTATCTCCCATCATTCCTTCTTAAGAAGCTACTGAGGATACATACGTAGTAGTAAAATGAAGCAAAGCAAGAAAAAGGAAGACAGGAGATCCAAGACACAGAGGTTCCCAGACAGGAAAGAAGTAACAGGAAGTCCCAGAAAAAATAATCCTACTATCTAGATTGGAGCAAGAGAATGGAATGCTCCAGACCAAGAAGTCTCTAAGAGGAAACCAAGTAGAACTGACAGATGATTGAATGTGCTACCTGGAAAAAAAAAAAAAAAAATCGAAAGGCATTTAACATACTTCTTGGAGTAGTTGAGGGAACACAGCCAAAGATAAATAGATAACGAATCAAAATGCAATTATTTGCTCTGGGAAAAGCAAAAATGTATAGGAAAAAACATAACCATAAGTCCCTATTTAGCAATACAAGTGTACACAATAATGTAAATACTATTTTTACAAAAAAGTTATGTAACTACATTGGAGGATTTAAGAGAGAAATGATAAAGAGCTCAGTTATGATACTAGAAAGTCAAAGACTTATTCTACATTGATTTAGAATTACAAAAGCAAAAAAAGAGAAAGAAAAAATAAACAGATGTAGTTGAGGTAGTAGCTACCCCTGGAAAGTAGAGCCTGGGGGATAAAAAGGACAAAAGCAAGAGCCTGCTGTGTTTGTCAAAAGCCTTTTAAGCTGGATTCAGTGGCTCACACCTGTAATCCCAGCACTTTGGGAGGCTGAGGTGGCTGATCACCTGAGGTTGGGAGTTCCAGACCAGACTGACCAACATGGAGAAATCCCGTCTCTACTAAAAATACAAAATTAGCTGGGCGTGGTGATGTGTGCCTGTAATCCCAACTACTGGGGAGGCTGAGGCAGGAGAATGGCTTGAACCTGGGAGGTAGAGGTTGTGGTGAGCTGAGATCACACCATTGCACTCCAGCCTGGGCAACAAGAGCGAAACTCTGTCTCAGAAAAAAAAAAAAAAAAAGCCTTTTAGTGCTACTGGGTTTTCTTAAAACTATATGCATATATTAATTGGATTAAAACAACTTATTCTCATATCAATGGTAATTAGTTCAAGTTATAAAGTTGTCACCGTCAACTTCATTTCTAAGTTTCTTAGTTGGAACTCTAAACTGTCTTAAAAATGTTGTAAAATAATGGTTCATTTCCCATGCCAGCATTCAGAAGGCACAAAATCTATAGTGATTCTAAAATACAGTGCAAAGTTACTATTCCAAGAAGCCTTAAGTATCATAACAGCTTCTGTGAAAGACTGTATTCTGAGAACTCGGAGTGCCTTGTATACATCTCAGTCCTACCCACTTGGCTCTTCCCTACCTGGAGGAGCCAAGGAGTTATTTTAAAGGTAGAATGTATGAGGGATGGAAAGAACAAACGATGTGAATCTGGCAGGATGAAGTGACTAGAGATCCTCTGTAACAGGTCAACCCTATTTGCACTAGAGAAAATACTACTAGAAGTCTCTCTTGCCCCCCAGGGTAGACAAGGGAGTTAATCGAAACAATGCTTCCTACCCTCCCAGCAACAGTATTTCTAGGCATAAATTGGATGCTCATCAATCAGGAGCTTCCTCTGCTGCAAATATTACTAAGAAAATTAGTTCCAGGCCAAATAAGGTAACAAATACATAACTCAAGCGCTAATTAGCAATGATTTATTTTCCACCATGCCATAATCAAACTTCTATACACAGTATCTTCATTTCATTCAATAAAACTTTGCTGCCTATGTCAACACTGTTTCGTTTTTTAAAAAAATATGACTAGGCCAGGTGCAGTGGCTCACACCTGTAATCCAGCACTTTGGGAGGCTGAGATGGGCAGATCACGAGGTCAGGAGTTCGAGACCAGCCTGACCAACATGGCGAAACGCTGTCTCTACTGAAAATACAAAAAACAGCCGGGAGTGGTGGCACGCGCCTCTAATCCCAGCCACTTGGGAGGCTGAGGCAGGAGAATCGCTTGAACTCGGGAAGCAGAGGTTGCAGTGAGCCCAGATCGCGCCACAGCACTCCAGCCTGGGCGACAAGAACGAGACTCCGTCTTAAAAAAAAAAAAATTATGAACTGTGTGACCTTGAGCAAGTTACTTAAAAACCCCACTTTCCTCACCTCTACAATGGAAATAATGCCACCTTCACTGGCCCACGAGAAAATTGGAAGAAATTATGTGTATAAAGCATGTAGGGGCAGGTATATGTCAAGAATTCAATGTCAATCCCTGGTTGTCCTCTGTCGGCTACCTTCACCTCTGACTTTGTTTACCCATGTAAACAAACTCACAAGCTATATAAGTGCTTTTAACTAAAAAGCCTTTACAAAACCATGCATAATACGTTAATTTTTTTTTTCTTTTTTTCTTTTTTTTTTTGTGAGACGGGGAGTGTCGCTCTGTCGCCCAGGCTGGAGTGCAGTGTCGCGATCTTGGCTCACTGCAAGCTCCGCCTCCCGGGTTCAAGCCATTCTCCTGCCTCAGCCTCCGGAGTAGCTGGGACTACAGGCGCCCGACAACACGCCCGGCTAATTTTTTTTTTTTTTTTTGGTATTTTTAGTAGAGACGGGGTCTCACCGTGTTAGCCAGGATGGTCTCGATCTCCTGACCTCGTGATCCCCCCACCTCGGCCTCCCAAAGTGCTGGGATTACAGGCGTGAGCCACCGCGCCCGGACAATACGTTAATATTTCTAAAACTAATGTGATATGAGTCGTGTTGTATTATTTTTCCTAAGTCTTAGTCTTGTGTTCCAAGTACTACCCCAATTAGCAGTTTTAATTCGGCTAAACTACATTCAGCTAATTCAGCTAGACTAAGAAGGATTAAGAATGGCACGACTTTATAAAAACACAGCATTCTTCTTTGGTTAAAAACTGCAAATCCGTACATGTAATGTCTGAAGAGTCTGCTATAAGTAATTCCATTTCTACACTGAGTCAATCTCAACACACCTCAACAAAGTCTTATTACTTAAAAAAATAAAATAATACTGACAAAAGATGCAACAGAGAATAATTTTTTCCCCTCAAACACTCAGAAGCACCACCTTGAGATGAAATAAAGATACTGCCATAATAACAAAAGAATGCAAATGTCTAGGTACCAAGGACTTTCTTTTTGGGGGGTTGTTCTTGTCAGATCTTCCTCTAAGGGGTCATTTCCAGAATCCACAAAGTCCTAACATAAGACCTCAGCAATTTTTCAAATTAATTCCCCAAACAACAAAGCTAAGCAAGTAAATGGAACCACAAACCGACCCAAGATTAAGTTCTTGCTTCCCTTCAAGGTATTCAAAGTAGGAGAGTGGCCCAGAAGTACAGAATCAGTCTATACTCCCAACACACCCAATGCAAAAACCAAAAAGGTATTGAAACTAAAAAGGTCTGCTACCTGGCGATTCATTCACTAAAAATATGCTTAGAATCTAAGCATATGATCCAAATCTACGTCCCAAGATCTGGAGGCTGCCACGAACATTTGGTGCCCTTATAACCTCCCCCTTTCTCTCTCTTTCTCTTTTTTTTTTTTTTTTTTTTTTTTTTTTTGTAAAAGGGTAAGCACAGACCGTGGCCTCTACTGGGGCATCAAAACCACAGCAAAGGGTTTGCAAGTTCAGTCTAAAACGTAAATTTCGAGGTATTCAAAATCGAGGACCCTAGAGTGACACGCATAGAAAGGGTCAAAAAAACTTCGTGTAGCAAGGAAGAAAAGTTTTAAGGGCGCTTGACTCTTCTAGGGAAAAGGGCTAAGGAGGCAGTAAGGAGGATGGGATGGGGTGAATGTGGGTCTATCGCGGCGGGGCAGCGAGGGCGGCACGAAGGCTGACCCGGAGCGGGGGACCGGGCAGGGACCACACCTCCCAGCCAGCACGGCAGGCAGAGACCCGGCCGCGAGGCAAATCCGGGCGCGGGGGGCGGGGAGGGCACTCGCCCGCGGTCCACGGAGCGCAGACTGAGCCGCCGGCGGCCGGAAGCTGCCCCCGCCGGCGCGACCTGCCCGCCCCGGCCTCGGCGGCCCCACTCACCGATCAGCCGGCGCACCTCGTCCTCGCTCAGGTAGAGACTCACACTGGGCCCCGCGGCAGCCGACTGCAGCTCCGGGGGCCGTGGGGCGGGGGCGGCGGCGGCGCCAGGCGCGGGCAGTAGCGGCAACAGCGCCAGCAGAAGCAGCAGCGGCGGCGGCGGCGGCGGGGCCCTCAGGCCGCGGGCCCCCGGGAGGCTACTCCGGCCCGGCCGCCCCAGCCGCGCCGCCCCGCGCATGGCCGCCGCCGCCGCCGAAGAGGAGCGTCGGCCGCCCGCCGCACCGCCGCCCACCCCCGGCCCCGAGCCGCTCACAGCCCCGAGCCGGGGGCGGCTGCCCAGCTCATCGCGCCGCTGGCCCGTGGCAGCCAGCAGTGGCTTCAGACCTCCAGAGCGCGCCGCCGCCGCCGCCGCCTCCTCTGCGGCATCGTCCGGAGTAGGGGGCTGCCCGCGGAGACGCGCCCGTGCGCGCCGCCGCCTCCCCGGGAGCGCGCACGCACCGTTCTCTCTGTGCGGGCCGAGCTGGGCAGCGCGCTGGGGTTTTAAAGTGCCTCGGCGGGCGAAGGGCTCGGGTCACCCTCTCCGCAAGAGCCGGTCCCGCCCCATGCGGTCACCGCGTCTCATTTTTGCTTGTCTATTGTCTAACCCTCCTTTCCCGACCGAGGGGCCAGGCTAGAGCCACCGGCCGCGCCTGCAGCTCAGTGGGCGCCCCAGATCCCCGGAAACGCCTGGATGCGGTCGTTCTGGTTGCGAAAGAGCAGCATGCTTTCCTGTTTAGTGGGAAAACTCAAATTATATAGAAACCATCCTTTATCTTGGTGATCAACTTTATCATTTCCGTATCTATTATTAGAATTTATACTACGTACATTTGTTTTCCAGAAAGATCTTAGCACGCTTTAGTAACCCTATTTTTACATGTTACAAAATTTTATTTATTTTCATATTTTCATTTATTTATTTTGAGAAGTCGTCTTGCTTTTCAGTCGCCCAAGGTGGAGTGCACTGGCACAATCTCGACTCACTGCAACCTCTGTCTCCTAGGTTCAAGTGATTCTCCTGCCACAGCCTCCCAAGTAGCTGGGATTACAGGCGCCCGCAACCATGCCGACTAATTTTTTGTATTTTTAGTAGAGACGGGGTTTCACCATGTTGGCTGGGCTGGTCTCGAACTCCTGACGTCAGGTGATCCACCGACCTCAGCCTTCCAAAGTGCTGGGATTACTGGCGTGAGCCACTGCGCCCGGCCAAATTGTTATTTTTTAATAATCGTTCTGCATCACTATAATCCACCTGCCTTTGGGGTTGTTAATCTGTGGTCCACACCAGGCTTCGACAGCCTTCCAATAATAAGAAATTGTGTGCAGAAGTGTATGTCTCTCCGTGTGTATTTGTGTCCACGTCCATGTTTCTGTGTGTTGTATGTGTGCTCATTGAGTGCACACAGAGAGGTGGTATGTCATCATTTGTTCTAGGGAGTCCTTGTCCCCTCATAGAGGTTAAGAACTGCAGATAGACCTCGTGTACTTAAAGGCAGTGGAGTCGGCCAGTGCATGGACTTCCGGGCCTCCTGATGTATTTTTGTGAGCCGCCCACCATCCGGGTCAAACTTGCACCAGTGCCCCCTCTCTTGGTGAGGCTCCAAGGGCCCCTGCCCTGTCCGGGGACACTTCGTCCCTGCGGACAGGCCCCTGTCCTGACCCCAGGGCTCTCGCGGAGCCCGTGCCTCGGGGAGCAGCTGCTCTCACGCTAGGCTTGGCTTCAGCACGCAGTTGCAGTTGCTCGATTGCAGTGAGGCCCTGGGAAGCGGCTATTTTTATCCTCAGGGAAGGGTAGGAAAAAGAGAGGCGGATAAGGAGGGAAGTGCTGGAACTTGATTTTCTTCCTCCCTATCAAGATACACGGATTCCATTTAGACCTAAATTTGTCAAGCTTCAGCTCCTCAGCACAAAATCTTACACCCTTCATCCTACCGAAGGAAGCTGAGAAGAGGGAGAGGGAAGGAAAAGTTCTCCATCAGAGAAGGCTAAAAGCCACAAAAAACAGCAAAAAAGCAAAAACACTTCTGTTGGGACAGCCACTGCTACCAGGGTTCTGCCAGGAAGGGCTTGAGGCTCGAAACATGTGTGAACAGGAATCTCAATTTAGATGGGAAGCATTTTGTTTTTAAAGGATGGCATATTCTTTGCACTTTTAAAAAGGCTCTCAGTCCGCAAAGAAAGAAACTCCTATCTTCTCGAGGTTCTTTAATTACTAGGTCTTGTCAGTGACTTCTTGAGGCGGCCTGTGATTAAACAGTCAGGCCTGGCTGGGTTCTGGTACTCATTAATCTTGTACCAGGGAAAATTAAACTCTCCAAGCCTTGGTTCTCTCATTCATAAAAATCCCAGGATAATGCCCGACTTCCAGGGCATTTACAGGATTTAATTGGAGAGAGATACAAGTAAAACACCTAGGCAGACACTGGATAGGTATCACACCTGTTGCTATTGTTATTACAAGGAATCCTTTCCCTTTAATGACTACTTCCTGTGAAAGTTTCATCACCAGTTACCTCCAAACAGTTCAAACCTGGGATCCTCATGAACCTCATTCAATAGCACCATGCATGGCTCAGAGCCTGAGCTCGATAAAGACTGGTGCCAGGCATCACACTAGGTACTGGGGACACAGGAGTGAGCAATGTGCTTCCTTGAGAACTTTGATAAACAAATGTTTTCATCAATGCTACAAAGACAAGTTCTCAAAGTGTGGCCCCCAGACCAATAGTATCATCATCACCTGGGAACTTGTAGAAATGTAAATTCCTTGGACACCCCCCATACTAACAGGTAGCAGCTCCAGGGCTAGGGCCCAGCAATCTGTTTCCCAAGCCTCCTGATGCTGCTGGTCACTCCATTAGTATCTCAGCACTCCTGTCTCTCTTTTGGTCGGCTGCAGTTGCCCACTTTCTCCCTTATGCGCTCAGTCTGTTTCCAACACAGCAGACAGAGGCATCCTGTTAAATGTCAACCTGATCATGTACTCTCTGGCTTTCAGACCACCAGTGGTTCCCCAACTCACCTAGAATGAAAGGCAAAGTCTTTCCAAGATGTCAAGGTAGTTCTCACTCTCCACCTTTCTCCCTTCCCTCTGACCTTGTCTTCTTCTGCTCACCGCCTACTCCCTTAGCTCCTGCCATACCACAAAGGCTTCCTTTCTGTTCTTCCAACAAACCAGACACAATCCTACCTCAGGGCCTTTGCACTGCTGTTCCCTGTCTCTGGAATGCTCTTCTGTCTGACACCCACATGGCTTCATCTCTTACCTCCTTCAAATCTATACTCAGATGTTAACTTCTGAATAAGATTGCAAACTTCCCCACACTTTAATTAAACCCTCGGAGAAGGAATTGATTCCCAGTCTCTCTCTTGCTGTCTCTGCATGACACTTGGTCTCACACAAAGGTCTTCCCACAATCCCCAACCCATCCTGAAGAGGAAGTTTCCTCTCCCTCCCCTAACAAGGTGTGGGTGGCAACTTTTGAAATGTCCCAAAAAGCCTCAGCATGAAAATGAGAGACCCTGACCACCGCCTCCTGAGGTTTGCCTTGGGGAAATGAAAGCCACAGTCATCAACACAATCCACACACTGGCCCTCCGCTCTTGGTTTTGTTTGTCACAGTGGTTGACCTCATTCTCCTCCTCCAGGAGACATAGTTCAGCCTGGCCAGGAAATACCATCAGCAGGACTTGTACTTTAAAAAGCCAGTCTTGGGCTTGAGATGCCAAGGGGTAGATGGGTAGGTGGGAGCGTGGGGTCACGGCTACACAGAGGTGACGGGTGTTCCATGTTTGACATCTGGTGTGGGCTGAGAATACCTGGTGCCCACAAGGACAGACAACTCAGCAACGTGGACCTGACCTGACCACTCAGCTGGGCGGGGGCAGGTGGTTGGAGAAGGGGTAGCTCCAAGTCCTGAAATCAGCCTCTTCTTTTGCCAGGAGCAGTTGGGAATGTGGCTCTCGCTGTAAACCTAATATATTAAACCATTTGCATTGTAAAAGAGTCAAGCAGCACAGAAGTACGTGAAGTAAAATAGAAATATGTCCCTCCACATACACCCTCATCTCTCTTACCCACTGCCCAGTTTGGTGTATGTTCTGAGAACCCTTTCTCTAGGCAGTTACTTACCCATATATGTGTTTAAACACACAATTGTATGTGTGTGCTCTTTTTCAGTCTTATAGAAATGGAATCATACAAAAAGTTGTTGTCTACGGGATTTGCTTTTTTGACTGATCTAAGTAAGTTGAGATCTCGAGGACGTTCTCGTGACAGGGCATATGGAGGCACCCCTATGGTGTTCTTTTGGTTGGGATAACTGATGGATTTCACCAGTTCTGGTAATACACATCAAATCCTTGCACATACATCTTTGTGCACATGTATAAATATTTAGAAGAATAGATTCTCTGAAATGGAATCTTTAAGTCCAAAGGAATTATGTTTTAATTTTGATAGATTCTGCTGAATTGCCTTCCAAAAGATTTTACAAATATACATTTCCAACAGTGGCATAAATGAGAGACACAAGGTAATATGCCAGTGTTTTTCATTTTGCTTTTGACAGTCTAGTGAAAGAAAAATAGCTTATTGTTGTTTAATCTGCATTGCTGTCATCACTAGTGCAGTTAAGCATCTTATATACTTATTGCCTATTCAAATTACTATTTGAAATATCTGCCCACCTCTTCTATTTTTTAGTTGGTTTGTCTTCTTGTTGATTTATGGATGTTTTCTTTTACCGTATCCCTTGTCATTTAACTTTTCTTATGATGTTCTTTGCTTAACTTAAATGTTGGATTTCCATTTTAGATAAATCTGACAATCTTTTCCTTTATGGTTTCTGCATTTTGTGTCTTACATAGGGCCCCCAATTAACACTTTTTGTATTTTGTACTTTTTTCTCTTAAAAAATAGCTCCTTAATCTATCTGGAATTTATGTTTATGTGTGGCACATGATACAATTTTATTTTTTCCATATGGCTAACCATTTGTACCAAACACTACTTATTACATCTACTGAATGTTCCTTACTGGCTATATCTAACTTTAAACAAAACAGGAATTTCAGCCTGCTTTCACTTCCCTCTTTCTTCACATACCTTCCACATTGAGATCATCTAGTTCTACACTGGCCAGTACAGCGGGCACTGGCCACATGTGGCCGTAAAGTACTTCAAATGTGGCCAGTAGGAATTGAGATGTGCTGTAAGTGCAAAATACATGCCCGATATTGAAGACTTGGTATTAAAAAAAAAAAGAGTGTAAAATATTTCATTGATAATTTTTATATTGGTTGAATGTTAGAGTGGTAATATTTTAGATATATTGTGTTAAAATATAGCATTACAATTTATTTCATATGTTTCTTTTACCTTTTTTGACTTAACTACTAGAAAATTATGTCTATGGCCTCTCTGACATTTCTATTGGGCAGTGCTGATCTAGATATTAGTTCCAGATCGTTCAGCATTTCATTTTAAAAATTAGATTTTTCATAGCACTTTAAACAATTGCCAAATGGCATTACCTGCAGTAACTGAAACTAAAATAGGCAAGTGATCCTATGAGAAGTCACAGTATTATAGGGGATCTTCACTTGTCATAGCATTTTTTTTAACCGCAAACCTTAACGCTGAATTGTTTAGCTCAAATGTGCAGAATTGTAGTCACCCCCAGGTGAAAAAGAAATTCTGCAAAAATGATGTCTATCATCAAAGTAAATTTTACATTGGCATGTGAAATATGAGAAACATTCCTATTCAGCGTCTTGGGCTGAAAGCCTAGAGAAGCCTCTTTATTATCCTACAAGGGAGCCAGGGATCTTTGCTAAGTTGGAAGAAAGTGAGCATCTCACAAAAGAATGAGGTAGGTGGCCCAGAACCTTGCAACGGGGATGCACAATGTGGGGCCAAAGTGAAGAAACTTCCTTAGGCTGAGGGACTTAAGAATCTAAAGACTGGGTCATGCAGGTGATAGACACAAATTGTACCCTGAAATCCATTCTCCCCTTTGTCCATATTCATAGAATTTTTGCTGTGCTAATTTCACAGCCTTCCCTGTACTTCACTAAATTCTTTCGAGTAGAATGTGAGCAAAAGTGATATGTGCAGCTTCTGCTTCCTCACTTCCTGCGTGAGTGGCGACGGTTCACCTTGATTGCAGAGGTAAGCAGGGTGCCTCGAGGGAGGATGAACTCAGAAGCCTCCGGGGCCACGTGAGCACAACCTACTGTCAGCTGAGACTGGCTGGACTCTTATGTGACAGAAAAATAAACTTTTATGGTATTAAATCCATTTGGAGGTCTCTTTGATACAATGGCTTTGTCTTAACCTAATTTAATGTATTTAGTCTGGCCTCTCAGAAGACAGGACCTTATTCCAGGAGAAAACCTAGGTGATGTTCTTTTAAATTGTGAGGAGGTCTCCACAGTCGAGGAAAAGGTACAACTGATCGAGGGCAACACCATCATTAGTTTTTTGTTGCTACTGTAACAGATTACTATAGTCCTCATGGTAATAAGTAAGAGCGTATTCTAACACAAGCAGTAAGCCAGATTTCACCAACCTTCTTATCATGACAGCATATTTCTCTTTTTTCTGTAATTTATTTTGTGTATACCTTTTGCAATTTCTGGTCATAAGCTTTTAGGTCTTCCACAACTGATAACATCTCTTCATTTCATTCTCATATTGGTTTCAAGTCACCTACATTTGCAGAGTCATGTCTTTCTGCTTAGAGAACATTAAATGTTTCTATTCTATGCTATAATATGTTTCAGGCATTTTCTTTTCTTTTCTTTTCTTTGAGACAGTCTCGCTCTGTCGCCCAGGCTGGAGGGCAGTGGCATGATCTCGGCTCACCGCAAGCTCCACCTCCTAGGTTCACTCCATTCTCCTGCCTCAGGCTCCCCTGTAGCTGGGACTACAGGCGCCCGCCATCACGCCCGGCTAATTTTTTGTATTTTTAGTACAGACGGGATTTCACTGTGTTAGCCAGGATGGTCCCCATCTCCTGACCTCATGATCCACCCACCTCGACCTCCCAAAGTGCTGGTATTACAGGCGCGTCCAGCCCAGGCATTTTCTTTATTTAAAAAAAAATTAGGGGTTTTTTATTATTATATTAATTTATTTATTTTTTAGATAAAGTCTTTCTCTGTCGCCCAGGCTGGAGTGCAGTGGCTCAATCTCAGCTCACTGCAATCTCTGCCTCCCGGGTTCAAGCAATTATCTGCGTCAGCCTTCTGAGTAGCTGGGTTTACAGGCGCCCGCCACCACACCTGGCTAATTTTTGTATTTTTAGTACAGATGGGGTTTCACCGTGTTAGCCAGACTGGTCTTGAACTCCTGACCTCGTGATCCACTCACCTCGGCCTCCCAAAGTGCCGGGATTACAGGCGTGAGCCACCGCTCCCAGCCCGTTAGTTTTTATTTTTACCAAAATTGTATACAAATATAGTTTAAATAGTTTTTTGTTGTTGTTGGTTTATTTATTTATTTACTTATTTTTTTGAGATGGAGTTTTGCTCTTGTTGCACAGGCTGGAGTACAATGGTGTTGTCTCAGCTCACTGCAACCTCTGCCTCCCCGGTTCAAGCGATTCTCCTGCCTCAGCCTCCCAAGTAGCTGGGATTACAGGCGTGTATCACCATACCCAGCTAATTTTGTATTTTTAGAAGAGACAGGGTTTCACCATGTTGGTCAGGCTGGTCTCAAACTCCTGACCCCAAGTGATCTGCCTGCCTCGGCCTCCCAAAGTGCTTGGATTACAGGTGTGAGCCACCGTAATATGCCACAAGGCATATTACCAAGAAACAACATTACCACTTGTTCTCCATTCTCACCTGGCAGCTGCTTTAAACCCCTTTAGCTGTTTATTCACTTCTATCACTTGAAATAATATGTTTACATGACCAACCTGTTGATTTTTCTATTTTGGGCATTATGTATTAAAATGATTTGCCCCTGCAGAAAACTATGTATATTTTGCCCTCTTTTATACCCTCCAAAATACCACACACATATAAACTGCCTGTTCTCACTACCATCCATACTATAAACACTGTTTATATAGTTATGACTGTGTAAATGCTATTCACAGCTGAGCCATGTGACAATAATTTTTCCTTTCTTGCACAGTCTTTTTCCCCGCTAAAGTCAGCATGTACTTCACTTGCTTGGGTTTCTATGTATTCATCAATAATTCAGGCCCAAATTCATCCCTCAGTTGTTTAAACTTTCTCCATTTATTCAAACACATCAACTGATCCATCAGTTTCATCATCTTGGACATTTGGATTCAGTATTCCCTAGATGCTGCAAAGTGATCATCTTGCAATGTTCCATCATGCAGGGACCTCCCTGTGTAACTGTTTTTAGATTCCCTGTTTCCTGGATACCATCCTCTTTCTTGATTTGCCTTCTTTATATAGTGGGCACTTCTTCCAGCATTTTCCTAAGAAAGTATACATGGAAGATAAGTATTTTGAGAGTTTGCATATTTGAAAGTCTTTATTCAAAACATCTTTATGAACACTTTATTCATAATACTGACTAGGCATAGAGTTCATAAAAGTAACATTTCCTCAGAATTTCAAAGGCTTTTCACATTGTCTTCTGGCTTTCAGTGTAACTTTTGGGAAGTCAGATGCCATTATGATTCTTGACCCTTTGTATAAAACCTTCTCTCCCTCTCTCCTTTTCCTCCCCTTGCCCTCTGCCCTCTGGAAAAATCTGGAATACTTTATTCCTGATATTCTGAAAGTTTTTAATGTGCACCTTGATGTGTTTCTATTTTAATCAGTTGTCTAGAGTATTTTGTGGATCCTTTCAATCTGCAAACACTGGCTATTCAGTTCTGGGATGTTTTCTTGAATTATATCTTTGATGATATCCCCACTCTGTTTTCCATCTTCTTTCTAAAATTCCTATATTCCGGCTGTTAAAGCATCTCTTTGTCTGCTAATCTAACTAATTTCTTTAATTGTATCTTATAACTCTTCTCGAGTTTTTCATTTCTGCTTTCATTTTTAATTTCCTAGAGCTTGTTTGTTCTCTGAAATGTCCTTTTAAATGGTGTATATATATGTGTGTGTATATATGTGTGTGTATGGATATATATTTTATATATATTTTTGTTGTTGTTGTTGTTGAGACAGAGTCTCACTCTATCGCCAGACTGGTGTGCAGTGGCACAATCTCAGCTCACTGCAACGTCCACCTCCCGGGTTCAAGTGACTCTCCTGCCTCAGCCTCCTGAGTAGCTGGGACTACAGGTGCCTGCCACCATGCCCGGCTAATTTTTGTATTAGTAGAGATGGGGTTTCACCATGTTGGCAGGGATGGTCTCAATCTCTTGACCTCATGATCCACTCGCCTTGGCCTCCCAAAGTGCTGGGATTACACGCATGAGCCACCGCATCAGGCCTAATGGTATATTCTTGCTTCATAATAATTATCTTCTCTTACAGCTCTGATAGTAATAATATATTTTTTAAACACTTTTTAAAAACTTTTGAAAAAGTTTTATTTCTCTGTATAGTTTTAATTTTCCGTTTTATTTTCAGTTGTTTGTTTTTCATCTTAGTTTTTATTGTTAGACCAGTTCCTGAAATCATCCTTGCCTGGTTGCTCATTGAAGAGAGGAATGCTAAAAATTGAATTGGAAACTGTATAGATATGGATGGAATCTGTTGACTATGAAGTTCTCAGTGGCTCATCTGGCCACTTATTTAGGAATCCCCAGTGTCCATATCTTTCCACATATCTTTTGGGCTGGTCTAATTTCCCACAGAATATTTTCCCCATCTCTTGACTAAAGGGTACAGGCCCAACCAACCGCATTCCAGCAGCCAAGGGAAAAGAAGGACCCATAATCCTAAAATCAATATGTAGATAAAATATCTCAAAATCTTCCGATTTTTAATATGGTACCCTTGCCTTCAACTTAGCCCTTAGTTTTATCCTCTCCAAATTTTTTTTTTTTTTTTTTTTTGAGACGGAGCCTCCTTCTGTCTCCCAGGCTGGAGTGCAGTGGCCGGATCTCAGCTCACTGCAAGCTCTGCCTCCTGGGTTCACGCCATTCTCCTGCCTCAGCCGCTCGAGTAGCTGGGACTACAGGCGCCCGCCACCTCGCCGGCTAGTTTTTTGTATTTTTTAGTAGAGACGGGGTTTCACCGGGTTAGCCAGGATGGTCTCGATCTCCTGATCTTGTGATCCGCCCGTCTCGGCCTCCCAAAGGGCTGGGATTACAGGCTTGAGCCAGCGCGCCCGGCCTCCTCTCCAATATTTAAAACTCCAGCACTTTGCCAGGTTTGGGGAGGTAGTGAGAGACATCTTGCTGTGCTGAGTTGGGGAGGTGTCTTAGTCCATGTAGTGTTGCTATAACAGAATATCTGAGACTGAATAGTTTATAAAGAAAAGAGGTTTATTTGGCTCATTATTCTGGTGGCTGGAAAGTTCAAGATTGGCCATCTGCATCTGGTGAGGGCCTGAAGTTGCTTCAACAGTGGAAAGTAGAAGAGGAGCCAGCATGTGCAAAAGGGTCACATAGCAAGAGAGGAAGCAAGTCGGGGTAGGGGCCAGACTCTTTTTAGCAACCAGAACTTGAAGGAACTAACAGAGAAAGAATTCACCCCTAGGGAGGGCATCCATCTATTCATGAGGGATCTGCCCCCATGACCCAAACACCTCTCACCAGGTGCCACCATGCACCTTGCAACATCAGGAGTCAAATTTCAACATGAGGTTTGTCGGGGACAAACACCCAAACTATAGCAGGAAGGTATCTGGAGGTTTAACAACCTTTTAGCTCTTTAATCTATTTAAACAACTCTCTTATTTTCAATACCATCTTCATTCTCACTTGCAAAGTTAACTGGTTCCACCAATTCCTGAGTCTTTTGGATTGATTCCCTGCTTTTCCTATTTCTGCCTTAGGATTCCTCTTTCTCAAATCAGCGAAATAATTTACTACATGTCCTGCTTTCCAGCTTTGAACATCTTCCTGCTCTTGTCTCCTCTGCCATATTTTTTGTCCTGTTTGTTTATGCCTTTGAAAAATCTCTTAATGGTGGTATTCAAGGGATTTTAAAAGGGATTGTAGATTAATGCATGTTCTTACTCTACTATCTTTAATCAGAAGCTTCTGTATTTGCTTTCTGTGTTAGTCAGCTCAGGCTGCCGTAACAGAAGACTATAGACTAGGTGACTTAAACAACAGAAATTTATTTTCTCACAGTTCTGGAGGCTAGAAGTGCAAGATCAAGGTGCTGCCAGAATGGGTTTCTAGTGAGGCCTCTCTTTCTGGCTTGCAGATAGCCACCTTCTTGCTCTTCCCTCACATGACCTCTACTGTGTGTCCCCACAGAAAAAGAGAAATATCTGGTGTCACTTCCTTTTCTTATAAGAATAGAAGTTCAACTGGATTAGGGCCCCCACTCTTCTGTTCTTATTTAACCTTAATCACTTCCCTAAAAAGCTCTGCCTCCAAGTACATAGTCACATTGGGGGTTAGAGCTTCAACATATGAATTTTGGAGGGACACAATTTAGTCCATTACATTTTTCACTTTAACTTTCTGATGAGTAAAGCAAAGAAGTTCATATTGCAACTTTTCAATTTGTTCTTCCTCTTGTGCCTAGCTGATATCTCATTATTCAGTTAGCATTGGAAATGGTTTTTAATCACTTTCTGTTAGAGTTAATGGAGTTTGTTTGTTTGCCCATCATCTTTGAGTTGTTAAATTTTTTACTCTGGGGATCCTCCAGTTCTTCTAGTTGTGGAATACAATTAGTCTATATTTCAATTTCATTCTCTTCTTCTAAGCCTTTAGGATTTCAACTATTACTTGGTTAATTCACTGAGTGCAGTATGTCACTTCGTCATGTCTCCTGGTTTCTATAGTAAGTGTTCAGTACTTTTAAGTCTAATGTTTTCTTTGAGGTCTTGCAAGTCAGACTTCTTTTTTCCCCCCAAACACTTTAGCTTCATTAGCTCGTAGTTCCTTTCTGAAAGTTTTTTTTAAATCCCTCATAGAAACAGAGAAGTATCCACAGATTTCTAGCTTCTCAAGTTGATACACATGTAAACTTTATTGAGATATAATTTGCATACCACAGTTCACCTAAAGTTAACAATTCGATGAGTTTTAGCGTACTTACAGAGCTGTGCAACCACCATCACAATTTATTTTAGAACAGATCAGTACACCTTTCTAGGAATTCTTTAGTTGAAACTACTGAACTTTCCACAGCTCTGAGACATGGCAGTTCTGTTTTTGTCTCTAGGTCAAATTCTAAGGCTGGGCATGGTGGCTCATGCCTGTAATCCCAGCACTTTGGGAGGCTGAGGTGGGTGGATCACCTGAGGTCAGGAGTTTGAAACCAACCTGGCCAACATGGTGAAAACCCGTCTGTACTAAAAATACAAAAATTAGCCAGGCATGATGGTGGGCATCTGTAATCCAGCTACTCAGGAGGCTGAGGCAGGAGAATCGCTTGAACCCGGGAGGCAGAGGTTGCAGTGAGCCGAGATCACGCCAGTGCACTCCAGCCTGGGCAACAGAGCAAGACTCCTTCTTGGGAAAAAAAAAAAAAATCTAAAAGCTTCATAGATATTAGCTTTGGGCTCAGATATTAATCTTTAGAAATTTGTTAAAGCTAGATTGATGGTGTAGCATGTCATTTAATTCTCATAAATGTTTCATGTGAAAAGTATATATGCTCTATAATAGTTGAGAGCAAAGTTCTGTGTAATGTACATGACGTCAACCCATCAACCTTTTTATTGTGTTGATCAAATGTTCTTTCTTTTTACTCTTCTGTTTTTGCCTGATCTCTTGCTGTGAGAACTGTATGCAAATTTATCCTTAAGATAATAGATTTATCTATTTCTTCTATAGTTTTGTCAGTTTGAGCTTTGTATATTTTGGAACTATATTATTAGTGACATAGAAATTTTAAAGTGATGTGTCTTCTGGAAATTTTTGAGCTGTTTATTCTTATGTATGACTCATTTTATCTCCATTGATGCTTTTTGCCTACAGTCTATTTTGTCTAAAGTTAATAAAGCCATTCCAGCTTGCCAGCTTTCTTCTTGTTAGCATTTGCCTGTATATCATTTTACATCCTGTCAGCTTCAACATTTCTGTGTCCCGATGTGTTAAGTGTGGATTTTGTTTGATTACATTTGACAATATTTGTCTTTAACTTGAGAATTTAGTTCACTACATTCCTGGAGCTGCAGGTATATTTGGATTTATTTCGACTATTTCATTACAAATTTTCTATTTTCTTTTTTATGCTATCCTCCTCACATGCCACTAACCAATTTTTGCTTTTTTTGGGATTGATTTTCCTTTTCATTTTACTTTTTCGTCTCTACTTTTTGTGGAAGTCATATGCTTTATGGCTATTCTTTTTATGATCGTTCTAGTTATATGAAACTCATACTTAACAAGGTCTAAATTTAATCCATATATTTACCCTCCTCCTGAAGAACGTGAGAACATTAAAACACTTTATGATCACCACCACCCCCACTCATTTGCTCTTATTGTCCACAAGTTTAGTTCTAGCCTATGCCTACATGCACAAAAGTTTAATACTGTTACTGTTACTTGATTTTGTCAGTGCTTGCTTAGTTACACTTACAACCATTCCTTTTCATATCTCAGACCTTCCATCTGGAAACATTTACCTTTTGCCTGAAGTTCATCTTTTAAATTTTACTTTATGGTGATCTTTTGCGGTAAAATCTCTCAGCTTTTTTTGGAGTAGAAATGCCTTATCTTATTCTAAAGAAAAAATAGTTTTACTCATTACAGAATTCAGAGTTGCTAGAACATTGATGATATTTCACTGCCACTTTGATCACCTTGATACATTATCTGTCTCTTGCTTTTTGTTTTGTTTTTTTCTTTTTTTGAGATGAAGTCTGGCTCTGTCACCAGGCTGGAGTGCAGTGGCACAATCTCGGCTCACTGCAGCCTCCACCTCCTGGGTTCAACTGATTCTCCTGGCTTAGCCTCCCTAGTAGCTGGGATTACAGGCACCCACCACCACGCCTAACTAATTTTTTGTATTTTTCTTTTCTTTTTGAGACAGAGTCTCCCTCTGTCGCCCAGGCTGGAGTGCAGTGGCGCGATCTCGGCTCACTGCAAGCTCTGCCTCCCGGGTTCAAGCCATTCTCCTGCCTCAGCCTCCCGAGTAGCTGGGACTACAGGCACCGCCACCAGACCCGGCTAATTTTTTGTATATTTAGTAGAGACGGGGTTTCACCGTGTTAACCAGGATGGTCTCGATCTCCTGACCTCGTGATCCACCCGCCTCAGCCTCCCAAAGTGCTGGGATTACAGGCGTGAGCCACCACACCCGGCAATTTTTTGTATTTTTAGTAGAGACAGGGTTTCTCCATGTTGGCCACCCTGGTCTCGCACTCGTGACCTCAAGTGATGCACCCACCTCAGCCTCCCAAAGTGCTAGGATTACAGGCGTGAGCCACCATGCCTGGCCTCCTTATGGGTTTTTAAAAGGTTTTTTAAACTGATGTCTACAGTTTCTCTGGGATGTATGAAAGTGGAGATATTGAGATTCCCGGAACTGGTGTCTTTCAGAAATTCCAGGAAATTCTCAGCTCCAATTTTTTTTTTTTTTTTTTTTTTTTTTTGAGACGGGGTCTTGCTCTATCACTCAGGCTGGAGTGCAGTGGCCGGATCTCAGCTCACTGCAACCTCCGCCTCCCAGGTTTACACCATTCCCCTGTCTCAGCCTCCCGAGTAGCTGGGACTACAGGCGCCCGCCACCACGCCTGGCTAGTTTTTTTGTATTTTTTAGTAGAGACGGGGTTTCACCGTGTTAGCCAGGATGGTCTCAATCTCCTGACCTCGTGATCCGCCCGTCTCGGCCTCCCAAAGTGCTGGGATTACAGGCTTGAGCCACCGCGCCCGGCCCATCAGCTCCATTTTTAAAATCAAGGAGAGAAAGAAAGGATGAAAGAAAGAGAGAGAGAAAGAGAAAGAGTGAGAAAGAAAGAAAGAAAGAAGAAAGAAAACAAAGAAAGAAAGATATAGGGAGGGAGGGAGGGAAGGAAGGAAGGAAGGCAGGCAGGCAGGCAGGCAGGCGTTTTTCTGAACTATTTGAGAATAGGTTGCATACATCAAGCCTAAATACTTCATTGTGTATTTCGTAAGAACAGGGACATTCTCTTTTATAACCCTAGTGCCATTATCAAAATTAAGACAGTTAACATTGATATAATACTATTTTGTAATCCACAGTTTACATTCAGATTTCATTAATTGTCCCAATAAAGTTTTTATAGCTTTTTTTTCCTGGTCCAGGATCCAATCCAGGATCATAAATTGCATTTATGTGTCATATCTTTTTAGTCGCCTTTAATCTGAAAGAGTTTCTTAGCCTTTATTTTGCTTGAATTTCTTGCCCTTGACCAGTTATTGTATAGAATGTTGCTCAATCCATGTTGCCTCATGTTTCCTTATGATTAGATTCAGGTTATACATTTTGGAAGCAATACTGTAGAATTGCTATCTTCTTCTCAGTGAATCACGGGTTATTGGCTTGGTCTGTTACTGTGATGTTAACTTTAAATACTTGTTTAAGGTGTTCTCTGATACATTTCCTCACTGTAAAGTTATTTTCCTTTGTAATTAACAAGAAATTTTGGGGGAGATACTTTGAAATTATATAAATCTCCTGTTCCTCATCAAACTTTTATCTACTAGTTTGATTACCCACTGATGATTTTTTAACTTTTTAATTTCTTCCATATTTAGTTGGCATTTAACCATAAGGGAGAACTTTCCCTTTTCTTCCATTTATTGATTGATATATTTATATCAACTGAATTCATGGATTATTTTATTTGGTGGATTACAATCTATTACTATCATTATATATTTTTTTATGTTTGAATTGTCCCAGGTTTGGCCAGTGGGTCCCCTTGCAGCTGATTCCTGGGTCCTTTTGATATGTCTCTAGCATTCACTGAGCATTTTCTTACTTTTTAGAAAAACAAAATATGTTTATCTCCTTTTGCACTTTTCTGCCCAGCCCTGGAATCATTTTTTCTTAGCAGCCCTAGTTCCTTTTCATAGAGAATGGTATTTAGAAACCAAGATTTGGGAACTAGGTGTGCTCATTGTATATTGTTTGCAGGTCCTTTCAGGAGACAAAGCAAGGAAACAAATATATGCATGTATGTGTCTGCATATGTATGTACACATATACCTACATACCTCTGTAACATCCATGAGTTCACATCAGTACCTCTGATTCCAGTGCCACACAATGCCTTCCTCATTCCCTATTTATAACTCAAAAGCCTGGCTCCCATTATCCTCAACTAATTGGCTTATTTGATTAATCCTTCCATAGGTAAACAAACTTCTGGCCCTACCTACTGAAAGTTCAGCCCCAGGCACACCAATCTCTACCCCCACTTTCACCTGCAGGCATGCCAGTCAAAAGCTCTGCCTCCATGAAGGGGAAAGGAAAGAAGGAAAGGCCAGTTAGAAAGCTTGGCCCCTCAAACACAAACCCCCACCTTCTGGGCACACTGGCTAAAATCTCAGTCACTAATTCACCTTTTTTTTTTTTTTTTTTTTTTTTTTGAGATGGAGTTTCGCTCTTGTCGCCCAGGCTGGAGTGCAATGGTGTGATCTCAGCTTACTGCAATCTCTGCCTCCCCGGTTCAAGCGATTCTCCTGCCTTAGCTTCCTGAGTAGCTGGGACTACAGGTGTAAGCCACCACACCCAGCTAATTTTTGTATTTTTAGTAGAGACAGGATGGTCTCGATCTCTTGACCTAGTGATCCGCCCGTCTTGGCCTCCCAAACCTCTGGGATTACAGGCGTGAGCCACCGTGCCTGGCCCACTTTTTAATCTATTATGTGGTTCATTCATCTTTCTCATTTATAAATTTGCCATACATTGATTTTCATTTCTATATTCTCAAATTTTTGCTTCTCTACTGCAGCCAGTTCTTGCTTCTTAAAAACAATAATACAGTATCGAACATGTATTGAGTAGTTATTATTGGCTCATTACTGAGTTTTGTTTTTTCATGATTATCTTATTTAAGTTTTTAAATAATCCTATGAGATTGGTATTATTCAAATTCCCACTTCACAGATTAGAAAACTGAGGCACAACTTTCCCCCATGGTATCCATACATCTTAGAGCAGGGTAGAACTAGAAATTGATTTCAGGCAGTTTGTTGCCTGAGTCCATGTTCTTAACCATTCTGAAGCAATTGATTAGAGGTATTTAAACTCTGCTCTTTGCTCTTAACTCTTTCCTCAGACATCAATCTTTCTGCTTGTTAGTCTGCTGTTCTTTTTTAGGGTATTGGTTTTCCTCAGATACTTCCTGACTATTGACCATCTGCTTATCCTTATTTTTGTGACGCTATACTGGATTTTGCAGATGGTGATGAAAGTGTGCCTCTGCTGAGTGTAGGAACCTCTGCTAGCTTATCTTTTGACATGAGGTTTTTCTTGTCTATCCTGGGGATGACTTGCTGCTGGGACATCACTCTGCATCTCTGACCTCAGTGCCCAAGTCACTGCTTTAGCCTGGAGACAACACCACTGCTAACCCCTGCTCAGCACAAAAGGAGAAGAGAAAAGGGTTTCACATGGCCTGTTGCTCCAAATTGAATATCCCAGTGGTTGCCCCAGGGTACCATCCCTTTTTTTGGGTCCATTGACTCTGAACTAGGAGCTGTTCCAGAACAACTTCCCTTCCAAAAGCAGGAACTGAGGGTATTTTAGGCTGTGGTTTTCTCTGATCTTGCTTCTCTGTTAATTTGATACCATCTGTTTTCTGTCTTTTAGAGGATGTCTTCATTTCTCTAATTCATTTATAGGAAATAAAATACTTCTGCATGACAACACAACCATAAACAAAGTCAAAAAACAAGAGGCAAACTGAGAGAAAAATCTTTGCAATTCTTGTCACAGTCAAAGCATTGTGCTGTATGAAGAAATGCACTGCCTCTTCCTCCTCTTCCTTTTTTTCCTTGTATACCTCTTCTCCATTCTCCCCGTTCTTTTAAATGTTGTTCACTTTGTGGAATTTGGTGCTGGGGGAAGGAAAAGTAGATATGGGCACCCAGTTTGCTGCCTGGTTCCATTCTCATGTCTTTAATTCTTAATCTCTAGTGGACACTATAATATGCAAAATGGCATAAGCCTTTTTCATTAGTGAGGATTCTTCCCTGAAACAGATCAATAGGAGACAGAGATTCATTTCAAGGAATTGGCTCATGCGGTTGTGGGAACTGGCAAGGGCAAAATGTGTAGGGCAGGCTGGCAGGCTAGAAATTCAGAGAAGGGTTGATGTTGCTGTCTTGAGTTTGAGTCTGCAGGCTATAAGTTCAGGCAGAGTTTCTGTCTTGCAGTCTTGAGACAGAATTCCTTCTTCTTCTGGAAACCCCAGTCTTTGCTGTTAAGGTCTTCAGTTGATTAGACTGAGGCCCACCCACATTATGGAAACTAATCTGCTTTACTCAAAGTCTGCAGATTTAAATGTTAATCATATCTTTAAAATACTTCAACAGCAACTTCTAAACTGGTGTTTGACCAAACAATTGGGCACCCTAGCCTTGCCAAGTCAACACATGTAATTAGCCATCACATGGGCCAGGCACAGGAGCTCATGCCTGTAATCCCAGCATTTTGGGAGGCAGAGGCAGGCAGATCACTTGATGTCAGGAGTTCGAGACCAGCATGGCCAACATGGTAAAACCCCATCTCTACTAAAAATATAAAAATTATCAGGGCATGGTGGTGGGTGCCTGTAATCTCAGCTACTAGGGAGGCTGAGGCAGGACAATCACTGGAACCCAGGAGGCAGATGTTGCAGTGAGCTGAGATTGTGCCAGTGCACTCTAGCCTGGATGACAGCAGGAGACTCGGTCTCAAAAAAAATAAATAAATAAATAAATAAATAATAATAATAATTAACCATCACAGTCAGCCTTTCTATTCTTTTCTTTTTTACTGGTCGTGATTATTTGTTATTTATTGTTGTGGATGTCAAGCAAGTTTACAGCATGTTGACTCCTGTGCTCAGCTACACAATACTTCCCAGGCACCTGTGCTATCACAGTGATCACATCAGAGTCATTCTTACTCGTGTGTCGGAATCACTCCAAGGTTTTTTCAACCCCTCCATGTGGAGAGAAGCTCCATAGGGACAAGGGTCTTACTGGAGTGAATTTCCTTTCCCTGACTTCATTGCTTTACCAAATTCCAAATTTGTCTCTAACATTTTCCTATCTTTTAGTGCAAATATAATCGCCTCTCTTGTGTATTTGTGACATGATGCATTCTTGAGAAAAATAATCTTTTTTTTTTTTTTTTTTTTTTTTTTTTTGAGATCGAGTCTCACTCTGTCACCCAGGCTGGAGTCCAGTGGCATGATCTCAGCTCACTGCAAAATCTCCATCTCCCGGGTTCAAATGATTCTCATGCCTCAGCCCTCCAAGTGTCTGAGACTACAGGCATACACTGCCACACCTGGCTAATTTTTGTATTTTTAGTAGAGACAGGGTTTCACCAGGTTGGCCAGGCTGTTCTGGAACTGCTGACCTCAAGTGATCCACCCACCTCAGCCTCCCAGAGTGCTGGGATTTCAGATGTGAGCTACTGTGCCCAGCTGATTTTTTGTTTTTTTGTGTTTTTTGTTTTTGTTTGTTTTTATTTTTTTAATGGAAATGTTAGGAGTGCCTGCTGTGGATTCATTAGCCAAAGAAAGACGAGGTATTTTTCCTCCTGATTCAAGGGGATATTTAGTTCATGCTCGCCTTAAATGTGTAAGGTCAACCTGGTTCCCCAAATCCCAGAATATCATTATCAGACCCATGCTCTCAGAGCTTGGTTAAAGAAGCTAAATTGGATGAATTGGGAGTGGGAATGGGCCTGAAGTTTGGGCTTCCAGGGAAGGAGGGATATAGCCAGCTGCCAAGAAAACTTCACTGAGGCTGGACAGAGGAGTATCTCGGATACTGTAAGGAGGCTGGATGTCTGTGGACACCAAGTAGTGGCCCTGGTTACCACAGGGGTCTCTGTAGCTGATCCCTATCTGTGATGAAACCCCTGGGAGGGCCATTTTGGCATCCTGCCTGGAATGGCAGTGCTGGTCCAAGCTGGAGTCCAAATTTAGACAGCAGGAGTTACACTAGTGGTTCTCTTGGGGATCCACCATGAGCAGAGTTGGCTCTTCCCCAGTTGTTCTGGACTAGACAAGCCCCAGATGCTCATATGGGGTAAGAGTCACCGAAAATGGCCGGGCAGGGTGGTTTATGCCTGTAATCCCAGCACTTTGGGAGGTCAAGGTGGGCAGATCACTTGAGGTCAGGAGTTTGAAACCAGCCTGGCCAACACGGTGAAACCTCATCTCTACTAAAAATACAAAAAATTAGCCTGCCATGGTGGTGTGCCCTGGTAATCCTAGCTACTTGGGAGGCTGAGGCATGAGAATCACTTGAACCTGGGAGATGGAGGTTCCAGTGAGCCACGATTGCACCACTGCACTCCAGCCTGGGTGACGGAGAAAGACTTTATCTAAAAAAAAGAACCAAAAACAAAAACAAAACAAAAGAGTCACCAAAAATAAAAAATGTCTGGTATAAGACTTCTTGCCATTCACAGTGGGTGGGCCTCAAAGTCAGATTTTATTTGAGAAAAATAAAGGTATATCATCCTTGTGCCTTTGAGTACTATAAAGCAGCCTCGTCTGTTTACTTCGTGTTCTTTTATATCTGGCCTCATTCTCAGAATCCTTCCGCTAGATCCTGTCCTTTCTCCCAAAGCCTGTTCGGTGGAGTTCCTTCCTTTACTCAGAATATCCCTTCTACATGGAGTCTGTCTCCACTCATATCCACCAGGAAAAACGTGAGTTCCTGCAGGACTTCAGGAGTTCCTCATCCTTCCTACAGGAAATATCATCTTTATGGGTGGTCAGTTTTCATTACTTGAAACCCCTGCTGAATGTAATGCCTGTATTTCCTCAAAGCAAGAATTTTTCTGCAAAGGAAGCCAGAGTTCCTAAACTCTGTTCCACAATACACCAGCTTGATAAGAGGCTCATCATTGTCCCACCAAAGTCTTTGTCCAATAAGTGGGAAACAAACATACCAACACCTGCTTTTGGAAAATCAAATGCACAGTAATATATTGAGGCTTGTGAGAAGCTTTATTTAACTTTAACTCAATAATGTCCAGATGTATTTAACTGCAGGATACTTTTCTCATGGCACACTTACTGGCATCACCAGTTCTGCAGGCCCAGTTTGGGAAATGGGTGCAGTGAAAGGAACATTACACTCACAATGAAAAGAAATATCCTTATTCACTTGGCTCCCTTGAGGTCCCAGTTCCCTGCACTTCCTTGGAGCAACCTCTTCCAATTTGCAAAATGAGTGAATAGACCTGATGTTTTCATTCAGACCTGTGACTGGATCTGACTTTTTATTTGACCACAATTAGAAAATTGGAATCAGTGGGGAAGTGCTGAGAGTTTATCTAAGAGAAAGGGGACACCTCTGAATAACAGCGAGAATACATAGATCTGGTTCAGACCCCAACTCCCTGACCCCTTCCAACTCTGTGACTCCAGGTAAATGGTAGGTCCTAAGTTGTAAATGGATCCAATAATGTCAACTCTGTAGCAAGCCTTAGGAAAGGATGGCATGAGATTGTGCATTCAAAGCAGCCAGCCCATTGCCTGACCCATAGAAAACATCTGCCACATTATTGCCATAGTGATGAGATCGCACCAAAGAGCCTGGCGACATTTTTTGAAATTTAGGTATAATTGACTTGAACACCCACCTTTGTTTACATCAGGTCTTCCCTGTCCAAGCCCTTTGTTCCTAGGGTCTGCAGGCTCCAATTTCATCCTACCTGGAACTTCCAGAGTCACAGGGACGCCCTCCCACCTCTGTTCTCAGTTCTTGTTCCTAACAGATCCTCAAAGAACATCACCCCTTTCCTCCATTTATAGATTCATGAGGGGCAGTGTTTATGTAACAAACTTTATTAAAGATGTAGGGCAAAGGGCAGTGGGGTTAAGGGTATGCCTCCAGCCTCCCACTGAGATGGTGAGGTAGCATCCCTCTTAAGGCTTTCCTCAATTCGCTTCCCTTTCTAGATGCCTACCAGCCCCCAAATCCTGATTTATTTCCTGCAGAGGAGTTTAGCTATCTCTTTGTTTTAAATTCCCAACTGTTCACCTTCTGTGTCCACCCAGGTGTTTTTTGTTTGTTTGTTTTGTTTCTTTGTTTGTTTTTGGAGAAGGAGTGTAGCTCTGTTGCTCAGGCTGGAGTGCAGCAGCGCGATCTCGGCTCACTGCAGACTCTGCCTCCCAGGTTCAAGCGATTCTCCTGCCTTGGCCTCCCAAGTAGCTGGGTTTACTACGCGCATCACCATGTCTGGCTAATTTTTGTATTTTTAGTAGAGACGGGTTTCACCACTTTGGCAGGCTGGTCTTGAACTCCTGACCTCAGGTGATCCACCCGCCTCGGCCTCCCAAAGTGCTGGGATTACAGGCATGAACCACCAAGGATGGCCCCACCCAGGTGTTTTGAAACAAAGAGCTTTGTGCTCAGAGACATGCAAGCCTTTGGGGATGATGCAGCTGCAGTCTGTTATGATTTTAAATATTAGCTTTTCTCTTCTTTGTTCCAATTATAATTGTTACTGAAATATGCCTAGGAGAGATGTGATCTGGTCAGACAAACATGTTGGAGGATCGTTTTGGAGACGATGTAGAGGATGAACTGGAGGGGAAATGGTAAGGCGAGGGTGGGACACCAGGCAGTATGGCTTTCTGACTTTCGAACAGACTGGGTAACAGAGGATGGGGACTGAACGGGGCGGGGCAGGGCAGTGAGCATGGAAATGGGGGCAGAGGAGCAGGTAGAGAGGGTCTGATCTGAGGGATATTTATGGAATAGGATCAATAGCTTGATGATAGGTTAAATAAAGTTTGGGGAAGTAGGAAGTGAGTGGCAAGGGCCAAGGATGAATCCCAAGTGTTTGGACTGGAAATAGCTGGTAGTGGTGCCATTCTGATGGATAGAGATTAGTAGCAATATTAATGCTAACCTTCCTCCCCCTCCTCTTCCTCCTGCTGCGACTACTAATGATTGAGGACATTTCTTGAACATGGACAGTATGTCAGACACTCTAATGCATGCTTGACATATGTATTAGTTCATTTTATGCTGTTATAACTGAATACCACAGACTGTGTAAGTTATAATGAACAAAAATGTATTGGTTCATGGTCTGGAGGCTGGGAAGTCCAAGAATGAGGAGCTAACATCTGGCAGGGTCTTCTTGCTGTGTCATCCCATAATGGAAGGGCAAAAAGAGGGCAAGAAAGACACAAGATGTGACCAAACTTGTCCTTTTATGAGGAACCCACTCCTGAGATAATGGCACTAATTGATTCATGAGAATGGCGCCCCCATGACCCAAACACTTCTCATTAGACCCCACCTTCCATCACTGCTGCGTTAGGGATCAAGTTCCCAACATATGGACTTTGGGGACACATTTAAACCATAGCAACATGCATTATGAAATATAATAAGATCATGTAATCCTATAAGAAACTACAGAGAAGGAGTAACCAGAGAGTTAGGAGAAGCATAAGAGTAGTTACCGTGTCCAGAAAAAGAAGTGTGTTAATGGGGCAGTGGTCAATTGTGCTAAATGCAATGAGGTAAGCCATGAATGGAGGCATGCTCAATGCCTCTGCTGACAAAATGGGCATTGGTGAGGGAGACTCCGTGGGAAGCAGAAAGCTGACTGCAAAGGTCACACAAGGAAGGGGAGGCAAGGAAGTGGATACCATGACATCAGAAGATGTTTGATATAGTTTGGCTATGTCCCCAGTCAGATCTTAGCTTGAATGGTAGCTCCCATGATTCTCATATGTTGTGGGACAGATCTTGTGGGAGATCATTGAATCACAGGGGCAGTTTCCCCCATACTGTTCTGCTGGGAGTTAATAAGTCTCATGAGATCTGATGTTTTTATAAGGGGTTTCCCCTTTCGCTTGGCCCTCATTTTTTCTCTCTTGCCTGCTGCCATGTAAGACGTGCCTTTTGCCTTCCACCATGACATGAGGTCTTTCCAGACATGTGGAACTGTGAGTCCATTAAACCTCTTTTTCTTCATAAATTACCCAGTCTCGGGTATATCTTCATCAGCATAATGAAAATAGACTAAATACAATGTTTTCAAGAAGCTTGATATAAGAGTAGGGAGAGATGGAGCAATATCTCCATAGGGATTTAGATGATGAAAGATGATTCTTTTAAGATGAAAAATCTAAGCTCTTTCTTTCTTTCTTTCTTTTTTTTTTTTTTTTGAGATGGAGTCTCGCTGTGTCTCCCAGGCTGGAGTGCAGTGGCGTGATCTCAGCTCACTGCAAGCTCCGCCTCCCGGGTTCACGCCATTCTCCCGCCTTAGCCTCCCAAGTAGCTGGGACTACAGGCGCCCGCCACCACGCCCTGCTAGTTTTTTGTATTTTTAGTAGAGACGGGGTTTCACCATGTTAGCCAGAATAGTCTCGATCTCCTGACCTCGTGATCCACCCACCTCGGCCTCCCAAAGTGCTGGGATTACAGGCTTGAGCCACCGCGCCTGGCCAAATCTAAGCTCTTTCTAAGCCAAAAGGAATGTGCCAAAAGTGGCCATGTCCAAAATGAGGCTGCTCTTATAGAATATAAGAATATGGACAGTTTTCTAAAGAAGACATACATGCAGCCAAGAAGTATATTTTAAAAAGCTCAATATCATTGATCATTAGAAATATGTAAATCAAAACCACAATGAGATACCATCTCACACACTATTTAGTAATGGCTGTTTACTAAAAAGTAAAAAAAAATAACAGATGCTGGTGAGGTCACAGAGAAAAGGGAACACTTATACACTGTTGGTGGCAGTGTAAATTAGTTCAACCATTGTGGAAAGCAGTATGGCAATTTCTCAAAGAGTTCAAAGCAGAACTACCATTCAACCCAGTAATCCCATTACTGGGCATATGCCCAGAGGAATATAAATCATTCTACCATAAAGACACATGCATGGAAATGCAGCACTATTCACAATAGCAAAGATATGGAGTCAACCTAACTGCCCATCAAAGACAGATATAATAAAGAAAATATGGTACATATACACCATGGAATACTATGCAGCCATAAAATGAATGAGATCATGTCTTTTATGGGAACATGGGTGGAACAGGGGGCCATTATCCTTAGCAAACTAATACAGCAACAGGAAACCAAATACCACATGTTCTGACTTATAAGTGGGAGCTAAATAATGAGGACTCATGAACACAAAGAAGGGAACAACAGACACTGGATCCTCCTTGAAGTGGAGAGTGCGAGAAAGGAAAAATAATTTTGGATACTAGGTTTAGTATCTTGGTGATGAAATAATCTGTACAACAAACCCCTGTGACACGAGTTCACCTATGTAACAAATCTGCACGTGTACCCCGGAACCTAAAATAAAAGTTAAAGAAAAAGAATACAATATAAGATTATAAAAATAAGAGGGGATGGCTGATGGAGCAACGTCCCAAAGAGGCAGGAAGGACTGGAACTGGAAAGCACAGTGTGGTCTGCATGTGGGAGGGACATCTCAGGCAGCTTCATAAACAGAGTCTGTTACAGTGCTGGGGCCAGAGATTGCTGAAGAGGACAGTCAGGATGGGTTCAGATGTAGACATGGGGTAGGGAAGGAGGAGAAAGAAGTTAAGGAAATCCACATTTTGTTGCTTCTATTCTCTCTGAAATATCAAAAAGGTCATTTCTCAGTGAAAGCACAGAGCAGTAGGGTAAAGTTGGAGATGGATAACAGGGTTGAACATATGTAATTGTTGGTGAGGTGGACAGAAGATAGTATTGGCCAGGGCTCTTCAAGTTCTGGGCGTTGCTGGGAGTGAAGCTGAAACTGGTAAGTGAAGTCTCCGAGGTAACACTAACCTATGTGTTGAGCAGGTTGTTTTCAAAAAGAAAGAAGATGGCCTGTGGAATAATTCATATTTGCATGCAAATCCAGAGCAGTGGAAAGAAAAAGGAACAAGCTTGTAGAGGATGTTTAAAGTGACACATTACAGCATCTAGCTTGGATAGTTCCCAAATGAAACCAGAAGAGGCTAAAGTAGAGTAAGATATTTTTGCTTAAAGATGGCAGATTAAACACAACTTTTATCTCTGCAATTTCCCTAAACTCTCCTCAATCGGCAGGAAAGGGATTTTTTAAAGGACATAAGCCAAATGACAAAGGGAAATGGGAGCAGAAACAACGGTAACTACATTTTGGAAGGAGAAAGCAGAACAGTGGCAACGGACTTAGCAAAAACAAAAGTCAGGAGTTAGAGCCACCAAGTATCTCTGAAAGGAGGAATGCAGGAAGGGCTAAGGATAGAAGACATGATTCTCTCTTTGAGAAGCATACAGATGCCCAGCTTCTCTCCCCAGCCCAAGCATAAAACATGAAGTTTATGATCTGGAAAGGATAAAGCTGGGCATCCAGTCTTTCGACTGGATGACATGTCCATAGATAGAAAGGAGGACATCCCCTAGGTTGCAAGAATAATCGCTATGAGTCTTTTTGTGCCTTTTTGCTAATAAATATGTGAACATTTGGCAGAATTTAACGTTGATCAGCAAGCAAAGTATGGGAACAGACTTTAATAGCTATAGGCCGTGGATATTTGCCAGAATAATCTAAAAGATGTAAAATGCCCATTATCAATAGATATTCCCTAAAATGGAGAATCAAGCAGCAATATAATCCCATTCATCAGCAATGTAGATGAAAAGATCAAAAGAGTCAACTGAAGGAGTACAGTGAGAATGGGAGGGAAGGGCAGGAGAGGAGACCAGAAGACTGTTGTCTTTCTAGCATTTCAGAGAACTATTTGACTTCTTAAACTATATGTATGTATAACTTTGACAAAAATAAAAATGACATGCAAAGATTGGAATGGTAAATAGAAGGGTCCAGTGGAGCACCATGAAGGGGCCTCTGCCCACTCCAAGTACTGAGCAGCCTGGCTGACCTCTTTCCTATGCACTAACTTGGTAAATACCCACGTAACTTGTAAGACAGATGCAACATGAAGTATTCATTTATGGCAGACTAATAGTTGAGACATCAAAAACATGTTCACCCCCTCAGCATTCACCAATGGCCTGCTAGTAATAAGAATGGCAGACTTTCTTAGCTTCTCAATTCAAAGAAGTTTTGTTCTCTGGTGGATGGGAGACAAAATAGCCTGCAAAGTATGCATAAACTTGGAGAACTGGTTTTCACTCTGTGTGTGTGTGTGTGCATGTGTGTGTGTGTTCGTGTGTGCAGGCATGCACATACACACACACATCCCTTTCACCTACATAAAAAGAGCTTTGTGCTGGGGAGGAGAAAGGCAGAGGAGACAGAATTATAGAAGAATAGAATGACAAGTATTGGAACACTCCCCTCCCAACCCCAACATGAGCTCTGACGTGAAGAGAAAGAGAAGGGGGGTAAAAGGAAGCTTTCCCAGGGTAGAGGTGGGGTACCTAAGAGAAAGGAAGACTTGCAGGCTCAGTTTCCCTGCTGTAGTTGCTCAGATGGGTCCTTCACCTGAGGATGGGAGAGACATCAAATGCCAAGATGTCCACCAAAATCTGAATGACTCAATGTTTGTGAGCCAAGAGGTCTAGGAGAGGATGGAAGAGGTCATGGAGAGCAAATATCTTCTATTGGGATAACCTTCTGTTAAGGGGAAGCAAGAGGAATGGTGACATGGTGCATTTAGATATGAATAGGTCCCAGTTTTTACAGGTCCAAATGTGGCTTGGAGGGCTTCTGTAGCTCATAGTGAGCCACAAGTTGGCTGGTAGTGAGAGCCAACATGGTCCAGGTGAGGTGAGAGACACCTACCCACCGGGAGGATGAGGTTGGCCTGTCCCCAGAAGTAAGGGAGGAACGAGCCTGACCCCTAGAAGTGAGGGGAGAACAAGACTGAAGACTGTAGGATGGGACAGAATGTGCCACTGATGAGCGCTGTCGCAGCTGTCATCTCTGAAAGAGCACCATAGACCGCAGGACATCAGTAACAAACAACAACATGGGTCCCTAAAGCATAGAAGACCTAAAAAGGGGCTCATTTCTCCCTCCTTGAGGTGACTATGCAATGAGCAAAATTCTTAGATTACGCCAAACAAGAGAGCACAAGAGGAAGTGAAGATGGAGTTCCAAGTCCAATTTGTCATCCCAAATTTGGCTGAGAAGTCAAGACATGGGACTGCATGCACCAGGGTCAGGTTATCTTCCAGGGACCGCGCTGGAGTCACTGACTTGGAAATTAAAACATGCTCAAGAAATTAATAAGGTTCCATTTTGCACACTTGAGTTTAGTAAATTGCTGTAACTGGTATTATTTCTGTTATACTTGTAATACCTTTTGACTTGAGAGGTCACAGAGGCCTGAAAACCTAGTTGTTGTAATAGTTTAAGAGCTACTGGTTATTGTTCACTCTTATTTACTAAGGGCCGCTTCATACCCAGAACCTCATTTACTTCCTAATATGGTTTGGCTGTGTCCCCACCCAAATCTCATCTCCAATTGTAATCTGAATTGTAATCCCCACATGTCGAGGAAGGGACCTGATCAGTGATTGGATCATGGGGGCAGTTTCCCCTATGATGTTCTTGTGGTAGTAAGTGGTTCTCAAGAGATCTAATGGTTTTATAAGTGTTTGACAGTTTCTCCTTCACACTCGCTCTCTCTCTCCTGCCACCATGTGAAGAAGGTCCTTGCTTCCCATTTGCCTTCTGCCACGATTATAAGTTTCCTGAGGCCTCTCCAGCCATGCAGATGAATGAGTCAATTAAACCTCTTTTCTTTATAAACTACCCAGTTTTGGGTATGTCTTTAATAGCAGTGTGAAAATGGACTAATGCACTTCCCATACACCCAGTTAGGTAGGCCCAATACAGTCTCCATTTTATAGGCGAAGAAGCTAGAGCTTAAGCAGGTAAGTTAACAGACTAACAGAAGCTAAGCAGGTGAAACAACATGACTAAAGTAGGTAGTAAGTAGCCAAGCCAGAATTCAGACTCAGTTTGCGCTGATTCCAAAACCTTTGAAGAATGATGTGTCCAAACAGTGCTTAGCCACAGAGCCTGGTTCCCTAGAAAACAGCAAGTGTCTGGACATCAGGGAATGAGTGCACACATTTGCTTTCTGGAGCATTTGTTAGCAATCCAGAATGGTGCTGTTGAAGCCGGGAAGGTATGGCCAGTGGTATGGAATGGCGGCCAGGTGAAAGCCCTAATGTGCAATTTGGTGCTCAACCCTGTTAACAGTAGCAGTATTAAACCAGAGAACCCTGAAAGCCTTCAAGCTCAAGGCATGCTTTTCCTGTGATTTTGAAACAGTTGAGGAATTTTCTAACTTTGGAATGTGTTTAACAAATTTCTGTTAAGTGAAGTATTCAGTTCAAGTTCTTTAAACTTGTGCCAAAGATCTGTCAACTTAGATCACAAAGGATCATAACATTCAAAGCTCTCTGTTCTGGCAAGATTCATCAAGCCCTGTGCATTTTCCCTGTTAAATTCTTCCACATCTGTCTTCTCTCTTTTCTTTCCCAGGTCCCCACATCGGCTTTCACCTTTATCACTTCCAGCCTAGCTAGCTGCAACAGACTCATACCTTCATCAGGTTCAGATTAAGCTCCACTCTGGATCAGGAGGCAGGCTTATTTGTAAGAACCAGCAAGTCTTCCTTGGGTTCAGTGCAGTGATGTGACCAAGTTCTTGACAAAAACCTGTGAAGGAAGTGATGCAGTCACTTCTAGGCCTAGGGCATCAGGCCTGCCTCCTCCGCCTGTCTTCCCTCTTCCAGACTGGCTGGAACCCAGATCTGGTGGTGATCAAGTTTCTATAAAGCAGTTGATGAATTTACCAAGAAGGATAGTGGAGCAATGACTTGGAAGGATCAGGGTCCCTGAATGACCATGAGGAGCAGGCCTCACCTCTTGACTTTTATATGGGAGAGGAAAAGGAACATCTACATAATTTAAGCAATTGTATTTTGAGAAATCTTTGTTGTAGACACTTACCTTTACCCTAACCATAACAGGAATATTTAATTTAAAAAATACCACCCCAAAATATTTCTGGGGCTACGATTAAAGTGAAAAAAAAAAAGCAGTTCAAGCAAGGCAGAAGTTAGGAAAATGGAAGAGGAGGTGACTGCCTGGCAGAGGGTACTTGAACTGAATCTTGAAAGATGAGTGTTCTCAATTAGCTCTATTCATATTTCTCATCTACTCATTCTTTTGGCCATTTTTGTCCATGTTACTTCTTTCAGATATAAACTGTCTCACGCCTACTTTCTGCCTGAAGGCTTGACTGGGCTAACTATTCAAGATGGCTCATTCATATGGCTAGCAGTGGATACTGCTGTTGGCTGGGAGCTCATCTGGTCTTGTCAACCAGACAACCTATGGTTGGCCTCCCCATGTGGCTTGGGCTTCTCACAGAATAAATGCCCAAGAGGACCCTGCAAAACTTTGTGACTTAGCCTCAAAAGACCTAGAACCTCACTTCCATCACATTTTAGTGGTTAAGCAAGTTACTAAGGTCAGCCCAGGGAGAGGAATTAGATTCTACATCTCAATGTGAGGAGCAGCAGTGGATTCAGGGACATAAGGAATTGGCAACAGCCTGCCAGGCGTGGTGGCTCACACCTGTAATCCCAGCACTTTGGGAGGCCAAGGCGGGCGGATCACGAGGTCAGGAGTTCAAGACTAGCCTGGCTAACATGGTGAAACCCTGTCTCTACTAAAAATACAAAAACTTAGCTAAGCATGGTGGAGCGTGCCTGTAATCCTAGTTACTTGGGAGGCTGAGGCAGAAGAATTGCTTGAACTGGGACCCAGGAGGCGGAGGTTGCAGTCAGCTGAGATCATGCCACTGCACTCCAGCCTGGGCTACAGAGCGAGACTCCGTCTCAAAAAAGAAAGAAAGAAAAGGAATTGGCAACAGCCATCTTTGGAGACTATCTCACTATACCACAGAAGCATGGGGATCTGGAGTTATGATTGGTCCCAAATCAAAGTAGGTGACCATCTTGCATTTCTTCGTCTACAAATCAAAGCCCCGGGGAGATGATTCTTTTCTTCCTCCCTGTGTCAACGAGAAGAAGTCAATGTTATTCTGGCATTAACCTGCGGATGGGAGAGACATCAAATGCTAAGATGTCCACCAAAATCTGAATGACTCAATGTTTGTGAGCCAAGAGGACCAGGAGAGGATGGAAGAGGTCATGGAAAGCAAATATCTCTTAACTGGGGATAAAGTTATCTGCTTATCTTTGTTTCTTCTGACAATCACTCACCACCCATCTTTGCCCACTGAATGTGGAGGTTAGGGTCAAGGATTGGAGCAGAGCTAAAATTGAGAAAGGATGGCATCATGTTAAACTTAGAGAAAGGTTTTCCTTAGCCCCTTTGTCACCTATTCAAGTCAGGCTTAGGACCCAGCACGGCCTCTCTCTTGTGTTGTCTATGGCTACAGGAAGAGGAGACCATTCTTCCCCAAGCTACTGCTAGCCACATTGGCCTTTGAACCCTGTGGTAGACTGGATAATGCCCCCCCCCCCCCCCACAAGGTGTCCATGTATTAATCTGCAGAAACTGTGACTATGTTGTTACATGGCAAATAGGAATTAAGTTTGCAGATAGCATTAAGGTCACTAACTAGCTAACTTTAAAATAGGGAGATTATCCTGGATTTGCGGGGCAGGCTGGTATAATCAAAAGATTCCTTAAATGTGAGAGAGAAAAGTAGAAGAAGAGCCGGAGTCAGATAAAAAGATTGACTATAAAAGCAGGGCTGCAGTGATGCAATTGCCAGCCTTTGAAGATGGCAGGGGGTCATGAACCAAAGAACCCAGTGGCCTCTAGAACCTGGAAAAACTGCAAAGAAACAGATTTTCTTCTTGAGCCTCCAGAAAGGAATGCAGCCTTCCCCACACCTTGATTTCAGCCCAGCGAGTCCTATTTTGAACCTCTGCACTACAGATCTGTAAGACACTAAATTTATGTTATTTTAAGTTGCTCAATTTGTGAGAATTTGTTACAGCAGCAATAGGAAACTAATACAAACCCAAAGGACCTCAGTAAATAAAATGGGAGTCCCGTCACTGGGGAGATGGGCCCTCACATCTTTTCTTGTTTGTTTGTTTTTGTTCTGAGACAGGGTCTCACTCTCTCTCCCAGGCTAGAGTGCAGTGTCACAATTACAACCACAGTTTAATGGCTCACTGCAGCCTCTGCCTCCTGGGCTCAAGCAACCCTTCTACCTCAGCCTGGGACTGCAGTAGCTGGGACTACAGGTGTGTGCCACCATGCCTGGCTAATTTTTTGTGTTTTCTGTAGAAATGGGGTTTCACCGTGTTGCCCAGGATGGTCTTAAACTCCTAGGCTCATGTAATCCACCCGCCTCAGCCTCCCAAAGTGCTGGGATTATAGGCATGAGCCACTGTGCCAGGCCCCTCAGATCTGTTTTGACAGATAACATTCAAGTGCAGGAAATATGTTGTCACGACCAGTCAGGATGGCTGGAATGAGAGGCAGAGGAGCAGAAGCTGATAGCAGGCCAGGCTGTTCTGCCTAGGAAAGCACAGAAGAGAGGAGAGGAATGTGGAGAGAAAGCGCCAGTGGCCAGAGGAGGCAGTCGAGTGTGTTTTATGAAGCAGAAGACTTCCCCTCTCCACAAGAGGCGGTGCTGGGAGAAACTGCTATGTTGGGTGGCATAAATTTTTCTTTATTGCACCTTTTAGTAAAACATCCAGTGAAAGCTGCCTTACCTCTACAAACTTTTGGAGATGGATTTGTTTGTTCTGAATGGTCTGCTGGGCCAAGTATGGCCTCAGAGCTGGTTTAACAAATGTCTCATTTCCTTGACTAAAGAATAGATATTAGGGCAGGTGCGGTGGCTCACGCCTGTAATCCCAGCCCTTTGGGAGGCTGAGGCAGGTAAGTTACCTGAGGTCAAGAGTTTGAAACTAGCTGGGCCAACATGGTGAAACCCTGTCTCTTCTAAAAATACAAAAAATTAGCCAGGCATGGTGGCGGGCACCTGCAGTTCCAGCTACTCAGGAGGCTGAGGCAGGAGAACAGCTTGAACCTGGGAGGCAGAGCTTTCAGTGAGCTGAGATTGCGCCATTGCACTCCAGCCTGAGTAAAAAAAGCAAAACTCTGTCTCAAAAAAAAAAAAAAAAAAAAAAAAGAATCGCTGCTAAGGCCTGTCTGAGCAGTCCCTGCCGAAAGTCTAAGCAGGAAATTTAAAAAGCCAGAGGTACAGAGCAAGCCGGTGGGCAAAGCGGAATCAGAGAAGCGGTCATGCTGCACAGTTCAATTTGCTTGAAATAAGGAGCAGAGTTGTCCCTAATTCCTCAAACCAACAATTTCCAAGAACTTAATACTTGGTGCCTTGGGTTTAGAATTCAAAACCCAAAATAAGTTTCCTTATGTCTCAGAACAGTTTCCCCTACCAAGACTGATTAAAAAGATGACGTTGGTGGCTTTTTTTTTTTTTTTTTTTTTGAGACAGGGTCTCTCCCTGTCACTCAGGCTGGAGTGCAGTGGTGCAGTCATAGCTCACTACAGCCTCAAACCCCTGGGCTTAAGCAATCCTCCTCCCTCAGCCTCCCAAGTAGCTGGGACTACAGGTGCACACCACCACACCTGGCTATTAAATTTTTTTTTTTTTGTAAGGCAGGGCATGGTGGCTCACACCTCTAATCTCAGCACTTTGGGAGGCCAAGGTGGGTGGATCACCTGAGGTCAAGAGTTTGAGACCAGCCTGGCCAACATGGTGAAACCCTGTTTCTACTAAAACTACAAAAAATTAGCCGAGCATAGTGGCACATGCTCAGCTACTCAGGAGACAGAGGCAGGATAATCGCTTTAACCTGAAAGGCAGAGGTTGCAATGAGCTGAGGCCGAGCCACTGCACTTCAGCCTGGGTGACAGAGTGAGACTCCGTCTCAAAAAAAGAAAAAAGATTTTTGTAGAGACTGGGATCTTGCTATGTTGCCCAGGCTGGTCTTGAACTCCTGGTCTCAAGTGATCCTCCTGCCTCAGCCTCCCAAAATGCCAGGATTACAGATGTGAGCCTGGCCCACATTGATGGCTTTTAAAATGAATGTTTATTATTCCCTCTGCTCTCTACCTGTCTTTACTGAAGAACACAGGGTGGAGTGGGGGTGGGGCAGGGGAGATGTGATGCTGTTTCTGCTGCTTCTCAGTTTCCCCACTGTTAGTGACAGAAGACTATTCTCGCCTAGCATAGAGGATTGGAGCTATTGGGGACAGTTCTGGCTTTGTTCTTGATGAGGGGAAAACAAGGCATTGCTCACAAAATGCTGAGGTGGCAAGTGTTCCTGAGGCTGCTCCATCTCAGGGCAGCCTACTTCAAGGGCTTGTCCACTCGATTAGGTGGTAGGCAGACCCTCAGTCTCAGCTGTCAGATGCTCTGCATGAGATAGAGCTCAATTTCCATCACCCCTCGTTTTTCTGTGCTTGGTGTCCCCTGCCTTTAGAGATGATTCTTACTTTTAAAAAGCTCAAAACAATCCTAAAAGTTGTATAGAACCACAAAAGCCCCAGAATAGCCAAAGCTATCCTGAGCAAAAAGAACAAAACTAGAGGAATCACATTACCTGACTTCTAATTATACTACAGCGCTATTGTAACCAAAACAGCATGATACTGATATAAAAACAGACACATAGACCAGTGGAACAGAACAGAGAACCCAGAAATAAATCCATACATCTACAGTGAATGAATTTTCCACAAAGATGTCAATAACATACACTAGGGAAAAGACAGCCTTCAATAAATGATACTGGGAAAACTGGATATCCACATGCAGAAGAATGAAACTAGACCCCTATCTCTCACCATATACAAAAATCAAAAATTACAGACTTCAAACTATGAAACTACTGAAAGAAAACATTGGGAAACTCTCCAGGTCATTGGTCTGGGGAAAGATTTATTAAGTAACACCCCAAAAGCACAGGCAACCAAAGTAAAAAATGGACAAATAGGATCCCATAAAGCTTTTCAGCTTCTCCACAGCTGAGGAAACAATTGGCAAAGTGAAGAGACAACCCACAAAATGAGAGAAAATATTTGCAAATTATCCATCTGACAAGAGATTAAAAACTATAATATATAAGGAGCTCAAACAATTCAGTAGAAAAAAATCTAATAATCTAGTTAAAAAATGGGCAAAAGATCTGAATAGCCATTACTCGAAAGAAAACATACAAATGGGAAACATGTATGTGAAAAGGTGCTTAATCTCATTGATCATCAGAGAAATGCAAATCAGAACTACAGTGAGATATCATCTCACCCCAGTAAAAATGGCTTTTATTCAAAAGACAGGCAATAACAAATGCTGGTGAGGATATGGAGAAAAGGGAACCCTTGTACACTGTTGGTGGGAATGTAAATTAGTACAACCACCATGGAGAACAGAATGGGGGTTCCTCAAAAAACTAAAGGCAGAACTGCTACATGATCCAGCAATTCCACCACTGGGTATTTGCCTAGAGGAAATGAAATCAGTATGTCGAAGAGATATCTGCACTCTCATGTTTATTGTAGCACTATTCACAATAGCCAAGATTTGGAAGCAGCCTAAGTGCCCATCGGCAAACAAATGGATAAAGAAAATGTTGTACATATATACAACGAAGTACTATTCAGTCATAAAAAGAATGAGATCCTGTCATTTACAACAACATGAATGGAACTGGAAGACATTATGTTAAGTGAAATAAGCCAGACACAGAAAAAAGAACTTTGCCTGTTCTTACTTATTTGTGGGATCTCATAATTAAAACAATTGAACTCATGGAGATAGAGAACAGAATGATGGATAACAGAGGCTAGGGAGGGCAGTTTTGGCATTGGGGGGTGGGGGTGGAGGAAGTTGGTCTAAGTGAAAATGATTAATGAGTACAAAAATATAGTTAGATGGAATGAATAAGATCTAGTATTTGATAGTACAACAGAGTGACTAGGGTCAACAATAATTTATTGTACATTTTAAAATAACTAAAAGAGTATAATTGGAATGTTTGTAACATAAATGACAAATGCTTGAGGTGACGGATACCCCATTTACTCTGGTGTGATTATTACTCATTATATGAGTAATATCCATCCATCCTGTATCAAAATATTCCCCCCCAGCCAATTTTTTATAAGCCAGTTGATACATAAGTAGTTTTTGGGGGATGATATATTACTTACACATTTTCTCTGTAGTAAACATGTATGTGTATGTGTGTGGGTGTGTATCTAATTACTTCGTTGGAGTGATTACTATGGTTTGGAACTGCTGGGGCCAAGTTTATGGAAAAATTTACATTTTTGAGTAAACTCCCCATGACTAGAAGTTTCCCCAGTCTTTGAGAATTCTTCATTTCCTAAAGCTGTACAAACATCAGATAATCAATATTTGTAAGGATAAATAATGTAATTTATAATGACATTGCTTTCTCAGCTATTAATGTTAACTACATCATCTTCATATAGCCTTGTAACTCATTTGTGCTATTCCATTTTCCTCTGTTCCTTTTATTTTCACTTCCCTTGTAATGTTAGTCTCTTTGTACTGATTTTTGAAGAGTTCATTTATGATTAAAGATGTTAACACTTTGTCTAGAATTGCAAAAAAAAATTTTCCATCCTATATCAAAACATTTCATGTACCCCATAAATATATATGCCTATTTTGTACCCATAAAAATTAAAAATAGGCCAGGTGTGGTGGCTCAACACCTGTAATCCCAGCACTTTGGGAGGCCGAGGCGGGTGGATCATGAGGTCAGGAGATGGAGACCATCCTGGCTAACACGGTGAAACCTTGTCTCTACTAAAAATACAAAAAATTAGCTAGGCGTGGTGGCAGGTGCCTGTAGTCCCAGCTACTCGGGAGGCTGAAGCAGGACAATGGCGTGAACTCGGAAGGCAGAGTTTGCAGTGAACTGAGATGGCACCACTGCACTCCAGCCTGGGCAACACAGTGAGACTCCATCTAAAAAACAAAAAAATTATAAAAAAGCCAACAAACAAAAAAACTCAACCCCTAATTTAGACTTAACATTTTTAGCTAATGCTCTCCTCTGCCATTGTTTAGCTGGTTAAAAGATAATACATTTTTAAAACATGAAAAATGTAAGACAAATTACTTCCTTCTTTGTAGTCTTCAACAAAGTAACCTGTGCTCATGAGCTCAATTTTCACAATTTTCACAGTTTCTTGAACCACAGCTGGACTCAATTAAAAATATTGTACACAGATAGTGGACGTGAGGGGTGTGGATTCTTCTCAGCCATCTCTTTATTCTACATCCTTGAAGAATTTCTCAAATGCATTATCAAATTCACTGTTTTCATTTCTTTGCCTCTCACATTCATTTGCTAATCCATTCCAATGGCTTCCATCCCCCTGTTCATTGCACTGCCTGTCTTAGTTTGTTTTGTGTTGCTATAGCAGAATACCTGAACAGGGTAATTTTTAAAGAAGACAGATTTATTTTTACACTTCTGGAGGCTGGGAAGTCCAGGGTTCAGGGGGCTGCATCTGGGCCTTCTTGTTGCACATCCCATGGTGGAAGGTAGAGGGTGAGAGAGAGGGTGAGAACAAGAACAAGAACAAGAGAGAGGCAAGAGAGAGCCAAACCTGCTTTTATAACAAGCCCACTCCTGGGATAATGACATTAATTCATTCATTCATGAGAACTTTGTTCTCACACCTTTATCATCTCTTAAAAATCCCACCTCTCAACACTGCTCCACTGGGGATCAAGTTTCCAACTACTGGCCTTTGGCGGACACGTTCCAATCATAGCACTGACCATGTCTCAGTCACCAAGAACCTGCCTGCTACCATATCTAATGGTTACTTCTCTTTTTTCAGCTTACCTCACTTCTCAGCAGCATTTTATACAGTTCTTCTAGAATTTTTCTGGTATTCCTCCTACCTCAATGATGGCTACTCCTCAGCCTCATTTGCTGGTTTCTCCTTCTTACCTGACCTATAAGTATTGATTAGCCTCGGAGATCAGCTCTGTGGCCTCTCCATTTGTCTGTCTATATTGTCTCCATAAGTGACCTCATCCAAATTTGTATCTCTTGCTCAACTCCTTCTACCGGAGCTCCACATTTGCCTTCAGGAATGCCTTGGTGACAACTCTACTTGTGTCCTCAATAAGTAGCTCAAGCTTAATATGGTTCAAAGTCAAACTTGGTTTCCCTTGAATCCTGTTTCTCCTCACTGTTCCTCACCTTGATAAATGTACTGTTTGCCATCACTATAGCCACATTCAGTCTCTTCCTTTTGGCTCTCCTTCCTTTTCTAATCCATTAGCAAGTCCCATCTTTTCTATCCAGAAAACATATCCTTAATTCCTCCCACTCCCCCACTTCTCCAACTCCATCCTCTCTGTGGAGTGCTTGCCCCTGACTTCCCACTGCACACCACCTAACAACATGCACAGACATATACAGTCATGCACACACCTTCTCCCAGTCTCTCTTCTCACTCCCTCATGATTCTCTACCACACTTTGCCTTTATGGCATTCATACCGTTCTGTAATTGCATTGTCTACCTCTTGACTGCTTGTTGACGTTCCATCTCCCAAAGGCCAGGACGAGGGTGAGTTGAGAACAGCACTTGCCTCAGATGCAAAACTTAAGGGGGTTCCCAAAATACTCAGTAATCAAGGTAAGCAATATTTTAATGCAATGTACTAAAAAGTCAAAGTGCAAAAAGCTTCCTGATGAGCAAACCAAATTCTAAGATCACTTAGTTTTATTTTATTCATACATTTTTCAGTATATATCTCTACAGATAAGAATAACAAAAAAGCAACCAAAATTCCATTATTACATCTAATAAAATCAATATAATGCCTGAACATCATTTTACATTTAATTCATTTTCCTTTTTCTCCCACCTCAGCCTCCCAAGTAACTGGGACTATAGGCTTGTGCCACCACGACTGAATTCCCTGATATTTGCTAGATCTTATTTATCCCCATATCTCATGACTACTTTTAGAGTAAAATTTGTATTGGGTGACTAAAAATATGTATTAGCATTCTCTATATATTAGCAGTAAGCCATCACTCCACCTTCACTTAAACAGACAGGCCAGGTACAGTGGCTCACACCTGTAATCCCAGAACTTTGAGAGGCTGAGGCAGGTAGATCACGAGGTCAAGAGTTCAAGACCAGCATGGCCAGCATGGTGAAACCCCGTCTCTACTGAAAATACAAAAATTAGCCGGACATGGTGGCGCGTGCCTATAATTCCAGATACTTGGGAGGCTGAGGCAAGAGAATAGTTTTAACCTGGGAGGTGGAGGTTGCAGTGAGCCGAGACCACGCCATTGCCCTCTAGCCTGGGTGAGAGTGCGAGACTCTGTCTCAAAAAACAAAAAAGCAAAAAATAAACAAAAAAAACCCAAACAGACAAAAAAACACAAAGTGAGTGTTTGTTCTTTGTAATGAACTACCTGGCCCCTATACACCTCTTGGGTCCATCCCATACTCAGTGTTCATTTTAAAAGGATTTCCTGTGGACTGCAGCTACATAACCTTCTCAATGCAGAAAACTGAATGTACCTGATGATGCCAATCACAGTATTGGTCTGTAACATAAACTGCCACTCACTGTGATAGACAGCTCAAGAAAAAGGAAACCTCATGAATCCGGAAACAAAGGCACCTGCCCTAACCACCCCCCATCCCCTCCAACAACTATCAACCCTGTAGGTGTTACACTCAAAAAAACAAAAAACAAAACCAAAACAAAACAAAAAAAACAACAACAACAAAAAAAGAAGGGCCAGTGTGGTGGCTCACGCCTATAATCCCATCACTTTGGGAGGCCTAGGCTGGTGGATCACCTGAGGTCAGGAGTTCGAGACCAGCCTGGGCAACATGGCAAAACCCTGTCTCTACTAAAAATAAAAAAATTAGCCAGGCATAGTGATGCGCGCCTGTACTCCCAGCTACTTGGGAAGTTGAGGTACAAGAATTCCTTGAACCCAGGAGGCGGAGGTTGCAGTGAGCTGAGATTGCACCATTGCACTCCAGCCTGGATAACAGCACCAGATCCCGTCTCAAAAATAAAATAAAGATTTTAGCAGGTGGACTTCATTCTGTGTCCTCTGAAGAGGACCTGATGGAAAAGAGGTTATTCAGATGGGCCATTTCCATCCCTGTCTATTCTTTAGAAACACTAAGGGTTCAAGAGAACTAAATAAAAATTCTATTTCAGGCCCACCCCAGTCCTCACATGCCCCAAGATACTTTTGGACAAACTTTACTTTTATTTGTTTATTTATTTGGCTTAAGGAATTGCAGGAAGTCTTACACTTCCTACTTTTTGGAAAAATAAATGCCATAATTCTAAACTAAGTTTCATTTGGATTGCAGATTTAAATGTCAAAAAAAACAAATTATAGAAGACAAAGGGAAGAAAATAGAAGCAAATATTAATCAAATTTCAGGACAGGAAATATATTTGTAAACTCTGAAGTGAAAACCAAAAAGAAAGGAAAACAAAAGAAAAAAGGAAGAAACCACAAAAGAAAAGACTGACGAATTTGAGTAAATACAAATTTAAAACTTCTCCACTACAACGAAAACGATGGAAATAAAATAACCAAAATGAAAAAGCAAAGAGACCAGAATGAGGGTGGTGAGGTGGACACAAAAGGCTGCTGTTACCACAGACAGAAGACTAACATCTTTGTTACATAAAGAATTTATAAAAATTGGTTTAAGAAATTAAGGCCGCCAGGCGCGGTGGCTCATGCCTGTAATCCCAGCACTTCGGGAGGCCGAGGCGGGTGGATCACGAGGTCAAGAGATCGAGACCATCCTGGCTAACATGGTGAAACCCCGTCTCTACTAAAAAATGCAAAACAATTAGCCGGGCATGGTGGCAGGTACCTGTAGTCCCAGCTACTCGGGAGGCTGAGGCAGGAGAATGGCGTGACCCCGGGAGGTGGAACTTGCAGTGAGCCAAGATCGCACCACTGCGCTCCAGCCTGGGTGACAGAGCGAGATTCCATCTCAAAAAAAGGAAACAAAACAAAACAAAACAAAACAAAAAGAAATTAAGGCTTGAGTAAGTAAGCCAGCATCAGTGCTCACAAATTACACAAGTGGAAACATTGTTATAAACAAATGTGGCAAAAGATTACAGCCTGCTGTAATCACATAAATACAAATTAAAAGGAAGAAAACATATGACTTTTGCTCATCAGAATGGCAAAATCTAAAATAATCACTCTTAACCTTGGTGACAATGCAAGGGACAGATATGATAGACAGTGCTTATTCACCATGCAAATCTTGGAAAGCACTTGGTCAACTTGATTTAAAAGCCATACAAATATTTTTATACTTTGAGCCAGTTATTCCACATCTGGGAATTTATCCTAGGGAAATAATCTAAAAGAAGGAAGAAATTATTCTTGGTGATGTCATTGAGTATTACTGATATCTCAGAGGGTTCTTAATGGTCTGGCTGCAGGTCCTCAATGCTTCTAGCAGGTCTGGGATCAGGGAGTGGAGAGGGAGGCAAAATTGATGCCTGCCTTTCCCAGGAAATCATCCTGCCATTTGGCCTGGTCAGGTACTTGGAGCTGGCTTATATTTGATCTCTTTATCTTGTGTAATCCAGGCCTCATCTGAGTTCTGCAAGCTCTGGGAGGTGGAATGGCTGAGTAGATAATCATCTATCTCTGAACAGACCCCTCGCCTTTGGGGAAGATATGTCTCCTCACTCCTTCCCCAGAATTGTGCCTGGGAACAGACATTAAGTTTTTACAAAATAACTATATGCCCTCCACCTCTCCTAGGCCTCTGGAAACTGTGTGGAGCCATGTGACTGATTCTGGTCAATGAACTGTGAGTGAAAGTGACAGCCTTCATTTCTGGCCTGATGCCTTTAAGAACCAGTGTGTGTCCTTTCATCTTTCTCTTTTCCTGCTCTGAAGTGGTGACCAGATGATGCAAACGCACTTCAGAAAAGCCTCCATCAGGCTGGATCTCTGAGACACTGAATTGCAGAGCCCCTCCCAATTCATTTTGGAAATGTGGCATGAGCAAGAAATAAAGTTCTGTTTTATGTGACAGATTTGAGGGCTGTCTGCTACCAAAGCAAAGCCTGTCCTCTCTTCTCCTGGCTAATACATGCTATTGAACTGGTGATTCTCTGCAGGGAACATAAGCCTGGGAAGGGACAGACAGGAGATGTTTAGTGGCATTTGCTCTTGGCTGTCAGAGTCCTCCCAAATTACCCCTCTTTCAGTCTTGGCCTATTAAGAAACTAAAGTTATATTTTTAGAAATATTACCCTTTTATTTAAAAAACTTAAAACACCAGTAGAAAAAGAGATGGGGAGAGAGGGAGGAAGAAGAAAAAGGTGGGGAGAGATGGAAAAGAGATGGAGCTGAGCCCATCAGATTACTACTGTCTTTGAAAGTACCCCTGAAAAGCCCTAGTGAGGCCTGGGATGGTGGCCAAATGGGGCCTTGAGCAAGAAGAGTAAGTGGAGAAAGATTAGAGCAAGGCTGCCAAGGAAGAAAAACAAAAGCAAAACCGGCTCTTGTTTCTGAACTTCCCTGGCTTTCCTTCCTGTCCTGGGTTTCATCATTGGTTCAGAAAATATTTCAATGAATGTAAATATATATATATATATATACACATATATATATATATATATATTTTTTTTTTGAGATGGAGTCTCACTCTGCTACCCAGGCTGGAGTGCAATGGTGTGGTCTCAGCTCACTGCAACCTCCACCTCCCAGGTTCAAGTGATTCTCCTGCCTCAGCCTCCCAAGTAGTTGGGACTACAGGCATGCGCCACCACACCCGGCTAATTTTTGTATTTTTAGTAGAGATGGTGTTTCCTATGTTAGCCAGGCTGGTCTTGAACTCCTGACTTTATGATCCACCTGCCTTGGCTTCCCAAAGTTCTGGGATTACAGGCGTGAGCCACTGCGACTGGCCTCAACAAATATCTATTGAGCATCTGCCATGTGCCAAGAAGGGTCTGATGCTGGAGATTCGGCTTGAACAAAACATAGTACCTGCCCTCATGGACTGTACTTTGCATTCTTTTTAGTGGAGAGACAGTCAGCAAACCAATCCGTATGTATAATGTGTTATGCTAGAAGGTGGCACACATGTTATGGAGTATAAGCAGGGAGAGGGAATAGAAGATAGGGTAGCTGCAGTTTTTAAAAAGCTTTCAGGGAAGGCCTTCCTGAGAAAGTAATATTGTCTGAGCAAGACCTGCAGAAGGAGAAGGAGCTAGTAATATGGTTCTCTGGGAACAGTGCCAAGAGTGACAGGAAGCCAGGGTGGCTGGATTGAGTGGACGAGGGGGAGCGTAGCAGGAGATGAGAGCCTAGAGGCACTGAGGAAGGCAGATCTCTGGAAGGACTTTGGCTTTATCAGCACTTTGAGCAAAGATGGGAAGCTATTGGCAGATTTTGAGCAGAGGAATGATATCAGCTAATTTGTATTTTATTTTATTTTGTTTATTTATTTATTTAGTGAGACTGAGTTTTGCTCTATCGCCCAGGCTGGAGTGCAGTGGTGCAATCTCGGCTCACTGCAATCTCTGCCTCCTGGGTTCAAGCAATTCTCCTGCCTCAGCCTCTCAAGTAGCTGGGATTACAGGCGCCCACTACCACACCCGGCTAGTTTTTGTGTTTTTAGTAGAGATAGAGTTTCACCATGTTGGCCAGGCTGGTCTCGAACCTCTGACCTCAGGTGATGCACCACTTTGGCCTCCCAAAGTGTTGGGATTACAGGCGTGAGCCACCACGCCCAACCTAATTTGTGTTTTAAAAGAATAACTCTGCTTGCTGAAGAATAGGGTTGCCAGAGCCAGCAAATAAAGCTACATGGTATTGAGTTAAATTTGAATTTCAGATAAATGCATACTTCTTTTAGTATAAGTATAGCCTGTGCAATATTTGTGACATATTTATACTAAAAAGTATTCATTGTTTATCTAAAATGCAAATTTAACTGAGTGTTCTGGATTTTACTGGCAACTTGTACCTAGAGAAAGATGGAGGGCATAAAGGTGAAGGCAGGAAGATCAGCTGGGGATACTGCAATAAACCAGGTGAGAGATGAAGACAGTTCAGACCAGGGAGGTAGACAGCAGGTGGCAAGAAGTGGCTGAGTTTTGGATATATGAGATCAAGTGTGTAATCTCTCTCTCTCTCAAGCCTTTTGTGTGAGCCAGTTTGATTCATTTTACCACCAAAAATAGAGGAAAGGGGTGGTGGTCAATGGGGAGGATGTGAGTGTAGGCCTTCTGGCATATGAGAAGGATGTGGGTTACACCACAAGTTTCATATCATGTTAGAGAATACTTGAGAATAGAATTAGTAACTCAAAGGTAGAAAAAAGCCCAAGGTCAGGTGACAGTGCAGACAGAGCTCCACTTCTACTCACTCAGGGACATAGGGCTCGGACTCTGGGATATAGCAGTAAAAACTTCGGCTGTGACATTTTCTTTTTGTTGTCTTCCCCTCTAGCTGGATGCCAGCAGACATCTCCTGGCTGGAGGAAGAGTAAGAGAGAGCCTGTTGAGGGAATGGTGACTTGTGACTGGATCTTTGCATTGAGATCTTTTGTTTTGAGCCAATGTGCTGAAAATTCTTAGAGGGTAGAATCAACATCTTATAGGTTGCTGGAATTGAAGAGAGGTAGGAGCTCCTGTAGGAATGTGCTAAGTACCAGCAGGTGTGTTGCTCACGAGCCAGATTTAGACATTATCACCCCCTTTTCAAGGATGAGAGACTGGCGCAGAAAGTTCTGGCAACCTTCTCAGGGTTACTTTGGAGAACTTGTTTGATTTCCCATCATTATCACTTGTCTAAGTCAAACAAACACCCCTTTAGTGCTAAAGATCTGAGAATCTGAAAGGAGAAGATAAAACAGCTGTATAGTTTTATTCCATGAAGAGTTTAAAACCAAGTGTTTGGTCAAAAGAGACCCACAAAAACATAATCCTTACCAGCTGACTTCCCTCTCTGAATGCCTCCTGCCTCATTCATTCAATTGTTTTGCAAAAATATATTAAGCACTTTTTAAATAGCAGGTTCTAGACTAGGCCAAGGATACACTGGTGAGTAAAATATGGACTGTGAAGTCAACATTGGAAGAAAGAGGTAACCAGGTTAAGGATGAGGGATGAGGAAGATGTTCCAGAAGTAAAGCATGTGCAAATGTCCTGTGGCAGGAGGGAGGGTAGATGATACCAGGGGCTGAATAGGGAACAGAAGGGAGAAAGCTATGCGAGAGTGTCTGGCAGATCATATTAAGGATTCTAATTTTCATCCCAAGTGCAAGGGGATGCTATGGAAATACTTTAAGTAAGACTATGACAGGACCAGGTATACATTTTGAAAAGATAAAATCCAAATTTCTTATATAGAAAACCCTAACGATTCCACCAAAATAACTGTTAGAACTAATAACTAAATTCAGTAAAGTTGCAGGATATAAAAGCAACATACGAAAATCAGTAGTATTTTAATACACTAACAATAAACTATCCAAAAAAAGAGATATCAAAAAAAAATCTCATTTACGATGGGTACAAAAAATATTTAGGAATCAATTTAACCAAGGAGATAAAACACTTGCACACCAAAAACTATAAAATAATGAAAGAAATTGAAGACACCAATAAATGTAAAGTTATCTTGTGTTCATGGATTGGAAGAATTAATATTGTTAAAATGCCCAAAACGATCCATAGATTCAATGCGATCCCTACAAAAATTCCAATGACATTTTTCACAGAAATAGAAAAAAATTTCTAAAATTTGTGTAGAACCACAAAAGACCCCAAATAGCCAAAATAATCTTGAACTAAAAGAGCAAGGTTGGAAGTCTGACTTCAAAATATACTACAAAGCTATAGTAATCAAAACAGCATGGTATTGGCATAAAAACAGACACATAGACCAATGAGCCTGGAAACAAATCTACACATTTATGATTAATTGATTTTTGACAAAGATCAAATGATGGGGAAAGGGGAGTCTCTTTAGTAAATAGTGTTAGGGCAACTGCGTATCTACAAAGAGAAGAATCTCAAACCATATGAAAAAATCAACTCAAAATGGATTAAAGACTTAAATATAAGACCTGAAACAGTAAAACTACTGAAGAAAACATACAGGAGGAGCTCCATGACATTGGTCTGGGCAATGATTTTTTGGATATAACTCCAAAGCATAGGCAACAACAGGAAGAACAGACACATGAGATTACACTAAACTAAAAAGCTTCTGCACAGCCAAGGAAACAACCAGCAGGGTGAAGAAACAATCTACAGAATGGGAGACAATATTTGCAAACTATACATCTAATAAGAGGTTAATATCCAAAATATATAAGGAACTCAAATAACTCAGTAAGAAAACAAATGAGCAAAGGATTTGAGTAGACATTTCTCAAAAGAAGACATACAAATGGCCAACATGTATATGAAAAAAATGCTCAACATCACTAATCATCAGAGAAATGCAAATCAAAACCACAACGAGATATCACTTCACACCAGTTAAACTGGCTATTATGAAAAGGGAAAAAGATAACAAGGGTTGGGGAGGATGTGGAGTAAAGGGAACACTTGCTCACAGATGGTGGGAATGTAAATTAGTGTGGCCATTATGGAAAACAGTATGGAGGTTCCTCAAAACTTAAAAATATAATTACTATCTGATCCAGCAATCCCATTACTGGGTATATATCCAAAGGAAATGAAATCAGTATGCTGGAGAGATATCTGGACTATTCACAACAGGCAAAATTTGGAAGCAACCTAAGTGTCCATCAACAGATGAATGGATAAAGAAATATATATATCTCCTCAAAAAAATCATAACCAAATGAAAATAGAAAAAAATAACTTTGCTAATATGCAATTTTATTTTATTTTATTTTTTTATTTTTGAGACGGAGTCTCGCTCCGTAGCCCAGGCTGGAGTGCAGTGGAGTGATCTCGGCTCACTGCAATCTCCGCCTCCCCGGGCCAAGCGATTCTCCTGTCTCAGCCTCCCGAGTAGCTGGGATTACAGGCACGCGCCATAACACCCAGCTAATTTTTTGTATTTGTAGTAGAGACGGGGTTTCACCATATTGGTCAGGCTGGTCTGGAATTCCTGACCTGGTGATCCGCCCGCCTTCGCATCCCAAAGTGCTGGGATTACAGGCGTGAACCACCGCGCCCGGCCCCTGCAATGTTAAAAAAATGAAAACCGAAACAGAAAGCCTAAGTGTCTATCACTAGAGGACTGGTTAGACCAATTAGATGACACACATATGGGGAATACCAGGTATCTGTTCAAAGGAATGAATATAACCTAACAGCATGATCTCTAAGAAACAGTGTTTTAAAAATATAGGGTACAGAGCAGTGTGTCCTGTATACTATCATTTGTACAGGAAATGCGTGTATATAAATACTCAATTCTCCTTATTTGCAATAGTTATAGTCTAAAAGCTGCTGAAAACACTGAATGGGTGAATAATGAAACATTTGCTCCTGACAGAAATACAGCGTTAGGTTTCTATGACCCTGTGGTCACAACACTTTTGTAAACCCATCAATACATAACCATATTTTATGCATGTATTGTTTATCCAATACATTTAATATATAATATATTATTCATTTAACAAATATTAAAACATATTGTTGATTCATTGACAAAATGTTTAAACTCATTGCCAACATTGAACTCATGGCCAGCAGCACCACAACTCATGCCTGAGTGAAGCTCATCTAACACATAAATTTTCTCCTAAGGCACATCACAGCCTTCTTCTGCTTAGGAATGCTAGACAACATTTCAGCACTATGCTTGGGGACCATCTTAAACAGCAAAATAATCAATAAAAAGCACAAAAATGTCAAAACATGGTGCTAAACAGACCACAGAAAGGATAGTTGTTTATAGTATGAGAGTCAAACCAAGAAGGCAGAGTATTGCCTGGTTAGACCTCAGTTGGCAACATGTACATTAGGTGACTCAAATTTTTTTCCAGCTCTACACATGTTTGCAAATGGCAGTGAGTACTGGTTTTGAGGTTACAAATAAACTTTAGTGATCAGGCAAATTTGCAAATGTAGAATCTGTGAATAAAGAAGACTAACATTTTTTCCTGGAAATAATCTTAAACATGACTCGCAAAAATAAAAGTAGTACAAGAATGCTCATCAACCTTTTGTCCATATTCACCTATTGTTAACATTTTGCCCCATTTGCTTTCTCTTTTGTTTCCTTCTTCCTCTTCCAATGTACAAACACACAGACACACACAAACACACACACATTTTTTCTTGAACGACATGAGGGTAAGTTATATACATCAGGGCCCTTCACCTCTAAATAAGTCAGTATTTATTTTTAAAAAAGAAAGAAACAAACAAACAAACAAAAAGGATAGTCCTTATACAACCATAGTAGACTTATCAACTTTGGTAAATTTTTTTTATGTGCCCCCCCTACTTCAACTTTGATAAATTTAACATGGATGCAATACTTTAATCTACCATGTCCATTAATTCTAGAACACATCCACAGCCTTTCTTTGTCTTTTGTGATATCGATTATTGATGCTTTCAGATAATACCATTATCCCTTCAACACATGCTTTAAAAAACAGAATATTTCTCATCTTGGGTTTTTCTGATACTTCCTCATGGTTAGATTCAGGTTATGCATTCTCCCCTGGAATACTACATAGGTGATGATATAAAATCTATTTGCTTTAAAACACATGGAGTATCTATGAAGAAAGGAAGGCAAAGAAACTCGTAACAGGGATTGTCTTTGGGGAAGCCAGCTGGGAGCCTGGAGGAGGGAAGAAGGAGAGCTGTTTTTCACTGTGTACCCTTATATACCCATAGAATTGTGGACTGTGTGTGTATAGTAGTTACTCAAAAACAAAATTTAAAATAGTTTTGTAAAGTAGGTGAGTCTGGTATTATTGCCCCCACTTTCCACATGGTGCAACAAGCTCCAAGGATAAATGTGAAGCAGGAAGTCCTCCACTCCAGGCCTGTGACTCCATGGCCAGTGCAATGCCTGCTGTCCCTCAAACTTCACCTCTGAAACTGGATGTGTGCCGGTTGCAGTGAGTACTCAGAGGAGGGGAAAGTGAAAGGGGGTGTGTCAGGGAAGGTTTCCTGGGAGAAGAGAGCCTGAACTAAATGTAGAAAGGTGAGAAGTTAGCCAGATGCCCAAGCGTTACAGGAGGAGGGATGGAATGAGGGAAGCAGGAACAGGAAGAATGATATTTCAGACAAAGTACTTTGGATCCAAGGATAGCAGGTGTGCAAATGTGCATGCCCCAATCCGACCTGCCAGAAAGATTAGGATCTTCTTTACCAGCCCCACACTACTGTGGACCAGGGAAGCCAAGGTTTGCCATGAACAGTACACACATCTTTTCTCCTTGCAGTCTCCTTTCAGACTGAATACTCAGCTCTTTTGGAGTTAAACTCCCTCATGTGGCTGCTTTCCATAGACTCAGAAAATTCAGCGTCTGGAAGTTCTGTTTTTCTGAGCTCTGATCTCCCTTCTTCTCCCCAGGATGCCTTCTGTGCATCTGGGTAAATGAGGGCCCTTACTGTATCCCTGAAGTTGGGTGGTGGGTGGGGGGCCTTCATTTACCTGGGTCCTCTGGCCCTTTGCTGTGCTCACTGAAGAGAGGGGCATCTGCTCCTGGCAGTGAACCTGAGAGGTATGACTGTTCCATGTGGCATCCTGGGATAATGTGCTGCCAAGTTGGCTACATCATTTGCAGGGCCCTCTGCGAAATAAAAATGTAGAATTTCTCCTTCAAAAGGCAGGAAAAAAGTACTACTAAAGACCCTAAAATATAAAACATTTTCCTTTCTTCTGGTGTTTCTCTCTTGATTTGTTGTGGTGTTTTCTTTTTTAGTTGTTGAGATGGAGTCTCACTGTCACCTCCTGAAGGCTGGAGTGCAGTGGCATGATATTGGCTCACTATAACCTCCGCCTCCTGGGTTCAAGCCATTCTCCTGCCTCAGCCTCCCAAGCAGCTGGGATTACAGGTGCTCACCATCGCGCCCGGCTAATTTTTGTATTTTTAGAAGAGAGGGGGTTTCATCATGTTGGCCATGCTGGTCTCAAACTCCTGACCTCCAGTGATCCGCCCACCCCGGCTTCTTCATGTGCTGGGATTACAGGTGTGAGCCGCTGTGCCTGGCCTTTTGTGGTGTTTTCTATTTGCTGTTTAATGTCATTCTAAGTAAAGAAAAAATACAATTTTATATCATTAGGAGGAATTTTACTTACTAAAACCAAGTGTGGGCCCTTCTGAGCCTGGGGCCTATGCAATCGCGCAGGTCCATGAAGCTGGTCCTGTGCACTGGCTCCTCTGCTGGAGCAGCAAAGTCCCTGCACGTGGGCACTTCTGGCCGTCCCTGGGACTCCGCCACTCCATAGGCCCTCTCAGCAACAGAGACAGTTGTCCTTCGGTAGCTGTCCTTCCAATTAACACCCAATTTGTAGCTGAAGACTACATATCCCCACTTCTTTTCCAGCTGGGTATTGTCAGCTGACTAAGTTTTAACCAATGGGACGTAAGTAGAGAAATGTGCACAGTTTCTGGGAAGGGTCTTTTTTTTTTTTTTTGAGATGGAGTCTTGCTGTGTCGCCCAGGCTGGAGTACAGTGGCACGATCTCGGCTCACTGCAACCTCCACACCATTCTCCTGCCTCAGCCTCCCGAGTAGCTGGGACTACAGGGGCCCACCACCACACCCGGCTAATTTTTTGTATCTTTAGTAGAGACAGGGTTTCACCATGTTAGCCAGAATGGTCTCGATCCCCTAACATCGTGATCCGCCAGCCTCAGCCTCCCAAAGTGCTGGGATTACAGGTGTGAGCCACCGCGCCCAGCCGAAGGGTCTTTAATAAGAGGTGGAAAGGGGTGCCTTCCTCTGCTTATCTCTCCCTGAGGGCTGGATGTGGTGGACATAATGGCAGCACAGCCGCAGCCAGCTTGGACCATGTGGACGAAGGCCGCACTTAAGAATGGCAGAGAGGAAAGCTCAGACATGCAAGGGTCTCTCACACTTCACCAGCCCTGGATGGGCCGCCTCCAGGATTTTACATGAGCAAATCCATCTATGTGTACTTTCTAAGCCACTATTAAACTGTGTGTTTTTAGGCTACTATAAAGCCAAACCTAATCATATCTGATAAAGCACCTTTGTGTCCTCTTGCATGGGACATAGGAAATTCTGGTTGCCCCTCAAGCCACTTGGAGGCCATGGGGAGCCAGGAATGGGACCTCTGCCTCAAACATCCTGCTATGAAGCTGCCTCCCAGTGTGACTGCAGAGCCCATTTCTGTGCCATATCTGAAGTGTCCTCCTTTAGAGTTTGTCTTAGACCAGGAGTTGGCAAATTATGGGCTGGCTACCTGTGTTGTAGATAAAAGTGTTATTGGAACACAGCCATGCTCCTTCATTTAGTATTGTATATGGCTGCTTTTGAGCTGTAACAGCAGAATTGGGTAGTTATGAGATATTTACTATTTGCCACTTTAAGAAAAAGTTTGCTGGCCGGGCGGGGTGGCTTAACGCCTGTAATCCCAGCACTTTGGGAGGCCGAGGTGGGTGGAGCATGAGATCAGAAGATCGACACCATCCCGGCTAACATGGTGAAACCCCATCTCTACTAAAAATACAAAAAAATTTGCTGGGCGCGGTGGCGGGTGCCTGTAGTCCCAGTTACTGGGGAGGCTGAGGCAGGAGAATGGCATGAACCCAGGAGGTGGAGCTTGTAGTGAGCCGAGATCGGGTCACTGCATGCCAGCCTGGGCGACAGACTCCGTCTCAAAAAAGAAAAAAAAGAAAGAAAAGAAAAGAAAAGAAACAGTTTGCTGACTCCTGTCTTAGCAGATTTCCCCATCTAAGAATGCCACTAGCTTCCCCACAACCCATCTAGGCCTGAGGGGCTCATCACCAGCTTCCACCGCCTTCATCTCCACACAATTCTTCCGTTCTTCAGGTCTGACTTTCCCAGGACCATGCGGGCAAGTATTGAACAACTGGCTCCTCTATGGGAGGAGAAACAAAAAGCCCTGATGTATATATTGTGTAAATATTCCAAGTATGGTTAATTTCAAGCTAACAACAGGATGTTGTTTCAAGCTAACATCGTGTTGTTAGCTAGAAACTAACCGCAGTAGGAATGGTTGGGAAGCAATGAAGGCACTCGGCTCTAAGGAGCAGTAAGACATAGCTCCCATACATCACTAGAGCCACTTCCTTTCCACTGGGGCCTGGGTTCTTCTCAATTCTGCTTGGAATGGAACCCTAAAATCTAATCAACCAGGCCTGGATTTTGATATGCGTATGTATGGTCTCCAACTTACAGTCGTTCTTACAATTTTTCAACTTTATATGGTGTGAAAGTGATATGTAGGCAGTAGAAATCATACTTTGGATTTTGAATTTTGATATTTTCCAGGGTTAGCAATATGCTGTATGATACTCTCTTGCCATGCTGGGCAGCTCCCAGTCAGCCACGTGGTCAGGAGGGTAAACAACTGGTGCTCTACAGCGTACCGTGTTGTGCAACTGCCGGCTAATGTGAGGCGTCTGAGCACATTTAAGGTAGGCTAGGCTAAGCTATGATGTTCAGTAGGTTCAGTGTATTCAATACTTTTTGACTTATAGTATTTTCGGCTTAGGATGGGTCTATCAGGATGTTAACCCCATCAAAAATTGAGAAGCCTCTATACTAATTGCAGCTAAATGAATTTACAGAATGTAGCTCCCTGGCTGTCAGCACTTTTTTTCCCTTTACTTTGTCAATGTTTGTAATATTTACATTACGTTCTGTTCCTTTTGTTTTGTCTACAGATTGGGTCTAAAATATTAAACCCCATATAAATAACATTATTGTAACATGCAATTATGATGTTATATTGTATAATTATTTGCTACAGGATCAAGTAGCATGGCTGCAGCTCTGAAGAAGAAAATGATCTTCAGTTATAAGTATCTGCAGGCCAAAGGAGAATGTCCCATGTATCAAAATGTAAATTAGTAAACTAGCGCATTTTGTTCCATGTTTATATTTCTTCTCACATTCAGATTCTATTTCTTAAAAACCTCGGCCGGGCGCGGTGGCTCAAGCCTGTAATCCCAGCACTTTGGGAGGCCAAGACGGGCGGATCACGAGGTCAGGAGATCGAGACCATCCTGGCTAACACAGTGAAACCCCGTCTCTACTAAAAAATACAAAAAAACTAGCTGGGTGAGGTGGCGGGCGCCTGTAGTCCCAGCTACTTGTGAGGCTGAGGCAGGAGAATGGCGTGAACCCGGGAGGCGGAGCTTGCAGTGAGCTGAGATCTGGCCACTGCACTCCAGCCTGGGCGACAGAGCAAGACCCCGTCTCCAAAAAAAATAAATAAATAAAAATAAAAATAAAAACCTCACTTACTCTTTTTGGAATTACTTTGTTTTAGTGAGACATCCTCTTGAGTAATTTCTTCATACGCAGTGCATAAGGTGTAAATTTTCTGACTCCCTGAATTTCAGAAAATGTCTTTATTTTGTCTTTACTTTGGGTGGTAATTCGACTGACTATAAAATTCCAGATTCAAATTAATTTTCTTTCAAAACTTGGAAGATGTTGCTCTTCGTCTCATAGCATCTAATTGGTGTAAAATCTGATATCAGGCTGAAACTTACTTCTTTATATGTACCTATTTTTTTCTTTCTGGAAGCTTATATGATTTTCTCTTTATTCTTGAAGTTCTGAAATTTTACCCAAGTGCATTTATTTATTTATTTATTTAGAGATGGAGTTTCCCTCTTGTTGCCCAAGTTGGAGTGCAATGGCGCGATCTCGGCTCACCGCAACCTCCGTCTCCTGGGTTCAAGTGAGTCTCCTGTACTCAGCCTCCCAAGTAGCTGAGATGACAGGCATGCTCCACCACGCCTGGCTAATTTTGTGTTTTTAGTAGAGACAGGGTTTCTCCGTGTTGGTCAGGCTGGTCTCGAACTCCCGACCTCAGGTGATCTGCCCACCTTGGCCTCCCAAAGTGCTGGGATGACAGGCTCATGCCTGGCCACCCAAGTGCATTTAAATGTGATATTTCTTTACTCATCCTTATTTTCCTCAGTGGTTCCCTTAAAACAACACACAAAACAAAATACTGATTTGGCTTAGTACCAAAAAATATTTCAAAGCAAACAAAGATGGCTCACAATACCACCAGTCAGATAACTCCAATTAACATTGTTAAAATATAAAATAAGCCAGATGTAGTGGCTCATGCCTGCAATCCCAGCACTTTGGGAGGCTGAGGTGGAAGGATTGCTTGAGCCCAGGAGTTTGAGACCAGCCTGGGCAATTGAAGGGTGAGAATGGGTGGAGAAGAACTTTACTGAACAACAGAACAGCTCTCAGCAGAGAGGGGATGTAAGGGGTGATCCCCCACCCCCACAGTTAGGTGGTTTCTCTCCCCGTGTGGCTGGGTCCAGAGCTTTTCATGGACTCAGAATGGGGAATGTGTGCTGATTGGTTTGTGAGTATGTGAAAAAGATTAAAGCAAATATATCACTCAAAGGTGGGCACAACAGTGTAGAAAACCAATTAGGAAAGGGTAGGTATATGTCAAATAGGTGAAGGGAAGGGATCAATCAGGAAAGCACGTCAAACAGGATGACAGGTTCTTAATCTGGTCTGTGGATTTGACTTGTAGCTTGACTTTCAGGCTTTAAACTGTCTTTGACTTGGAGGTGGGGTTTTACTGGGGATCCATCCTTATCTGCCTAGGTACTTGCCTGCCTCCTGCTGCTATCAATTATAGATATCTTGACATACTTTAATGAGTTTATGCAAGGGATGAATTCCTAATAATGACAGTGCTGGAATAAAGAGCAAGGGCATTTTGAATTCTGATTTTTTTTTTTCTCGCCAATTTGTCTTGCACAAACTCTGCACCATTGCATTCTCAATAACAGAGGATCAAAGTGCTGATTCTCCATTTACTTATTAATATGGGGTATTTTCAAGGTTTCAAAGTTTTGCCCATCTGGAGAGGTGAAAACTTTGGTGTTTCAATACAATTTTTTTTTTTTTTTAGCTGTGTGTGTGGCTTTTATTTTTCCCTATGTTTATTGGCCATCAGTGTTGTTATTTGTTTATTCGTTTTTCTCGACTTCCCTATTCATATTCTCACCTTCAATGGATCCTTCTCTCTGATCATCTGTGTCTTTCTTTGCCTTAGGAAAATGTCTTTTGGTTACTTCCTCAGTTGTTTCCTCCCCTCCTGGATCCAGACATCTGGGTCTAGATTTATCTCTATGTTATTTTATTTTATCCTATGTTTTCCATCTCTCAGTCTTTACACTCTGCCTTAAAGGAGATATTTTTCAACATTATCTCCCAGACATTCGGCTCTCTTTTCAAAAATTCTAGATTATTATTTTTCAAAATCAAAGTAGTACATGAGGATTGTTTTATAAGCAAAATATAGCTGATATAATTTATAGTAAAAATAACACTGTCCCACAATTTCTTATTCTCGTTCCTCTCCCTAAACTTTTTTTTTTTTTTTGAGACAGAGTCTTGCTCTGTTGCCCAGGCTGGAGTGCAGTGGTGTTATCTTGGCTTACTATACCTCCGCTTCCTTAGTTCAAGCAATTCTCCCGTCTCAGCCTCCCAAGTAGCTGGGACCACATGCGTGCGCCACCACACCTGGCTAATTTTTATATTTTTAGTAGAGATGGGCGTTTACCATGTTGGCCAGGCTGGTCTTGAACTCCTGACCTCAGGTGATCCACCCGCCTCTGCTGCGCAAAGTGCTGGGATTACAGGAGTGAGCTACTGTGCCCAGCCTCCCTAAACTTTTAAACTGTTGTTTTCCTGGCACTTACTGCCATATTTCTCAACGCTAGATGTTATCTTTTGACTTCCTATCACGGAAGACAAAGATTGAGTGATAACACCACCATGTCCCCACTGTCATTTTCTGCACCCTGCTGTGATAGTTATGTCCCAACTTTTTGTTAAATTGTTACTATTTTTTTTGGATAAACATGTGAGCTCAATTCATGGTTGAGTCCAAAAGTCGATTATGATTATGTCTCCTTTTATTTTTTCCTGGAGTTAATAGTTGCTTGTTTATTTTTTTATTTATTTTTGGCTAGTTTTTATGTACCTTCTAAACCCTCCTAATGAAATTGAAAAACACTTTTGAATTTGGAAGAGCCCTTGTCCATGGACTGGCTCCTTCCTTTGTTTCTCTTCTTCTTGAGGTGCAAGGACAGAGCCAAGAAAGACCGATTAGAGTGTTAGGCAGACAAGAGAGTCAGGAAAAGGGTGGAATGTTTCCAGGTCCCTGAAAAGGAAAAGGGAAAACAGATCCACAGGGATCTAGGGAGCTGGAGCTTTTGAAATCAGTTGTTTGACCTCAGAATGTCTCTACAGAAACAGCGTTTTCCATGGTGGGTAGTTCCCAGCTTGTCTCCCACCCCAACTCACCCCCAAGCTGAACAGCTGTACAAGACCTTTCCAGAAAAGTTTAAGACTGGGCTGGATGCAGTGGCTCATGCCTGTAATCCCAGCACTTTGGAAAGCTGAGGCGGGCAGAGTGCCTGAGATCAGGAGTTCGAGACCAGCCTGGCCAAAATGGTGAAACCCCATCTTTACTAAAAATACAAAAATTAGCTGGGCATAGTGGCACGCACCTGTAGTGCCAGCTACTCGGAAGGCTGAGGCAGGAGACTCCCTTGAACCAGGGAGGTGATGGTTGCAGTGAGCAGAGATCATGCCACTGCACTCCAGCTTGGGTGACAGAACGAGACTCTGTCTCAAAAAAAAAGGCTGTAGCAGTGTTGTTTTTCAAGTTTGCAAGAAAGTAGAAACATTGAAGCAGTAACAATTTTGCATCTACCTTGAATGGCAGTGCTGGAGGCAGAGGGATTATTGATTTATTGATGTTTTGTGCTTGGTGGAGATTTGTAGCAGTGGGCCAAAGGCAAGCCCTCCATTCTCTTAGATGGGTGAATATGGGTGAAATGGACAGGAGAGAAAAAGAATCCAAGGGTGAAAGGAGATTATGAGAAAGGAGAAGCCTCAACTGGGCAGAAGTCCTTCCCTGGTCTTAGGACCCAGCCTTCTCCACCTCTGATTTTGCTAACCCTGCCCAGCATATAGGTAATAGGCTCTGTGAGGTCAGGGCACTCCTCAAGGGTGTGAGGATGGATATCCATAAGTCAGAAGTCTGTAATTTAGGGGTGGTTGGGAAGCACAGCAACAAATGTTCCATGTATTTTGATCTTTCAGTTCACCTGGGCAAACACGTACATTCTTCTGGATTGTGGAAGAATTGATTGTTCCCTAAGGGCCCTATTGGGGATTGGCAGATCTTGCATACCTCTCCCGGGCCGCCAGACCTTCTCTTTCTTCATCACCAGACCCAGGAAGGGCTCATATCCCGTTCTGCGGGTATGGATGGAAGAAATCTGGGGAACACCCAGGTGTTGCTAGCTTTTAACAAAACCACATTTTAGTTGGCTGGAATCCTAGTGATGAGCAGGGATGACCACAGAGGGCTCACCTCACACCTTGTCCTGGCTTTATCTGGACTGAGTGGGCCCAAGCATGTTCCAAAGAGCTGAGTGGTGATGCACCTCCCACAGGCCGTCAGAGCACAGAAATCCTTACTCTGCCTGGGTCTGGCTTTGTGCATTTTCAATTATTCTGTCCTGGTGGCTTCGGGGAATACAATTCTTAGTCCTCAGAACACCAGCCTAGACTAGCTCTGTTGTTTAACACTTGCCTCTGTTTGAATGTTTTGTGATAGTTGTTTGTTAAATTTTGTTAACCTTGCCTTGCACATAGTAGGTGATCAATAAGTAATCGTATAAATTAATAAACTCTAATCCTTTCTCAGAGTCTAGCTCTGCAATGTGCCTGGAGAATAAGTGACACTGCTTCCCCGCTGTCACCACTCCTTCGCTGGGGGATGTGTGCTAAGCACCTTCCAGAACACTCTGCATTTCCATGGGGAGGGTGCTTGTGCACACACACAGGCTCATACTCACCACATCCGTCCAGCACATGTTCACTGCTCCTCCATGTGTGTTAGCACAGGAACAGGAGAGCTCCTGTCCACAGCCTCTCACTCTCTCTCCAGGTCTGTGTCTAGAAATATATTTCAGTTGCCTTTCAGTGTCTGCAGGCATAAACATCAAGCACCATGACCACAACAAAGCACAGATCCTGCCTATGTGCTGGCCACTGTTTACTGCTTTTCATTTATCCTTTCATTTGCTTCTAGCAACAACCCTAAAATGTAGGTCTGATTATCCAATTTTAATGCTGAAGACACTGCGACTCAGAGAAGTTAATTTGCCCCAGATCACACAGATGAGCCCAGATACTACCCCAGGCCTTTCCAACACATGTCTATATAAATAATTACGCCATCATACTTGAGCATCAAAACGAGTTCAGCAAACAGTCAAGGAAGGAGCTGGGGTTCTGAGGCACTACATGTTAGGGCCACCAGGGGCCGCTGTTTCTCCATGCTTAGACCAGGAACGCAGCCCCTCCCCTGCAGACCTCAGGAATGCAGCCTGAGTGTGGCCTTGGGAGTCCCACAGATTCACACCCAGTGGGGCCCACCCCACCTTGCTTCAGCACAGTCTTCAGCCCACCCTCACCCCCACAACTTGGCATGGAAGCATGGGGAGGCTGGCGGTTGCAGATACCGAAATAGAAGTCTGAACTGGAACATGTGATTCTTCGGCTCTGTCAGAAATTCTTCCAGTTGTAGGGCCTGGCCGCCTGATTTTCAGGGAAATGGCTAACTGCTGGGGCGCTTCTGATAGCAGAAAGCTCTTCAGAGATGGGCTCCTGGGGTGAGAGGATCCCGGTTATGTCAGTGGTCACCAAACTGGGGTATGTAAGGTGATCTGCTGGGGGTGCAGGAAGAAAATAATAGAACATTTATGTATGTATTTATAATTTTAATCTAAAAATAAGAGTTGATGCAGTGGCATGGATCTGTAGTCCCAGCTACTTGGGAAGCTGAGATGGGAGGGTCGCTTGAGCCCAGGGGTTTGAGGCCAGCCTGGGCAACATAGCGACACCCTGTCTGGAACATAAATAAATAAATGACAATGTGACTTCACTTTTTTTTTTTTTTTTTTTTTTTTTGAGACAGAGTCTCACTCTGTCACCCAGTCTGGAGTGCAGTGGTGCAATCTTGGCTCACTGCAACCCCCACCTCCCTGGCTCAAGGAATCCTCCCAACTCAGCTTCCCAAGTAGCTGGGACTACAGGTGCCCAACACCACACTCAGCTAATTTTAATGTTTTATATTCAGATTGCTGCTGGCTCTGTCACTGGTTTGTATTTCAAATAGTCCTGAGTCAGCAAAGTGTGTGTGGTGAACTGAGAGAAGAATGAGGGTGCCCTGACAGGAACTGGCCTCAGCACAGTTGGCCTGCTCCTGCTGGATGGGATTTCTGGTGGATATACCAAACCTAACTAGATAACACATAACTGAACCAGAGTCATCCTCGTGGAATTGACAAGTAGCTTCTAAGGATTCCTATGGAGAGTCCAAGGTTTGATGGTAAAGTGATCAGTATCTGCATGTTCGAACCAGAGGAAGATGTCTGAGCTGCCACTTCCACTTTTTGTGGGAACTCTTAGCTGCATTATGACATAAAAATGACAGTCTACACAGACCTTGTAAGGCACCCGTCTCTCAAATTTAAATCTGTCAAAATTATTTGAAATTATATCTATTATCATTTACCATGAACCTTGCTGTAATAACAAAAAATTGCTGTGCCTTGTTACAGTAATAACCAGTGACAACAGGACAGGTACATGGTATGTCAGGGGTGCAGGCCAAACCCTATTTGGGGGTGGAGGCACAGATCAAAAGACCACTGGAGTATGCCGCAGCCAACAGTTCAGCATTCCTGTCTTTACCATTCTTAGTTTGTTTTGGGCCAAGGGTCTGAGCTGTTGGGTTTGTGAAGACTGTTGCTGACATTGCTCAAGGGCTAGGCATTGGAACTATGACCCTTGGGGACTTTGGTTTCAATTCCAGTTGAGGCATTTCAAGTCAGGTGGTTTTTGTTTGTTTTTGGTCTGCTTTACAAGTGTCCAATTCCTGTAACAGAAAGGAGGGGAGGAAGAGGAAAGAGAGGAGGAAGGGGGTGGGAGCCTTCCACTGCGTGGTGCTCTGTGGTGCTCCCTGGAGTGTCAACTTTGTGAGCTTTTTCCCATCTTGCACAATGGAGGGACCTCCCTCTAGATCCCTTTCCTTAAGTTCTTCCTTTCAGGGGCACATTTAAAAATCTCATGGGATTTCTCTGAATCTCGACAGAAAGATGGCTCTTATTTATTTTCTTTTTCTGAGATAGGGTCTCACTCTGTGAGTGCAGTGGTACAATCATGGCTCACTGCAGCCTTGACCTCCCTGGCTCAGTGATCCACCTCAGCCTCCCAAGTAGCTGGGACCACAGGCACATGCCAACATGCATGGCTAATTTTTTTATTTCTTTTGTAGAGATGGGGTCTCATTATGTTGCCCAGGCTGTTCTCGAACTCCTGGGCTAAAGTGATCTGCCTGCCTCAGCCTCCCAAAGTGCTGGGATTCCAGATTCAAGAGAGTGAAATGAACTTTCTAAGAGGACTTCCTGAGAACAAATGTAAGGTTGTCTGTATAACTTCTCGTCAAAGCATCAGGATTCCTTAGGACGATTTTTTAAGCACGTAGAGTCCTGGGCCTCACTTATGGCCTCCCGGCTCAGACTATTAGCTGGCCCAGGAAAAAGCATTTTCAACAAGCCCCTCTCCCCATGCCCCACAAACTAGGGATTTTGAGAAACATTATTCCGTATAACATTTTTGAAAACTTTAGTCTTTCAAAGAGTTTATTATTTGAATTAATTTCTCTTAATATGGGATAGGGAAGGCCTGGGGGTCGTTTATTCATTTTAAGCACAAGGATGAAGTAAGGCTCCAAAGAGGTCAGCCATTCACCGAAGTGTGCAGGAAAGATCACAGGAGATGGGGGCTGGTCCTCCCTTGGGACCAAGCCCTCCCTGCCCAGTTCTGCTGCACACACTGGACACACCTCAGTGGAGGGAGTGATATGACACTTCACACATCAGTGAGGAGAGCCCTGACTTAAAGTAACTCCAAGAGAAGGGGCTGAATTTCTTTTTTTATTTTATTTTATTTTATTTTTTATTATACTTTAAGTTCTGGGGTACATGTGCACAACATGCAGGTTTGTTACATATGTATACTTGTGCCATGTTGGTGTGCTGCACCCATTAACTCATCAGCACCCATCAACTCGTCATTTACATCAGGTATAACTCCCAATGCCATCCCTCCCCCCTCCCCCCTCCCTATGATAGGCCCCGGTGTGTGATGTTCCCCTTCCCGAGTCCAAGTGATCTCATTGTTCAGTTCCCACCTATGAGTGAGAACATGCGGTGTTTGGTTTTCTGTTCTTGTGATAGTTTGCTGAGAATGGTTTCCAGCTGCATCCATGTCCCTACAAAGGACACGAACTCATCCTTTTCTATGGCTGCATAGTATTCCATGGTGTGTATGTGCCACATTTTCTTAATCCAGTCTGCCAGTCTGTCACTGGTGGACATTTGGGTTGATTCCAAGTCTTTGCTATTGTGAACAGTGCCACAGTAAACATACGTGTGCATGTGTCTTTATAGCAGCATGATTTATAATCCTTTGGGTATATACTCAGTAATGGGATGGCTGGGTCATATGGTATTTCTAGTTCTAGATCCTTGAGGAATCGCCATGCTGTTTTCCACAATGGCTGAACCAGTTTACAATCCCACCAACAGTGTAAAGTGTTCCTATTTCTCCACATCCTCTCCAGCACCTGTTGTTTCCTGACTTTTTAATGACTGCCATTCTAACTGGTGTAAGATGGTATTCCATTGTGGTTTTGATTTGCATTTCTCTGATGGCCAGTGATGACAAGCAATTTTTCATGTGTCTGTTGGCTGTATGCATGTCTTCTTTTGAGAAATGTCTGTTCATATCCTTTGAAGGGGCTGAATTTCTGAGGCCAATTCATACCTGAAACCTGACCCCTACCTAGGCCCAGTGGGAAATTACAATCCCACTGCCTTCAGAAAGGGACCTCAGAATGCAAGGCTTAAATACTATCCAGTCCAACCACATGACTGGCAAGACCCATGGAGGTTCTTTAGCAAAATATCAGCACAATGGCATGCTGGCTGCAGAATACTAAAAGGACTCTAGACTGGGAATAGTATCTTGCTCCTGTAGTCCCAGTTGCTCAGAGGCTGAAGCAGGAGGATGGCTTGAGCCCGGGTGTATGAGGCTGCAGTGAGCCAGGATAGCACCACTGTACTCTAGCTGGGTGATAGAGGAAGACTCTGTCACACACACACACAAAAGACTCTACAGTAGAGGCCAGAAAGTTTCTTCTCCTAGCAGATCCTCCTCCTTCCCCTGGAGAGCAGTTCCTTCCAGAAGGCCCGCCCTGCCCTGCTCTGCCCTGGGTGGGTCCAGTACCCCTCGTGGTCCTCAAATTGCACACTGGGGCTGCTTTTGCCTTGTCAGTTATCACTCTGCACTGAAATAGCCAGGATTCTGCTTCCCCCAGGGGACAGTGAGTCTCTTGGAGGTAGGGGCTAGGTTCAGTGTCTGTAAAATGAATAGGCTCCTCACTGGGGCTTGTCTTGTGTCTGACTTAGTCATCATCACCTCGAACACCCTCACACCCCACTGAGACAGAGTCTTGGCACTGCCATTTGATGAACTGCCAGGGTGGTGTAAAATGTCTAGAATGTCCATCTTTGGTGTCACGGGGAAGAGACAGACCTTGAGCAAGGGCTACAACCTCAAATCAGGGCTGCATGGCCACTTGCCACCTGGTCGCTCTGGGCCTACCTCCAGATATTGCAGGCCACACCCCTGCCAGGTAGGAAGGGGACCACTTTATTTTCCTGCTCTCAGAGGCTACGAAACCAACCAAGCAAGGCAAGTCAGCCATCAAGCTCAGCTACGCATGCAGCGCTCCTGACTTCCCACCCTTCCTCCAGGCCAGGTGTCTGCCAATCAGAGTCTGGGTTCTGTTTTCCCGCCTTTCCTGGCAGCACAAACCACGCTGCGGATGGTGAGCAATGCAAGTTCCAGGCATGCCTTGCTGCATTACTGGGTTCCCAGGTGTCACTTCATTCACAGGGTGAGTCCTTCACAGGTCTGTGGGCTGATAAACATGCAAATTTTCCCACGCAAATGATGTTAGGCCGTGGCACTTTTCCCACTGAGAAAGCTCCCCATCAACAAGCTGGGAAAATGGGTGAAAGCCCATGCTTTGCCCGCCCTGGGTAGCACACACTGGCCGGGAATCTGGGCAAGGCCCCCTGCAGGGACAAGCGGACATCACACACTCCCGCCTGGAGTCCCTGCTGGACGGCAGGAACTTCCGCAGGCCTGTGGTCTGGCTTTAGGGAACAGTCCATTTGCTCTCTTGATTCCGTGGAGTTTCCACGTCGGCGCAGCTGTGTGTGTGAGCTGGTGTGTGTGATCCGAGTAGTTTCTATACCGTTGTGGAAACCCCCAGCCCAGTGGTTATGGATTTTCTTGGGGCCTCAATTCTCCCCAGGAGCGTAATCCTCACTACGGGAAAGCGGCGCTTTATCTGGCGGGGCGGGTGGACACTCCTACAGTGTTACTTTGACCCATTTTCTCGCAGTTTCCAATTCAAAGCCGCAGGGACTGGCGGACTGCGTTTCCTTCTCTGAGCCCTCTGCAGAGCCTCCGGGCGGGGCAGGCAGGGCCGAGGCTGCAGCGGCGCCTCCGACCCGAGGCGCCTGCTTGGGAGCCGACCTCGGGCGCCTGGAGCCCCGGCGGGAGCCCCAGGGGGTGCGGGCGTTAGAGGGGGTGCGGGCGTTTGAGGGGGTGCGGGCGTTTGAGAGGGCCACGGCCGCGCCCGGGGGTGGTGGGGGCGGGGCGGGGAAGCCGGGAGATGAAGCTGCCTGGGGGCGGAGGTGTTTGTCACCAAGGTTCTAAGGGGCCGTGGAAGGTTTTTACCTGTTTTCATTGGGAGCAAATAACAAAACTAAAAGCGATGGAGGCGTAGGGCTGCAGAAATGGAAGCAGCAGTGTGGCGAAGCCGGACGCTTCCCGGGGAAGAGGGAGAGGGGACGCTCAGACCCAAAAGGCGGGCCGGGCGCGGAGTGGGGCAGCCGCCGGGGGGCGCCCGCACTGGCTCGTGCTCGGGGCCGTGGAGGGAAGGGGTGGGGCGGGAGCCAGGGCTGTGCGCTGGCAGCCGCGCTAGGAATGCGGCCTTTGGCTGGTCCCGGGCCGGCATTCCGGCAGGCGCAGGAATGTGAACAGGGTGTTCACTGCGCGCTCTGAGCGCACAAGTTTGTTCTCCTCCTCTTGGAGAACGCCAGCCCCTTCTGTGCTACCCCGACACACAGAGCCCCCGGCACGTCCGTCCGTCCGTCCGGGTGGAGGACAGGGCCCCGAGGGCCGCCGACCAGGAGGGACTTGCAGGAGGCACCGGACAGGGGTGCGGCGAGACCAGTCGCGGTGGAGGAAAGGAGGGAAGCCCGCAGTGGTCCGCTCAGGCACTGAGAAAGCTGAGCCAGTAGCTCAGAGGAGATAGGACCTACCCCTCTCCATCATCAGCCTCAAGGGGCACAAGGTTCAGATCCCAAAATGTGCCCATTTATTGTGGGCACAATTGTGAATGGCAAGACCTGGGGAGAGAAGGGGGAAAGCAGACCATCTAGTTTAGGATTAGGTGCTTTCTGATCGGCCAGGGAGTGACTGAATACTTAACAGCATTTAACTCATTCAACAAATATTTACCGAGCCTCTGCTCCTTGCCAGTCCGTGAGATTAATTCTGGGGGCACAGAGGTGAAGTCATGCTGTCCTTGAGGGGCTGACATTCTGATCCTCGAGACAGTCTCTGAAACACCCAGGGAGAGGTGGGGGAAGCCCACGGTGTGGGGGAACACTGAGGAATAACCCAGATTGGGCGTGGAGATCCAGGAGGGCTTCCTGGGAGAAGCTGCAAAGTGACCCGGAAGACCACTAGGAGTCAACCCAAAAGATGGGAGAAGAGTATTTTAGACAGACGGAACCTTATGTGCAGAGGAAGAGCCTGTGGTGCGATTGGCCCCCAAACAGAGCATAAGTCTGCTCCTGGCCTCTCCCCATGCCTGCCAAAGGCCCAGCTGAGTCGCAGTAAGGGTCAGGGTGTCCACCTCCGTCCACCCATGATGTTGATTCGTCTATGGAGCCCCTCTTCTGCAAGAGGCACAGCAGTGGCCTGTTAAGAGTGAGAAGAGAATCAGGACTCAGTACGCTGCTGTGGGAGTATTGTGGGGACTGACAGATAATGCCCATAAGCATCTGGTGTGGGGCTTAGCACCTAGTAGGCGCTCTGTGTACATTGGCTGGTCTCTCAGCACCTTGCCTGATTGACTCCTCTTCCCCTTCGTGATATTGATTTCTGGTTCCGAAAAGGCAGCTGTCCAGCTCTTCATCCCTGCGGAGGGGCCTGCCCAAAGGGAAGACCATGCGGGTCTGGTCATGGAACTTCCTGATTTTTGTCCTTCCCTGATTTGGGGGTGGTAGCATGCAGGACATGAGACTGGCATGGTAGAGGGCATCATAAAGATCCTGAAATACATCCAGGGAACCCGATACTGTAGGCAAGGAGGAATTGGAGCAGAGGAGGGCCTTGCTTGCAGGTGCAGTGTGGGAGATTGGCCCAAGGGCTGAGAACAGGATGAATGAAGCAAGGAGGGTCAGGGCCAGGAAGACTGAACTTGGGCAATATCCAGGAAAGGACTGATGGGAGCTCGGAGGTCAGGGACAGAAAGCAGAGCTGGGAGGTTGTCACTGGGGAGGTAGAGGAGATCAGACCCTTCAGCTAATTAGCTGAAAGGTGGGGCCGGGATTCTAAATCTCCTACTGGATCTTCAGCCGGCTTGGGTCAGTATGGATCTGAGCACATGAGGCCACACGGGATCATAGTCTCTGTGTGTCCCAAATGTCACTGAGTGATGGAACAGGAATGTTTATATCCAGAAGTTCTTTGTCCCAGGAATGCACTGGGACCTAAATTCTTGTGTGCAGAGGAAAAGTGCAGGCCTTGGAATGGCCTCTCCAGCATTGTTCCTTGGCAAACACAGGAAGATGGGTTTCCTTTAGCTTTGTGGTGCTGACATCTGAATCCGGACCCCTCCCCCAGCCTTTGGGGTCAGGGAGGGAGGCAGAGGACCAAGCAGTCCATGGAAAATAAACACCCACCTCTGCTTTTTTGACTTATTTCACGTTCTTAGAATTTCCTCTCTTGGATTCTGGCTTTGTTATTTTAAAATTCCACACGTTGGTTAGAGTTGAGAAAATCCCCTGTTGCCATTGCTATGGAGAGGCAGCTCTACACTGGGGGCACAGAGTCTCGGTGCCCCCGGAGAAGTAAGCTGGCCAGCGGGCCTCCAGCCCAGTCTCCAAGTGAGTTTCTGAGTCAGCCTGTGCGAGGGAGGCTCTCGGGGCTGGGTGTGTGTGCCTCTGTGTGAGCATGTGCTAGTCACACAGCTGGGATGTGGCAGTGTTTTGGTTCCAGCTCTTTGGGCTGGAGCTGCACTGCAGTAGTGATAGCTCCATTTGGGGACTTCCAAAGGAGGTTCCAGGTGGGCCCGGGCAGTGCATTAACTGAGAGGACAACTCCAGCCCACCAGAGCCCTGCCTCACGCCCACACACACATGACTCAGGCTGCTGCCTCCCCTGGACTCCGTACTGTGGACACCTGGTCTCCATACTGTGGACACCTGGTCCTGTGCTGCCCTTCTTTTGAGGCTCTGCCTTTCCTCCTCCTCTCTTGACACCCATTCCCTTTCCTTCAGGGGATGTGTACACGGATTTGGGCACAAGAATAATCAATGCAGTGTTTCCTTCCTTCACCAGTTCATTCATTCATTCATTCATTCATTCATCCATTCAGTCATCCAACAAATATTTATTGAGTGCTTACCAGGTACCAAGCATTGTACTGGATTCTGGAAATACTGAGACAGAGAAACTGGATAACTGGAAACAACCCAAGGATCCCAACAATTAGTGGCATAAAGTATGGAGTATCTACATGACACAGGGCTGGGATGAGGGTGAAGCAAGTGAAGTAGGGGTACGCCCCAAACCCCATAATCAAGACAAGTAATATTTTAATGCAACTTTTTAAAAGTAAAAATTAATCCATGGTGAACCAAATATCAAAATTTTAAATAAAGACAGGATCAGTAACAGTTCTGTGCTAGATCATATTTAGACCCAGGGGAAAGGAAAAATTAGTCATACAATCCATTGACAGAATGTTATGCAAACATTAGAATATGTCAAGGAAGTTTGCTTATTGATGTAGGAAGAAACTCATGGCATATTGTTGAGTGAAAAAAGGGAGATCACAGAGCCATACATAAAGTGTGATCCAATTAAAAATATATCTGGGTACTGGAAATGCTGAAAGAGCCTATGTCCAGATGTTACAGCTCTTTCCTTTGCAATTAACGGTTATTTTATTGCCTTCCTTTTGCCTGTGTTTCCTGGCTATTTTAATGGCAAAGATGTAATATGTGTATAATTTTCTCGAATCTTTTTTTTTGTTTTTGTTTTTGTTTTTGTTTTTGTTTTTGAGATGAAGTCTTGCTCTGTTGCCCAGGCTGGAGTACAGTGGTGTGATCTTCACTCACTGCAACCTCTGCCTTTCGAATTCAAGTGATTCTCCTGCCTCAGCCTCTTGAGTAACTGGGATTACAGGCACGTGCCACCATGCCCAGCTAATTTTTGTATTTTTAGTAGAGATGGAGTTTCACCATGTTGACCAGGCTGGTCTCGAACTCCTGACCTGGTGATCTGCCTGCTTCAGCCTCCCAAAGTGCTGAGGTTTCAGGCGTGAGCCACGGCACCCAGCCTCAGGGATATTTTTTTAAAAACAGGAGCATTGCAGCAGAGCATGCTGGTCTGGAGAGACTGCCCGCGTCACCCCACTTCTCAACGTTGAGACTGGGGCAGGTCTGGGATTACCCTTCCACTTCCTAGATGAGAAAGCCGAGGCTCGGTGAGGCTGGGGCATGTGGTGGAGCCAGCCTCTGAAGGCGGGCGAGTCCTCAGGGTCCACATTGCCCCCTAGCATGGCTGCGGCTCTTGTGTGCCAGCTTACGCTGAACCTTTTCTGTGTTTCCCTCCATGGCCCAGCTGCTCTCCACTGGCCTACCTCTTCCACTGATGTTTTTTTTTCAACTGAGAACAGAAATGTAGGAAGAAAGCCTGGATAGATGTGCCTAGCCCCATCTCCGGGCCCTCAGTGAATGACAAGTGGGCTTGTGAGTGACTGAGTGAGGGAGTGAGTGATTCCAGTTAGAAAGTATTTCCAATGTTGTGTTGTTCTTTTTGGCACAGACACACCCTGCAGACTGGCATGAATCATAAGTAATTCCCTAAAGCCCCCATCTGCCTGGAAATGCCTAGTGGTATTTCCCACAGTTCAGAAGCCATCAGCCCTGCATGCCAGCAGGCTTAGCTATTCCCCACCCAGCCTCACACTCTTGCCCATTCCCTGAAGAGAACACTGGAGGGAGAGGAGCTTGAGGCAGAGGTTACACCTCTGGAGACTGCAGTCATTCTGGGATTTTGCTCACAGAAGCCTCAGGGCTGCGATCCTCCCAGTAGGCTCTTTGTGACTTAGTAGGCCTGGTGTCTTAGGCATGATACCTGAGGGCCAGAAGAGAAAACCTTTATCTCTTAAGAGGTGGGTTCCCAGGCTTCAGCTCTCTCTCAGCACTGTGTGGTCTCAGCTTGTCTACTGAATGCTGAGAAGCAAGAGTGCTCTTGGTTCTAAGTGTGAGTATAGCAGGTTGCATTTCTCAAAGATGGTGGTGACAATATTGTAGCTAACTATGGCTACTATGTAGACATAACTAAGTTATGGCCAGTGACATGCAAATGGAATTATTGTGTGGAAATGTCTGGAAAGATGCCTTCAAAGGGAGGTGAAGTGCCTTTCTTGTTTCTTTCTCCATCCTGCCACCTGTAATGCAGATGTGATGACTGGAGCTCTAGCAGCCTTCTTGGACAATGGAGACTTGGGGTGGGGGAAGCCTTAACAAATACCAGAAACCCAGAAGCTATGAAAGAAAAGATGAACATATTTGACTAGATTAGAATCTTAAATTTTTGTGGCAAAAGGTAGCACAAAGAATAGATGAACTGATTTGGAAACCATACTTATAAATCAGAGGACAAAGGCACAAAGAACATTTACAAATTGCTAAGAAAAAGATAAATGATTCAATAGAAATATTGGCAATTTACGGAATGGCAGTTTCAAAGAGCCAAAAACATATGAAAAATCACTAGTAGTTAGTGAAATGGTTAGGTCAGCTTGAAAAAAATAAAAAGACTGGGAATATCTATTGCTCATGGACCTGCAGAGAAAGGGGTATTCATGTACAGTGTTACCTGAAATGTGACTTTCTCTAGTCTTTAAAAAAGTCAATTATATGGCCGGGTGGGGTGGGTCATGTTTGTCATCCTAGCACTTTGGGAGGCTGAGGCGGGTGGATCACCTGAGGTTAGAAGTTCGAGACCAGGCTGGCCAACGTGGCGAAACCCTGTCTCTACTAAAAATACAAAAAATTATCCAGGTGTGGTGGCACACACCTGTAATCCCAGCTACTCTGCAGGCTGAGGCAGGACAATCACTTGAACCTGGGGAGCAGAGGTTGCAGTGAGCTGAGATCATGCCACTTCACTCCTGCCCGGGCAAAAGAGCGAAACTCCATCTCAAAAAAAATCAATTATAATTATTATATAAAATTAATAATTTTATATATTATGACCTGTACAAATTATATGTCTATAAGTATATTTTGATCACCAGTTCAGTCCTTTTCATCTGTCCTCAAATATCTCTACAGGATAATGTGTATTACAGTATTGCTCATGGTGTCCAAAAATCGTAATTAAATGAATGCTGACCAGGTGCAGTGGCTCATGCCTATAATCCCAACACTTTCGGAGGCCGAGGCGGGTCGATCACTTGAGGTCAGGAGTTCGAGACCACCCTGGCCAACATGGTGAAACACCATCCCTACTAAAAGTACAAAATTAGCTGAGCGTGGTGGTGCACGCCTGTAATCCCAGCTACTTGGGAGGCTGAGGCAGGAGAATTGTTTGATCCCAGAAGGTAGAGGTTGCAGTGAGCTGAGATTGGGCCACTGTACTCTAGCCTGGGCAACAAGAGCAAAACTCCGTCTCAAAAAAACAAAAATAAGAAAAAAATAAAATAAAGTGAAGCTGAATGAATTATGGGGCATTTATATTTAGGAATGTTACGCACCCACTAAAAAGAATGAAGTAGAGATAAACCAGTGATTAATTTTTATTAGATGTTTATGAAAAAGAAAAGCAAGGTAAGGAAAAGTGTATACATCATTTAGGTAAAACAATGATTTAAAACCTATGTGTGTATATGTATGTTTTGTTAGTCTGAGTTCTGCAAGGACCAGTGACTAAGATGGGATTCCACTTGCAAGAGGTCTATTGGAAAAAGCTCCTGTGAGTGAACAATGGGAGGCACATTCTCATAGCTGCAGCGTATTCACACATATGGCTATGTGTGTGTATGTTTATGTATAGATATATATATCTGTATATCATATATGTGAATATGTATTATATATGTTTGTGTATATATGTGGATATATGTATACGTATACTGTATGTATACATATGGCTATGTGTGTGCATGTATATGTTCATATACATTTGCATATGTAGGCATAGAGAAAAGTATGAATGGGTATACACTAGGTTATTATAATACATAGGTTATGGGGAAGGGGAGTCCTACAAAAAAAAAAGAAGGAAAAATTGCCCTAAAACCCCTCACATTTCAGACTTCTATATTCAATTGCCCATACCACATCTGAAAAGTTTTAATGCTTTATAAACTGAATTCCTGAGTTTGCCTGCCTCTGATCAAACCTGCAGCACCCCCATCCTCCAGTCTGATTCTTGTTTCCTCCTACATGACCTGTTTTCTACCTGCTGGAAACCCTTGGAATCTTTCCTTTATGCCAGGTGCTCTGGAATCTCCCCACCACTTGTCCTGCTATGGGTCTTGCCCCATTTATTGTATTGGGTACTTGATGGGCACTTACATCCTTAGGTTCTGGAATCTGACACCCTCACTCTGGGGCTCTGCTGGGGAGATGTGGCCGAGGAGGAGTCCGAGGGGCAGCTCTTGCCCCTCCCCGGGGAAAGGTGTGCAGAAAGCTGATGAGGAGACCTGGCTTTCTCACCAATTGGCCCATCTGAGTTCTCACCACTGAGTCACTCTCATTATCTCCACTTTTCTAGGGAGGAGGCCTCACCACGGTGCCCAGAGCAGCACAGTGAGTCAGATATGAAGCTCTTGTCCCACCTGCCCCAACCCTCAAGCCCTACTTCCCAGGTCTGCGTTCCCAGGCAGCCTGCCACCGCCAGAGCAAGCGAGAGGGTGGATCAAGCTTTAGGATAGCCCAACACTAAAGACGTCTAAAACAGTCTTCATTTATTTATTTATTGTTCATAGTGTCCAAAAATTGGAATTAAAGTGAATGGTTGAATAAATTACGGTGCGTTCATATTTGGGAATGTTATGCATCTATTAAAAAGAATGAAATAGAGGTAAACCAGTGATTAATTTTAATTCGATATTTATGAATAATAAAAGCAAGATCAGGAAAAGTGTATGTATTCTTTAGGTAAAGCAGTGATTTAAAATCTCTGTGTGTATTTGTGTTTTGTTAGTTTGAGCTCACTAAAGATCAGTGAATCACTGACCAAGATGAGGTTCCACTTGCAAGAGATTTATTGGGAAAAGCCCCAGGAAAAATGTGTGCATATGGATATTTTATTTCATTAAGTATATAGAATAAAATATCTTTAGATGGAATAAAATATCCATATACTTTAAAATGTTTGGATTGAAGTACAGTGAAGTGAAAATTCCCCCTCCCAGTTTGGTTGCCCCCCTCCCGTTTTTTTTGAGACATAGTTTCACTCTGTTGCCCAGGCTGGTGCAGTGGCACAATCTCAGCTCACTGCAACCTCCGCCTCCCGGGTTCAAGCAATTCTCCTGTCTCAGTCTCCCCAGTAGCTGGGACTACAGGTGAGTGCCACCACGCCCAGCTAATTTTTGTATTTTTAGTAGAGACGGGGTTTCACCACGTTGGCCAGGATGCTCTCGATCTCTTGACCTCGTGATCAGCCTGCCTTGGCCTCCCGAAATGCTGGCATTACAGGCATGAGCCACTGTGCCTGGCCTTGGTTGCTGTTTTTTAGAGGCAACTGGTGCTAGTTTCTTGTGTATGCTTCAAGAGATATTTTAATGCAAAAAAAAAAAAAAAAAAGGTAGATAATCCTATAGTCCACAATCCCTTATCTGGAACCCTTGGGGGCAGGTGTATTTTGGAATTGGGAATTCAAGGAGTGTGGAAAGGTAGTGTGTATATTCTGTCACAGTCCCAGCAGAGCCTGTGATAAAATACACAAAGATTTCTGCACCAAGCAAAATAAATAAAGCCATAATCTGCCTTAAGTCAGTTCAGTTCAGCCAGGTTTCGCGACCAAATGTGTATGTGTTATTTATTTATTTCTTAGTTGTGTTCTTTGGAGACTTTTGAATTTTATAATTGTGGATAAGGGAATGTGGACTTGTGTTTGTACTACTCTCCTTATTTAAAAACTTACGGCAGCATTCTGCACCTACTGGATCAGACTAAAAAGCTTTTTCATTATTATTTTTTTGTATCCCCATAGTATTGCATTATACACATGCACCATTGCCAACTTAGCCTGTTCATGGACATTTGGATTATTTCCAGTCTTCTCCTCAGTTGCATCAGTGCTGCAATGAATAACATCATGTACTCATTTGGCACATGTGCAAGCATATCTGTAGGATAAATTCCTAGTAGTGGAATTGCAAAGTCAATTAATAATAATGATAGTTAACATCTGCATGGGTATTTACTAAGAGCTGGGAACTGTTGTAAGTGCTTTACAATAATTAAGGTATTTTAATCCTTGCAACAATCTCCTGAGGGAGATACTATTATCATTCCATTTTGCAGATGAGAAAAACTGAGGTACAGAGAAGGTAAAGGACTTGTAGAGCTGGAATTCAAACCGAGGTGTTCTGACTCTAGTCTGTGCACTTAACCATTACATTCGACTGCCTTTTGAAGGTCATGGGAATTTGTAACTGAGAGAGACACTGCCAAATTGTCCTCCGCACGGCTTTACCAATTCATGTTCCCACCAGCAGCCTGCAAGCCTGCTTGTTTCCCCGCCAATGCTGCGCTGAATCAAACTTTTCGATCTTTGCCAATCTGATAGCCAAAAACGGTGTCTTACTGTAGTTAAACTTCAATTTCTTTTACTATGAGTCAGATTGAGTGTCTCTTCATCTAAGGGTCATTTGGAATTCCTTTCCATAAACTGTCCATTCATATCGTTTACTCCTTTTTTCAGTTTGGTTATATCTGTGACTTGTATTGAGCTTTTTATGTCTGAGGAAGATTAGTCTTTAGTGGTTCAAAAGGTACAGATCTTTGCTTAGCTAATCATTTATGTTTTGATTTTGCTGGTGATGGGTTTTGGACAGAGTATTAGGAGGAGACAAACAAAAGAAAAGGGCTTTATTGTTGGGAATTGAAGGGAGGGAGAGGACAGAGCAGATCCCTGGAAAGAGGTGCTCTCTGCCTGGTGAGGCAGCAGGGAAGGAAGGTAATGGGGTTAGTGAGGAGGGCCCCTTATGGGGACAGGCACAGCGGGTTCAAACATGCTACGTGTGGCCCACTGAGACTGGAGGCTGGGAGGGCTTCATGTCTCCCATGAAGGGAGGACTTCATGACAGATACGAGGATGCATTGCTCAGATGTGCTGCTCCAAGATGCGTCCAACAGAAGACACATTTTCCCAGTAAAAGACTGCCCAGCTGCAAGGCTGTGCTCGGCTGGCAGCCTACCACTGATGGCTCCTACAGGCTCTACTCAGCTTTTGGACCAAGTTTATGATTTTCTTTTGAGTGTCCCTGGCCAAGGACTGAGCAAGATGGTGGTATGAGGACCCAGCCATTCCATTGTTTCCACATTTCCAACACAGGAGTCCTCTAATGGGCCGTTTTTGTTCTAGTTCACTGGATGACTGGCAGAGTCAGGTCTGCAGGTCTGAGAACTCCACTCTTGCTTTTGCCCCATTTCATTCCCAGGCATTACCCTCGCCCTCTCTAACCTTGCATTCCTAACCCTATCTCAACATCAGCTTCCTGGAAAACCCAAGCAGCCCAGACTCTGAAATTCTTTTGGTAAAAATTGACATACTTTTTTTTTAAGCCACTGATATTTCATATTGTCCGAGCCTTAAGATTTGTTTTTCTATCTGGTAGTGACTATACATGTCCTTTGGCTTGGACGTAAGGTGAAAATGTTGGCCTGTGTGTGAAGGCAGCTGAGGTTGGCCCTCCTAGCAGCCGGGGGGAATCTGACCTCAGCTCAGAGCCTGGAGCAGTGGCATGGAGTGGCCAGTTAGCACTGAGTGGAAGCACGTCTTGGGTAAGGTGTGTGGGAGCACTTTCAATGCCAGCCCCAGGCCTGAGAACATACCACACAGGGAACAGGGTGTAGAAGCATCTTCTTTGGCAGCCACAGGTGGACCTGATAGTGGTTGGCTCGCATCTCCCAGCCCTTCTGTGCCTGGACCTTTCTCCCCACCTCTGCTCTAGTGTCCTGACAGGTCTCCTGACCTCTGCATGTTGCCAGAGTGATCTGGTCACACCACTTCTTAGTTGTAGGCTTTGGATGGTAACACCTGGAATCTACCCCCTTGGCTTATGACTCAAGCCCATTCATGTGCTGGCTCCTTTTCAGTCTCTTTTAACCACCCCATCCTTTCCTCCCTATACTCCACACTCACAAGACCTCTTGCCATTCTGAGAACCAGGGGGGCTCTGTGTCCCTCTGTCCCCATCACTGCTGGTCTCACTGGCTGGAATACCTTTTTGTTTCTCCCCACCCCTCAAGGCTCCTCAGTAGATATAAATGCATGCATTTGGTTTGCCACATTTAAGTTTCCTCAAGAGACTGTAGTAAATATTTGAAGTGCTTTTAATTAGAAAATACCTTTCATTGCCTACTGCCCTGTGGAACTACCACAGCTTTGAAGATGTTCATTCAGTGCAGAGACTGGACCACGTGAGGGTTGGGCTATATGGGTTACACATACCATCTTGGGATACATCCTGAGAGGCATTTCTTGGCCATTCTTCCGATACCATTCCTATCATATACATCTCTATGACCACAATCACTGATCACCAGCAAAACCACTAATTTGAATCAGACATTCTTTCAACTCTCTTACCAAGATTGCTCGAAATGTTGAAATGCGCTAGGATGTAAGTCAGCAGAAAACACTAATTGAGTTTATAATGTGGGCAGTGAATTGCGGTAGGTGGTAGGTCAGCAGGTTGTGAGAAAGCATGATGGACAACATAGTACCTGCCCCCATGGGAATGGATTGCTCAACTGGACGGTCAAACACCTGTCAGCTGATGGCTATGTATGGCTATGCAGGTCCTCAGTGACAGGGGCCCTTGAAGAAAGGCACTCACTGCAGCTGGGGCAGCCATGGAGGGCTCCCATCAGGAGGTGGCGATGGAGATGGATGTGGAGGAATGGCAAGGATTTGGAGAGACTAGAGGAGTGAAGAGGGCCTCTAGAGAGAAGGTGGCTTGATGATTCACTCAGGAGGAGCCCTACTTATTTTGTTTGATGAGTCTGGGATGCATCAGATATCTCTTTAAAGCACTGGTTCTCAAGCCTGGCTGAATATTTTAATTACCTGTAAATTTTTTAAAAACAGGGATACCTGGGTCCTACCTCCAAAGAGTTTGATTGGATTGTTGTGGGGTGTGATATGGGCACTGGGACTTTGACAGCTTTCCAGGATGGTCAGGTGGTGAGAACACTCTCCTGCCAGGTCTCCAGCTCACACCTGTCAGGCTCTGACACTTCCCAGGCGCGCCTCTCACGCCCTCCTCCTGGGCTGGGGCCACCCGGGAAGGAGCCCTGGCCTCTCTTAAATCCCACTCATACACCTGGCCTCAGGTTCCCAGAAGGATTTCTCTGCCTGCTTCACATTCAGGCAGTCGCAAGGTGGTCCCCTGAGCCACAGGCTGCTTGGCTTTACCTCTGCCTCAGTGCCCCTTTTCTGGCGCTTTCCTGGAGCTCCAAAGAAGCAGTGGACGAGTTCCGTGAGGTCCAGCTGTGGCCATTTCCAGAGGGCCTTGGGCTGAGCTTCCTGAGGGCACGTCTACACACACCCGCTGGGCAGGGGACCTGTGTGCCAGCCACAGAGGGGGCGCCGGAAGGGGATTTTCTCTCGCTGCATTTCCTGGCATTGAGCAGGGCCTGAATAAAGTCCAGCTCGCCTTTTGAGGCAGTCTCTGCTGAGTGGTCTCAGGAATGCCATTCCTCACTTCAGGGAATTCTGTAGGTGGGGCTGCTGGCCACCAGCCAGTGTGTCTAATGGAGAACATGCACCAGTCACAGGTTTGAGCCCCCTCCCGGAGGCCACGGCTCTGCCGCCTCTTCAGCAGTGCAGCAGGCATCCCATCAGCTGCAGGAAAGAGGACGAAGGGTTGACATGATTTTCTGACAAGAAAGATTGCTCCATTCGAGGGTTTACTGTCAAGGCAGGAGATAAAATGCCCTGGCTCTTAAGGCCTTTTCATTTGGTTATTAATTCAAAAACATCTTTAGGGATTTTGCTTTTAAATGATACATATTCTTTATTTTAAAAGAAAATACAAACAGCAACGTACCCAGAAGAAATGGAGAACCACTGGCTAGAGAAAACCACTGCCATTAATGCTTTCCGGGCCTCTGAGAAGTCCGTTTCTGCTGGCACTGAGTGTGTGTTTCTCTGGGCAGGAGCTGGTATAACATGACCCTTGAAAGCACTCGCAGCCCCGGGCTTACATAAGTAATGTGATGACTCTCTCCACAGAGCCCCTCTAGAGACATCCCACCACCCTGCCCTCTTGAAAAGAACATTCAGTGTGTCTCACACCAGAACCCATCCAAGGAGAGAGGATTCCGAGATAGTGGCTCATCTTCCTTGGTCCCAGAGAGGCCTCGGAGCAGTCCTCTCTGTTGCTTCACAGCCCTCCAACTATGCTAAGAATGCAAACCATTTCCCATGGGACTGGCAAAGCCATGAAGCAATTCTGAGCCCAACCTCCCCAAATATCTGCTTTGCAAACAGATAAAACAGAGAAACATCCTGAAAATGTGCTGTTGGGCCATTCACCTTAGGCGATTATGGTGTCTGCTTTCCTGCCAGGAAGGTTTCTGCTTCCACAGTCCAGCCTGGAGCTGCTGGGGAGCCAGTTTGGGATGTGGCCATGTTCCCTGAGGGGCAAAACACAGAAAACTCTCCGGAAGGGGCTTCTCAAGGAAATGGGGACCAAGCGAGGCTGTGGGCTCTTTTCAGAGATCTGGCTCCCATCCCAATGCTGGACTCATTGCTGACCAGTCCTTGGGGTCATCTGGGTGCCCTTTGGCTCCTGAGATGTCTGGGCATGGGGCTGCCTTCACCAGCTGCAAGACCCCAAACCCAGCTCAACCAGCCTTTGGCATCTCCAGTCTGCACCAGCTCCAATTTTGTGGCCTGAGTGGGTGGAGGCAGTGGCAGGGGGAGTCCATGCCAAGCCTGGCAGAGGGAAGGAAGAGGAAGAGGAAGAGGACTTAACTTTCTCAGTAGCTTCAGCCTTCCGAGAAACTCTAGAATGCCTTGCTGCACTATGGCAGGCATAACCAGGTCCCAGTGACCTACATAACCTTCCAGACATCGGGCAAGTGGGAGCCCTGACTCATGCCAGGGGAGCCTGACAGAGGAAGGGTGGGGGCGGGGAGGATTTATAATCCTGAGACGGTGAAACCACCTAAATATTTAGTGATGACTAAGTGAGTCACCTCATGTCCACAGGGTGGAATATTATGTAAAAGTGATTACTATAAAGACTATTTAGCAATATTGCAAGTGTTTATGATATAATATTAAGTGAACAAAGGAAGATACATACCTTTACTGCACCTGAACAAGAGAAGACTGGAAGGGGATTTTAAACAATAACAGTTGCTCTGCTACAGTGGTGTCATTAGGGACCTTATTCTTGGAAAAGAAAGCAGCAGTTTTATAGTCAGACAGATCTGGACTAGTAGCTTAGATCTATTTCTTACTTACTAGAAATGATCTTGACAGGTAGCTTAAATGCGGTTGGTTTTCCATCTATAAAATGGGTACCGTAATTCCTGCTTTACAAAATTCTTGTGAAGATGAATCTGATTGTGCGTCTCCTTCCTTCTTGCCTTCCTTTCTTCCTCCTCTCTCTCTACATATTTTTCACTCATACTGCACAATCCAGTTGCCCACAAAGGATTCCACAGCCGAGTCATCCTTGGGTCTGCTTAAATCTCTTGCGCTCTAGGGAAGGTACATTTGCCTGTTTCTGCCCTAAGCAGAGCTGTGGATGAGGAGGGGTGTTCATGATGAGACAGTCCCTGCGTGGGCTTGGCAGGGGGAGGCTGGGTTGGTCCTCGCTCTCAGAGCAACCACAGTGCTGTGCGTTGCCAGCCCAAGCAAAGTCACAAAAGCCTTGAAGGTAGAAGCAGGAGTAAGGGAGCCTGCCTGACAGATACCACGCTGAGCAGACCCCTTTCTTGTCTCTGCTACCATGGCCTGGCTCAAGCTCTCTTTTTTAAAAAATTATTTTTGTATTGACAAATACAAATTGTATATGTTTATGGTAAACAACATGGTGTTTGGAAGTCTGTATACATAGCAGAATGGCCAAGTAGAGCTAATGAACGTATGCCTTACCTTGTACTAATCCCTGTGCTGCGGGGGAGGGGGCGGAGGGGAAACGTGTAAAATCTACTCTCAGCAACTTTCAAGTACACAAAACATCCTTACTGTAGTCACCATAGTGTACAATAGATCTCTTGAGGTTATTCCTCCTAATTGAAATTTTGTATTTTTTGACCAACACATTCCCAATCCCTCCCAAATCAGATGCTCTTATCACTAGCAGGATCCATGGCTCCTCAGGCCTGAGTCACATGCCACTGGTGGGCAAAGACATGACCGATGGCAAATGGACATATTCTTCTCTTCCCTTCTCTTCTCTTCCCTTCCCTTCCCTCCTTCCCCTCCCCTCTCATTTCTCCTCTCTCTTCTTTTTTTTTTTTTTTTGAGATGGAGTCTCACTCTGTCACCCAGGCTGGAGTACAACGGCGTGATCTTGGCTCACTGCAAGCTCCGCTTCCCGAGTTCAAGAGATTCTCCCACCTCAACCTCATGAGTAGCTGGGACTACAGGAGCGCGTCACCATGCCCAGCTAATTTTTGTATTTTTTAGTAGAAATGGGGTTTCACCATTTCTTAGACCTTGCCTGGCCTAATTTTTGTATTTTTGTGGAGACTGGGTTTCATCATGTTGGCCGGGCTGGCCTCGAACTTCTGACCTCAGGTGATCCGCCTGCCTCATCCTCCCAAAGTGCTGGGATTACAGGCATGAGCCACTGCACCCAGCCTTCTTTTCTTTCTGTGAGACAGAGTCTTGCTCTGTCACCCAGGCTGGAGTGCAGTGGCACAATCTCCACTCACTGCAGTCTCAACCATCTGGACTCAAGCCATCCTCCTGCTTCTGCCTTCCCAGTAGCTGAGACTACAGGCCCATGCCACTACACACGGCTAATTTTTTATTTTTTGTAGAGACGCCGTCTTGCCATGTTACCCACGCTGATCTCAAACTCCTGAGCTCAAGCGATCTGCCTACCTTAGCCTCTCAAAGTGATAGGATTACAGGCATGAGCCACTGCTGCCCACACTTTTCATTTTAAGAATGTGGCATTTTTATGCATATATTAGGGGAAAAAATGAAGTGGTGGCTATAATGGTACAATAGAAGCAACATAAAATGGTTTAAAAATGAACTAGCATAAAGAGAAATGCTATGTAAGAAATGGTTCGTGTGGTCCCTGGTAGATCAGGAAGGAGAAGGGGAATGACAGAAGTGTGGGGTCCCTGCCCTATCCCCTTCCATCCATCTTCTAACTCTGACCCAGCCTCGGTCTCTTCCACAGTGTGCCCCTGTCCTCTTCCCACTATGGCCAGAGAAGTCTGACTAGAAGGAAACCCTGACAGTTGCATCCTTCACTACAGGGCAGTCACCTTAGGGAAAAGTCTAGGTCTTTCCTTGGGGAGGCCTCAAAAGCCTTCCAGGATGGACTCTGCCCATCTTTCCAGCTTCCCATTACCCTTGTCTCTTCCCGTTTTAGATACCTGAACCCTGAACTTCCAAACTAAGCTTGATGACTGAGCCTCTGAGTCTTAGAGTGTTCTATCTCCTCTACCTGTGACGTCCTTTCTCCCTTGTTTGTCTGAAGGACTCCTATTCAACCTTGATAGCCTTTTTAGGGGTCCTTTCCTCAGTGAAACTGTCTAGATCTCTTTGTAAAGGGTTAATCCCACCTTCCTCTCTATCTTGAATCACACGTTTAATTGAATCATGCATTTAATCATGCAAACCCCAAAGCCTCCTGTTTCCTTGTCTGTCTCCTTGCTGAGGTGGTCTCTGAGGGCCTGGCATGTATCTAATTTAGTTCAGGATCCTGGGTTCTTATGCAGTAATTGGAATAGGACAAGGGCTCAGCACTAACGAAGATGCAATTGTTATAGCTATTGTTTATGAAGTGCTGTCTGCACATTACCCATTCAATCCTTACATCCACTCTAAGAGGAAGAAACTTTTGACACACATCTTTTAGGCATGAGAAAACTGAGGCTCGGAGAGGGGAACTCATTTGCCAACAGTAGATACGTGGAGGAGCAGATTTGAACTCTGGCTGCCTGACCTTTTGTCCCAGGCCCTCACCTGCTCATTTCCCACTTTCCTGAGTACAAAGTTGACCCCTCAGCGGGGTGTACAGGTGACCCCTCAGTGGGGTGTGCAGGTGGGCGCAGGCCTCACTGAGGTCAGTGGACTCCTGGGCACCAGGTGGAGCTGTACCCTCATGCCTCGCTACAGAGCACCCGATCCTGTGGCTGCCCTTTCAAGGTTATGGTGTTGGAGAGGGGAGTGGGAAACAAGACAAAGGAGAAAATATAGTTGAGCCAGATGCCCTGTGGAATTTCTGGCCTTTATTGAATTCTAAGAAGAGAAAAAAAATGGCTGTGCTTATTTCAAGTATGTCAAGATAATAAGGAGCTCTTTACTGTTTATATGCAAAAATGTCTGGCAGCCAGCACCTGCAAGCAAGAGGCCAGGAATCTGTGAGGCCCAGGCACCCTAAGCTGGAGCCCCAGGCTCCACAGAGGGGCAGCTGGGCTAGCAAAGTGAGAAGGGAAGGGGTGGACCCCCGTCCTCAAAGCCCCTGCATTTTCTGCAGCAGAATTTCATCCCTAACCCTGGAATGTGGGCGAGCCCTTCTTGCTTGGAAAGAGAAGTGAACTGGCTACCTCCCTTTGTCCTTCTGGGCACCCCACTCCTTGGCTCTCCAGACTCATGAACCCCTTTTTTTGGGAGCACTGGACTGTCCAGTAGTAGAACCTCATTCCTCAGCAGCCCTCTCATCTGAGGAGAGGCCCTGCTGGCTCAGAACTCTGCAGAAATACATTGAGTTGGTTTCAGAATCCCTGAATCCCCTATGCTACCCCTTGTTCAGAGCAGATACAATGGAAGTCAAAAAAGCAGAAGAGACCCAGATAATAGGTAATGGCATGTTTTGGGAGGATGGGGGTGGAGGGACAGTGATAACAATGGCTTCAGGCTTCCCATTCCCATTCTCTCTGGAATGCTATTTATTTATGCAATCTCAGACATCTGAGTTGAAAATTGAAAAAAGGCAGTCAATTAGCTCTGTCCATGAGTTTAAATGCCCATGAATTCAGTCAACAAACATTTGTTCATTCATTAAATGTGTGCCCTGGGGCTGGATACGATGCCAGGTGTTGAGTATGTGGAAATAGCTGAGAATGTCGAGACTGATGTTTCTCACTAGGGAGGGGGCACACATGAGAATCACATCCTCATGTGGGCCCCTCTCGGGACCCTCCTCCATCTAGCCTGATAATTAAGAGTTTTGGGAAGGGGCCTGGGTATGAGGACTTAGAAAAGCTCCCCAGCTGATAAGGATATGAAGCTCTGGTTCAGATACAAGGACCAGACTGGAAGTCTATTTGTCCAAATGTACCTACAGTCCTATTTCTCTGGGGAGGTGTGGGCATAGTCTCCTGCTTGGATTCATTAATTCGTTCATTCATTCCAGTGGAATTTTTGAGTTCTTGCCAGGTGCCATGCCCTGTTCTAGGCACTGGGTTGCAGACCCTGCCCTCCCGGAGCTCTCGCAGGACACCACTCCCATTCACTGCAGTGCTCTCGTTTCATTCTCATAAAGGTCGAAGGCCTTACAATGAGCCAGTGACCAGGCTGGTACCTGTCCGACCTCCTCTCCCCCTACTCCCTTCTGCCCTGCTCCAGCTGCCTGGCTCCAGCCTGTTCCTCCCACAGGCCTCGGCTAGTTGCTGCTTCTGGAATGCTCCCCGCAGAGGTTGCCCCTAGCTCACTCTGTTGAGAGCTACGACCTCCCCGACTCCCCAGCAATGCTTTATCTGTTCTTAGGCTTCTGTTTCCCTAGCATTTATCATTTTATTTTATTTTATTTTATTTTATTTTATTTTATTTTTAGATGGAATCTCACTCTGTCGCCTCAGGTTGGAGTACAGTGGCGTGATCTCGGCTTACTGCAACCTCTGCCTCCTGGGTTCAAGCAGTTCTCCTGTGTCAGACCCCCTGAGTAGCTGGGACTACAGGCACGCGCCACCATGCCTGACTTTTTTTTTTTTTTGTATTTTTAGTAGAGATTTCACCATGTTGGCCAGGCTGGTCTCGAACTCCTGACCTGGTGATCCACCTGCCTCGGCCTCCCAAAGTGCTGGGATTATAGGCGTGAGCCACTGTGCAGGGCCACACTTATCACCTCTAACATGCTCTGTCATTTTGAGATTTATGAGTCCATTGTTTGCTGTCCTCTACCTCCCCCACTAATCCTCTGGAATGGAAGCCCCTGGAGGACAGGGTCTTTGCTTTGATAATGGATGTAGCACAAGCATCTAGAACAGTGGGTGCTCAATAAATACTTGGTGAATGAATTAAGCAAATAATAACAAATAATAACACAGGTAAGTGTAAAATTACACCTGTGGGAAGTGCTAGCTACAGAGAATGAGTAAAATTAACTGAGCTCCTCCCAGCTCATCAACTCTATAATTTTTACTTTTGTTTTTCTTTGAAACATCATTCTGTGTTTACAATTATCCAGTGTGGCCAAGACCATTCCTTTCTATTTTTGTGATCACTGTGCTTTTCCCACGGCCCTGGCCTCAGGAGAAGAGAGTGTGTTGAAGTCGGAGGAGCAGACTTTGGGGAGCCTGAAGCCCAGGGCTCTCTGGCATCCCGGTGAGTGAGGCCAGCAGGAGAGGATTGGTGGCCAGTCACGTATTCAGTCAGCACGAGACACTGAGCCTGTTCAGAAGGCTGAGATAATGGGATTTGAGAACAATTGTAAAAATACCTAACATGCCAGCAGGGAGTTAAACAGCAGATTCACGAGATTCTGACCCTTCACGGAAGCCAAGGGAGAGAGAATTCCAAGAGCATGTTACAGCATGTTAGGTATTTGGAGGGGGCAGTGCTTGTCATGGGCTGATCACAGCGACCCCATCCCCAGGATCCCAGCAGGGATGGGAAAAGTCACCACTCTGAGGCCAAGGACAACCACATCAAAGAATTAGCCCATCAAAGAAAAGATGTGTCAGTTAGAGCCCTGAAGGAAGCCAGTCCTGTCCCAGCCCCGCCCAGAGGGCAGAGATAACAGCAGCCTTAGCCCAGCCATCTGGATCCCTCACAGTCCCAAGGATGGGGCAGGGGTGGTAGATTATTGTGGTCTAATGCTACCAGTCAGGCCCCTTTCTTCTGTCTCCACACTCTCCTCCTGGCAGCTTTTGGCATCTGCCTATTGGGAGTGAAATGAGCATCCAGTATCCTGGTCAGGGTAACCCTGAGGGTTAGTCTCTGGTTTGGTTGAATGTTTCTCTTTCCCCAAAACCAGGGATGGGCTCCAGGAAAGCTGGGATGGAGAGCAGACTGCACTAAGGAAAGAGTGCTATCCTGTGTTCTCTGGAGTAGGGGGGCACCTGCCAGCATTTTCCTGATGCCCGAGCCACTACTTTGTGCCCCAGAGGCACCACCCTTCTTTAAAGGCACTGGGGATAGTCCCTGGTGAGCAGAAAGATGGGGGACGCAGATGGCTTAGCTGAGGAGCCTGCAGTGAGCACGGGAACAATGGAAAGAGCCTGGTGCAAGGTTCTCAGTGAGGACAATGTGAGGCTGTCCATAGGAGTTTGCAGGGGAGCAGAGATGACAGAGATGCCAGGCCAAGGAGGCTGCGGGAAAGGAGGCCAAGGCAGGAGGTGGCATGGGCTGTGTCAGAGCTGGCTCATTGCAGCAAGAGTGAGTCGAGCTCCCAGGGAGGAAGAAATGCCTGGAATCCCTTCTGCTGGCAGTGAATCTAGGCTAGAATTGTGAATTTGATTTAGTCATCCCTGTCTCAGGTACCTTCTATGGTTCTGACACCCCCAGATCCCAGTCCAAATCCCTCATTGCCTACAAGGCCTTTACCACCAGTACTGATTTCCTTTCTTGACTTCTTCCAAGCCTCAGGACCTATGATTCCTGCACTTCCTGTAACCATGACTCCTTCCTTTATGCCTTTGCTCTTGTCTTTTGTTCTTTTCCTACCTTTCCTTCACAATAAAACACGACCACTTCCTGGAAGCCTTCCCAAAACATGCTGGCACGCTTGGTGACCCAGAGCGGCTCTTTCCTCTGGGAATGTCCCTTCTTGAGCCACAGACACATCAACATAGGTGATCCAAGGCCTCAGGTAATGTGCATGGAATGAAGAAGTCTTTTGTGAAGGCTGGAGGTCAAGGGAGCTTAACTTCCCCATTCTCCTTCACCCATGCTCATGTAAACCTCCAATTAAAAGCCAATCTTCCCAAATGCAATTGGAAAATCAAAAAAGGACAGTGCTAAAGTCAACATACAGAGAGCATAGAGCAGGGAGGCCTCCAAAATCCTGTCTCTGACCCTACAGTTCAGACAGCAGGCCCCAGAATAGGCTCCTTGGAGACAGCGGATCCATTGGGGATGAAAGGTGTCCATTAGGGACAAAAGGAGAAAATGCGTCTCTCCATGTTATATAAGCCTTTCATCCGCTGTTACATTAAAGGTTCTGAAAAGTCCTGCAGAAAAGTGCCTGTTTGTGTAGCGTGCGACACCCATTAACATTGCCCAAAGCTTCGGCATTGGACAGCCTTGAACCCCCTTCTCCTCTGGTGTGCCCCATGGCTTCAGTCAAGTTCCTTGTCTGCTCTGAATCTCAGATGCCTATTTGCAAAATAAGTTATTATGTGGTCAGTGAAAGCAAAGCACTGGCTTGGCTGGGGTCCTGGGAGGACAGGATAGCTCATATAGGAAACTCTTGTGGTTCTAACTGGGTAGTATGGTCCAGGGCTCACAGGACAGAAGCAAGAGTGAGCCATTTGGAGGGCATTTTTCTGGGTTGTATACACAGGACGCTGGCAGGAGCTGCATCCCCCTATCCAGTTGAGGGACATCTCACCAAAAAGCGCCCTGCCTGGCAGTAGATGTTTCCTGGAGCCCATACTATCCCGGTCACTCTCTCTCCAGGCCTGTCTTGTACCACTTGGCCTTCCACTCTCTAGCCATGTGGAATGTCTACTTTTGGCCCAGCGCAGTGGCTCACCCCTGTAATCCCAGCACTTTGGGAGGCCGAGGCAGGCAGATCATGAGGTCAGAAGATCGAGACCATCCTGGCCAACATGGTGAAACCTCGTCTCTACTAAAAATACAAAAATTAGCTAGGCATGGTGGTGCATGCCTGTAATCCTAGCTACTTGGGAGGCTGAGGCAGGAGAATCATTTGAACCAGGGAGTTGGAGGTTGCAGTGAGCCGAGAACTTGCCACTGCAATCCAGCCCGGTGACAGAGCGAGACTCTGTCTCAAAAAATAAAAAAAGGTCTGCTGTCCTCCCTGTACCTTCCTTTCCCTCTTGTCACCCAGGTTCATCCTCCTTCTAGCCTCACTGTCCTTCTTTAACTGGCCAACTCAACCTGTAGGCCTCAACTGGGATGGTCTTCCTCTGAGATTTTCTGGCTGCCCCTAGATCACAGGTCTCTGTTCCTGGAACCTCTGCTTCCTGCTTCATAAACACCTGCTCCACATATTATCAACTTCCTATCATCTATCTCCAGCCAGCTTGAGCTCCTCCAAGGCAGAGCTGCTGCGCCATCTGTGCCCAGCACAATATTATACGAGGGGCTAAAAACAATGCTTGGACATATGATTCTCTGTTCCCTCTTGTCCCCTGGACCTGCTCCTGGTGTCCCCCTCCCTCCCTTCTCCTGTGGGGAGCTGTAGATTTCATCATCCTTCTGTTGTTGAAAGTAATGAATCACTTCTCGCCAAGTCCCCACGTGGTTAAAAAATCTCCCAGGAGTGCAGGGGAAGTGCCATAGATTATGGGTTGGTGTGGTCAAAGGGAGCAAGTAGGGGGTGGCAGGGTGCCTGTACAAGCAGGGAAGGGTTAAGGATCCCAGCCCCTATCCTGTGCACACTTTTGTTTTCTGCCATCTGGAGCTGTGCAAAGGAGCGGCAATGCGGCCCTCACCTGAGGCAGGGCCTGGGAACCTGAGCATCCCTGGAAGATGCTGAGCTGGGCAGTGGTGGGGATGGGGGAGGATGGGGCTCAGAAGCACAACCCAACCCAGGCTGTCTGACAAGCAATGGGGACGGGAGAGTCCCGGATAGCTGGTGAGGAGCCAGGGCCCAGGGTGGGCCCTCTCCTTAAGCCCGAGGTAGGAGGCTGGCAGCAGCACTGACGCAGGTACAGGTGAGGGCAGGGCCCAAAATGTGGCCCTGGGGCCTTCCAGCTTGGCCAGACCAGCCCAACGAGAAGCCAGGGCTGGGAGGGCCAGGCAGGTGGGGAAGGCTTGCAGGCCAGGCCCAATACCTTGAGAAGCCAATGGGCTTCTAAAGGGTACTTCATTCCGGGTGAGGCCCAAGACATAGTGGCCACACTTCCGCCTATGCCTGGGGATTCTGAGTCTAAGCAAGCCTGAGCCTGATCCCTGGTCACTGCCCAGCAGGGAATCTCCTGGAGCGAGGCCTCAGGGTGGAGCTGCCCATGGGCAACTCCCCTGCTCCCACCCCTGTCTGTCTCTCCCAGACCTCTTGTAGGTCATTGTTGAGAGCTTAAGGTCATAGCTGCCAAAGAAATACCACAGGGCATAGCACTGTAGGCCTTGGAGTGGAGGATGGTGGGAAAGACAGGGTGAGTCTACAATTCTTCCAAAAATGCTAATCTCACCTTGCCACGCCTTGCTTGCAACCCTTCCCTGGCACCCTGCAGGCATTCAGGACAGCATTCAACTCTGGCCTTGGCCTACACAGCCCTCTGGGATGGTCTCAATTCCCTCTCCAACCTCATCCTTCCCTCTTCTCCATCTGGTGGGTCACTTTCCATTTCCCTCTGTCCTGGGTGCCTGAGTGCCTGGACCTGGTACTCAAAGGCCACCCCAGCACCCAGCTAAGTCCTGCTTACCCTCCACTTGCTGTTCTAGCAATGAAGTGGCTCTGACTCCCATCCAGACTAGAAGTCACTCCCTGCCTGCAGCCGCACAGCTCCCACCTCTCCCCTGCCAACCCAGTGTACCACTGAGTAGGCCCAGATGCAACACTCCTGATAAGTCACTGAGGGTATCACGGTAACAGCCTCTGCCCAGCAATGTCCTTTTCAGCCTGCAGGGTCCTCATGCTCACCGGTCTAGTCACAGGGTTCACCCTGTTCTGCCAGCGGCCAGCTCATCTAGCCTTCCTAAGTATGAATCCTGGCTGCCCCAGTCCTGAGGGTCCACTGAGCCTAGGTGTGGGGCCTTGGTTACTGTGGGCATTATGGTGATGTCCAGGCCAGTGCTGAGATCTTTCCTGTTGCTAAGAATATGAGGGACCCTGAGTCCTTATTCTCTGTCCTGAGTCCCCTCACCTGTGGGTTCTTCTCATCCCAGCTCCATCACCTCCCTGCATCCCTGTCCTCCCTGCTCTTGGCTTCCTCTGCTGGGACACTCCTGGTGAGGCTGCCTGGCCCAGATTGTTCCTCCTATCTCCCTGAGCTTGTCTCAGATCAGGCTTTCTGGATCTGAGTTTGCTGCTTGTCCTGCGGCCCTTTTCCAAGATCCTCTCCTCCAGTCTCTGGGGCTGTTCTCACCCCAACATGCACTGCTGCCCCAGAGCACTGCTGCAAGCTCCTCAAGCGGCCATTCATTCACTACCAACTCCTATTTGCAGCCTCTGCCCTACACCAGGCCTAGGCTGGAGCTGGGGCTGCAGTGTGAACAAGCCAGGTCCTGTCTTCAGAGATTCACAGCATAGTGGGCAAAGAATTCACAGAATCTTGTTACCTGTCACTGCAGGAGGCAGAGCAAGGTGCTGTGGAGGATGGCGGGTAGATGGGATTCTGTCTGGCAGAGCATCTGGGAATATGTATTTGAGTCTTGGGAAACTCTCCAGCTATTTGACCTGAGCTACTTAGCTGCTCACACCACCTCCTGATAGCTTCTGTGGTGCTCACTGATCTCTGACCACGGCTTTAGGTACAAATGTCCAAGAAATTCCTTTGCCTTGAGTTGACCACCTGCTCTTTTGTGCAGCTCATAGGCTCCACATGGCCTGATCTCTTGGCTGCCCCTGGATTGGGGGCCCTTCTGCTTGGTGTACCAAGCCCCTGAGAAGGTGCCTGTCACTCAAGGACTGCTGTAGGAAAGAAGGGCTCTGATCCCTAGAAGGAGGCCCCCTCTGGTCCTGCACAGCTGAGAGGGGCTCCACAGAGATCCTCCTCCTCTAAATGCTCTGTTTGCCTCCTGTATGAACCAAAAGGCTCACTTCTTGTTGCTGCTGCTTTTACAATTGTGAGCAGATATGTTTTTTGCCAGGGCAGCTTGCTCCAGGATCTCACAGGAGCAGAGGGCATAGTGCCTACAGCAAAGCCAGTCCACCATGGGACTGCTGGCCTCTGCCTGCTGCTGAGTGGGGCAGGCAGGATGTGCAGAGGGGCTGGCCTGATCCCACGGTCCTAATGACAGGACCAGCTTCGGAAGGAGGCTGAGCTTGTCTGCATGAGGGAGCTCCATTCGCACCTGCTGACCCCCTTTAGGTGAGTGTCCCAAGGTGCAGGGTGAAGGCTGTAGGTAGAAACTAGGTAACTGCCTTAGCATGATGTAAGCAGCCCTCCCAGTGCCTGTGTCTCACCTGGTACACCTCTTCCTACAAGTATGGTGACCCTGGTTGCACCCAGCTCCTCAGCAACTGTCCACTACTGTCATGCTCTCAAGCCTGGTCCACAAGGCCCTTCTGATCTGAAGCTGTCTCATTCTCCACCTGAGTCCCAGCCCCCAGGAAATGCTCTGTTCCCCAGTAGTGTTGTGTCAATCCGTATCCTGTGCCTTTATACGCACTGTTACCCTCACATCCCAACAGTCTCCTGCAACTCCCCACAGCCCTGCACTTCCCCATCCACCCCCGCCCCACCACTAGTGAGTCTTACCTAAGGCTGTGGGTAGGCGCCTCCTCCTCCTGTGAGATGTTTGTGGACTCCCCTAAGCAACACGGAGCTTGCCTGCTCTGCACTACGACTGTGGCAGCCCCTATCACCTGCCTGTTGTTTTCTCTGCCACTACGACATTTCAGAGGAAAGGATCCATGTCTTCTCTGTTGTATCTCCAGGGCTTGGCAGGTAGAATTGCTCAATAAACGTTCAACAAACTGTCTGTCTTGGTCAAGATTCCTTTGGTTACAAGCTTAGGCAAAAAGAAGTTTCTCTGGGAAAGTTCTCATAACTGCAGGAAGAGAAGGGTGGGCCTCAGAGACAGCTGGAACCAAGAACTGACACCGTACCAGAATTCACTTACATCTTCTGTCCTCGCTCCAGTTCCTTCCCATGGTGAAGGACTTGACTATAAATGGCTCCAGCACTTTCTGACTACAAATCCAAAGGGGCAATAAGCTACTTCTTTACATTCTCACACTGAAAAATTTCAGGGAAGAATGCTGACTGACCCAACTTGAGCCAATTGCTCAACCTTGGACCAAGCACTGTGAAGAGGGTATCCAGGAATATGGCATTTCCCATTCAAAGTTCCTGGTCAGAAAAGAGTGAAGAGTGGATCCCGGGAGATGGAGGATGCTGCTGTGGGCAGACAAAATGGGGTTAAACATTACAAGAGGGAACGATTAAGTAAATGAATGAGCCAAGAGCTACACATGTCCTTACAGACAATGGCACAATTTCTGGAGTGTTTGCAAATAATTCTCACTGGTTCTTACTGTAGTCCCATGAACCCACATCTCACAGATGAGGAAAGCGGGTCAAAGTTACAAGTGAAAAAAATGCAGCCAGGATTCCCACCCCCTGATGGCATATTAGATGTGTGTACTTGGAGTTTTTCCTCCCACAGAAGTGTAGGCAGATAGACCTCTCCTGAGCAGTCACTGGAGAAGAGGGCAAGCATTTGTCTGTGAGGGAGGGAAAAGGGACTCTGTCAAGGGTTAGCTCTAAGTCCATTTGTGTACCAACCTCATGTTGGGAAACCTTTTCTTGCCTCAGTCAGCATGAGAACGTAACTGCTTCTTTGGGGATTTGAGACCATGCCATCTTTGCTTTAGGGTTAAACTATGATTATTTTAGCTTGTATCTGGAGCCCTAAGGGCCCAGGACATGGAGATCATTATCCAGAACCAGACACGGATGACAGGTCCTTGACTTGGGACTTAGAGGGCAAGTGGGCAGCTCAGTTTTCACTTCCTACTAGCTCTCTGCTGTACACACCAGGGAACTCACTGCTTTCTCCTGTGCCTTTATTCTAACACGTGGCACTTGCTGCAGTGCCTCAGTCAGGGGGCTAGACTTGCTTCTTAAGGTCAAGGCTGAATCTGTTTATCTTATCCTCCCAGAACTTGAAGTCTATGGTAGATAGTTTGCAAAGATGGCTTCAGTAACCCCTCCCATTCCTATGTGCATGCCCCTCTGCAACATAACTCTGCTACTTCTTCCTTGAAAAGGTCGAGCCTCCTTCCCTACCCCTTGAATTTGGGCTTGCCTGTGACTTGCTTTGACCACTAGAATGCAGCAGCTTAGTTCTCAAGAGGCTTTGCAGCTTTAGCTTTTGTCCTCTTAGCATCTGCCAATCTACATGTGAACATGCCTGGGCTAGCCTGATGGAGCATGACAAGCCACGTGGAGTAGACAAATACCATCCCCGCTGAGGCTCACCAGACTGACTCACTACTGCCAACACCAAGTGTCAGACATGAATATGACCATCTTGGACCTTCCCTTTCAGTCAAGCCACCAGAAGACTGCAGCCCCACTAATGAGCCCAGGGGAGACTAGCAAAAGAATCTCCCAGCTGAGCCCAGCCCTAATTGCTGACTTACAGAATTATGAGCAAATAAAATGGTTGTTTTCAGCAGCTAAGTTTTGAAGTGGTATGTTACACAGTAATAGAAAATGGGTACAGGGTAGTTCCTGGCTGTAGTATGTTGAACTGTCTCTTCTCAAAAAATATGCTCAAGTCCTAACCCCTGATACCTGTGAAGGTGACCTTATTTAGAGATAGGGTCTTTGCAGATGTAATCAAGTTAAGATGAGGCCATACAGGATTAGGGTGGGCCCTAAATCCAATGACTGATGTCTTTATAAGAAAAAGGAGAGAGAGATTTGGATACAGAGACACAGAGGAGACAACAGGGAAGAAGGCCATATAATGACAAAGGTAGGGAGTGAAGTGACTCAGCTATAAGCCAAGGAATACCAAGGACTGCCAGGAGTCATCAGAAGCCAGGAAGAATTCCCCCTTAGCATCTTCAGAGGGAGCATGGCCCTGTGAACACCTTGATTTCAGACTGCTAGCCTCCAGAACTGTGAGAATACATTCCTGCGTTGTCACCCAGTTCGTGACCATCTGTTATGGCAGCTCGAGGAAATTAATACACGAGTTCAGAATTTTGCTTAGGTAGGAAGTGCCAGCTGGCTGAATGGAGAAGCTGAGAAGTGGAGGATAATTAACTTGCCCTTTTGGCACCTCGCCCCTCCATTGATTTCAGTCACCATGCTGCTGGGTCACCATCTCCCAGGGCTCAGACACCTGCATCTTCTGCCCAGCCCTCGGGGGTCTGGCTCCAGGTCTGCACACACACAGGAACCCGGTCACAGTGCTCAGGGCATTCTTTATGTATGTGTATATACACACTTTCTTTTCTCCACATAAAAAGAGTTTGTGAAAATCTAAATAAGCTTAGAAAATATAGCAAAGTAGGCCGGGCGTGGTGGATCACGCCTGTAATCCCGGCACTTTGGGAGGCTGAGGCGGGTAGATTACTTGAGGCCAGGAGTTCAAGACCAGCCTGGCTAACATGTCAAAACCCTATCTCTACTAAAAGTACAAAAATTAGCTGGGCATGGTGGCGGGCACCTGTAATCACAGCTACTTGGGAGACTGAGGCAAGAATCACTTGAACCCAAGAGGCGGAGGTTGCGGTGAGCCAAGATCATGCCACTGTACTCCAGTCTGGGCAATAGAGCGAGACTCTGTCTCAAGATATATACATATATAGCAAAGTAAAAAGAAGAAAAAAATACCCATAACTTTATCTTCCAGTGATAACCACTGTCAACGTTTCATTTTTAAATCATTATAGTCTTTTCATTTATACAAATATTGGTATATGATTTTTCAAAGCAAAAAATGGGATCAAACTGTTGATCCCACTGTGCTGTTTTGTATCCTAGCTTTTTTACTTAATCATATACCAAGGAAATTTTTCTGTGTCAACAACTATGAATCTGTTTATTCAGTGCATATTAATTGAATACCCACTATGTGTAAAGCACTTTCCATAGTGTCAGGATGCAATGATGAATAGAGATAGTGCATTCACAGTCCCTGTCCACATCCTCATGAAGTTTATCGGCTCCCAGGAGGGGGCACAGGCATCTAGCAAATAATTACACACATACCTTTTTGATTTTTTTCAATTTTGAGATCATTTCAGACTTACAGAGGAGATGCAGAAATGATACAGAGAGCTTCCACATACCCTTCACCTAGCTTCCCCAGAGATTAACATCTTACATAACTATACAGTACGACCATTATGAAAACTAAGAAATTAATATTGGCATAATGCCATTCAGTACAGACTTTCTTTTCTACTTTTTTTTTTTTCCTGTTCTGGGATCTGATCCTGTGTCTCACTTTGAATCTGGTTGTCATGTTTCCTTAATCTCCTCCAATCTGTGTCAGTTCCTCAGTCTTTCCTTGTCTTTCATGACCTTAAGGCTTTTCTGAGTACTGGGCCGTTGTTTTGTAGAATGCCCCTCAGTTTGGGTTTGTCTGAGGCTTTCTCATGATTAGACTGCGGTTGTGCCTTATTGGGACAGATACCACAGAAGTGACGTGCTTTTCTCAGTGCATCCTATCAAGGGGTGCAGGATGTCAACACAACTTATTACTGGTGATGTTAACCTTGGTCACTTGGTTAAAGTGAAATCTGCTAGGTTTCTTCACTCTCAAGTTACTATTTTCCCCTTTGTAATTAATGAAAATTTGTTTTGGGGAAAATATTTTGAGACTATGTAAATATCATATTTCTTAAACTTTCACCCACTGAGTTTAATATCCAAGGGTGGATCTTGCCTTCAGGGGCATCTGGTATTCTAATGGTGACTTTGTATTTCTTTCTGTATTCACTGAGTGGACTTCTTCTGTAATGGAGAGCTGTCACAGACACTTCTTTAGTGAGCGTAGTGAAGAGTTTTACAAGGATGCAAGAAGAACCCGAAACAGGATGACCCAACTCACTATGTGGTAGTTGGGGAAATTTTCCCTGAAGAGTTGACATTAATGCTATTTTTTGAAGAATCAAAATGACTTATCAGGGCACAGGGTTGGGGGTGAAGAGGAGAATGTTCCAGCCTCAGGGAAGAATGTGCACAAGATCTCTACCCATAGCTGATAGATACTGACATGAAACTGCATGAGAGACTGGGTGGGTAGAAACCTTGGCCACCTGGAGGGACTTCCTCATCTGAAGGACGCAGCTGCTTCTTGCTGCAGCCAGAGTCATGTCAAGTGGAAATGAGGGTCTAGTGTTGCCAGAGTTTTTGGTGTTGAAGAGAAGCTGGACATCTGGATTTTTTCCCATAAAACTTCTCCATCTTTTTAATGTTCGCAAACAATCCCCTTCTTCTTCACAGCCAAACAAAACCTGTGAGCTAATTTTTTTTTTTTTTACCTCTGCATGGCTGAACCACAATTTATTTATTTGTCTCCTGGGGCTGGACCTTGAAGTTATTTTCAGTGGTTCCTTGTTATAAACAATTCTGTAATGAACATCCTTGGACAGACAGCTTCAACACCTTCTCTAGCTATGAAAGTTTGCACCAGACAGCCACTTGTGGCCTCACAACCACCAGACCCTGTGGCCTCTTCAGGCCCCATTCACCTTCCCCCTTCCTCCCCTACAGGCCTTCACATCCCATTGGTGCCCCAGTTCTCCTACTTTTCTGACTGTTCTTTTTTTTTTTTTTTTTGAGACAGAGTCTCACTCTATTGCCCAGGCTGGAGTGCAGTGGCCGGATCTCAGCTCACTGCAAGCTCCGCCTCCCGGGTTCACGCCATTCTCCTGCCTCAGCCTCCCAAGTAGCTGGGACTACAGGTACCCGCCACCATGCCCGGCTAGCCCTTTGCATTTTGTTTTTTTAGTAGAGATGGGGTTTCACCGTGTTAGCCAGGATGGTCTCGATCTCCTGACCTCGTGATCCGCCTGTCTCGGCCTCCCAAAGTGCTGGGATTACAGGCTTGAGCCACTGCACCCGGCCTTCTAACTGTTCTTTTCAATTTTCTTCAATGTCTTAGTCAGCTCCACCTATGGCTGCAATGGAATCCATATCATTAGTAAGGAGTCTATGAGGTGATCTGGGCTGTGGTCCCACAGAAGCTCACCTGGGCTGAGAGCACAGCTGGTTGGTCTTGGGGGCATTTCAAGCCAAAATCCTGGCCTGGCTGGCTCTGCTGCTCTGCTTCCTGGAAGGGAAGGGCCTGAGGCTGGCTCAGCAAGCACACTGGTTGCTAAAAGACCAGCAAATACATTCTTGGTATATTCTGCCTTGCTCTTATAAGGCAGGTATGGAGGAGATGAGGAGCTAGAAGTCTGGTGCCAGAATCCAGAGAGGAGTTCCCACCACACAGGAGAGAAGAACCAGGGATTCTCTTAGAGCTGGCAGGCAGGGCACCCAGCTCTCTGGCTGTGCCCAGCTTTCTTCCTATGGTGCCCTCTTGTGCCATGGCCTTTGTGTTGTGACTGGACTGTCCTTACTGTGGGCATCAACAGCCAGCCTGAAATGTGGTAGGGAGACAGAGGGTGAGAGGGAGGGCAACTTCCCTTGCCCTCAGGGCTTTTATTCAGGGAGAAAGAAAAGCTTTCTTTCCTCTTTGTCTTGAAGCACCCCTCATCTGTGCCCAGGTAGCAGGTGAGGGTGGTGCCCAGCCAGCTGCTCCTGGGGAGCACCTTGTGCTCTTTGGGTCTTGGATTGACTCAAGTGGTACCTACTGGAAGAGACTGCCAGATTTTTGAAGTTATGAATAAAATGAAGCTACAAGAGAGTCTGGCTGTCAGTGGACTTCCTTCTAAAATAATTGTAAAAATAATAAAAGCATAAAACAATAATAAAAGTTAGCATAAAACAAATGTACTGAACACTTAGTCTATGTTGGGCATCATGCTAAGGGTCTTCATTCATTATCTCATTTAATCCTCATGCCAGCCCCCAGAGTTTAGATTAATAGCTGTGATCTCAGGATGAGCTTAAGAAACCTGCTTAGAAGTTGTATTAGGATCATACCTGTCAACAGGGACAAGCTTGACTGCCACAGGGTCCACAGATCCCCAGACCACAGCAGACGAGACCCTGCTTTCCACAACATACTCTACTTTCCACAACATACCCACTCATCTGTCTTATGTTTGCTCACAGCAATCCTAGATCATATGTCACCACCTGAGACCTTGGCATGTTTCCTTAGGCTGGGGGGACCTGCATGTGGAGAGAGGGCCCCAAGTCCCCATAAGCTTCCACTTCTCAGTCTGGAACCTAAAGTGAGACACCCTTGACTGTAGTGGAGCAATCCACCCAATGCCCCCCCACTCAGAAAGGGCTTCATTCTGAGTTTGGGTTTTTTATAACCTCCCTTGATTCTACAGTTTATGTGGATTATGCACACTTAAACATTTGTGATAATATGATGGTCACTATTCCTAGTGTGAACTCTTTGGAGGCCCGTGAGATCCTGTGTTTTATAGATTGACTTTTTCATTCATTTGTTGAGGTTCACTGAGCACTCTCTGTGCCTGGCATTGCTAGAGGGAATGGGGACAATGTGGTGAGCAGGGGCAGATGTGGCCTGCTTTCCTGGATCACATTCTTGTGGGAAAAATACTCAATGAAATAGTAACATATATGAAAGAGTATACCCTATGACTCAATGATGTTTATCCCAGGAATGCAAGGTTGGTTTAACATCTGGACATCAATATAATATACTGTATTAATAGAATTAATGACTAAACCACATGATAATTTCAATAGATGCCAAAAAAGCATTTAAAAACATTTAACACTCTTTCAGGATGGAAACATTCAACAAACCAGGAATAGAAAGGAATTTCCTCAGTCTGATAAAGGGCAACTATTTTCTTTTTGTTTTAAAAACACCACAGCTTAACGTTGTATTTAATGGTGAAAAATTGAATGCTTTACCCCTAAGATCAGGAACAAGGCAAGGATATTTGTTCCCACCAATTCTTTTTTTTTTTTTTTTTGAGACGGAGTGTCACTTTGTTGCCCAGCCTGGAGTGCAGTGGCCGGATCTCGGCTCACTGCAAGTTCTGCCTCCCGGGTTTACGTCATTCTCCTGCCTCAGCCTCCCGAGTAGCTGGGACTACAGGCACCCGCTACATCGCCCGGCTAGTTTTTTTGTATTTTTTAGTAGAGATGGGGTTTCACCGTGTTAGCCAGGATGGTCTCGATCTCCTGACCTCGTGATCTGCCCGCCTGGGCCTCCCAAAGTGCTGGGATTACAGGCTTGAGCCACTGTGCCCGACCTCTTCCCACCAATTCTATTCAACATTGTACTGAAGCTTGTGGCTAGAGTACTTAGGCAAGAAAATGAAATAAAAAGCATCAAGATTAGAAAGAAAGAACTTAAACTATCTCTATTTGTAGATGCCATAATCTTGCAGTATATAGAAACCTAAGGAATCCACTAAAAAACTATTAAGACTAATAAACAAGTTCAGCAAGGTGACAAAATATGAGATCAATATGCAAAAATGAATTTTATTTCATGTACTGGAAATAAAATATGAGAAAATGAAATCCAGAAAACAATTACATTTATAGTAGTAGTACTAAGAATAAGATATTTAAGAATAAATTAACAAAAGAAGTATAAGAGTTATACATTTTTCCCACTACATTCTAGTGGCAACAGTTGAGAAAATGGAGGGACATCAGCCTGGCCAGGCCACATCGTCAGGGAGGTACAGGCACACCCAGCAAGAATTCTCTGCCACAGCCTTGGGAATTCATGCCAGTTTGCAGCTGCTCTGCCTGACTTCAGTGCCCTTTTGCCCCATTTAGGTAGGTGGCCTTGGCTGTGATCACAGCCCTGCAATTAATGTCTCTATTTCAAGTTATGTAGGTGATGGGAACTCAGTGGTACAAAGTCCAGAATGGCCTCTTATTTTGAGAAACTTTCCAGGGATCGTGGCCTCTTCAGGCCTTATATACAGGCTGCACCTTGGAATGTTGGTTATCTACTACTTCCTGTTGCTGGCAAAAATGCAAGGTTTAAAAAATAAGTCTATTATTTTAGGACAGTTTTAGATTTGCAGAATCATTATGAAGACAGTATAAATAGTTTCTGTATACCCTGCACCCAGTTTCCTCTATTATTAACACTTTTACATTAGTAAAGTACTTGTAACACAATTAATTGTACATGTATCACAGCTAATTGTCATTAACTAAAGTTCATGTTTTTTTTTTCTGTTCCAGGATCACATCTAGGATACCACTGTACCTTTAGTTACCATGTCTCCTTAGGTGTCTCTTGCTTTTGACAGTTTAAAATGCAAGTTTTAGCTTCAACATGATGGTGTTGAGAAAGTCTGAGATCTGCAGTCAGATAAGCCCTGACTCATATCCCAGCTCTGCCCTTATTAGCTGAGGACCTAGAGTAATTTATTTAAGCCCTCTGAGCCTCAGTCTCCTCATCTGTAAAATGGAGGCAATAAAATCTAACTTGCAGGGCTGTATCTTGCAAGATAATACATGAAAAACACCCAGCACAGTGCCTAACACGCTGGTGTGCTAAAAAAATAACACTGTTCATAATGTGTCCCCTGCCTCACCCATCCTTCCCAGCACTACAATCCCTCCTAAGCCACTGCCCTCTTCTCCTAGTCTTTGCTGTGCTGAGCAAGAGCCCTGGCCGCTGACACACACTCCACAGCTCTGGTGCTGCATAGATCCAACCTAACTCACTGGCATGGGAAAGCAACACCTACTAACACTGGCTGTCTCACAACAGCTGGATTTTCCTAAGTCTTTTCCAGTCAACTTTAGGTCCCAGCATGTGAGCCAGTGCTCCTTGTCATGGTGACCTACTTGTCAGGAACGCGCAAGGCTGTTGGCTCCTGACCTTGAGTCAGTACCCAGAAGCTTTGAGTGTACTCCTACCTAGACCTGATCCCCACCCTGGTCTTGCCCTTCTGACGGGCCTGGTGGTGAGGGAACAAGCCTGCTGCCTGCTCCTTCAGGGCTATATTGGTGGGGCCACCAGGACACATGAGTGAATTTTGTCCCATTCACCTGTTTGCCATTGACTGCAGATACTGGGTGTTTGCTCAGAATAGAAACTCTCCTGTAGGAAGAGTGAGTCCATGTTCAGGCGACACATGAGTGCCTGCCTGAGGGGTGTATGTTGGGCATGGGTGTGCATTCAAGCCTTCAAAAATGTGTATGTGTGTGCACGTGTGTGTATAAGTGCGCATGCCCATATTGTGTACCTGGAGGCTTATGCTGGGTTTTTGTGGCAGGTGTGCATGTGGACAAGCCCATGAGTGTATGTCATGCTTGTGTGTTTGGTGTGAAAGTGTTTGTATGTATGTGGTGTGCATGAGCAGATGTGGAAGTGCTTTCAACGGAGGAAAGAATCTTCATCCTGCCACGTCTCCTGTGCCATATAACCTGGGCTCAGATGCAGAAGCAAGTCAGATGGATGGAACCTTCTTCACAGTCATGGCCCTGTGCCTATAGATGCAGAAGCAGGACTCAGACCAGCTCCTGGGTTAAAGCACCTCTTGTGTTCAAAGCTGGAGGTAGATGCGCTGAGCACAGCAAACAATGCCATTTTATTAAAAGAACAGCCTGTGTTGTGAGTGACCCACATATCAGGTGTTGAGAGCTGGTTTGTAAAGAAAGAAAGTTCTGAAAGGAGAGGGGAGACCGGGTAGAATGTAACTGTAGCCCCACTCAGGATGCTGGTGGGCCTGGGGTGATTTGGGGGGCCTTTCCTTCACATGTGTCCCTCCTACAATGCTCCTTTGCTTCCTGCCCCTGCCCCTCACTCCTCAGGGGGCTTCAACCAGTCGAGGTTCAACTTTCCTTTTATTAAAACTTCTATCTGGAATGCGTCTTTCTCAGTTACACACATGACTCACTCCCTTACCTCCTTCAAATATTTGCTCAAATGTCACCTTCTTAATAACTCCTCTTTAAAACTGCAACTCTCCCAAAGCCCTACTACCTTGCTTCAAACTTCTCATCCCTCTCGTCCTTCCCTGCTTTCCCCCAAAGCTCTTGTCACCTTGGCACACAGTGTGGACCAGCACTGCAAGAGGATACACATACAGAAATTGAGGGGATGCATTTGGAAGCTTCTATGCCATAACATCTCTAGCTATAGGATCTCTAAATTTGACATTGCTCAGAAATTCAAATGCAGATGGAAAAAAAAATCAACTGGTTTTTCACCAGAGAGAGTTTAAGAATTATTGTTCTCCCATACTCTGTAAAGTTTAGTTTCCTGTTCGTCTTCCCCCACCCCACTCCTGCTAGAATGAAGTTCCATGGGGCAGGGATTTTGTCTGCTTTATTCCCCACTGACTCCCCCCAGTATATAGAATGGATGTGGCACATGCTGGGTCCTTAACGGCTATTAGTTGAGTGAGCACATGTGCAAGGGAAGGTCTGAGAGGTGAATATCTTTCACTGGACATGGGATGGGATGGCAGCAAAAGTTCAACCACAGGCCCCTGAACTGACCACACTGTTCCCAGGACCAGGCCTTGATGGTCCAGCTGGGGGGCTGCAGGAAAGAGGCGCAGGTCTGGAGCACAGGCCTTTGAAAATGCTGCTCCAAGTAGAGGTACAATGACAGGTGTGAGGGCCAGAGTCTTTCTTGTGGCACAGGACAGGTCCTCCTTTCCCATGAACTTGGGAACAGAAGGGGCAGGGACTGGGAGACAAACGCTTCCACTCCCCAGAAGGCATCACCAACCTCTCCCCCTCCCTTTATTGTGGTGCTCTGGCTTCCAGGGAGGAAGGGGAGGGAGGTTGGCACCTGGCGATGGCATGGAGGCTCTCAGAAAGCCTTTCCCTGGACCTTGCCTGGCTCAGATCTTTATGGCCTTGATCGACAACCCCTGTGAGTTATTCTAGGGACCCTAACACTACAAGGCATGGCTGGGAACTGCTGCCCTGATAACAAGTGTTCCACCCCACCCTACCCTTGCCGCTGCCCCTGCCCCTATCCTTTCCCAGAGGGAGCCCAGGGCTGTCAGGGCCAGGCAGGAGAAGCTCCAGGCAGGTGCGGCCCTCCTAGGGGTGGAGAGAGCTCTGATTCCGCCTGCCGTTCCCATGACTGGGGCTGGCTACTGCCCACGTGGCAGTCAGCGCCTGGGCCTGACTCAGGGACCAGCCATCTGGCAGGGCCAGTTCTGGGCTCACACACCCACCTCCACCTCCACCTCCACCTGCTCATCCACTCCGCTCCCCAAGCCCTCGGGCACAGCTTCTCCTTCTCTGACCTGAAGACTCCACCCACAGAGTCCCTTTTACCTTCTCCCACCTCTCCCATTTTCAGTGAATGGCGAAGGGGCATGGGTGCCTGGCCAAGGAGGAAGGGCTTGAGACCTTTGGTCAGAATATCCTACAGGGCTACTGTTCAAGCAGGGCCACCTGTGACACCAGCGCAAGGACAAGAGTAAACACCTGTATCATTGAAAAGCTCGGTTATGTCTTTTTACCTGTGGCTCCTTCTCACCCAAGAGGGGTGCGACATTAAGACATGAGTCTTAATGTCTGCTAGCAAGAGCTCCTCCATCCTGCACGCCCCAGCTCTCCTCCCCATCATGGTCCTGTGGGAGCAGAAAGGAAGCTGCAGAGGGGCAACTGCCAGGAGGAAGTGATGTTCAAGCTGGAGGAGAAAAGAGATGAGAAAGGCATTGCGAGGAAAAGGACTGGGATGTGCAAAGGCCTGCAGTTCAAAGAGGCCACAGTGCACTTGGAGCCACTCCTGTGCGGTTTATATGGCTGGGCGTGCACAGGAGGCTGGTGAAATCCCGAGCCCCTGGGAAGGAGGCCTATTTTTCTTTTTTGAAATGAAAGGTCTCACGTATTTATTACAGAACCCAGTCAACCAGCAGGTTCCTAACAGATTCAGAGAGAAAAAGCATACTCCCAAAAAAACACATCCAACTGTCCAGACAGTGGTGACATTTTCAGCTTGACATGGTAACACGATTGTGATCTTCGGACAGCATAAATACGTGTGCCATCTCGTGTGCAATTCCTTACAGACCCAGCTTGGTTCTTCCCCAATGTCTCCTTTTGGAGCTGTACCTGATTTTATTACCAGTTTTCATCCGAATCCACTGGGGAATGGGACGATTTTGCTTTTGTTTCTTGGCCAGGAATTGCTTAATCTTGAAAGTCTTGTGAGAAGACATGGCGAGAGGCAGAGCCAAACACACACTACGATGGTGGAGAAAGAAAGAGAGAGGGGCCTTTTTTCTTTTTAAGTTAAAAAGGGTTATTGTAATTTTCAAGGCAAACCTAGCTGTGGTTTTTGTAGTTAGTCACTCTATGGTTGAGATTTTGGTATTTTTGCCATAATGCAACATGCTCTGAAGATTTCCATAGTACACTGTGTTGAGCAAGCAAAGGCTTCGGAAGAGACACTGGGCAGGGCTCTTTTCAAGGCTCCTGAAGCTTGAAAAGAAGGCCAACCTGATGCAAGAAGAGACAAACCTGTGCAGGGAAATAACCAAATTATTGCCCAACACATCTGGAATGTGCCCCCAGGTAGGAGCCTTTGGACTTGCAAGAGGCATTTATCTCAGGACAGATCATGACACCGGGCTGGCTCAGATTCAAAAGCTGACAGGCCCACAGACTAGAGTAGAATGTGTCCCTGTTGCAATCAAGTGCAAGTGGCATGGCTCTCCAGGGCACTCCGAGAGCCAACTGTCAGATATGCCCCACTCCCACTCCCGCTGGGGGCTGGAGGTTTGGCTGGTGGGTGAGAGCAGGGTGCACATGAAAGTCTATTACAGTTTGGTCCTCAGCGAACTGGTCAGTCCTTTCGTCCAGGCTCTGCGGTGATACCCCCTTCATTCGCCTGGACCCCAGGCTCCCTTTATGGGTACCTCTGCCCTACAGAAGGGGCTGTTTTTAGTGGACATCCAGAACCAGCCACTTCATCTGCAGAAGAAAAACCAACTTCATTGACTTCCAGATCCAAGCCTCACGTGGGAGAGACAAGGATGAACCGAAGTCCTGGGAACTTCCCAGAGCTCCATTCCCATCAGGGAAACACAATGCCCAATGCCCAGGCAGGCAAAGATTTACTGTGAAGCTAACGATCCTTGTAGCTCGGGTGCTCACTTGAACAGGCCCTTTCCAAAACTCTAGACCTAATTTTGTATTCACCATTTTGCATTCTTTTTCTTAAAGAAGGTCCTTTAAATTATACAAGCTTCAGACCTCACAAAATTGGACCCACCCCTGCCAATGCTCCTTGACTCTGGAAAACCTTAGCAGACATGGGCGCCTCAGGGCTCACGGGCCTCCTTTCCAAACCTCAGGACCTCCACCCTGGCAGCCTAGGGAATGAGATGTGGGAGGCTCCAGCTCAGAGCAGATAGTGTTCTGGCTGCAGCCCAGCAGAGGTGCTCTGGGGCTGCTGGGCCCAGGATGGGTGAAAGGGGACTGTCTGCAATAGAAAGTTCAAAGTGTCAGCCTAGGAAAGAGGAGCCGACAAGTGTGAAGGCAGCAGATCCAATAACACTTCTAATTGTGTCCATATGGCCCACTGGTGGCGCATTTGGTGATGACCTGTGGTTGACCACTGGCTTAAAGTAGATGCTGTGATACAAAACACCACTGAATGGTGCACTTCAAAAGGGTGAATTTTATGGTATGTGAATTCTATCTTGTTTGGAAAAATAAAAAGATGCTGAGCGTTCAATTGCTGTGGCACTTCTCCCAAGTGTTAGATCCAGGCATGGCACGTCCAGGAATGCACTGCTGGTTGTGGGGGTTTCTGGACCACCTCCAGAGGGGTCAGTCACTCCCAGCAAGGCCTGCTCAGGGACGACTTCATCCTGGCCAGCCCCTTACTTGTGCTAGGAGATGGCAGAGTGGTACCGCAAGCTTTCCTGTTTAGCTGGAGTTCTTCAGGGGCTGTAAAGTGGCTTTGGCTATCTCTGGGTGACTGGGCCCCATTTTTCTGCCCTTGTCTTGGCATATTTTCACCAAGCTTGCTGAGTTTGGCACATACTTATGCCAGGGGAAGAGTTAACAATTAACCAGGAGGCGAGAGAAGTGAGAGAGGCTGGGGCAGCCACTCATAGGCTGCCCTCCTGCCCTTGGAGCCATGGGCTGCCCCCGAGCCACATCCCCAGCTCTGTTGGTGGAGGCACTGGGTGGAGGCAGGGCAGGCAGGTTAGGGCTGCCCCTCAAAGAGGAACTTGGGCTCCAAAGGGCCCCGCTGAGCCACCTGGGTTCCGGCCCAGGCTCCACCCCTTCACAGATGTTAGACACAGAGGGCAAACACCTACCCCCACAGGGCCTCACCATCCCTGCCACAGCCTGCAGCTTCACTAGTTCTGGAACTTCATTAGACTGCATTTCACAGGGCACCGAGCAGCTCACTCATCCCCTTTCCTGAGAGGAAATGTCACTCAGATGCACTGGTGACCATGTGGCTGGAGAGCACCCATGCCCTGCAGGGACACTAGCCAGAAGATATCGGTGCCCCTCACACCTGTCTCTGGGACACATGGTGAGGCACGCATGTGCACACATGCACACAAATGCACATGCACGTACATGTGCTGGGTACACTGGGACTGATTTCCTATTCTCCTTGGTCTGTGCCAAGGAAACATTAATGTGACTTTCCACAGACTGGATCTCACAGAAGGTGCAAATGCTTTGGAAGCCCCTGGCCAAAAGTACTGGGGTGAGATGGCACTGTTGTCAGGGCTTATTGTTCACAGGTCTGAGTTGCCAAGCTGTCCTTTGGAACTCCCTGCCACAGGCACTGACATTTTGTTTTGGACAGCAAGTCTCAGAAGATGTAGCCATGGGCTGGTGTGGCCCAGGGAAGAGCAGTGGTGGGAGGGTGAGGAGCCCTATTGTTCAGGCTGCCTCCCCGGACCAGGCCTGCATCTCAGGTGAGTAACCTGACTCCAGTTCAGGCCTCAATGGGAGGAAGGCCGGCATAGATGCTGCCTCAGTGGCAGGAGGCAGGCTGGAGGGTTGGGTGGAGGTGTGGCCATGGGGTGGGTCTGATGCCTCTGCATGGAGAGCTCCTCATCCAGTGGGGCCTATCACCATCTGCAAAGTTGCTGGAAAAGTTTTTGGATGTTTCCAATTCTTCCACCTGCTTGTCTCCATACTTGTGGCTGGTAGGCTGGCTCCGGAAGACACCTTCTTTAGGATTTCAACTTAGTTACTCATCAACATGGCTCCTGAGTTCCCACACTGGCCCTGAGGACACTTCACTCACCGCCATGGTGGGGAACCGTTCGACATGTAGGCTGTCTGGTAGCCTGCTGCTGCCTCATGGCCAGCTGACTAATGGCCACATTCTGACGGGGAACCTCAGTGTCCTGCCACACTTGTAGAAGCATAAGGCAGGTATTTTGTTTCTGATACAAGAACAAGCAAGACTGAGAATGGTTTTCTCTTTTTTTGAATTGAAGCAATATGCTTTCCTGAGCATCAGGAAAGAGTGGTGATGTCACAGCAAAGGAGGGAGGCAGTGGCTAAGAACACGCCACGTCCTTGAATGTCCTCTGCATGATGCCTGGCCTTCTGGACGGTTTCGGACAAGACTTTATATGCTAGGTGGGAGTGGGAAAAGGAGTGGGGGAAGGATAAAGCCATCTTGGGACACCCACTCCCACTGTGGATAACCACAGCATGTGGCCAAACAAAGCTGATTAGAACAGAGCCACTTGGGGAGGCTGCCATCTGCCAGGCCCTCCTTTCCCTCCCAGTCTTCAAGAAATGTTACCTATGAAAGGGGAAAAATGCCAACCATATCCTCATTCCAACTCTGTCCTTAATGCAGCTTCACAAAATTCCTAGATTCTATTTTGGGTCCTTGAAGAGACTGGACTATGACTTGGGTGGCCCCCCAAAATCCTCACCCTTTCCCTTCCCTCAGTGCAAAGTCTCACCTGTGCAAAGACATCACTTTTAATTATTTTTTTTAATTAAAATACTGTTATACCCAGTGGAATGCGGCAGCAATCCTGGTACAGGGTGGCATAACAAAACAGCCATGTTTACATTTTAAATATTTACGATAACTTAAACATACAGACACACATCATGGTCTTTGGCAGAAAACGTTCACAGCACAAAAAATACTTTAAAAGAAATACCAAATATTAATCCAAAATATATTAAGTCGTGTTTTTTTTCTTTCACGATATTTTTTGCCTTTTTTTCTCTTTTTTCTTTTTGCTTTGTAAACAATGCACATGAACCAAATGTATTTTTCAGCTTTAAACGGGGGTAGGGGAATTTAAAAAAAATATGCAATTGTCCAGCAAATGCAAATGTTTAAAAAGGAAACTTGAGGAACCATGGAAATAAAACAACACATACCAAACCTAAAAACGATAAAGGAAGAACACAAAGAATCAAGGAGAACTAAAAACGGTAAAGACAAAACTGCTAAAACCCACCCATAGCTCCTGGGGCTGAAGTGAGGGATTCTCTAAGACCAGAAGTCGGAGTCACTGCTGCTGGCAGGCTGCCATGTGGGTGTTCCACCCCAATTCCAAAGCATCTGGTCCTGCTTCAGGGCGCTGGGCATGGGTAGCTTGAGGAGCCAGCCTCCTGGGCACTGTTTTGTGATGGGGGCTCCATTCAGATGACTATTTGACTCTGGTAGTTCATTAACTAGTTTTCAACCGCTTTGCTCCTCTCCCAAACCCTCCAGGTGGGAACAAAGACACTTATTTATGCGAACAAGACAACATCTCCAGTTTCTCAGAGAGAACTGGTACCGGGGAGGGCCACCGAAGCCCACCTGGGGGCATGGCAGATGTCTGTTCAAGGTGGCTCATTTCATCTGGCTCAGGGTTTATGACCAAACTGACAGGATGTCCCAGGGACAGGAGCTGTGGAGCCACTTCAAGAGGCTGGTGGTGGGGGTCCCATGGGCATTTGTAGGGCTCAAGATGGAGGAAAAGGCAGCCGAGATCCTGGGAATCAAGCAGCTTTAACATCCACGGGCCAGGAACTTGAGGAGGAGGCATAACTGGGAGGCCAGTCAGAAGTTTCAGGAACTGTGACAGTAGGAAGAGGGGAGCACAGCCCATGGAGACACATCGGAACCTGCAAGCCTCAGTCTTCTGCTCCACAAGAAAGGGAATTATATACAAACTGCACTGTCTCCCAGTCCACTTAATGGCCCCTAACCCACAGCAGGTGAGAAGGTGAGGCTGTGGCTTCTCCAAGACTAACACCCTTAATAGTCGCCAAAAGATTCAAGTCTTAGTATCCCAGGAAGGCAGTGAGGAACTGAAGAGCAGATGAGGTTGGCTGGAACCAAACTTAGCCAGAGAACAATATGGATGACTTGATTAGTGAACCAGTCTACCTGGTGTCCACGGGCAGCCGTCCTGGGAAATTAGTCCCCCAAACCAACACAGCCCCTCCCTCCCTGCCTGACTGACAACTGGCAGGACAGAGGGAGCTCAGCTCCTTTCTGAGCTGTCAGTTGCTACCCCAGTAGCAGGCCTTGGGCAACAAGTCAAGGCTGAATCCTCATTCTCCATAAGGCCGGGAGGAATGTGGGCTAAGAAGCAGAGTCTTCTGGGGGTGCTGGTGCTCTCATAGCTCTCCTCTCCCCTGGGGTCCTCCTCCTGAGCTCCTGGGACCAGATGGTCAATGGGAATGAGAGTCTGGCTGGGGAAAGGGACAAAGCAGCGGCTGACAGGCTGCTGAAATGGCTGAGAGTGGCACAGGGCAGAGGAGGGGAGAGAATGGCTCAGAGTCCTGAAGCACCACCTCCTTCAGATCAGTATCTCCACCATGTCTGACAAGTCCTGGACTCTGGATGTAGCTACAGAGTCTGGAGAGAGACAAGAACACAGGGACATGGCAATGAGTGTTACTAGATTGCTTTTAAAATCCTGGCACATTTTAAATACAACGATCTTTCTTCACCAACTTTTCCCACCTCTGCTGCCCAGGTTCCCAGAACTTGGCCAACCAGCACAATGCTCTGCACCCTCTCAGTGCTCAGCCCAGCCCACCAACCTCCGATGTGTAAGATGCATTTGTTTCTAACTTTGAACTGGTTGGAGGGCTTAGACAGAGCAATGGAGAGCCTGAGGGAGGGAGGCTGCAGCATTCTTTTCATGCCTGTGGTTTTCTGAGATCAGGAGGCACAGGCAAATATGCAAAGGCCAGTGTGAAAGGGGAGTGGAAAAAGAAATGGCATCTTCTCAGATTTCTCTTTCCCGGACTCTCAACAGGCTTCCAGAGTGCCATCGGCATGACTTGCAAGCTCCATTCTCTTGGATAATCAAATTGGAAATTAACTATGTAGGGAAGACCATGAAAGAGGAGCTAAAGTGCCTCCCATCTGGTTGCTTTCTTTCTGAATTCTGGATCTGCCTCTAATCAGGGTTTCCCATTTCCCTATTCATGCAGCCAGCCACCCCTCATGTTCACAGTGAGGTGGGCCAGGCACACTGCTCACCTCTGGCTATGCAGGGCTCCCCATGGAGTGCAGGCAATGACCCAGAGGGGGCTGGGAAGAAAAGGCTTTGGTGTTCCAGTTCACACCCCAGTGCTCCCCTGGCCCTGCCTAGCACGGAAGTGGGGTCAGGAGGACTTACCCAGAGAGGCTGCTCTCTGGCTACTGCTGCACCCCAGAAGGCTGTCAGGCTCCGGTGGCAGGCAGGTGGAGGTGCTGTCTGGGGGGCCGTCAGTCTGGGTGCTCCCATCTCTGCTCCCGTGTTTGGCATGGGCAGCAGGGGGAGATGTGACCACTGGCTCCTCTGTGGGTGCCCTGTCTGCTGGGAAGGTAGGTGGATGGTTATTGCCACTCCTGTAAGATGTGGCCCTGGTGAAGGACACTGTAAGTTAACTGTCCTTGCTGGGAATTCAAGGTGGAGTGGGCTGCTCTTGATCTGCAAGAACTTTAAGACTAAAAATGCTCCTATTTTAAAATGGGAATAACTACCAGATTGGATTGGCTTCCAAATGTTTTGGGTGGTGGGACCCTTCTTTGTAGATTAAATCTTTCAGAGTTTCTGTGGCATCGAAGAGTGGAGGGGGCTTGCATAGAAGGTGCATCTGCACAGGAAGCTCTATTTTTCTCAGTTCAGTGGCTGGGGCTGAAGCATGATGGAATTTACGGCGATGGGGACTAAATACCCCTCTTCACACTGGCAGGAGAGCCGTGGGCTGTAGAGTCACTGGAGGCAGAGAATAAGCCAGCTCCCCTGGGAGATAATCGGGAAGCCCTGGCTCCCATGAGCCTCAGTTCTGGGAGGAAAGGTCTGGCAATCTATGTTCGGGCCCAGGAGAAACTACCTCTCAATCTATCCCAGCAGCAGCCGCCTCCTCTTACCTGTAGTCAGCCGAGCAGGGGCGTCTGCTGCTTGTCGTTCACTAGAAGAGAGCCCTTGCCAGCCCTGGGTTCCTGCTGCTGCAGCCACGAAGACAGATGGCACCGACTTGGCAGGCCGTAGGGAGCCCTGGGTGGCCTTGCCAGGGTCTCTCCTGGAGCGCTGCTGAAGGACCTTGATCACTGCATCCTTCTCCAGGATCTGGGCATGGAGCACCTTTAACCTGAGGGGTGAGAGGCCATGCCCACACTGTCAGACCCATAGATCCAGCAGCCTCCACCCTTCCCGCCTCATAGGAGTTAGAGGAAAAGCACCCCCACTCCCCTAACCCTGCCAGGCTGGATCCTTCTGTGCTTGTAGCAGGGACCTAGAGGGGACTTAGAAATGGTACCATAGCTCTGGCATTTGATGCTCTTAGAGCCCAGGCTCTGAAAACCACCAGTGCATAAGGCCCTGGGCCCTTCCCACACCAGGAAAGGCAGGCCATCAAGGGTGGGTTCCAGAGTCATCAGATGATAGTGGCGGCACAGCCCTCATCCTGGAGGGCAGCACTTTGGAGAGGGGAGGCAGGGCCCAAGCCCTAAACGGCACCCAACACCTCCACAGTAAGAGTCTCTTGGGTAGACCAAGGACTCGGTATTTCTAGGCAAATGCAAGTTTACAGCGCCTGGTGTGCCAAGCATGCAGGTTCAGCTCAGAAGCAGGAGGGACTGCTGAGCTGTGTGGGGAAAGCGGTTTGTTTATCAGGGATCAAGGGCAGGGCAGTGACTGGACATTGCCACCCGCCTCCCAAACCTCAGGTGCCTGGCCTGCAATGCCGAACCTGCTTTCCATCTCCTGGTGCCTGTGGCCACCAGTGAGCAGACCCTCATTGAAGCTGCTGCTGGGCGAGGGCTGCGGGGAGTGTCGGATGAGAGTGGTGTCACGCTGGGCAGCAGCTGTGGCAGCCGCATCCATGGCAAACTGCCTCATGGCACGTTCCTCCAAATACTTCTGTTCCCACTTGGTCATGTCGGCCTCCAGCGCCAGGATCTGCTCCTCCTTCTCGCGCAGTTGTTCTGACAGCCGCAGGGCGCTGAGTTCTGGGGACCCGCCACTGCCACTGCCACTGCCACCACCTGGGGCGCCTGCCTGTCTCTGCAGAGCAAGGAGTGGAGACCGTTGTCAAGGGTGGAGGTTGGGGTGGGTCTTCGCCTCCACACAAGGACTGTCACTCTTACATGTGCGTGTTCAGCCATACACAGCATACATTTCCCCATCCTTCCTCTACCGAAATGGGGGTACAGCACAGGTCCCCATACCCCTGCCCTGAATTCTATGGCCAAGGGCATAGAGACCAAACAAATAATCCTCCAAACTGGCAAAGGGGGTGCTATCAATAATTATACTGGGAAAATTGGTGTAAATTAGAACAGAACTGGGCAAACCAGGGGTTCAGTCATGCTAACTCTGTCACAAGGGTAGGTTTGGGAGTGGAGAAATAGCTATTTGGTTTGTAAACACCAAGAGTTGTTTACACAGAAGTCCAAAGTGAGGTTAAGCACTATGGATTAGGGCAACCATCTTTCCTCCCAATCTCGGGGAGGCATATAAAAGCTGGCTGGTGGCTGGGCACAGTGGCTCATGCCTGTAATCCCAGCACTTTGGGAGACCAAGGCTGGTGGATGACATGAGGTCAGGGGTTCAAGACCAGCCTGGCCAATATGGTGAAACCCCACCTCTACTAAAAATACAAAAATTAGCTGGGTGTGGTGGCACGTGCCTGTAGTCCCGGCTACTCAGGAGGTTGAGGCAGGAGAATCGCTTGAACCTGGGAGGTGGAGGTTGCAGTGAGCGGAGATTGCGCCACTGCACTCCAGCCTGGGCAACAGAGTGAGACTCCATCTCAAAAAAAGAAAAAAAAAAAAGCTCGAGGGCCTTCTATATCCAGGTTCCTAACTTACTTTCTCTAGAGGTCAAGGATAATATACCCTGCTGCTGCCGAGGACAGGAGTCCCCTGAGGCTGGATGTGGGCCAGGTGGCAGGGCCTCTGCTAAGACGACGAGTGGAAGGGAGCACGCAGCAAAGGTGGAGCAGAGAACAATCATCCTTGCCACCCCGCAAGGGGCCTGCAGCCTAGATCTAACTAGGGGCTCCTGGGGCCTCAGCCCTGGCCTCCAAACTTACAGTCCCCGAGGACGAAGGGAAGCTGACATCCTCAGATGCTGCCCTAGCCTGGACACCTGCACAGGTTTTCTCAGCTCACCTGCTGTGCACGCAGGGCCTTCAGTTCCTGCTCCAGACGAGTCCTCAGACGCAGCTCCAGCTGCTCCCGCTTCTCACAGGCTGCCTGCAGCTGCCCGAGTGCCTGCTGCAGCCGCTCCACTTTCTCCACATAGGCCTGCTTCTTGCGCAGCTCCTCTTCGGCTCGAGCCGCCCGGCCCTGCGCGTTGCCCAGAGCCTGCTCCAGCAGCTCGGCACGCCGCCGCTGGTCCTCGATGGCACCGCGCAGCAGTGCCATCTCTCGCTCCAGCTTCTCTTGCTCCTGCTGCTGCTCGTAGCCTGTAGGGAGAGAGAGGCTTGATCAGTGACAGTGACCACATTGGCTGGCGCCATTGCCTCCTGGGCTCTGTGCTGACCACTGGATGAGCACAGTTGCTTCTCATTCTCTCAACAGTAACACGAATAAGGTACCACTATTAACCCTGTTTCATGGAAGAAGAAACCGAGGCTCAGGTTTAAGTCAGGAGTAAACAACTGGGCTACCCTGCCTTTCTACTGGGACACACTCCCATGGGACAGTCCCAAACACTATCCACTTGTGCCAGGGGCCACCATGTCTAAAACACATCCACAATATCCCTTGAACCTTGTGATGACTAGAGACTGCTGAGGTAGGAACTGTGATGTGAAAACAGATGAGAAAACAGATGAGAAAACAGAGGCTCAGGTGGGCTGTGACATGGTCCTCCTTCAAGTGGGAGAATGAAGGAAGAGGGAACAGAACCACCATGTGCTGTCCACACACCAGGCACTTACGCATCTTATTCCACGAATCCTCCAGCCCCTCCAGGTAGGATTTGGGATCCCCAACTTCTAGCGGAGGAACATAGGAGGTGAATGGTGCTGCCAAATGGAAACCCCAGCTGGCCACACTATAAAGGCCCAGGCTGCCTCTGGCTACGTGGTGAGGCGTTTGTACTTAGAGGCCACCCAGAGCTCTGGGGCTCCTTCTGCAGACCCAGGCCGAGAAGTCCGTTGAGGGCTACATTTCCCTCCACGGTCTGAAAATACCACTGAGATGTGAGCAACCAGGCTCAGGAAGAAATGCAAAGTCTGCAGCACAATGAAAATGACTATGGCCCAAAGATTAGTGTGTGAGGGTCCAGCTATCCTGACTTTTGTATCATTTTGTTAATTATCCAAAGAAACTCTGCTCAGAGGCCCTCTCAGCATGGCCAGGAAAGGCCCAAACCAGACCACAGAGCCCTCCATCTGATGCTCTAGCCTTAAATCCACCTCCCAGGCACCTGCCCCTTGAGAGTCCCAGGCTGCCCCCTGAGGAGTGGCTCAGCTGCCTACCTTGCTGGAGAGCAGGAGGTGGGCAGGGCTGTGGGCCCCTGCTAATGAACCTAAAGGCACTGTCTCTAGAACAGCATTCTGATTCAGTGGAATTTTCTGCCAGAGTGGAACTGTTCTATACTGCACCCTCCAATGCAGTGGCTACTAGACACACGTGCTACTGAGGACTGGAAATGTGGCCAGTAAGATGGAAGAACTGAATTTTAAATTGTATTTATTTTCATTAACTTCAATTCTTGGGCCACATGTAGCTAAGTACCTATCATATAGGACAGTACAAGTTCTGGAACAGAAGAGTGAAGGCTTGAGACCTTGGCATGCGGAAGGAAGGATTCATTTACTCAGGGCCCTGGGGCAGGGTCAAGGAGGACACAGAGGCAACTCAGGTTAGCTCTTGGCTCATTTTGGATTTTTGAAGGCTGAGCCCAGGACGGTATCATTCTGTGGCATGGAGGAAAATAAGGGGAAGTCCAATAATATTGAAACGTATGTGTTTATATTCGCTGGCTTGACATCCATTGAGTGGGGTGGAGGAGCGGCCAGGTTTGGACTCAGGCAGGGAGGACCCTCCCCTACTCCACCTGTGCGTTCACAGTTTGCCCAGGGCCTGCATCTCATTTCAGCCTTAGCGTGACTCTGTGGGGAAGGACTCTGTCTCATCTTATAGCTGGAGAATCTGAGGCGCAGGGAGAGGGGGTGGAGCTAACAGGCCGGTTTCAGGCCTCAAGGCCAGATTCCCCAGGGGGAACGGCTGGCCTAGAGGGGCCAGAAAGGCAGTGCTGGGGGGCTGCGTGGCTTGCCTAGGAGGAAAAGCAGATGGCATTGATGATACTGGCCACACTTTCCTAGTGTTGACTGACCCCAGATAAAAGGGAGGTCAATCAGACACATCTTTCCTGCCTTTGCAATAGCTACTACGGAGCAAGGAAGAGCTGCTTGGGTTTCCTCAACCCTAGGGGAGGGAGGAGGGGCCAGCGGACCCAGCCTTCTGCTTCCAGAGGCTTCCTGCAGCTTTGTCCAACCTCTAAGGCCCTGGTGGGGGCTGGGAGGCTTTGGGCTCTGGCCATCCCCTGCCAACAGGACCCTGATAAAGCCCTGGGCCTGCGGGATCTCGGGAAGGTGAGCTCCTCAGTAAGAAATAAGTGGCCCGGGTGCTGGTGGGAAGAGGACGCCTGGAGGCCAGCGGAAGGCAGGCAAGGCGCCGAGGGGACCCGGGATGCGCCCTGGGCAGCGAGCGAGCCCCCACCTCCACGTTCCAGGCTCCCTTTGTGCTCACCCTCCCTCCTCCCAAAGCCGGGCGAAGGGCGCCAGGCAGCGCGCACGGGAGGGAGCGGCGGGGGGCGGGCCGGGAGCGGAACAGCTCGCGGCTCTGGAATGCCAGGCATCCAGGTCACCCGCGGCTGCGAGATTAATGGCTCCAGCGAGGAGCCAAGAACAGCCCGGCGCTCACTCGCTCCCCGGGGAGCGGAAACGCCTCCCGGCCGGCCCCCCTCTTCTCACCCCCTAGCAAGCTCCCAGAAACCCGCCCCATGGCTTCCTTTCTTTGGCAGAGCCAGGCCCCAAAAGTCCGCCTTCCTCCACAGGCACCCTAATCTGCCTTGCCCTTGCAGCTTCTCCTCCCCAGACTCCTCAGGGAAACCCCAGGGCTGCCCCATCCCCTTTCTCCCTCATTCCCTTTGACTCCTTCCCAGAGACCTTAAGCCGCTGCCACCTCACCCCACCCAGCCAGTAAAGACCAGCCTACCTCCTGCCCCACCCCGTCAATTCCTTCAGTGCTATGTTCCCCCATTCCCTGCCCTAGTCTTTGAACCCTCTTTGAAGGAAGATAGGGGTGCTGCCAGCCAGAGCTAAGTCCTCAAGCTGCTCCTCCATTTGTGCACCCCACACTACTGTTTGTGCCATTCACAGTAGAGTTCCTGTGAAGCCTCAAAGCCACATTTTCCCAGCTACCAACCACTCCCATTCCACTTCTCTGCAAACACCCTGAACGGCAGTAAAGCTCCTAGTAGGAGCTCAATAAATAACTGTTGTTAGTCTCTTCTGATTGCTAGAGCCTCCTGCTGCTGAGCTCAGGGCTCCCTTTGCCACCCACCCCACGCACCCTCTTGAACCACCCAATAACTCCTTCACCTCTGGCTGTCTCTCCACCCCTGCCATCCCCATGGAGCCTCTCTCTCAGGCCACTGGGGCTCCTAATCACCAGTTTCTAGGACCACCCCCCTTGTTCTTTTGAATCTGTGGGAACCTGCTGCTTTCTTAAGCTCACCACTTCTCTCCTGACCTCCCTGCCATGGTACCTTCCTGGGCCTGCTCCCATTCTCTCCTGAACATCTGCCAGATGCTCAAAACACATCTGCTAATTAATGAATGGGCTAGTCAATGAACTTTCCCATTCTTCAAAGATGCTTAGACCGCCCCCTTTAGAATGCATCTGTTGGTTAAGGTCTAGGATCCCATTTTTGGCTGTCTCAAGTGCCTCCACTTGGCTTGCTATGGCCCAGTTCCATCATGCCCCCTGCCTCTCACATTCCCGTTGCACACTCCTGACCTTTCTGCTGCCTGGAACTCCCTGGGAAGCTCTCAGACGACCTTTCCTTCTTCACCTCACCTGTGTTCAGCGTTACCTTGCCTCCCGCACTGCCCAATGCACTGCACTGAAGCTCAGCAAATCACTGCTCCCTGGCTTTCCCTCTAGTGTCAACTGATCTTCTTAATAGATACACAACTAGATCCTATTCTTCTTTGGAAGCCACTTCTCCCCACTATCCCCAGATCCAGTCTAGTGTTGGGCACACAGTAGGGAGTAAACCTGCTCCTAAAGTACTGCTTTGCAAGGGGGAAGGCCAATCTTCCTGGTCCAGAGGGTGTGCAGCAGTCCCATTGCCTGCACACAGGGCAGGATTCCTAGTGAGGCCCCTACTCACTCTGAGCAAGCAGCTTGGCCACCATGTCCTGACTGCCGGCCTGGGCCTCCTGTGTCTTGCTTGCCAGGCGGCGGTTTGCAGATTCCAATCTCTCTGTTCCAAGGGAAGGAAAGATGTTTAGTGTCAGGTGAAGCTGCCAGCTTGGGATTTTTCCTGACGTCCTATCAAGAAGGGGCTGCATCCTCCACATTGGGGATGGGCCATGAGGAAACCCCGGCTCAGCTCAGGGCCCAATGGGAGGGAGCCTCCTCTGTCAGGAGCCATCATCTGGGCCACACGATGGGAGCTCCCTGAGGGGATCCGAGACCCACTACATAGAGACAAGCATCTCTCTATCAGGGCAGCTCCCGAGGGTCTCAGCCTGGCTCTCTGAGTTCATCTGCACTTTTAGCAGGTAATAGATTCCCAATTTTTCTCTAGAACAGAGGAAGTAAGCCCTCTGCAGAGGCTCTCCAACCTCCACCTGTGTGACTGGCTCTCACCTCTAAGATCCCGGTTGAAGTCTTGCAGCCTCCTCATTTCACTGTCCATCTTGTTCCTCATGGTCTTCTCCAGGGCCTCGCGCTTGGAGGAGGCTCTGGTCAGGCTCTCGTGGGCCTCAGAGAGCCGTTGGATTTCGCTTTCCAGCTGCAAGAGGCAGACAGCAGAGCTGAAGGAAGGTGAGAGCTCCTAGGGAGTGATTCCAGGCTGACCCACTACTCTCCATCAGAAAGGGTGACAGCTGAGAGGACACCAAGCAGGAGCAAAACCTCCAGGTTTTGGTGGGATGACTATGGGGGGATGATCAGAAGCTTGTAGCCTCCAGAAGTAGACTGGACTGCTGGGACCAGCAAGCAACGGTCCATCAGCTGCCCCAAGGACCAGATGCTGAGTGAACCTAGGGCCAAGTACTTTGGAAGTAGCTGCCTGCAGGGTGACTAAACATAGCTTCCCTGTGCCCAGTGTCCAGAAGGAAATATTCCACTTTTGGCTGGCTTCCACCAAGAAACTGGGTACGGTTGACCAGAAGTGGGCACCAAAAGACTCCAGCCATGTTGGGGTGTTTTGACCTAACTTGGACACCACAGGATAGTCAAGGGAGGCCTGAGGCCATCTGCTAAAACTGAGCCTCAGCAGAAAACTGGTAACCCTTCACTAAAGAAGCAGGCACCAGGTCTAAGCCTGAGCCACCTCTGCCTGGTCCCCCAGGCATCACCGTCCACCCAGAGGGCCAGCTGGGCCCCGGCTGCTCCTCCCACTTGGCTGCTGGCAGGTTCCGCACGTGCTCTTAGCTGGCCTGTGATTCCAACAAGTCTTTCCAAGAGGAGAAGTTTTCTTTTTCGCCAGGGCTGGCCTGGAACAGACTTGCTGTTGTGTGGGGGACACAAAGGGCTCTCTGTGGGAGGTGTCCATGAGAGGGGGTGTGTGCAGGGCAAGGGTGCGAGTGTGCAAGGAGCTGGTGAATGGGCTCTTTCTAATCACCACTGGCCAGCAACTGCTCATGCTCCAGGCCTGCTCTGCCAGCCTCTCGGCTGTTCCCCAGCTGTCTGGAGTCAGCTCAGGAGGGTGCATGAGGGGTGAGGGAGGTGGAGAACAGAGGGATGGGGGAAATCAAGCCAAACAGTTTTCAGGCTCCTCTGCCTCTCCTTGGACTACCCACTCCCCAGGTAGCTCCTCGGGGTCTCTTTCTGGTCTGCCCCTCTGAAGCCCCGGCAGGGCCTACCTTCTCAATCCGGCCGGCCTTCTCTGCAGAGCTCTCCAGCTCCCTCTGCAGCCGCTCATTGTCCCTCTGCAGCCTGGCATTCTCCCTCAGCACGGCCTCCATCTGGGCCAGGTGGGCACTGCCCGAGGTGGCTGAGGAGGCCTGGGCACTCACTGGCCCCTCCACAGCAGGTGGGTTGAGGGAGCTCAGGGGGCCATGGCCAAGAGCAGCTGGGTGTGGGGGAGGGGGGTGCTCCTGGGGTTGCTGCAGGTACTGGTACTGTTGCTGCTGTTGGAGGAACACAGGCGGCACCTGGGCCTGCAGGATCCTGGGGAACAGAAGAGATGGTGCTCAGAGACAGCACAGACCCTTATGGCTCCCACCCAGAGCAGCCCGGAATCGCCCCATTCCTAGGCATACTGGGAAGATGGTTATTACTCATAACTAATGTATTATTAAAATTGCTGCAGATAATTATTCAACCCTCCAGTGGTAGGCAGGGACCAGTGGGGAAGGCCTTTTCCAAATGTTTCTGCCTGAGGCTCTCAAGAGTCAGACAGCAGAGCTGGAGGGGATTAATGTCAGGATGCTTGTTTCATACCCGCCTCACAGTGGCTGGGGCCTTGGGGATCAGCCTGAGCAATCCTGGGCCTCCTAAGCAACTAATGCTTAAATACGTCATCTTGAAAAATGCACCCTGACACTTCTAGTCAATGGAAGGTTCTTTTTGGGGCTGGAGGCCATGTCAATCATGACTGAGCACATAACCTTCCAGGCCCCAGGACAACTTGGTGGCTGGGCCCCAGCAGCAACCTTATGTCTATTACATGAGTGGCCAGTTTCAAGACTGCCAAAGCAGCACTCATTTTCTCCTTTCTATTTCAAGTCCTGCTACCCCCAGCCCCCACCCACCCAGAATCATTTTTAGAAGACTCCAGTTAAGGTTAGAACAGTGAGACAGATGTCAGGGTAAGAGTCTGAGCTCTAGAGTCTGACAAATAGGGCTTTAAATCCCAGCTCCAGTTGTTTAACCTTGGGCAAGTGCCTTAGCCCCACAGACAGGGCATTGCTCTGTTGCATCATGAGGGTCTCTAGCCTCGCCAGGGTTTGTGAGGATGATGCTATGTAAGGCCTGGCAGAGTGCGGGGCCGGTGCTGGGTGGGTGGCAGGTGCTCCTGTAGTGGTGGCCCATCCTCCATCTCTTCTAGTAGGAACCTCGGTTTACCCTCAGTTTAGAGAATAAATGTGGCCCAAACTCTGGGTTTCCTTGGGAGTAAGGGCTGCCTCTGGACTACTGCAGTTGCTGAGTTCAGTGGACAATGTTCTATTGGCCTCTGGCACTGGTGTAACATCACCCATAGGGCTCCGTATTGAGGGAAGGAGCAAAGGGCGAGAGGCACGGGGAGTCCAAGAGCCTTTTTGGGACCTTGTGATTCCCAGCGTCGCAACTGCCTCAGTTTCACAAAGATTCTTCCAAGTCCCAGAAGCCCCGCAAAACCCAAATTCTCCTTCTAGGTGCATCATGTCAGCACTCATGCACACCCAGCCTGCCCCTGCTTCCTGCCCCCATACAGCCTATGGCCCCCCTGCTCTTCTCAGGACCCTAGGCTAGGAGTCTAGCCCCAAGTTCCTAACAAATAATCTTCATCGGATCATCCGAAAGGGGATATTGGGCAGATGTATTTCTCCTACTATCTAAGATGGGGCTTCCAGTAAGAGCTGGAAAGAGGGTCCCCACTGGAGTGCTCAAACTCTCCATTCCATTGCTAAAATGGCCATTCTCAAGGTTGCTTCAAGAACTTGCTCCCCCCTGCACTGGGCCAGGCAGACACAACTGGCATTCTTTGGGGATGACTTAGCTCTGAGAAAGAATAGCAACTCCTTTCCCTTCACACTTGCTTTCCTTTCTCCTCGTCCTCTCCCTCCCCCGCTTTTTGTTCTCCTGCAAACAGTCTACTTCCTTGCCACGATTACTATCTTTTCCTGACAGAGTTCAATAAGGCTGGTCCAAAAGAAGAAACCACCACTCAGCTTCCGAAACTCTTCCTGACCGAGCCCTGAGAAGGGCGATAAGGTGCGAGTCTGGAGGGGGTGGAGGCTGGAGAAAAACCAAGAGGCTCCATCCTCCGGTTCCGCCATACCAACCCCATCATGTCACACATTTCTCGAGAGCAAGGAAAGGCCGGACGGTGGGAAAGTGGGTGACTAAAGGAAAACTCAGCAGGCATGAAAAGAACCAGACTTTGACCTTGGGCCACCAGAGGAAGAGTCTGAAATCCTTGGGGTCCCTTGGTGGGGTTTCTTGGACTCCCACAGGGGGAGATGCAGCAGTGATGGCTGTGTCTGCTTCTCTGAAAAGATGCGGGCCAGATGAGAAGCCTGAGGTGGGGCCTTGTTTCTAGGAACATACATTTCTCCAAACTCTCTAGACTTCTTGCCTCCCCCAAGTCTTCCTGCTTCCATTTTGGCCCCTCACAAACCATGCTCTGCGTGGTAGCCAGAAAGAGCACTTGGAAAAGGAAAACCAAATCACATCCCCCGAGGGCCTCCCAGTATACTCAGAATCAAACTCTAAGTCCCTGCCCTGACCCCGCAGCCTCTCCTGAGCCTCCCCAGAAAGAGGCCCACCTGGACCCAGAATCCTGTCCCGCTGCAGGCTGCAGATGCAGGGAGCGTATGGCAGGAAATGGAGAGGAGAGACAGGGAAGCTCCTGCCCTGGTGTAAGATGCAGAGACGTCTCTAATGAGGCCACCGGGCCTTTCCAGCTTCTAGTTAGGAATGCCTCCCAATAATCATAGAAGGCAAGTTGCTCACATTTTCTTAAAAAACCTCCAGAGAACGAGGTCCCACCTTCTTCCTACTTAACTTGGAAACAGTTTGGCAATGATTCCCAACCTTGCTTTAGGAAGTTATTTCTGAAATCTAACCTTTAACCGCCTGTTGCGATTTGTGTCCTCTGGGGACGGTAGTTACTGGAATGCTAAAGCTCAGCAGACAGTGGTGCCTATCTCTGAACTAAGGCAAGGGACGCCACTAACTTCTTAGGGGACCTCAGTTACGTCTCTCTTCTCTGCCAGGCAATAGCTCCCCCTTCTCAGGAAGGCTGGAGGTGGGGTGGGGATCTGGCCAGCTCTGACACAAGCTGTGATCTTGAGGCTCTCCTCCCTGACAGCCTGTGCTGGAGGAAAGCCAGGAATTGGAAAGCCCAAGGTGGGGAGAGTTACCTGACTTCAGCGTGCTGGAAGTGCGGGCTGCCGCGGGCACGGTACCGAGGGTCAGTGACAGCAGTGGTGGTCTCATGAGCTAGTACAACGTGAGGGTACTGAGGTGGGGGTCCTCGGGACTCTGGGCCCTCAGCAGGGGGGCCCCTCAGTGTGGGGCCCTGCTGGCTGCGGGCCAGCTGTGGGAAGCTGTGGGAGGAGCTCATGTGGCTGGGGGCCCGGGCGCCGTTCCTCTCCAGGGACAACTGCAGGAGCCGTTCACTCAGCGAGCGCACGTGCCCGTGCCTCAGCTCCCGCAGGGCCTCATCCTGCCTCCGACTGCCTCCGGGGGCCCCACGGGGATCTCGGTCCCCCGCATGTGGCCGGGGCCCCACCTGCTGGGCCGCATAGTACTGCGAGTGGGCTTTGGCCTCCTCATAGGTGGGCAGCTCCTCTCCCTTGCTGGGCTGTGGGCACAGCCGGTAGAGGGTGTTCTCTGCCAGGTGGTTCTCACCGCCCTGGTGCTCCTGGCCCTGGGGCTCCTGCCTGGTGGCTTGCTGCAGCACCTGACTGTCCTCTGGTGCCAGGATCTCCAGGGAGGCCTGGGGGCTCCCTGTGCCCCCAGTTCCTGCCCCACCCCTCAGGGCCTGCTGCTGGATGGCTAGCAGCGTGCGTGTCTCAGTCAGGTTGCCATAGCGCAGCTGCTCCTGGATGAGGCGGTGCAGGACTGTCCCCGAGGAGTCTTCCAGTGTCCTCATGCTTCTTTGGCTTGCACACAGCTGCCTGGACAATGGCCGGTGGCACCTGGCCCCAGAGCACCTAGAGGAGGCGGGGGAGAGAGAGAGAGAGACAGAGAGAGAGAAAAGCAATCAGTGGGAGTCCATGGGAAAGGAGAAGGTTTTCCAGGATTTCCATTATTACTCTGGTGGAAAGCATAAAAGTGAAGAGCAGGGGTGGGGCGGGTCACATAAGCTTGGATTCAAGTACCAGTGCTGCTATCTACTGATTAAGACAAGTTATCTAACCTCTGAGCCTCAGTTTCTCCACCAGAAAAATGCAAAGAATTCTGCTTGACTCACGGAGATGAGAATAAAAAGAGCCAGTGGCCTGTGAGCTCCTGGTACAGTGAAAATCCTGGTAAACAATGACTGTGATAACATTCATGGTGACTTACTATTCCTGGAGAGAGACAACAGGAAACCAGAAGATAACCCACCAGGAACCACCGCCCATACAGCCAGCTACACATCAAACAGCCTGATGGGCAATTCCAAGGCAGGCCTAGTTCAGATCTAACCACTTAGCTATTCAGTCTAGGGGTGGATGGGGCCCCAATTTATTGGCAGGTGATAAAAAATGCATGCAGTCCAGTAGAAAAGCCCTAGGCAAAAGGCCCCCAGGACCCTCTACACTGAGGCATGCCAGAGCCCAGCCTTGGCACAGTCAACCTACCACCCTCTAGCCCGCTGAACCCCTGCCCACTTTTTTCACTCTCCCTGAACCAGAGAGCTCCTGGAGGATGGGCCTGGGCTCTGCTTCATCAAGGGCTGCTGACAGAATGAATCTGGGGCTCCCTGTCATGGGATGACCTTGGCAGTCACTCCGCAAGGTTAACGGGAAGAAGGAGGAATTGCACCTGAATTGGTGAATAAGGGATGAATAAAAATGCTCCAAGAGGACAATGGTATTGTGAGATGAGGCAAAAGGGTGCCACCCATTAAGGTTAGTGGGTCAGTCTTTGTGCTGACAGTAACTGCAAGAGAGCTCCAGGAAAAAGAAAGGATGGCACGATGTCTTTGATTTTATGATTATCCTCCCCAACACACACACACACACACACACACACTTGCTACTTGGAAAAGCCCCCACTGGTCCTCTAGCATCTTTCTTGACATCAGTGTCAAGGAAGCCCATCTTGACTTGGGCTAACCGGAGAAGTAAGGGGAGGTTGTTGGTTGAGAGACCTGGGGCAGAGGAGAGGGGACTGTGAGCCTAAAGTGCTCGGAGATAATATCAGAGAAAGGATTTCCCTTCTAAGTCTGGGCTCCCAGTGGCTCATGGACTGGAAAGCTGCCTGCCTCTCTCACCCAGCTTCCCTTCCACAGCCTCTTCCAACACAAATCTCCAAACTGGGTTCCAGGGAAAACTAAACAGAATCCACACTGCCACAGGTCCTGTGTGTATGGGCAGCAATTTGGGGGTGGGTGGGAGGAATATGGCCCCTCCTCTGCCACTAAACTAGCCCTAGTGTCCTGCTTCAGTTTGGGCTATGGCATGTTAGCAGAGAGAGCAGTCATTCCCAATCCTTCCCTTCTCCCCACCCCAGGACTACAGCTGCCCAGAGGTGGGGAGTGGGGGATGAGTCTGGAGGGCACCTCTGTACCCATCCTTCCTGGCAGCGAGTCATGCACTCGCCCCCGCCCCCACACACAACGAGGGGTAGATGTGCAAGACTCCGGAGCTACCCGAGGCAAAGCAAGCAAATGGGATTGAATTCGCACGGGATTCAGTTCGCCCTGGAGTTTTATCTGCGGGCATTTCCTAAGATAATCACTCTCTGGGCCGACTCCCACAGAGGCAGGGGAGCGGCAGGAAGGAATGCGGAGCCTTCCCAACAGATTCCAGGCGCTCCACAGTGTGCCCGGACTGGGAGCAAGGAACACCTCCAAGGCCTCTCATCGCGAATTTGTCCCGGCCAAGCCCCTCAGATTCACGTCCTTTCAGACACCAAACGCCTGAGCCTTTACTAAAACCTGCTTCCGCGCCCCCGGCCGCGCCCCTCTGCTGCGCTCGCCCTCTGCGCTCTCTGAAGGCCGCCTTTCTAAGCCAGCGCGCGTCTCCAGCCTTGGCCTGGGATCCCGCTCGCCTAAGGAACCAAAGTGACAGTCTCCAAGCTAGGAGACTCTCGCACCCCAGCCAGGGCTCCCGCCCCACCACGAGCCCGGGCGGACCTGGAGCACCGAAGGTCGCTGGTACGCCTGGGGCGAGCCGGTGAGGGTAGCCCGAGGCCCGGAGAGGTCTTTAAGCATCGCGGGTCCGCCTCCCTCCCTCTCGAGCCCTCTTTGTTTTCCAAATACTCTAACGCTGACGTCACCGGGCTGGACAGCAGGCTGCATTCTTTCTAAGTGAGAGCCAATTCGTGGCTCCAGAGAGGATTTTCCAAGGAAGACAAAGAGGAATTCTTGGACTAGTTGGGGGCAAAGGCACCTGTAACCCCCACCTAACCAAATCAGCCCGCAAGACCCTGCAACTTGAGCTCCAAGCGGCGCCTCTATCCCTGTCCCCCGCCACCCCCACCCCAGCCGACCCGCAAACCGAAACACCGTCGCTGTTCTCTCCGGAGTCGGCCCTCTCCCCTCTCCCCCAGCCCCAAGGGATCCGCGCGCTTCTAGAGCCCCGCAAAGCCCAGGGCGCTGGGCTCCCCGCGTGGAACGGCTCTTGCCCAGCACTGCGGCTGCCTCGAAAGGGCGCACTGCCCCCGAGGACGCTCGATCCTCGGGGCTCCGACTCCCGGAAAAGGCCGGGCTGCGCGGAGACTACAGCTTTGGCTGGGGTACGTTTCTGTGGCCTCGCGCGCTCTCCCGAGCGCGGAGCAGCCTTCCTTACCGCTGCGGCCCAAGGGTGCCCGGCGCAGTCAGTCACCACAACCTCCGGGTCGGCCCGGCTCAGCTCGGCGGCTGCGATGTGTTCTCGGCCGTGGCGCCGACGCTCTGGCTGTTCGCGCCCCAGCGCTCAGCCCCAGGGTCGGCCCGCGCCGGAGGCGGCTGCTATGCCAGGAATGTGAGAGTTTCAGGTTCCCCCTCGGGATCAAAGCGAACCACAAATAACCTCTCAGCGCGCCGCCCTCCTCCGCCCTCCGCCTCCTCCCGCTCCCTCCTCCCGGCCCCCGCCTTCCTCCGGGGAGGCGGCGCTGCTGGCTGAGCGCCGGGCCGGCCCCCGAGCTCCGCTCCTCCTCGCCCAGCGCCCTCCAGGCCGCGCTGTGACCGCCCCTGCCCCCCCACGTTTTGCCTTGGGAGCTGCTGGAGACAATTTAATCCAACTCGGCTTATTATCGTCTCTACTCCCAGTCGCCGACCCGCTCTCACCCTTCATCCCTAAACCTATCGACCGGACGACAGCAAGGGCTGTACCACGCGTGTCCCGAGGTTGCTGCGGGAGGGGGCTCCGGCTGTGTGTGTGTGTGTGTGTGTGTGTGTGTGTGTACCGGGGGAGGGGGGAAAAGGAGGAGGGACTGCAAAGACATCCATGTCCTCTGGGCTGGGACAGTGCCCCGGGCGAAGTGAATGCTTCCAGCCACCCAGCCTCTTTCCCCTAACCCCCGCTGCTTTCACCCCCAGCGGCAACCTTTGAATTGCAGTTTTGTTTACAAACACCTTTGCCAGCTCTTTTACGACCTGTCTCCACAGGAAGTGTGAATCTGGGTTGGAAAATCCGGTCAATTTGACCCACCTACCCAACTGAATCACCCGTCGTCAGGCGCTCTGTCCAATTCTTCCCCAAGGTGATAATAGGCGCCCCTTTACTCAGAGCGCAAGGTGTGCCACCGTTGGCTTTTCGCCCAGTCATCCGATTCAGCCCTGCCAAGCACCCTTCAACGGCGTTCTGTTATCATTCCTGTGTTATAAATGAGGACACCAGGGCTCAGAGAGCTTAAGCAGCGTGTCCAGAGTCACACACAGCGAGAACCAGGTAATCAGCCAGGGGGCTGCTTGGTTTCTTATTCTCAGAACCCCTCCCTGGCTATCAGAATCCAGGCTCCCTAGATGGACAGGGCAGACGCTGGGAGCCCTCCTCTATTCACCTGCCCTGTCCTTGTTTTAGTCTCTTTTTTACCTCCCCATACACCCCTGCCAGCCAGGGGGTTTCCCTTGTACCCACTTCGGTGGCTCCTGCGTGGAATCCTCTCCTCTGCCCCCAGGACACTTCCTCTGCTAGGTGGAAACCCCTTCTTCAGAAAGCCTGCTCTGACACACTCTCCCCGTTCCCCACCACACAAGGCCTCTCTACAAGTCAGTTGGGGTGAGGTGGGGGCAGTCGGGCCCTGTCCACCGGGATAGTCAGGGCTGATTTCTACCCCTGGCTAAGTCCTGCCCTCAATATGGAGTTTGCAAGTCCCAAATTCACTGGAGGCAAGCAAGGGCAAGGAAACTCTGCAAGCTTAATTGCCAAGGACATTGTTAATTTTTAACAAAACTCACAAAAAGTGTGTGTGTGTGTTTTTTTTTACTTAGAAGCCAAATACTGTGTTTCAAATAGTGATTGAATCTGAGATGATTGAGCAAATGGATCATTTGTGCCAAGCTAAGGGATATTTGGCTTTCCAAAGATCCCCTTACAAAGAGAAGCTGTGATCAGTATACCACTGTAGGCAGGAATTTTAGAAGTGAAAGGAAAGAGGTCTCTGAGTGGCCTTACCTTATGGACAGTATAACTGGTGGAGGCAGGGGAGTGGGTGTGGACATGCGAACTCTGGGGCTGTGAAATCCAGGGAAACACGGCATGGTACAGTCCTGTCTTTCAGGCATTTGGGAGGATCCCTGACAAAATGTTTGACAAATATTCTTGAGATGGTTGCAGAAAGGCGTCAGTTCAAGGCAGCTAGAGTGAAAGAGGTACACCTTGGAGCCGACAAGCCTGCTGCGGAGCCACACAGGCACCCGTGATTGCTAATTTCTGTCCCCAAAGGGACAGAAGCGGGAGAAGGATCCCAAAACCTAAATGAGAAATATGCATGTACTTTTATTTTTCCTTTCCCTTTCTCTCTGCAGAAAGAACAGAGGGCACGATCTCTCAGGCACGGGCTGCTGAGAGGCTCCGTGGAGCCTGCCTAAGCTGGTGGCCATCCCAGCTCTACAGAGTGGTTGGTTGAGAAGGTGACCACCGTTGAGATGTGCCAGAGGCAGGTATGCACAGGGGACACTGGGCAGGCCAGGCTGCTTGCCTACGAATCTATCTTCGCTTACAGCAGAGGGGAGAGAGGCTTCTTAGTGAGCCAGTGCTTTCTTCTTCCACTTTTGTCTCAGTCTACTTTGTCCCTTTCTCCTTTACCTCCTCTCTTCCTCCTGCAGGTTATGATTCTTCCCAGATGACAATGTGGCTGACTGGGTCAGGAATCCTACCCAGGAAAGATGCAGAGGTGACCTAATTCTCAGAGTAAGCCAGACTGGAGGCCTTTGCTCTGGGAAGTGTAGCTCCTTGGGGTGTGGCTGTATCATAGGTGTGTACAGGGCTTAGCAAGGGATTCAGGCACCCACACCATCACCTCTCCCTAGCCCGGGTCCGGGTCTGTGCCTGGTTTATGGCCTCAGTCTGGCCCTGCAGCTGCATCCCACTGCACCCAACCAGAATATGAAAGTGAGCTCTTGGTGGGACCCTAGTAGCCTCCTCTCATACAGCTGGGAAGGAAATGTTCCCCTTACTTCCCAAATGGTTGCTTAGTGGAGGAGAGCTCCAGGGTGCAGGTGGCAAGATCAAAGGATGACTGTTAGTTGTGAAATTCACTTTTCCAGCTTCCTCTGGACACTCCCTCTGACAGGTTATGGGAACAAGAAGCCTACTGGAGCACGAAGCAAATTCATAGGAAGAATCTGAACATTAGGATGGAAGTTCTAGTGCTCCAGTTCCAAGAGCAGAAGACCCAAGTGGGGGCCTTTCTTCTCTTTGTCCTCCTGCAAACCCCTGTCCCCCCTTCACTCCCTTCTCCACCCCTCCCTTCATCACTCCCTCTAGGTTTTCTCCCCCAAGTCTTCTCCTTCCACTGCTGCCCCCTCTCCCTTTCACTCTCACGCTTCAGGTCTGGAATCTCCATTAAGCACAAAGGGCTTCACGGGGTCTGTGTCTTTAGGGGTTAAATCCTCCAGAGTTGGAGCATTTATGAAATTAGGCCCCACAATGGTTTAGGTAAGAGAATGTTGTCCTAAAGATGCGGCCAGGCACAGTGGCTCACGCCTGTAACCCCAGCACTTTGGGAGGCCAAGGCGGATGGCTCACCTGAGGTCAGGAGTTCGAAACCAGTCTGGCTGACATGGCAAAACCCTGTTTCTACTAAAAATACAAAAATTAGCCAGGCATGGTGGTGGATGCCTGTAATCCCAGCTCGGGAGGCTGAGGCAGGAGAATAGCTTGAACCCAGGAGGCAGAGGTTGCAGTGAGTTCAGATAGCGCCATTGCACTCCAGCCTGGGTGACAGGCAAGACTCCTTTTCAAAAAAAAAAAAAAAAAAAAAAAAAACAAAGGAAGAAGCAGCCCTGCCTCTCCAAACCGCACACATTCCTTGAGTCCCTGGCCTTCCTCTGTGGCCCTTTTCTTCTTTCTGGTGCCCCTGCCGACCCAGGGCTAAGAGGATTCCTATGAATGGTGAGGTTACACAATGGGCAGGGAGCTCTGAACCATGCTCCCATTTCCTCCCCTTTTTCTAGGGTGTGTAACTGCCCAGGGCCTTCACAATTTCCAGTCCTGCATGGAAGACTTGTCTGGATATTGGCAAATACTTGGATGAAATGCAGGAGCGCACACTTGAGTTTGTTTTTGTGTGGGTAGCCATCAGACTGGGAAGGAATGGGGTGAGGATCTAAGAATGGGCACATTCTGACAGGTGAATAAAGACCATTTTGAAATATCAGTGTAACCCCAGACACCTGCCTTTTCTGCAAAGCTACCTTATACTGAGTGAATACTGATATTGTGGATGTGCCATTGCTGCCTGGAAAGATCCTCTGCTCTTGGCAAGAGGCAGCAGGGAACGTGAAGAGGCCCCTGAGTTTGCAGGAAAGGGCCTAGGGCAGGGTTTGTGCCTGCTGGGGCAGGGCTGGTGTGATGGAAGAGTGCCCCCTAGTGAGTCACATCTCCAGTTGCTGGGGTCAGCTCAGCCCAGGGCTCCCTGGGTGGGTCTTGGGTCTGAGGTTGGGGGTGAGGGTAGGGGGAGGGGAAGGGATGTTTGGGACAGGATTTCATCCTGGGACAGGTGTCTCTCAGACCTCTCCAAGAGTGGACTCATGGCTCCAGTTGTGTTTCGGCACTTTCCTCCCATTTCAGCCTCTGCTGGGTTTTCACGTGGTCTTTAAAGAGATACCATCTTTAATATAAACAGCCTCCTATCATTGACATGGGAAAACACCTTGCATTCACTCACCCGTTCACCCTTCCATATATCTATTCCGTCATGTATTTTATACCTTCAATCAACAAATATTCCCTGCGCACCTGCTCTGAGCCAGCCCCTGTGAGTCAAAGGGGGCTTTCCTTCTTGCAGGGCTGGGAATGCCCACTGGGTGCAGGGGAAAAAGAAACAAGTACACTACAAAGTGGAGAGTTACACCTTGAAGGAAGGGAGCATGGGCACAGGGAGGTAGTCATGACGGGCTTCCTGGAGGAGGTATTTCTCAAGCTGAGTGCTGAAGGCCGAGTTGAACAGTGAGGTGTTTTCCCCAGGCTGGCATCTGGAGAACCTGCACTAGAAGCACAGATCCCTGGTTCACTAAAACGGTGAACTGTTGAACCATTCTTGGATGGCCATTGATCTCCAGTCATCCATATGTCCCTGCCTAGGAGTAATCCTGGAGGGAAGGAGGACTACAAAGGCACATGGAAACTTGAGTGGAGGGTGCTGGATATGTTTACTCTCTTGACTGTGGTGTACATATGACAAAACTTACCAATCAAACTGTGCATTTTAAATAGGTGAGTTTATTATATATTAAGTATACCTCAAAAGAAAAAGGGGACAAAATCAAATAGTTCTGTAATGTAAGAAAGCAATCCCCTGTTTTACTCTTCCCCCCTCCACCAAATTCCATTCCAAAGAGACAATTGCTTTAAACATTTTTAAAATTTTATTATTATTATTATTATTTCTTGAGATGGAGTCTCGCTCTGTCACCCAGGCTAGAGTGTAATGGCGCGATCTCAGCTTACTGCAACCTCTGCCTTCCGGGTTCAAGCGATTCTCCTGCCTCAGCCTCCCAAGTAGCTGGGATTACAGGTGCCTACCACCACGCCTGGCTAATTCTTGTATTTTTAGTAGAGATGGGGTTTTGCCATGTTGACCAGGCTGGTCTCGAACTCCTGACCTCAGGTGATCTGCCCACCTCGACCTACCAAAGAGCTGGGATTACAGGTGTGAGACACCATGCCCTGGCCTAAACTTTTTAAGATGTTCTGTGTTTACATTTGAATTTCTATAGAATATTCTTATTTTTCTTCTCTTAGTATGTTTCTGCTTTAGGTGTTATCTACCTCATTCCTGCTATAGAAGATTAGGATTGTACACCACACACACATCTTTCCTTCATCCTCTTGACATAGCTACACAACATTTTTGGTTAAGTTACTATCCAATGTTTATATTATTGTGACTATGTAAACATTGTTAAGAACAGAATCATATACTGTGCTGTGATTAAATTTTCTTTCTTACACAACTTTTGTCTTGATTGAAGTTAAACTTGGCCTCATTTTTCATCTGCTTGGTGTTCTACATATTTAGCATTAAGTTGCGCCAAAATCGACACACATAACTCTAAGTTTTCCTCAATGAATGTAGACCCACTGGTGTTGTATCAGGTCTATCTCTCGTGGCATCCCACCTGGAGAATTGGGATGATACACTCTCTGGTCCTACCAAACAGGTTTCATCCTCAGATCACCCTCCATCTTCACTGTGGTCCTTCCTCTCAGTTCTCTTCTGTGTGGTTCCTCATTTCCTGGGTTCGTTTTCTCCCTCTTTCTGGGTTTACTTGTCTAGTCGCTTTCTGAGAATGGATCTGCAAGAGGCAAATTTTTAAAAAACCACTTGTGTCTCAAAGTGGCTTTATTCTACCCTCATACACTGTTGATAGTTGCCTAGGTATAAAATTCTAGGTGACAAAGAATTCTCCCTCTGTATTTTGAAAGCATTGCTTCATTGTCTTCTTGCTTTTGGTGTTGCTATTGAGAAAAATAACGTACTTCTGACTGATGATCTCTGGATATAAACTGTTTTCTCTTTTTCTGGAAGCTCACAGGATTTTCTCTGCATGCCTGATGTTCTGAAGTTTCCCAGTAATGTGCCTTGATAGTTTTTATCCTTTATTCTGAGTCTTTGGTGAGCCCTTCAATCTGGCATCTCATGTCCCTAAGCTCTGGGAAATTTTCTCAGATGATTGAGTTGTTACTTTTCTCCAATTTATCAGTTCTCTCTTTTGGAACTTCGATTATTTGGATATTAGACCTCCCCAAATGATTCTCCAACTTTTAATTTTTTTCCTATTATCTTTTCTTTTCTGGGAAATTTCTTCCCTTTTTAATTTTAACCCTTCTATACTTTTGCTGTCATTTTGAATTTTCAAGAGCTGTTTCTTGTCCAGGGTTCTTTTTTAAAACATCATCTTCTTGTTTCATGAGTTAATTATCTTCTCTTATCCCTCTGGGGGTAGTAATTATAATGAAAATTATTTTCTTATTCCGATCTTCACATTTTCTCTGTTTCCTTAAAGTTCATTTTGTTCTGTTTGTTTGTTTTGGTTTCTGTTTTTTTGTAGTTAAGGCTTTCCTCAAATGACTTTGATTCTTGGCTGTCTGATCCTATTTAAGAATGAGGCAGTTAGCAGCTGACGGAAGCCCTGTGTGGGAGCAGAGCTGGATTCTTGGAGGGTTTCACAGAAAAAGGGTGGGATAGGATTCTGGCCCTAATATTGGGGACCCCAAAGTAGAAGAATATGTAGGTCGTTTCCCTTGGGCCAGCAAGATTTCCAGTGAAGAATCCTGTGAGCCTCCTGCCTGGAGGCTGGCAGATGAAGCAGAGTGAGGAGGGGGCAATGAAGGGGGTTGGAAGGAATAAGCGTGACCAGGACCCCACCACTGCCATCCTGCCTTTAGGCTTTCCAGATGATAACTCTCCAATTTGGCAGCGAGGAGGGATATGGAGGAAGGGGTTGATCTTCCCTTCATGAAGTGAGGGAGAGGATCTTGGAGCGTGCTCCCCTTCTTCAGGTTCTTACTCACAGCCCTGTTTTGGATCTCACCCTGGCCCACTTCAAAGAGGTGTCTGGTGCCTCCTAAGCTTGTTGGAGATTCTTCCCTAAACGTTCAGCAGGGAGAGAGGAAAGAATCTCGTTTTTCTGCTTTCCCCTTTCCAGAATTTTGTTGACATCCCTCTCCTGCTTCTCCTCTCCTGCCTTCTTTCGCTGAAGGGTTTGGCTTTTTCTTTCATCTCTTGCCTTCCAGCAGGCGGAGTTTGGGGCGGAGCCAGGGTGAAGGTATTCACTCCTCGGTTTAGCTTCCTCTTTCTTTTTCCCACTGAGGTGGCTCATTCCAGGCCTTGTCAGGACTGGTGTGGGCACCTGGGCCAGGAAGCTGGCAGGCTCAGGGCTGTTCGTCTGGTTCTGCCACTTCAGGGCTTGCTTTCCATGCTGCGGGCTGGGCTCCCATACATTCGCCAAGGATAAACCCAGGGGTGGGGATGCTTCTGTGAAGGCAGTACTCTGGATGGACTCTGTGCTTCAGCACTCCAGGGCCAAAGCTAGACCTTCCAAAGAAAAACTCGAGGTCCTGGGTTGCAGAGGCCCAGGGCTAATCCTAGGACCCCAGGGGGAGCATGATGCTCCCTTCAGACACCACCTTGTCTTCACCAAACCTGCTTATCCAGGAAAAGGCTGACCCAGAGCTGCCTTTGGGTGTAATTGGGTAACCTTTCCTCTTTGTATTCGTAGGAGAAGGCGGTGGGAGAGAGCTCTGCCTACTCCAGGCCCACCTTTTGCTGTCTTCTGAGGGCACAGCTACGCTTCAGCCCCTTTGGGAAAGTTCTGCTCTTTGACCTGGCAGGGTTGGGGCTGGAGTGTCTCTTAGGAGATATGATAATGTCTGCTTATTTTGTGCAGAAGCCCTCACAGTGTGTTGTGTGGGCACTGGTTTAAAATACCAGGGAGATTCCATAATCAGTGTTCTTCCTTAGAGATTCACAATGACACCGATCTCTATGAAGAGGCTGAAAATTCCTGCAGGAAAGAAACCACGTATTTTGTTTAAGGCACCCACATAAGTGAAGACAGACTGAAAGAAATTCGATGATCTTAAAGGATATCAAGCAAGAGACAAACTGGAGTACGGAGCCTAACATCCTAGTAGAGAATAAGATGGTTCCAGTGTTGAAGACCACGAATAGTACAGTCTTAGTTAAGATAGTCATTGGCTAAACTCTGTTGGGGATCTGGTGTTTCCTGGTTCCCCAGCTTGCTTTCTCAGACCTTTTTGGCAGGACCCATCTTGCTCACCCCAGCACAAATCCAAAGTGACTGGCGCAGGAGGAGAAATGGAATCCAGCACTTGCACAGAGGGGTTAGCCCTGGAGAGGCACAGAGAGTTTTGTCCTAGGAGTCAGAGGGAAGTATCAGAGAGACGTAGACTAGGCAGAGATGAGAGTACAGGAAGATGGGAAAGACAGGGACCATGGAGTAAGAGCAATTATTAGTGTTTCTTTTTCTTTTCGAGACTGAGTCTCGCTCTGTCACCCAGGCTGGAGTGCAGTGGCGCGATCTTGGCTCACTGCAACCTTTGCCTCCTGGATTCAAGCAATTCTCCTGCCTCAGCCTCCTGAGTAGCTGGGGCTACAGGCACATGCCACCATGCCCAGCTAATTTTTGTATTTTTAGTAGAGATGGGGTTTCACCATGTTGGTCAAGCTGGTCTCAAACTCCTAACCTCGTGATCTACCAGGCTTGGCCTCCCAAAGTGCTGGGATTACAGGCATGAGTCACCGCACCTGGCCGCAATTATTAATATTTTTGGATGGTGTTGTACCTGCATTTTTAGTAAGCTGTGACAATATAAAAGGATGTAATAAAATTCAACCATTTGGGTGTATAATTTGAGAAATTTTGGTAATTATATGCAATTGTATAACCACAACCATAATAAAGATTTAGATCATTTCCATCTATTTGTTTATTTATTTTTATTTTTTGAGACACGGTCTCACTCTGTCACCCAGGCTGGAGTGCAGTGGCGTGATCTTGGCTCACTGCAACAACCTCCATCCCCCAAGTTCAAGCACTTCTCTTGTCTCAGCCTCCCAAGTAGCTGGGATTACAGGTGCGCATCACCATACCCGGTTGATTTTTTTGTATTTTTAATAGAGATGGGGTTTTACCATGTTGGCCAAGCTGGTCTTGAACTCCTGACCTCAAGTGATCCACCTGCCTCCATCTCCCACGGTGCGGGGATTACAGGCGTAAGCCACCACGCCCAGCTTCTCCATCTATTTAAAAGTTTTCTTGTTACGCTTGCAGGCAAGCTCCTCCCTTGACCTCCAGACCCGCCTCCCAGGTTCAAGCGATTCTCCTGCCTCAGTCTCCCGAGTAGCTGAGACTACAGGTGCCCCCCACCACGCCTAGCTAATTTTTGTATTTTTAGTAGAGACAGGGTTTCACCATGTTGGCCAGGCTGGTCTTGAACTCCTGACCTCAAGTAATCCACCCACCTCAGCCTCCCAAAGTGGTGGGATTACAAGCATGAGCTACTGTGCCCGGCCCAGACTATATTTTCATTTATTTTTGTGAATAGTTTGGAATGGAATTGCTGGGTATGTGGAAAGTGTATGCTTAACTTTGTAAGACACCACATGATTTTCCAAAGTGCTGTGCTGTTATACATTCCCATCAATAACGTGTGAGAGTTTTAGTTGCTCTTCATCTGTCAACACCTGGTATTGTCAGCCTTTTAAATTTTACCCATTCTAGTGGGTAAGTAATGGTGTTTCATTATGGTTTTAGTTTGTAACTCTCTGATGACCTGTGATATTGAACATCTTTTCCTGTGGTTATTGGCCACTCACACATCTTCTTTTATAAAATATCTGTCCAGGCCAGGTGCAGTGGCTCACACCTGTAATCCTAGCACTTTGGGAGACCAAGATGGATGGATCACTTGAGGTCAGGAGTTCAAGACTAGCCTGGCCAACAAGGTGAAACCCCGTCCCTACTAAAAAAATACAAAAATTAGCAGGGCGTGGTGGTGTGCGTCTGTAGTCTCAGCTGCTCAGGAAGCTGAGGCAGGAGAATCGCTTGAACCCGGGAGGTGAAAGTTGCAGTGAGCCAAGATTGTGCCACTGCATTCCAGCCTAGAGGGCAGAGTATGACTTTGTCTCAAAAGAACCCCAAAACCAAAAAAAGTATCTGTCCAAATGTTTTACCCATTTAAAATTTTTTTTTTTTTTGAGACGGAGTCTTGCTGTGTTGCCCAGGCTGGAGTGCAGTGGCCGGATCTCAGCTCACTGCAAGCTCCGCCTTCCGGGTTTACGCCATTCTCCTGCCTCAGTCTCCCAAGTAGCTGGGACTACAGGTGCCCGCCACCTCGCCCAGCTAGTTTTTTGTATTTTTTAGTAGAGACGGGGTTTCACCGTGTTAACCAGGATGGTCTCTATCTCCTGACCTCGTGATCCGCCCGTCTCGGCCTCCCAAAGTGCTAGGATTACAGGCTTGAGCTTGTTTTACCCATTTTAAGAAAATTGAGTTGTTTTGTTTTTAATGAATTGTGAGAGCTCTTTATATATTCTGGATGTAAGCTCTTTATCAGATGTATGTTTTGCAAGTATTTTTTTCCCAGTCTCTGGCTTGCCTTTTCCTTTGGGTTGGAGATGGGCCACTTACTCTCTGGGTGACCTTGGACAAGTGACTGCGACTTAGCTTCTCTAAGCCTTGTTTTCCTCATGTGTAAAATAAGAATTTTAAATGTTGCTTAGGGGTACCAGCAACTCAGGAAGCCAGAGGAGCTGCAGCAGCCAGGCAGCCCTGCTTCACCAAGGCTCTTGGCACCACTTGCTGCAGGCACCTGGCACGCACCCTCTCCACCACCAAGACACCCAAGAGGAAGGTTAGCTCAGCTCAGCCAAAGGGTGGTGAAGGAAGAGCCCAAGAGAAGACCTGCAAGGTTGTCAGCTAACCCTAAAGTGGAAAGGAAGCCCAAAAAGGCAGCAGGAAAGGAGAAATCTTCAGACAAAAAAAGAGCAAACAAAAGGGAAAACAGGATGAGGTGGCTAACCAAGGAGCCAAAGAAGCTTTACCTGCAGAAAATGAAGAACTAAAAAAATGAGGAGACCCCAGGCTCTGATGAAGCCCGGAGAAAGAAGCTGACTCTGATTGATATTATCTTCCCTTTCCTAGCAGTGGTCTCTGTCCCTCTTCTTGTACAATCTAGAGGAATATTTTTATTAACTATTTTATAAATGCATGTTTTTTAGCAGCTCCAGAAACACTTTCAAGAAGGAGGGAATCCCTTCTCATTCAACTTCTAAGTGTAAACGCTTTTTTTTTTTTTTTTAAAGGTAAAGTAATTTGCTGGTTGTTTATTTTTCGGTATGGCCAGATAATAGTGGCATGTTGATTACAGAGGGGCTTTGACTGTCTTGGTTGTCAGCTTAACATTCCATAGTTGGGGATGGGTCGTCTATACCCTATAATACAAAGCATCCAAAATGCAATTTGCAGTCACAGTCGTGCACTTACTACTTTTTAAACAGTTTAAATTACTTCTATTCCCACGTTGTTTATAAGTAGAATTGTTAAAGAAAACCGCTCCTTAATGATGGCGCTCCGTGTCAGAATAGTGTGCGCTCGGGAACATCTTTGGTCACGGTAGTCCAGTTTTCCTGATAACTTTGGTAATGTGCTGTGAAAAGTTGACCATTTGAGTATGTGGTATAATATTAAATTATAAATTTGCAGAAATTATGAGGTAACAGCTTATCAACATTTGAAAATATTGACAGTTGATATCCTCTTAAGGAATATTTGCCTCTAAATTTTAAGCTGGAGAGTCACTGGAATAACTAATAATTTTATTTCAGAAGTTTAAATCATTGCAAATGATATAATATTTAGTAAAAACATTTAAAAATAAGGCTGTTCAAGTGCTCTTTTAAATGTATCATAGGGAATCTGAATATCATCCCAATTTAATACCCATCCATATGCTTTAGAAAAACAATACATGAAGGAGTTCTTTTTAAATAAGAATCAGAAATTCTAGTTAGTTCTTTTTCTCCTTGAAGTTGTATTTCTATTCTCTTCCCCCATGAAATTTTTTACTCTTTATATATATAAATATATATAATATTTTACTCTTTATATATAATATATATACTTTTTTACTCTTTATATATAATATATTATATAAATAAATAAAATATATATGTGTATATATACATACATATAATTGCCAGCCTGCCCTACAGATTTCAGACCAATCAATCTCGACGACTGCATGAGCCAATTCCTTAAAATCTCTCTCCCCATTTTATTGGTTTTCTTTCTCCAGAGAACCCTGATTAATACAGTAGCCAAGCTTATATTAACTGTTTTTTCACATTACAGGCAACATTCTCCTAGGATTTTGGTGAAAAAGGAATACATTTCTTGTCTTTAAGGCCCTGAAATTTTGGGGTCTGTTTATTACTGGTCTTACTCCATGCTAATACATGTATTTACTCTGTGATAGATATTGTCCTGGGCACTGGGGATGATAATGTTCACCTCCAAGTTTTGTTGTGAAAATTTAACAAAAACTTATATGCGGGAGCCCTTAGCTTAGAGCTGGCACGTAGCAGGTTCTCTGTGTTAATAAGCTAGTTTTACAAGTGTCCTTATGTGTGTAAGAAGCCATAAGAAGCAGCCATATGGGGATGGCTGTGGGTGGAAATAATGTGCCACTGGACTGATCAGGAGCCACGGACAGAGGGGAGACCCCTGGGCATACAGCCTGCAAATGTGGTAAGGATACCCTTAGCAACTTGCTCTTGGTTTGGTTTCCTCTCTAACTTCTCTTCTATACTGTCTCAACACTCACCTTCTTTCTGTATTAGTTATCTACTGCTGTGTAACAAACTATCCCAAAACTTAGTGGCTAAAACAACAATAAATAGTTATAGCTCGCAGACTCTCTGGATCAGGAATTTGAGAGTGGCTTGGCTGGTGGGGGTTCTGCCGTGGGGTCTTTCAGGGGGTTGCAGTTGAGGTGTTGATTGGAGCTGCAGTTGTCTGAAGTATTCATTGAGGTTAGAGGACCCACTTCCTAGGTGGCTCACTCACATTGCTCGCAGGTTGGCGCTGCTGGCTGTTGACTTGAAGCCCCAGTCCTTTCTCCTCTTTGAACATGCATCTTTGGGGAATGCCCTGAGTCGCCCCTTTCTTTGCCTGGGAAACTCAGTGTATCCTTAAGGTCTCAGCGTGGTGCTCACTGGGAGGAAGTCTACTGAACTTTTGGAAAAGCCAGCTGCCTATTAGGAGTAATTCCATTTGCTGAGTTCCTAAATAGCTTCAATGACAGCTTTCAGGTTGACTTAGGAAATGTCGGAGCCCTTGGCACACACTAATAACTTTCATTCTGCAGGACCCCACTGGTCTCATGGGTACGATCCACCAGCATGGCCCTGAAGCTAGCTGCAGGAATGTCATCTGCATCTGCAATAGGTGGAGGCTCAGAAGAGACCAAGCTCTCTCCACAATCTCCCTTCCCTCCTGAAATGGAGTTGATCCTTCACAACTGGGTCCCCTGTGCCCTTGTAGACCTCTGTCTTCACACCCAGGACAGGGCTTCAGTGATCTTGTTTCCTTGACCAACTTCTTACTAGATGCCTTGCAAAGACAGGGGGTTGGGCCTTTCTCATCTCTTGGCACCCGGCACTTAGTAGCTGTCAGTAAAGACTCATTTTTCTCTACCCCTATTGTCCCCACCCTGGTCCAAACCACCACTTTCTCCCTCCTGGTCACTGCAATAGTGTCCTCACTCATTTCCCTGCTTCCACTGTTGCCACACTTCAGCCTGTTCTTTGCATTGTAGCTGGAGTGCTCTTTCAGAAACATGACTTAGATTATACTGCTCCTCTTCTTAAAAACTTCCCAAGCCTCTCGGAATCACATCCAGAATCCACCCTTTTCTGCACCTCTCCTACAGCTCTCTTGCCTGGTCACTGGGCTCTAGCCACACTGGCCTTTTGGACCCAGACCTGCCAAGATCCCGCCCACTGCAGGGTTTTTGCACCTGCAGTTCCCAGCCTTAGGACTCTGGCTCCACATCTTCTCATGGTTGGTGCCTTCTCTTCCTTCCTGTCTGATCTCACACATCGCCTCCTCAGAGAGGCCCCCATGACCACCCAGCTTAAAACACCCCCAGCCTCGGGCACTCTCTGGCACACCACTCTTCCTGTTCTCTGCATAGAAACAAGTCATTTCATCAGTAACTAATTATTTATGTGAGGGATTGTTTCTTTATGGTCAGTCTACCCTCAACTGAATGTCAACTTGATTAGGAGGGACTTTGCTTTGTTCCCAGTGCCAGGCACAGTGCCAGGCATGTAACATTGACATAAATATTTATTGGATCAACAAATACAAAGAAGAAAGGGAGGCAGGAAGAGAAGAAAGGGAAGAAAAGAAGAAGATGGAGGGAGGCATAACAGATCAGGAAGGCGCAAATGGAGGGAGAGGCTCTTAACCGCCATAGTGGTGAAGAGCCAGGGTCATTGCCTCAGTCAACCCTAGTGGTGTGTCATCTCGATCGTGTGATCACTCACGTCTCTGTGCCTCAGCCCCTCCTTTGTGAGATGGATTTTCCCTCACAGGGCTGTTATGAAGATGAAACAACATAACATATGTAAATACTATCCTGGTGCCTGGCACTAAAAAAGCACATGATTAATGGGGTAAGAGAAAGAGAAAGAGAACACAGTCTCTTCCCCGCACACTTACTGGGCAATTCGTTTGCTCTCCCTCCCTCCCCGCCATTCAGGGGACTGGAGCCCTGGGGAGCATCTGAAACCCAGGGTCAGCCCTAGTTGCATGTCTTCATGTCCTGACACATGCTGGGGTCCAGTCTCCACCCTGTACTGGTGGCTGTCCTGTTTATAGCCAGCAGACTGCAGTGGCTGAGCAGTCAGACTCCAGCTGGGGTTCCCTGGGAGATCTAATGTCCCCAGCACATTCCAGACCTGCTCCCTTGGGAGGCAGTGCCAAGACAGCATCTTCCCTGCCGCCTCATTTCCATGAGGAACAATGGCTAAGGAAGGAAGGTCAGGGGATGGAGAGTGAGTTGGGGGGTAGAATGGGATGGGGGAAGGGGAGAGAGCCCTTGGTGTCTGCAACTGCAAAGCCTTTAATGCTGGAGACCTGGCCGGCTCATTTCCCCCTACACTTGCAGCTGCCACCCACCTCCGGGCCCCCCCAAAGCCCCTCTCAATGACATAGTCAGAGGAGGAGGAATGCTCAGCCCAGGGATCCCAAGAGGAACCAACTCTTCTTAGGGGTCTTTTCTTTTTACTTCTGAGCTGAAGGTACTCTCTTCTATTCCTACTATTGCCTGCATGTTAGTCTGATAAGCAGTCACTGGAAATGGTGGGACGGGTCTAGGTTGGGGGATTGTAAGGTGCTGAGAACAACTCAGGAAAGCTTCTCTCTTCTCTTACTGGCTTTTCCACCTGGAACAAAAAGATGAGCCTCACTCTCATCTTGTGCAAAATTAGCATCGTAATAGATTGTTGTATATCTAATGGTTCCCAGCACCTGCTCAATAATTACCTTCTCATGGAGCAGTTCTTTAAATTCTCACCTCTCTTCACCGCAGTGGGACCTCCCATGTGCCAGGTTTCCCTCACTAAGACTCAACGGCAGTTCTGAGCCAGCAGCACCCTCTGCCAAAGCTGTTCATGAGGATGAGTCGTGTTCTCTGGGAATATCTCCTCTTGCTTTAGGATGAGAAGGTTGAAGCTTCCTGTCCTTGTCTTTGTCTATTATTCACTCCCTTGGGTCTTTTATCAACATCATCCTTTAGCACAACCTTCCCTGATCACCTTATTTAAATAATAACACACTGTAGTACTGTCCTTTTTCCCCATTTTTTTCCTCCACTGACTTACTACCATTCTACCTATTATTCATCTCACTTATTTATTGTTTTGTTGTTTGTCTTCCCCACTGTAATGTGAACAGCACAAAGTCAGGGAGTTTTGCCTGTTTTGTTTGTGTCTGTGTCCCCGATGGCTAGAACAATGTTTGACACATAGTAAGTGCTCTATAAAAATTTGCTGAAGGAGTGAAATGAACTCTTGGACATTTGTTTTTGTCATGGGATGATCCATATAACATTTCGTTTGGTGGCTGTCTACAGGAAGCCACTTTCCCCCCCCCAACTCATTTAAGGTGCTTATAAAGTACCCTAGCAATATCCCTCTGAGTCTGAGAAGCAGGCACTCACAGGATATGCATGTGGCTGGTCCCAGTCTGCTAAACTCTTTTGTGGTCTGAGTGGTCCAGTGGGCTCATATCTTGCAGTGTGGTCACACTGTGATTATTATCAGTTGCAGGTGGAATGCAACTCAGTGGATTCAACTGGGGTGAGGTTAGTATCAATCAGTGGGTTTTGCAGGTGTAATGTCCTAAGCCTTGTATATTAGGAATCATGTTTGGCCATGAGTATTGGACACCACACTAAGAGTGGCTTAAACTTAAGTTAGGGATTCATTTTTCTTCCATAATGCATGAAATCTGCAGGTGGGTACTGGGACTGGTGTGGCAGCTCCACGGCATCTTTAGTGTCCCAGGCTCTTTTTATCTTTCTGTTTCTCCTTTTTTTGCCCACAGCTTCTAGACTTAGCCTGATGGTTGTTAAGATAACCACTGCACTTCCAGCTATCAAGTCAGCCTTCAAGCAGTAAGAGGGCCAAGATTAAGCAGAGCAGGCAAAAGGGTGCCCTGAGTTAATCTCCTTTAAAAAAGACCCAGTCTGGCAATCTTTGATTTTAATTGGGACATTTAGCCCATTTATATTTAGTGAAATTATTAATATATTAGGGTTCAAATCCACTATCTTACCATTTGTCTTTTATTGATTTTACATATTTTGTTTTCCTTCTTTCTTGCTTTCTTGTGGATTAAGTATTCTTATTATTCCTACCCATTTAGATTATTAGTTATAGTTTTCCTATTTTTTTTCCATGGTCACTCTAGAGATTATAACATGTAGCCTTGACTTATTAAAGTCTTAGCCTATAATCCCAGCACTTTGAGTGGCCACAGAAGGAGGATTGCTTGGCCCAGGAGTTTGAGACCAGCTTGGGCAATACAGGGGGACCTCGTCTCCACAAAAAATTTAAAAATGAGCCAGGTGTGGTGGTGCATGCCTATAGTCCCATTTACCCAGGAGGCTAATTGGGAGGAATGCTTGAGCTCTGGAATTGGAGGCTGCAGCGAGCCGTGACTGCACCACTTCACTCCAGCTGGGTCAGCAGAGAGAGAGCCTGTCTCAACAGCAACAAAAAGTCTAATATAAATTAATAATTTTGCCACTTCCAGGGCAATGTAAAGACTTGAGAATACTTTAACTCACTCCCCTCCCATCTTTTCTGTTCTTGGCATGTATTTTAATTTCATATATATTTTATTTTATTTTGAGACTGAGTTTTACTCTCTGTTACCCAGGCTGGACTTCAGTGGTATGATCTTGGCTTACTGCAACCTCTGCCTTCCAGGTTCAAGTGATTCTTCTGCCTCAGCCTCCCAAGTAGCTGGGATTACAAGTGTGCCACCATGCCTGGCTAATTTTTGTATTTTTAGTGGAGATGCAGTTTCGCTATGTTGGCCAGGCTGGCCTTGAAATCCTGACCTCAAGTGATCCTCCAGCCTTGGCCTCCCAAAGTGCTGGGATAACAGGTGTGAGCCACAGTGCCCCGCCTAGTTATATATGTATTTTAAACCTCACAAAATATTATTACTATTCTTTTACATATTGTAATGAGTAAATCATTTGGAATTATTCATCTATTGACCCGTTTTATTGCTTTCTATTCCTTCCTACATCTCCGTGCTTCCTTTTGGAGTCATTTCCCTTTTGCTCCGTGTTTCCTATATCTAGATGGTAACAAAAGCTTCCCATTTTTGTTGGCTGGAAAAGGTCTTTATTGCAACCTTCTCCGCCATTTGCGAAGAACCAGAGTACCATGGGTTCCAAGGTAGGACACTGTGAAGAGCTGGAGGATGTGCGCTGGATGGAAAGTTCACATTCCTTTTTTCCTGGGCATGAGAGGCATCAAGTCAAGCCAGTGTTTGGCTGAAGTCACAGGCAGCTATTTGATTCTGACTTGGACCAAAAAGTCAGATCTGGCTGTGGTCCAATTTCCAAAGGGGAACTGCTCTTGGCTGTTCCTCTTACAAATCAGATTTTCCCCTAGGCAGCTGTGGTGTCAGAATCTCAGTGTCCAGCCTCACTCTGAGCATGGTGGTGTGGAGAAGGAGGATCAGCGGGCCAACCCAAACTCTGCCTTCTCACCTACATGATGGAATAACTTTCTAAGGCCTATGTTTTTCCAAGCGCAACTCATTTGGAAACTGCTCTCTCCTTGTATTCCTCAGATAAGCCTCAGGCCTGTTTGGATAGAAGTGAATGGTCGTCAATGTCCCTGGCTCTGACCATCTCTGGGCAGCTAGAGCGATCCTGGCTGGATTTCTTAGACCCCTGTTGGGGTCTGGCCCAATGTGAATGGGTGGACCCAAGGATCCCAGAGTGAGTTGGGCCATTCAAGGCTTCTCCAGCTGGTATTCCTGTAGCTTGTGGCCCCAGTTCCCCAATCCCTACATTCTCTACTCCAACTCAAGTGGGAGAACCACACCAAGGTAAATGGTAGGACAAGAAGGCATTAGACTGCTTCTTTCCCCACCTCAAAATCACAGAGGTCCCGCCTGCCAAGGTGTGTAACTGCCTATATTGAGGATGTAGGAAAGAAAGAAAACAAAGCACAACTTGTCTCTGAACTCTGACTCTCTCTATGGGCAGGAGCGAAGTTAGAATGCAGCTTTGGTGAGCTGCTAGTGCTTAGCTATTTTTTTCTACAGGCTAAACAGAGGAGCCAAGAGCCTTTCCTTCTCTAAATTTTGTTTTGCTAAGTAAAACAAAAACTCATTCTAGACTGTTCCTTCTGTCTATAACACTCTTTCCCTAGATAGCTCATGGCTCACTCCTTTACTTGCAGGTCTCTGCTCAATGCTGCCTTCTCAGAGGTCTTTCCTCTTCACCCTATTTAAAGCTACAACCACTATCATCCCCACCTCACCATTCACCCTTAAACCCTGGCAATTCCCCAGGTCCCTCCACTGCTTTATTTTTCTCTGTCACTATCTTACTCCATTTGTGCGGCTATAACAGAATACTTTAGACTAGGTAATTTATAAAGAACATAAATTTATTATCTCACAGTTCTGGTGTCTGGGATGTCCAAGATCAAGGCTCTGGCTTCTGGTGTGGGTCTTCTTACTGTGTCTTCATATGGTGGAAGGTAGAAGGGCAAGAGAGAGTGAATCCATGTCTGCAAGCCTTTTTTTTTTTTTGGAGACAAGTCTCATTTTGTCGCCCAGGCTGGAGTACAATGGCGCGATCTCTGCTCACTGCAATCTCCACCTCCTGGATTCAAGCAATTCTCTTGCCTCAGCCTCCCAAGTAGCTGGGACTACAGGCGCCCGCCACCACACCTGACTAATTTTTTGTATTTTTAGTAGAGACGGGATTTCACCATGTTAGCCAGGATGGTCTGCATCTCCTGACCTCATGATCCCTCGCCTCGGCCTCCCAAAGTGCTGGGATTACAGGCGTGAGCCCCTGTGCCTGGCCTGTAAGCCTTAAAAAAAAAAAAAAAAAAAAAAGCAGCAGCATTAATTCTTTCAAGAGTGTGGAGCCCTCATGAACTACACACCTCCCATTAGTCCCCAACTCCCTGTACTGTTGTATTGGAGACTAAGTTTCCAATACATGAATTCTGGGAGACACTAAAGCAGTCAACGTGATTTATCATCTGCCTTCACTCATTAGACATCCGCTACATGAGCCCTGGATGCTGTATGTTTTGTCCTCTGCTCTGTCCCCAGAGCCAAGAATAGTACCTGGCACAGAGTTGGCATATGAGTTATTTATTGCTTCATAACAAATTCTCCCGAAACTTAGTGGCTTATAACAACAATGTTTACTAACTTACAGTTACCATGGATCCGAAGTTTGAGGGCCTCAGTTCCTCCCTGAATGGCCAGAAGTCACCCACCCTCTGTTTTCTTTTCTTTTCTATTCTTTTCTTTTCTTTTCAGATGGATTCTCACTCTGTCACCCAGACTGGAGTGCAGTGGTGTGATCTTGGCTCACTGCAACCTCCATTACCCAGGTTCAAGTGATTTTCATGCCTCAGCCTCGTGAGTAGCTGGGATTACAGGCACGCACCACCATACCTAGCTAATTTTTGTATTTTTTTTTTTGTAGAGACAGGGTTTTATCATGTTGGCCTGGCTGATTTTGGACTCCTGACCTCAAGCGATCCACCTGCCATGGTCTCCCAAAATGCCGGGATTATAGGTGTGAGTCATCATGCCCAGCCCACCCTCAGTTTCTTGACACATGGGCTTCTCCATAGGGCAACTCGCAACATGGCAGCTACCTTCATCAGAAGGAAGAAACATTGGGATAGATGGAGAGGAAGAATAAAAACAGGTAGGGGTTACTGCTGTTGAGCAGTGGGTTCTTTCATACACTGGAAAGCCAGAGGACTTGGGCATCAAAGAGCTTGCCTTTTCCACTTGTCACATGCTCCATTTTCAAGATTGGTTAACTTCCACTCTGACTCCATCCTCCTCTTTTGCCCACAAATGCATGCGTGTCCATGACATAAAAATGGGAGGACAATTCATTCCTCAGAGAGGTGAAGAAACTGGCAAGCTTACATACTGGGCTCAGAGGTTTGTGAATTGCTTTCAGAGGAAAAGCTGGGGAAATTTTTTTAATTTTGGGAAAAGCACATTTTTTCCCACTTGCACAACTCAAATAAGGCTGAACACTCCCATGCTGGAATTTTCCAAACCTTTCCATTTCTCAGATGGAGAGGAGAACATTTAGACAAAGCAAAGCCTTGTTTCTAAGGGATAAATGAGCTATATCTGTGGTGTACCTTTTGTAAGCTCACATAAACTTGCATTTCAGGGACACACAAGAGATAAAAACACAGGAGGCACAACCAGGACGGCTGGAGGGACCAAATCAACAGTCAGGAGACCACTGCCTCAATCATGGGCCTCAGACATACTGTGCTATCAGAGATCAGGAAGAGAGTCCACAGGGCTGATGTGGGCAAGGAGGGAGTCTGGAAATGGATGGGTTAGAGTTTCACCTTTGAGTGTGAAGTGTTTGAGGAGGAGGTGAGCATGATAGGTGAGGAACACAGCAGAAGAGGCAGGGCCATTGGAATTTCTGAAGCGTGATCATGTGTGGAGAAGCAGACCTGAATACACAGAAGGTAGAATAATGACAGACTTCTGGATAGGACCTTTCTAAGGTTAAGAGGTAGGATTAGCAGGACTGGCTTTTGGAAGAGAGATGAGGAAAGTACTCAGTTCTGGTGATATTAGCTCATCTCTGGGCTCTTGGATACTGCTGCCAGGGGAACAACAAAGTGCACCCTGATTCTTTGTTGTCGGCTACAAGATTAGGGGAAAACCATCATAGGAGACAAAATAAGAGCAGGGTCACACTAGAACTTCTGTGCAACTTCCTTCCCTGTCCCTCCCAGCTCTGTCCATACCACTTCCTGTCTCTTTGTCTCCTGTCCCAACTCTTTTTCTCCACCACACTTTACCGACACCTGAGACATTGTATGTTCACTTATTTGTCTTGCATATGGTCTGTTCTCCTGGCTGGAATGTAAGCTCCAGGTGCCAGGATTTCCAGAGACTACAAGAGTGCCTGGCACAATAAATATCCATTGAATGGAAGAAGGAGTAGATAATATGGTCCAGGCCTGGTTTCAAAGTGACAAGCTCTGTTGACAGAGTTTGAACTGGTTAGGAGAACCAGCAGTCAATTTGCTCCCATGCCCACAGCCAGGGTAGCTGTGTAAGGTATGAGTGTGTCTTTACCTGCCAAGAATAGCTTGCTCTTGTGGGGAACACCCTCACCTCAGCTGGGGCACTAGGGAAAGCTGCAGGTGACACCGGCCTCCTTCAGGGGTACATCTGTGCTCTTGCTCTCACTCTGCTCAACAGTGTAACTTCCCAGGTCTCTGAGTTTGGGGCTTCTGCTGCCCTGCACCTCTGCACAGTCTGAGCCTCACCTCCCTGGATGCCCATGGATAGCCCCTCTCCCCTGCTGCCCTCCTGCCAGCCTCAATGGGCACCATGGATTGCTTCTGTGTGAGACCCTGGCTGGAAAGGGCAGGCAGAACTGGGGTTTGCTCTTCCCAACACCCACCCAGTCCCAACAAGCACCAAGAAGAAGGGCTGGCAGGGACGTTTCCATGGCTCCATGACCCCGTAAAGTATCCTTCATTTTTCTCACAAAATGAGCCTCTTATTCTTTCGTATATTTTCATATGGTACCCAGAAGCCCCTGGATTTCCTGGCATTTATGTAAAGAATTCCAGCTATTCCACCCATAATTTTCACACACAGCCCCTGCCAATAGGCTTTGGCCATCTGGGGGGCAGCCCATGACCATGACCTGAGCTTGTGCTCCTGAGCTCTGGAGATCTGGTAAGGACCCTGGCTTCCCCGCTGACCCCTTGTGTACTCTTGGGTATTTTTTAAATGCTGCCGGATCATGAGGTTAGGAGATCGAGACCATCCTGGCTAACACGGTGAAACCCCGTCTCTACTAAAAATACAAAAATTAGCCAGGTGAGGTGGCGGGCACCTGTAGTCCCAGCTATAAGGGAGGCTGAGGCAGGAGAATGGCGTGAACCCAGTGAGCCAAGATTGCACCACTGCACTCCAGCCTGGGTGACAGAGCGAGACTTGTCTCCAAAAAACAAAACAAAACAAAACAAAACAGTCTTGGCAGGGCACGGTGGCTCACGCCTGTAATCACAGCACTTTGGGAGGCCCAGGTGGGCAGATCACTTGAGGTCAGGAGTTTGAGACCAGCCTGGCCAACATGGCGAAACCCCGTCTGTAGAGATTAGCCGGGCGTGGTGCCACATGCCTGTAATCCCAGCTACTCGGGAGGCTGAGGCAGGAGAATCGCTTGAACCCAGGAGGTGGAGGTTGCAGTGAACTGAGATCGTGCCATTGCACTGCAGCCTGGGCAACAAGAGTGAAACTCCGTCTCAAACAAACAAACACCCAAGAAACAAACAAACAAACAAAAAACACAACAAGTCTTATTTACTGTTATGGACATAAACTACATATAACAGTTAATTTCAGCATTTCAGTCCTTCCCTTCCACCCCTCTCCCCTACCCCATCCCCGGGCAATCGCTGATCATCTTTCTGTTCTTATAGATTAGTTTACCTTATTGAAACGTTTATATAAGTGGAATCATTCAGTAGGCTCCTTTTTTTGTCTGTTTTTTTTTTTTTTTTTTTTTTTTTTCACTTAGCATAATTCCCTTGATGAGTCCTCCATGTCGTGTGTATCAATAGTTCATTGCTTTCTATTGCTAGGTAGTATGGCATTGTATGGATGGAGCACAATTTGTTTACTCATTTCTCTTTTAATGGACATTTGGCTTTTTTTCCAGAATCATTACTATTACAAATAAAGCTCCTAGGAACATTCATGTTCAAGTATTTGTATGGATATATAGTTCCTTTTATCTTGAATAGTCACCCAGGAAAGAAATGACTGGTTAATATGGAAGGCATATGTCAACATTTAAAGAAACTGCTAAACTACTTTCTGAACTGGTTGTACTATTTTACATTCTCACCCACAACATATGAGAGTATCACTGCCTCTGCCTACTCACCAATGCTTGGTATAGTAAGTCTTAATTTCAGCCATTCTAAATGATATGTTGTAGTATCTCATTGTGGTTTTAATTTGAATTTCCCTAGTGGTTCATGCTGTTGGGCATCTTTTCATGTGCCTATTTGCCAACTTTACATCTTCTTGGCAAAGTATCTGTTCAAATATTTTGTCCCTGTCCCCCTTTAAAATTGGGTTCTTTTTTTTTCTTATTGTTGAGTTTAAGAATTCTTTCTGTATTCTGGACAGAAGTCCTTTATCAGACATATACTTTGCAAATGCATTCTTTCAGCTGTGGCTTGTCTTTTTTATGCTCTTAATAGTGCATTTTGAAGAGCAAAAGTTTTAAATTTTGATGAAGTTCAATTTATCCACTTATTCTTTTATTGACTATGCTTTTGGTGTTGTGTCTAAGAAAACAATCACCAACACAAGGTCATGAATATTTACTCCTATGTTTTCTTCTATGAGTTGTATAGCTTTAGCTCTTACATTAAGGTCTATGATCCATCTTGAGTTAATTTTTATTAATGGCAAAAAGAGTGACTCCAAGTTCCCCTTCCTTCCTTCTTTCCTTCCTTCCTTCCCTCTTTCCTTCTTTCTTTTCTTCCCTCCTTCCCTCCTTCCCTCCCTTCCTTCCCTCCCTCCCTCCCTTCCTTCCTTCCTTCCTTCCTTCCTTCCTTCCTTCCTTCCTTCCTTCCCTCCCTCCCTCCCTCCCTCCTTCCTTCCTTTCTCTCTCTCTCTCTCTCTCTTTCTTTCTTTCTTTTTCTTTCTTTCTTTCTTTCTTTCTTTCTTTCTTTCTTTCTTTCTTTCTTTCTTTCTTTCTCTCTCTTTCTATCTTTCTCTCTCTTTCTCTCTCTCTTTCTTTCTCTCTTTCTTTCTTTCTTTCTTTCTTTCTTTCTTTCTTGCTTGCTTGCTTGCTTGCTTGCTTGCTTGCTTGCTCTTTTTTGACTGAGTCTCACTCTGTCACCCAGGCTGGAGTGCAGTGGTGTGATCTTGGCTCACTGCAACCTTCACCTCCCGGGTTCAAGCGATTCTCCTGCCTCACTCTCCCGAGTAGCTGGGATTACAAGTGCCCGCCACCACACCAGGCTAATTTTCATATTTTTAGTAGAGACGGGGTTTCTCCGTGTTGGCCAGGCTGGTCTCAAACTCCTGACCTCAGGTGATCCCCCAGCCTCGGCCTCCCAAGTGCTGGGATTACAGGTGTGAGCCACTGCACCTGGCCCAAGTTATTTTTTCTTCCTCCTCCTTCTCCTCTTCTTCTTCTTTGTTGTAGTCTCTATTTTGCATATGCTTTTCCAATTATTCCAGCACTATTTGTTGAAAAGGCTATTCTTTCTCTACTGCATTACTTTCTAGCCTTTGTAAAAAAAAATCTGTTGTTCATGCCCGAACAATTAGGCAAGAGAAAGAAATAAAGGGCATCCAAATTGGAAAGGAAGAAGTCAAATTAGCCTTGTATGCAGACAACGTGATTTTATATTTAGAAAAACACAAAGACTCCACCAAAAAACTGATGAAAGAACTCAATAAATTTGCAGGATATAAAATCAGCATACAAAAATTAGTAGCTTTATATATGCAGACAACAATCTGAAAAAGAAATCAAGAAAGTAATCTTATTTACAATAGCTACAGATAATAAAAAATACCTAGGAATCACCTTAACCGAAGACATGAAAGAACTAACTCTTTAGGGAAAACTATAAAACACTGATGAAAGAAATTAAAGAAGACATTTAAAAATGGAAAAATATTCCACACTCATGGATTGGAAGAACTAATATTGTTAAAATGACAATACTACACAAAGGGATTTACAGATTCAATGCAATCCCTATCAAAATACCAATGACATCCTTCATAAAAACAGAAATAACAACCCTAAAATTTACATGGAACCACAAAAGACCTTGACTAGCCAAAGCAATCCTGAGCAAAAAGAACAAAGCTGAGAAATCAAACTAGTTGTCTTCAAAAAGCTATAGTAACTACATCAGTATGGTACTGGAATAAAAGCAGACACATAGATAAATGGAACAAAGTAGAGAACCCAGATATAAATCCATGCATTTACAGCCAACTCATTTTTCACAAAGGTAGCAAAAACATAGAATGGAGAAGGGACAGTCTTTTCAAGAAATGGTGCTGGGTAAACTGGATAACTATATGTAGAAGAATGAAAGCAGACCCCTAACTCTCACCATATGCAAAAATCAAATCAAACTGGATTAAAGACTTAAATCTAAGACCCGAAAGTATGAAACTACTAGAAGAAAATGTTGGGGGAAAAGCTCCATGATATTGGTGTGGGCAAATATTTTTTGTGCAAGACATCAAAAGCACAAGCAACAAAAGCAAAAATAGACAAATAATAGTACATCAAGCTAAAAACTTTTGCACGGCAAGGGAAATAATTAATAAAGTGAAGAGATAACCCAAAGAACGGTAGAAGCTATTTGCAAACTATCCACCTGACAAGGGATTAATAACCAGAATATATAAGGAGCTCAAACATCCTAGTAAAAAAACACAAATAATCTGAATAAAAAATGGGTGATATCCAAATAGATATTTCCCAAAAGAAGACATACAAATGACCAATAAGAATATTTAAAGATGCACAACATAACTAATCATCAGAGAAATGCAAATCAAAACTGTAATAAATACCATCTCACCCCAGTTAGAATGGCTTTTATCAAAAAGACAGGGAATAACAGATGCTGGCCAGGATGTGAAGAAATGGGGAACCCTCATACACTGTTGGTAGGAATGTAAATTAGTATAGCCACTATGAAGAGCAGTAGGGAGGTTTACCAAAAAACTGAAAATAGAACTACCATGTGACCCAACAATTCCGCTATTGGGTATATATCCAAAAGAAAGAAAATCACTATATATTGAATATATCTATTCCACTGATTTATTTGTTTATCTTTGAACCAATGCCATGCTGTTTTGATTATGGTAGCCTTATAATAATTTTTGAAATCAGATGTCAGTCCTCTAACTTTTAACTTCTTCTTCAGGGTTGTTTTGGGTATTCTAGGTCCTTCCTATTTCCATATGGATTTTAGGATCAACTTGTCAATTTATTTAAAAAAAAAAATCCTGCTGGGCTTTTAGGTAGGATTGCTTTGATTCTGTAGCTCTTAGCTATTTTACTTTACTGCTTTCCCAGGCCTCAGTTCACTCCTCTGCAATGTGGAGATGTTAATTTCTGCATTGCAAGGCAATTGGGAAGTTCAAATGGGCTGATACTATAAAAATTCTGACATAGTGCTTGAGCACAGTAAATGCTGAAAAATGTTGGTTCTTTTATACCCTGTCAGAATGCAAAACCTTGCATTTTAAATCGAACTTTTCCTATAGATCTCCCTCTGTCACTTTTGGAAATCCACCATAACATCCTGGTTAGTGGTGAATATGACCTTTATCCTCTTCTCTCTTTGAAGTAGTCTCAAAAGTAATGGCTTCAGCATCTGTCTTCAGTATCAATCACCATAACAAAATGTGGGCATAAATTCCAGTCATTATACTGCTGAACTTCCACGAGTCACAATCTCCAGACAGAAATCTTCCTCTCTAGGTTTGATTCTTTCCAAAGTTATCTGAAACCCAATCTATTAGTTAGGAATGTTTTCACTTGCAAGTGACAGAAAATTTGGCTAATGGTTTAGACAAATAGGGTCTTATTTCATTCATGCAACAAAAAGATTGGAGGTGGTTTCTGGTGTTGGCTCAGCTGTTTAGCAATGTGACCAGAATAGAAAAGAACTTCTCTTTTTCTGGTTTGCAATATTTAGTCTGATGACTTTCACCATGGAGCTTGTTTTCTCATGGTTAGAAGATGGCTGCCAGGGCTCCAGACAACACAACACCTTAAGTTAGGAAGAAAGATGTGGGAGAAATGGAAGAGTTCTTAGAACACCTTGCCCCTCAACAGACTCTACTTCTTTTACACTGTCCTGAATAGGCTCACATGGCCACTCCTAGCTGCAAGGGAGTCTGGGAATGCAGGGAACAGGATTATTGTAATCCATCATTCAGGGCTGGACACATTCTCACCCTACACAAAGCCAGGACTCTATTAACAAAGAAGATGTGAAGAATGAATATTAGGTAGTTAGTGTCATAGCTGAAAGTGGAGATAATAATGAGATTATTGTGGGGATTAAATGAGGTGATGTATAGAAGGTGCTTAGCACTGTGCCTGGTCCATGTTAAGTACTGAATCGATGGAAAATATAATTTTTATTACAGATATCTTCCTTGAAAATGCACAAGGAATTCCTTCACTGTCCAAAGAGCCCATTTAGTCCTCAGCAAAATTAGCTCCTCACTCTGTGCATGAAATCTTTCCAACACCCTCCTCCATCCGTGACCACAAGGCGTTGCTCTAGCAGATGTAGGAGAGAACTCATTGTGTTCTAGGGGGTGGTGCTGTGGTAGAGAACAGGGCAGACAAGGCTCCTGCCCTCATGGGCAACAGGTAATAAATACACAAGCATACAGATAAACAGGGATGAATATAGTTAGTGATGAGGCTATGCAGGAAATACACTGGGTAAGCAGCTGTAGCCACTGCAGGAAGCCTTTCTGACCAGAAATCCTGGGAAGGCCTCTCTGAGAACACACTGTTTGAACTGAATCTTGAAGGATAAGCAGGTGCCTCCAAGAGAAGTCAAGAAAACAGCAACAGCAAAGACCTAGAGCTGTTATGAGGGTAAGTGTTCATGACGAGGCTTGAAGGGGGTCAGATGGCCCAGAGCCTAACAAGACCGGAGGAGGAGGAGGTATGAAAAGTTGCAGAAAAGGACTAGGAGATGCAGTTTTGGAGGCCATGTGATATGGTTTGACTGTGTCCCCACCCAAATCTCATCTTGAATTGTAGCTCTCATAATTCCCACATGTTGTGGGAGGGACCCAGTGCGAGACAATTGAATCATGGGGGTGGGTCTTTCCTGTGCTATTCTCATGACAGTAAATAAGCCTCATGAGATCTGATGGTTTTATAAAGGGGAGTTTCACTGCACAAGCTCTCTTCTCTTGTCTGCCACCATGTGAGATGTGTCTTTTACCTTCCGCCATGATTGTGAGGCCTCCTCAGCCACGTGGAACTGTGAGTCCATTAAACCTCTTTCTTTTGCAAATTGCCCAGTCTTGGGTATGTCTTTATCAGCAGTGTGAAAATGATCTAATACAGTATGGTAAGGAGTTTAAATTGTGTTTCAAGTGCAACATGCAGCCATCAATTAATTTTTAGCATAGGACAGATATGAGCTGATTTAAATTTTCAGATGGTCATTTTGACTGCTAATTCATTCATTCAACCACTACGTAATGAGTGCCAGGCAATGTGCTAATCAGTAGGAAGAGAAATAAGATAGTGAGCAAAACAGAAAAATCTCTGCCTTTGTGAGTGATCAACCATCCCAGTTTTCCAGGAATTTCTTGGGACATAGTAATTTCAGTGCTAAAATAGGGATAGCCCTGGGCAAACTGGGATGGTCACCCAACATGGAGCATACATTATCTCTACTAGACACAGAAAATAAGCAAAATAAACAAGTAAATTGTATCATATGTTTGACAGTGATAAGTATAGGGATCTAAAAGTTTGAGTCAGGGGAGATGTTTTAGATAAGGTGACTAGGGGAAGTTCTCCTCAGAAAGGGCACTAGCAGTACAAATATTTGGGGGAAGAGCATTTCTGGGAGAGGGAACAGTCAATGCAAAGGCTCTGGGGACAGTGTGTGCCTACAGGTGTTTGCAGAGCCGTAAGGAGGGCAGTGTGGCTGGAGCAGACCATGTGAGGGCCAGAGTATTAGGGAAGGAAGTCAGAGAGGTAGAGGACCAAAGACAGGTTATGTAGGGCCTTGCAGAGCACCATAAGGACTTCAGCTTTTCTTTGAGATGGCAGCTCCTCCTTGGAGCAGAGGAGTGACACGGCTTGACCTTTCACTCATGAGTATTGCTCTGGCTGTGTTGAGAAAAGCATGAAGAAGCAAGTGCAGAAGCAGGGGGAGCAGTCAAGAAGCTACAGCAGTCACCTGTAGGTGGGAAAGGTGCAGAGGACTTGGTCAGGGAGAGGCACATTCTGAAGGCAGTATCATCTGTGTGGGTTGAACGTGGTATGGATGGTGAGGGAGACGGTGGGTGAAAGGTGATCCTTTGCCTCTGGTTTGAGCAAGAGGGTAGAAGGAGGGGCCACTGATGAAATCAGGCTTGGGGTAGGGGCAGGGAACTAAGACTTCTATTTGAAGAAGTGTGTGAGATGTGCAAGTGGAGATATTGGAGGAAGAGAGGGCTGTGGGAACTCGGGGCTGCTTGGAACTTAGGGGACAGCTGTGGAGTGGAATGTAAGTTAGGGAATCCTTAGCAAATGCATGGTATTTAAAGCTGTGGGGATGGGGAATGTAGAGAAGACAGACTGAAATATTGCTCCCAATTCTTTGCTCCCTGATAATACATACCTTTGCTACTATTTCATGGTGGGAGGAGTGAACATTACCCTCTTTGACTTTGGACTGGGCCATGTGACTTATTGGCCCAATACGATGTTAGCAGATGTGATGCTTGTGTAGTTTGGCTTGGCAGTTCATGCCTCTGTTATTGTCAGGACACACTCAAGGGAGCTCAGCCCAGCCACTGAATAAGACACATCAACAGAACTGTCCCAGCCACCCCACAAATCCACATCTCAAGCAGAGCTACAGCTGGCCTGCAAATGCTGAGCAAGAAAGAAATGCTTATAGTTGTGTATACTTCGTGGTTGTTTGCTGTGCAGCATAACCTAACAGACATACCTCCCTTTGACTTCTTGTGCCATTTTCCCCTTAACTCCAGCTCTCCTCCACATTGTAACAGCCTATTGCCTGCCACCTGACAAATCTTTCCTTTTCTTATTCAAGGTCTTCAAATTCTGTCCCTCAGCCCCTGCTAGACAACGTGAGGGGATGAGAATAGTGCTTTGAGTCAAATAGTGGTAACAAGGGTGCACAGCATTTCAGTGGGCCTGGAACACTTTTCTCATTTGGTCCTAATGAGCTCATGCTGCAGGTAGTCTTACACTAGTTTTACTGAGGAGGCAGCCAGTGTTCAAAGAGAAAGCTCTTTGAACTTTCTGGGTCCCACAGCTGGCAGGAGATGGAAGCCTAGGCCTTCTTGTGGCCAAGCAGGAACAGAAAAGCAAGCACTGCTATCTGGGAACAGGGTGGAAGGGAGAATTGGTTTTCACCCAATAGCCATTTTTTTCTTTTGAATTCTGTACCAGGTATATGTGTTACACATACACACAGAAAGAGAGAGAAAGAGAGAGTGAAGGAATAATATGTGATATTTACAAATATAGAGAAAGAATCCATCTGCAAACTGAAGAGGATGGTGAGAGGGAAGCAAAGAAGCACATTCCCCCCCCTCCCCCATTTTTCCAGTTCTGTCCAAGAGCGGAGATCTGACGTACAATAAACTACCCATATTTCCAGTTCTGATTTCCAGCTGTGATTTCATCCTCACCAGGCTTCCCTTTGGATAGAGAATTATGGGCTGGAAGCACCAGGAGTTCTAAGGAGGAGTGTGCACAGAACTCTGCCCAGCCTTGTGTGAGTGTGCTTCTTGAGATCTAGAGCCTCTGGGGTGCTGGCACTCCCGTTTTTGGTGGCAGGGTCAAGAGACTGAGCAGGAGTCGGGGCTACTGCCCCAGGTAACTCCACTGAGGTGTCTGTCTGGAGAAGCTTTACCTGAGAGACCAGCCCCAAATCTCCCCCGTTAAGCCCTGACACTTCTCTTTGCATGGAAATGGCTGTTAGTAATAGCTCAAATTGAGTGTGGGTCCCTTTTGTTTTAATCCACAGACAGATAAAGATAAAGTTCACAGCTGTCCATAGCTCCTCCCATCTTTTGGCCTTGGCTTCCCCATCTATAAAAAGTTGTGATGTGCTTGTGTGTGTGTGTGGCGGGGGGTGGGGAGGGCCGATGGGGGGAGCGGTGTACAGTGAGAGGAGGGAAAGGGTCTCAAAGAGTCTGGAGAGATAGTTACCTAGGAAGGAGGGTGGATTCGAATCACTGCGGAACAAGGTTGTAGTGTGAAAGGCAAGCTCCACAATGACCATAGCTTTGTTTTATTTTCTTTTCGGTCGGGATATATTAAAACATTTCAAACTTTCCACTGACATGAAAGGAGGGTGTGTGATATTCAACAAATATGGGTACAGACTTCTGGAGGCAGCAGGCTGGCTGGTGGGACTTGAAAGGGCTGCCTTTGCCATTGCAGAAAAGAGAAACTCTTCTTTCAACCCAGCATCCCAAAAGGCCCGGACAATTGGTATAAATTCGGAAGATCAGACGTGCAGGCAGACAAAACCAACCTCTGCATTTGAAACGGGCTCCCGGGGCTGTTCAAGGAGGGGAGCGGCCGTTGCAGGACTCCTCTAGGCCAGATTACATCCCAGAACGCCCAGGCAGGACGCTCCGGCTCGGATTGTGAACCCTGGGACTCTGCTTCCAGGAGGGGCCCCCAAATCCCGCGCTAAAAGCCAGAGGTCAGGGGAGCAGGCGGATGCCCCCAGACTTGGCTATTTTGCTTAAGGTCACCTCCAAACGGGACTGAAATAAACCCTCCTTGTTTGCCTCTCGCCAGGCCTAAGCCGCGCGTCCCCTTGGGTGTCGTCCAGGACGCCAGGCGCGGCTGCTTACAATGGTTCTCAGACGACAGATGGCGGGCGGGAAGGGAGGGGGCGCCGGGCAGGTGCGCGGGGGAGACGCGCCGCGGCAGCGCCGGACGCCAGGCTGCAGGGTGAATAGATTTGCAGCCCGCCGGCTGCAGGCGGCGGCCGCCGAACCCTGCGAACAATAAGGGAATTCTCCGAAGCGACTGAAACCCCCCGGGCTGGGCCACGCGCCAGCCGGGGAGGGCGGACCGTTGTTCTGCGCAGGCTGAAGCTGGCCCATCCCGGTGCGCGCGGAGGCCCCAAGGGTCCTGGGCCGGTGTGGGGGCCAAAGCCGCGTGTGCGATCGGGTACTCAGCAGCCTTTAGAAAGAAGTGGTGTCTAGTGTTGACTGATGAGCTCAACATCATGAGCCACTCGGGTCTGGGAGACCCAAGCGGGGCAAGTCCTGAGTCGGAGTTGGGAGGAGAGCTGCATCCCGGCCATGCCCTGCCACTCGGCAGGAGGGGTGGGGCGGGGGGCAGTCGGTGGGCTCCCTGAGCCGCTATGGAGAGGGCTCACCTTCACCATGTCCTTCTGGTTGTCAGGCTTTTACAACTACTGTGATGGGCTGTATCCTCTCCCTGTGCTTTATGTTCCATTTTAAACGAAATGAGCCAGAACTGGTAAGGCCAGTAGCCTGAAAGCAAGCCCTTTCTGACCATCCCTTGGGCCTGAAGCTTTCCTGAGGCCAAGGAGGCATTCTTGTGAGTCCTCAGCTAAGTGTAGTGTTGGGCCCTCCGGGAAATCATCTGCATCCTCTGGAGACATTGAGCAACTGGGCGAGTCCACTGCAGATGGAGGCAAGACCTCCCGGCACCAAGTACCAGACTGTGTGTTGCTGAAGAGCCAATGGCAGCCCAAGTGACCAGGGCTGTGAATGTTGCAGTTCTGTGTGCGTCTGTGGCTTTGAGAGGAATATGTGGGCTAGTTGGACCTTTAAGAAGTGCTACAGTGACCTTCCTCCCACACATTGTTGTGTAAATACTACACAGCAAAAGAAACAAACATGCAGGGCTCTTATTTGGGGAGAAATTCCCTCTAGTAAAGGCAGATTGGGCTCCGGACCCTCGCTTACCCAGATGCCTTTGTGGAGCGGTTGCCTCCTCAGAGGAATCCCTTATCGTGGCTGCAATTCCTGTCCTGCCTTTCTCTAATAGCCCCATCGCTTTGTGTCCTTGCTGCAATTGCTCGGCCGGACTGTTTCTAAAACATTACACAGTAACTCCTGCCTCCTTGCTTTTTTTAATGATCTGTCTCTATTCTGAGGTCTCTCCATGGCTATGCTATACATATGATATAGATGTATGACTTGTATAACCATGAAGAAGTCATTAATACCAGTCATTTAACTAGTTTAATTATGATTATCGTCCCTCCTTTTTTTCTTTTTTTTTCTTTTTTTTTTTTTTTTGAGACGGAGTCTCGCTCTGTCGCCCAGGCTGGAGTGCAGTGGCCGGATCTCAGCTCACTGCAAGCTCCGCCTCCCGGGTTCACGCCATTCTCCTGCCTCAGCCTCCCGAGTAGCTGGGACTATAGGCGCCCGCCACCTCGCCCGGCTAGTTTTTGTATTTTTAGTAGAGACAGGGTTTCACCGTGTTAGCCAGGATGGTCTCGATCTCCTGACCTCGTGATCCGCCCATCTCGGCCTCCCAAAGTGCTGGGATTACAGGCTTGAGCCACCGTGCCCGGCCCCTTTTTTTCTTTAAAGCGACGTGTCACACCCTATTAGGAGAAGATTCTGGCAGCTCTGCTGTGAAGAGTAATAGAACACCAGATTTGGAAGGGAAATTGCACATTTTTCTGGTGCAGTGTTCTCAGGCTTTGTCATTCAAACATCACCTTTGTGATTTCTGTAATATCAGGTACCATCTGTAATATTATTAATACTTTTCCATAAATCCAATTTCATATGTAAATTTCATTTTTAAAAAGTCACTTTAGAGGTGATTCTGGGGACATGGTAACTGGAATATGGTTTCCTTTCTCTCCACTTCCAAATGAATTTCTGTTCCTCTCAAGCTAAACAGTTGTAGGAACCAGTAGAAAGAACAGAACTAGTAGTTCTTCCCCATTAGGTCTGCAAATACTGAGGCGTCTCAAAGTCTGGGAAGTGAGTGCTGGAGAGAGCTTGGACCCCAGTGACCAATGGAAGGTTAACATTGCACTAGATGAAGATACCTGGACTCCTGGGCCCCATCCGGAACTAAGAAGTTGTTGAACCAGGGGGTTAAGTTCCCTAATTCCTGAGGTTGGGAGACCCTATAAAGCCCAGGTCAGGGAAACCTTTTCCAGGTGCCTGCACAGGAGATGGGCAGCATCCCCGTATCGCTACTTAGGATGGAGCTTTTCCCCTCCTTTTTCTCAGTAGAACATCTGTCCTTTAGGGTGTTCCTGTCCTCAGACCTGAACCCAGTGAGCTGGCAAAGAGAGGGAGGTAAGGAGGGACAAACAAAACACACATCCAGTGACACAGAGCAGTTGAAAGAGGCAGATGACAACATGAATTTAAAAAATAATAATAAAAAGCACCTGTAGATATGTAAATGGAGGAAAGAAATACTTTACGAAGCTGTAAAAAAAATGTGATTTCCCAGCTAAACAACTCATCAGATGACTTGAAAAAGAAAACGGTCACTACAATGGAGAGAGATGATTGAGATGGAAAATCAAGGTCAGCCCTCAAGGGCAGCTTAAAGCACAGAACAAAAATATAGGGATGTAAATTAGGGAAAAGATCAGTCTAGCAGGGTAGATCTGATTACCCAACATGGATGAATGATAAGATTTCCAAAGGAGGAAAAGGAAGACATGAAAGAAATAATAAGCATAATAATAATTTTAAAAACCACCATTTTCCTGAGGCGAAGAAAGATTTGAGACTAAAGATGGAGATTGAAAGAACTTGGTGATTTTCAGGCTGAATGGATTAAGAAATTACCTAGGCCTATCTCTAAACTCTAAGGATAAAGAGAAAACTGTTACAACATACAGACAATTACCTTAACTTACCTAAAAAGAGAAAGAATCACACTGGCATTAGACTTCCCATCCAGTGCTAGAAGCTGGAGACTAGTGAAATAGACTCTATAGGACCACACCCGATCAAGTGATTCACTTGTTATGGAAAAAGAAAAATATTGGGGCTAATGCTATTTCATGAAAATATTCAAGAAAAGGTGTTCCCCCAAAATAAATGAACCAACCGAGAATAAACTGGAAAAGTAGAATTGAATTTTCAAATTAACAAGGGGAAAAATAGAAGCCAGCAAAAATAAGAAAAAGCAAAAAGAGAGAAGAAAACAATTCCTGTCCATCCTTATTATTCTAGGATTCTGTATTTGTGAACACAACTACGCACTAAACTTTATTTGTAACCCCCAAAATCAATACTTGGAGAGCACTCATGATCATCTGTGGACATGCACAAGAGCAGCGAAAATTTTGAGTCACTCAACAGGCACTTTCCCAGCTGAGGTTGACAAAGGCAATGCTCCACCTTCTTGTTTCACTTCTCATACTGTAAATTACTGTTCTTTTCTCAGACTGCTTAGTGTCATCTTTGTGTGTTTCTGGCTGGTGACTTCTGTGAAAATTGATTACACAAATTGAGTCATTCTTGTCATATGCAACTATTAGGTTCGTGCAAAAATAATTGCAGTTTTTGCTATCACTTTTAACGGCTAAAGCCGCAGTTACTTTTGCACCAACTTAATACATCAGAGTTGAGGGGCTGGGGGGAAAAGCACTCAGGGCACATAGCACCAGCTCTAATAATTGAATTTACTGCAAGTCCAGTTGCTGAAATAGCCCGTTGTAACTCTAAGACCAGTTTTACCTAGTAGCTGCTGAAACAACCTGCCTTGACTCAAAGCTTGGTTTTATCTACCTCCTTCACTCACCAATCAGAGCTTGCCAGTTCCCAAAAGCTTCTCTAGCACTAATGAGCTCTTTTCAAAAACGAAAGGTAACATGGCTTTTTCTAGTAAAACCCCCAAACTTCTGTTTGTTTTTCAGACATAGTGAAGCCCATCCCAGTCTGTGCGTATGCTCTGAATTGCAATTCTGTGATTCCTAAATAAAACTCTGAATTTAGAGATTCATTGCTATGTTTTATTTTGATTTTCACATCTCCTTAAAAATGGCCCCCAAGTGTAGCGCTGAGGTGCTTTCCTAGTGTTCCTGTGTGCCAGAAGCTGTGATGTACCATGTGGAGAAAATACACGTATTAGACAAGCTTTGTTCAGGCATATGTTATAGTGCTGTTGGCTGTGAGTTCAATGTTAACAAGTCAATGACATATATTAAATAAGGTGTCTTTAAGCAGAAACACACCCACAACAAAGTTATACATTAATTGGTTGATGAAATGTAACCCAGAAAGTCACAGAAACCTAACCCTCTATTTCCTCTAGGAGGAATGGTTCAACATTCACTATTTAGCATTTTCAGTGACTCTGTAAAACAAAACCACTGTGAATAATGACAATGGGCTGTCTTAAAACACATAAAGTAGGATGGAAGGAAGATTATTAAGTAACAACTTCCTTAAATGTGGCTGAACTAAATACTTCAGTTTTTTTTTGAGGCCTTATAATGTTTACAAGAAATATCTAACATAATGTGATGATAAAATGGTCAAAAATAAGAGTGTCGATAAAGAGGTATCTTTTTGATACCTTTTTTAAGACAAAAGAATGTAATAGACAATTAATTGGCAATACTAATCAGACAAGTTGGAATTTAAGGCTAAAAGCATAAAAAGATTAAGAAGGGAAATTGTGACATGAATTGAGCATAATAAACATAAACTAGCGTGTAACAGACAGCATAGCAAGCAGCTAAACAGATAAAAAACGATACGACGACTAAATGTGGTAAAAACACAGATATATATAGAGAATTTTAATGCAATTCTCATAACTAAACAGATCAGATTGAAAAATTAATAAGGCATTGTCAAAAAAGTATCCAAAACTTGAAAATCAGGCAGACATTTGGTTATCATGTCTTTCCAAAGTCATATGGGGCACTGAGCCACCCAAAGGGTATTTAGTGATTTAGGGTAAATGTACTTTAGTCAACCCATTCTTTATGATTGCTTAAAGATCTTACACATAGAATGGTTACATTTTAACTTGTATATTTTTGTCTAGTAAATATGTAAATAATTTCTGACTTGTAGAAAAGATAACCTTAACGTTTAAGATTTATTGCCTTATAGAACATTAACCAGTTTTGTATCTAATCAGACAATCTTACTCTAACGTTCCTTCATTAAATTTCCTTTAAATATCCAGTACTCAAATTTCCTTTGACTCATCTTTCTTTCTTTCTTTCTTTTTGGAGATTGAGTCTTGCTCTGTCACCCAGGCTGGAGTTCAGTGGTGCAATCACAGCTCACAGCAGCCTTGAATTCCTAGGCTTAAGTGATCCTCCTGCTTTGGCCTCCAAGTAGCTGGGACTATAGGTATGTGCCACTATACCTGGCTGTCATACTTTTAACTTTTTGAAAATTATACTTATTCTTAAAGAGGAATCAACTAATATATTCAATTCCTCAATTCAGTAGCCAAGCAGAATCTTCATTTTTTGAGTGAATTATATATATTCATGGAACAATTGCAAAAACTTAGCATGTACTTGATGAAAACTTTAACACATTTTATTAAATATCGGTTTTATGGGCTATATTCTCTGATCATAATTCAATAAAATCAGTCATAACTAGTTAAGGGGTGACCAAAAAATCAAATCCATCAGAAAATTAGGAAATATGCTCTTTGAAAATGCTTGTATGTCATCAGGGAACTGCAAATTAAAACAGCTACAAGATAACTGTTATAAGGGCCAAAATCCGGAATACCCACAACACAAATACTGGTGAGGATGTGGACTAACAGGAACTCTCTTATTCATTGCTGGCAGGAATGGAAAATGGTACAGCTACTTTGGAAGAATTTGGCGGTTTCTTAAAAAACTAAACATACTCTTGCCATACAATTCAGTAACTTAGTATTTACCCAGATGAGTTAAAAACTTCTGTGCACTCAAGAACTTGCACATGGATGTTTATAGCAGCTTTATTCATGATTGTTAACATTTGAGAGCAAACAACTTGTCCTTCAGTAGGTGAACGGATAAACAAACTGTGATACCTCCAGAAAGTGGAATACTATTCAGTGCTAAAAATAAATGACCCACTAAGCCAAGAAAACACATGAAAGAATCTTAAATGCGTATTTCTAAGTGAAAGAAGGCCATCTGAAAAGACTAAGTACTGTATGATTCCAACTATTTGGCGTTCCAGAAAGACAAAACTAGAGACAATGAAAAGACCAGTGGTTGCTGGGAATTGAGGGGAGGGAGGGATGAATACGCAGAGCACAGAGGATTTTTAGGGCAGTGAACTATTTTGTATGACACTATAACGGTGATGCATGTCATTACACATTTGTCCAAACTCATAGAATTCCAACACCAAGAGTGAACCCTAATGTAAACTAGGGACTTTGGATGATAGTGATGTGTCAGTGTGGGTTCAGAGATTGTAACAAATGTAGCACTTTGGTGTGGGATGTTGACAGTGGAGGAGACAGTCTTGGGGGGGGGGGCAGGGATGGCAGGGAACAGGGGGTATATAGGGACTCTGTATTCTTCTCTCAATTTTTCTCTGCTATATATATATATATTTTTTTTTTTACCCAATATTTCCAATATTTTTGTGTGTATATATATGTATGTGTATATATATATTATATATACCCAAAAGATGAAGATTCTATTTGGCTATTGAATTGAGATGATTAAATATATTCGTGGATTCCTCTTTATGAATAAGTATAATTTTCAAAAAGTTAAAAGTATGACAGCCAGGTGTAGTGGCACATACCCACACACACACACACACACACACACACAGACACACACACACACACACTGGGTAAAAATTATTGACAGTTATATTATAAACTATCTATAAAGCAATGATCTATTTCAGTCATACCAAAACCAGTAGAACACAATGAAAGCTTCACTTACAGGAAATTTATAACTTAAAGTGCCTTCATTATTTAAGAAGAAAAATGAAAAATAAAGGAACTAAATATTAATGTTATGAATTAGAAAAGCAAAATAAACCAAGAGAAATAAAAAACTGATTCTTAGTTGTAAAGAGAAAAGAAACAAGAAAAAGGGAATTTTTTTAAAAAAGATAAAAACTGAAATCAATAAAGTAGAAACAAACACAAAAGATGATCACAGGACAAAGAAACTTCAGAATGGGTTTTTTGAAAAGGTGAATGAAATAAATCCTTTCACAAACTTGATCTTAATCCTTAGACCAAAGGAAGGAGAGTGCAAAACCGTGACTAAGAATGAGAAAGGAAACATAACGGCAGATGAGATTAAAATAATTATAAAGAATACTGGGGCTAGGCACGGTGGCTCACGCCTGTAATCCCAGCACTTTGGGAGGCCGAGGTGGGCAGATCACCTGAGGTCGGGAAGTCGAGACCAGTCTGACCAACATGATGAAACCCCATCTCTGCTAAAAATACAAAATTTAGCCAGGTATGACGGTGCACACCTGTAATCCCAGTAATCAAGAGGCTGAGGCAGAAGAATTGCTTGAACCTGAGAGGCAGAGGTTGCAGTGAGTCAACAGTATGCCACTTCACCCCAGCCTGGGCAATAGAGTGAGATTCTATCTCAGAAAATAAAATAAAATAATTATAAATAATATTACACATAAATTTTCAAGAACACATTTAAAAACTTAGAGAAAATCAATAATTTTCTGGAAACAAATTTCCAAAATTGGTCCTAGAAAAAATATAAAATTTGAAAAGACCAATTATCGTGATAGGAAATGTGATAAAAGATCTACTACTGAAGAACATACTAGTATCAGATGGGTTAATGGCTGAGTTTTTGCGTTTTTCTTTTTGATCTTTAAAGAAAATCAGGCCGGGCGCGGTGGCTCAAGCCTGTAATCCCAGCACTTTGGGAGGCCGAGATGGGCGGATCACGAGGTCAGGAGATCGAGACCATCCTGGCTAACACGGTGAAACCCCGACTCTACTAAAAAAATACAAAAAAAAAATTAGCCGGGCGTGATGGCGGCGCCTGTAGTCCCAGCTACTCGGGAGGCTGAGGCAGGAGAATGGCGTGAACCCGGGAGGTGGAGCTTGCAGTGAGCTGAGATCCGGCCACTGCACTCCGGCCTGGGTGACACAGTGAGACTCCGTCTCAAAAAAAAAAAAAAAAAAAAAGAAAATCAGCCCATTGAAAAAGAGAGAATGTTTCCAATTCATTTAATAAAGCTGGCTGTATTAGTGAGGTCCTGCTGCAAGAATGCTACCTAACAATTTTAAACAAGCAAACAAACAAACAAACAAACCAAATCTCAGTGGCTTTCCACACAGGCTACAGGTCTGTCCATCATCCAAAGCTTGGTTGGGCTTGGTTAGGCTTGGCTTCAGGCTACAGGTTGGGGTTACGCCTGCTCCACATGTTGTCTCCAGAGAAATGGTCTCCTTAAGGAGAAGGATAACACTGTAAGAAGTCAAGCCAAACCAAGGCTGAATGTGACATCTCTTGTGTTTGCTCACATTTCACTGGCCAAAGCAACTCACAAACTATCAGTGCGGTGGTGGCCTATACTCCATCCTCAATGAAGCCACAGCAAAGGTGGGAGTTGGAGGCGGCGGGAATGAAAGAACTACAACTGTATACAATAATCCTATTTAGTAACCTGTCTAACCAGAAGACCTAACTTTATTTTTTAATGTAATTGCAAAAACTCTAAATAAAAATGTTATCAAATAATAGAAATGTTATCTATCTTGACCTGAGTAGTGGTTACATAATTGTTTCCTCACTTATGATTTGTGCTTTTTCTGTAAGTATGATATTCAACAAAAAGTCTAAAAGCACACTAGAAAATTAAATCCAAGCCCAGACAACTAACAGGTGACCCACAGACCTGTGAGTAAGAAATAAATGGTTTGTTGTTGAAAGGCACCGATTTTTTTAACAACAGCTTGCTGAAAGGTAAGCTTCATGAGGTCAGAAATTTTATATATATATACACACACACACACACACACACACACATATATATATATATATATATTTTGAGACGGAGTCTCGCTTTGTCGCCGAGGCTGGAGTGCAGTGGCCAGATCTCAGCTCACTGCAAGCTCCGCCTCCTGGGTTTACACCATTCTCCTGCCTCAGCCTCCCGAGTAGCTGGGACTACAGGCGCCCGCCACCTCGCCCGGCTAGTTTTTTGTATTTTTTAGTAGAGACAGGGTTTCACCGTGTTCGCCAGGATGGTCTCGGTCTCCTGACCTCGTGATCCGCCCGTCTCGGCCTCCCAAAATGCTGGGATTACAGGCTTGAGCCACCGCGCCCGGCATAGAAATTTTATATTTTGTTCACTGTTGTGGATATAAACAATGCCTACAATATAGTAAGCTGTCCACAAATATTTGTTACTATCAAAGAAAGTAGCAAATAAATACCAGCAAAATATTTTAAAAAGTATTTTGACCAAACAGATTTTTTTCTAAGCATAAATGTCAGGAACTCCATTCAACATAATTTATTACATTAGCATGTTAAAGGCAAAAAATCATATGATCATATTAACAGATACTGCAAAGGGGCTTGGTAAAATTCAATAGCCATTCCTAAAAAATCATAGTAAAATAGAAGTAGAAAGAAAACTAAATATTTAAAAAGACTGTCAAAATCCAGTGGGAAATGTTACTAAATAGGGAAACACTGAAATAATTTCAATTAAAGTTAGGAGCTTGACAAGGATATTTGCTCTCACTACTACTGTCCAACATCAATTTGGAGGTTCTAACAGATGCAATAATAGGAAAATATTAAATAATTGTTATAAAAAAATTAAAACTATGTATCTTTTTCTGGTTATGTTATAGTTCACGCAGAAAATTCAAAAGATTTTAGAGAAAAAATCTGCTGGAATTAGCAAGATATTTTAGAAGATGGCTTGACAGATAATATATATGTCAAAATACTTTTCCCTTATTTCCACAATAAGCATCTAGATACAGAAGCAGAAAATGTTTTTCATTACAAGGGTGACAAATGTTATATGGTGCCTAGAATAAATTTAGCATAAAAAACACACAGTCGGCCGGGAGCAGTGGCTCACGTCTGTAATCCCAGCACTTTGGGAAGCCGAGGCAGCTGGATCACCCTGAGATCAGGAGTTCGAGACCAGCCTGACCAACATAGAGAAACCCCATTTCTACTAAAAATACAAAATTAGCTGGGCACGGTGGCACATGCCTGTAATTCCAACTACTTGGGAGGCTGAGGCAGGAGAATCGCTTGAACCTGGTAGGCGGAGGTTGAAGTGAGCCGAGATAGTGCCATTGCACTCCAGCCTGGGCAACAAGAGCGAAACTTCACTTCAAAAAAAAAAAAAAAAAAGCAAAACAAAACAACACACACACACAGTCTATTTGTAGAAAACTATAAAATCTCATTGAAAACATAACATATTCTTGTTTGGGATGGCAATATTGTAAACTATAAATGCTTTTAATGATTATAAAGATTAAACTGTATATGAAAAAATAGGTGAGGGATCTTTAGCAGGTATCAAATGTAATACAAAGTCAGTGTAGTCAAATTACTATGGTATTGGCATAGGAATAGACACATAGAAAAGTGGACCAGATTAGACAATCTGGGATTAGATTCCAGATTATATGAGAATTTATTATGAATATATTTATTATTTATTCAGTGGGATATGAAATAGATTATTGGCACCACAGGCTATCTATCTGGAAAAAATAAAAATTGTACCGTACTTCTTTTATCATATCAAAAAATAAATTTAGATTGATCATGCAAAACAAAGAAATTCCTGCAAGAAAATCTAGAACACTCTTCATACAATCTAGGATAGTCCTTCTTAACTAGCATGAGCTAGAAAAGAAAAGATAGACATATTTGACTATACATAGAATGTAAAGCTTTTGCATGGCTAAAATACTTTGAATAACAGATTATTCCAATATATTCTTAAAAAAAATTTAACATAGGCCAGGCACGGTGGCTCACGCCTGTAATCCCAGAACTGTGGAAGGCCAAGGCAGGTGGATCACAAGGTCAGGAGTTCGAGACCAGCCTGGCCAACATGGTTAAACCCTGTCTCTACTAAAATACAAAAATCAGCTGGGCATGGTGGCAGACACCTGTAATCCCAGCTACTTGGGAGGCTGAGGCAGAAGAATTGCTTGAACCCAGGAGGTGAGGTTGCAGTGAGCCAAGATCATGCCACTACACTCCATCCTGAGTGACAGTGAGACTCTGTCTCAAAAATAAATAAATAAATAAACGGCCAGGGGCGGTGGCTCACGCCTGTAATCCCAACACTTTGGGAGGCCGAGGCAGGTGGATCACCTGAGGTTGGGAGTTTGAGAACAGCCTGGCCAACATGGAGAAACTCCATTTCTACTAAAAATACAAAATTAGGCAGGCGTGGTGGCGCATGCCTGTGATCCCAGCTACTCAGGAGGCTAAGGCAGGAGAATAGCTTGAACTCAGGAGGTGAAGGTTGTGGTGAGCCGAGATAGTGCCATTGCACTCCAACCTAGGTAATGAGAGCTAAATTCCGTCTCAAAAAAAAAAAAAAAAAAAAAAAAAAAAAAATTAACATAATTCCCAAGAGTAATATCTACAATATACTAAGCACTTTTACAAATTGATAAGAGATGACTCAATAAAAAAAAAATGGGCAAAGGATATAAAGAGGAAGTTTAGAATGACCAAGAAACAAAAGAGAAAATGCTCAAAAACACCAACCATCAAGGTAATGCAAATTCAATTAAAAAATAAAATCTCACTTTTTGCTCATTTGACTAGCAAAAATTAAGAATGTATAGCATGGATTGCTGGAGGAGGCTGAGGAAAGAGGCACTATCCTATGGACCTGGTGGAAATGTGACTTGCTATAGGTTTTTGGGAATATAATCTATGAACATCTATTAAAATAAAAATACAGTTCCCCTTTGACCAGAAATCCCATTCCTGAGAATCTCACTTACAAATTAAACAATGAATATGTCAAGGCATACATGTGAGAATGTTTCTAGCAGCATTGTTTATGAAGGGCAAGAATCAGAATCAGTGTGAATGCATGATACGTAGGAAGGATGGTTGAGGTCATTGTGATACATCTACACCATAGTATATACATGGTATATACGGCTTCTAAAGACAAATAAGAGCCATAGCAGTGGACTTGGAGAGACTTCTGAGAGGTTTTTTGAATGAATAAAGCAAAATGCAGGACAGTGTGCACAACATGATTTCATTTTTGTGAGAGCAAACGTGCCAAAGTCTGTCTGTATAAATTTTTTTAAAGGAAAGAAAACCATTGTGACTTTTTATATAAAGAAAAGAAACCCCTCTAATCCCCAGCTAATAGTCAGAGGTGTTTATCTGTACTCAGGTTATTCCTGCAGTTTAAGTCAGAGTTCATTTGCAAAGGGCATGCCCAAATTGATCACCTTTAACACAACATTTGCAGGTGCCATATGTTTCTTTGGTTTGACTCTTTCAGTATCTGGGAAGGTTAATCCAGACAGGTTAACTTAAAGCACACTTTCCACCCCAATTCGTGCGTTCTCTCCCAGTGAAAAAATGAACACCCTTTTTGATGAAAAAATAAAAACTAAAAAGTAAGCTATATTTTTACCGTAAGTAGAAAACCAGTTGTACCTAAAATAAATAGAAGGTAGAAGAAAAAAATTAAAATAATAAAATCAAAATGATGTTATTCAATCCCAACTCCTACTGCCAGCAGAGGCTAGGACCTAAGACCTGCTCTATCTGTCACACAGGAAGATTAGAAAGCATTAGAAACGTATGAGAGGCCTACCAGCACTAAATTGAGACTTTCTCCCCTACAGTATCAAAGGACGGAAAGACAATTGCAAAGGAAATAATTCTTTCAGTGTCTGCTTCACTGTCATTTGATACCCTGCTTATATGCCACCTGAAATCCCTGGTGGCATAGCTTTAGCACTCAGGAAAATGCTGAGAAAGCAAATGCTGATTTTGTCTAATCCATATTTCTTCAATTAATAAACCCACCCCAGAAGGGTGTGGTTCTTCCTGCAAAGGCAAACGTCTGGATGATGGTGTGTTCTTCCTGCCACATCAGGTTGGTTCTTCCTGAAAAGGCTGAATACTCTGTAGACATTTTAAAGAAGAAGCAAAATCAGGAGATGACATAGATGAGAACAGAACATTTGGTTCTATTCTTGGCTGGTCATGAAAAATAGCTCCGTGTTCCTCTCCTTTCACTCACTTAGACAAATACTCTTATTTATATGAAAGTTAAAATAGATGTTCAAGTGGTAGTATGGAATATATAAAGGTCCTTTGAGGAGAAAAATGTCCATCAAGAAACCATTTAAAGTGCTTTGTCTTGTTTCTCAAGGCAGGGAAGGAATGTAAGAATAGAACGCACGGAAGCAAGGGTTCCAAATAGAAGAGTGATGGCAGGGTAATTATAATGGGATGGGTAATTATGGTTTTCCAGGAAGTGCCAAAATTACAGGGCAAAGTGTCATTTCCATGTTAGATCCTCCTGAGAAAAATAATACAGGCATTTGGCATCTGGGCGCACCTGGGCGCCTTGTCCGGGGTGAAGACAGATTTGTTTCAGGGTCTCGTAGCTGCCCTTCTCTCTCCTTCAGCACCCTGTCATCTGACCTGAGAAGTGGCCATTCGTGACTTGCCCTGCCTCCCTCACTCTATAGTGAGGTGACACTATTCACCAGTCCCTTGTCTGCCTTCTCTCTGGCTCCAAGACGAAATGGTGGGAAAGTCAACAGCGATGAGGTCATGGAGAGCAGGCAGCCTGAAAGAGCAGATTCTCCTTACCCTCGTCTCTGCACAAAGGCAACCTTTCATTCCCTTGGAAAAACCCACCATGGCCCTCTCGTGAAGAAACTGCCATCCCCAGGACTCCTGTTTACTTAGCTCTCGCCTGGGAGGCCAGAGCTGGCTGACACAGATGCCACCCTTTTAAAGCCATATTGACCTCAAGTTGGCAGAGTGGAAAAGTAAGAGTTTGTGTGAGAGGCCCCCATAGGGAAGGCCCATGGAATTTTCCTGCTTCACACGCGGTTGTTTTGATGTGAGGACCTTTCGACTCAGTCTAAAACCCAACCATTAAACTTTAGGCTTAAAAAAAAAAGACCACGTACATAGACATTCTTTCCTGAGCCTCACCCCCAGGTAGGGTGAGAGTCAGGACTGGAGTAAGGGTTACGAGAGCCTGTTTTGTATGTTGACTGATGATTTTAAGAAACAGAGTTTTATGCTTTGATATAACCTGTCAAAATGTCAAGAAGGTAGCATCTGAGTGGGCACATCCGAATATCCATCTTCTCATCCAGCCTACACCTGCCCTCTCACACGCCACCCCCTCTCTCATATTGCCTGCTGTGTTGATACAGTGTAAACTCCTGAGGGGCATGCAATGCTTCCTCTGAATCTCCAGCAGGTATATAGCTGCTCAGTGAGTACTCATTTGACGGATAAAATAAAATATACTGATGTTGTTAGGACTTTCCCCATCTCTGAAAAGCAAAGCGAAGAAACAAAGATCCCTAGACCCGTGGTTTCTCCAAACTCTTTGACCACAACCTATAATCAAAAAACAAAACAACTGTTTAATATTGCAGCCCAGGAAGTATAACCTCTCTCTCCCTCAATCTCTCTCTCTCTCTCTTTCTCTCTCTCTCTCTCACACACACACACACACACCCTGTTGATATAAAAGTTTAATGGCAAACAAATAGAAGGTATGGTTATCAGAACCTAGATGAAACTGGTTCTAGGAATTTATAAAGAAATTGGGGGCTGGAACCCAATGCTGCTGCACAGGGGAAGGCCCATTTCTAAGACAGAAAGCAAAAAGGAAGGAACAAGTTCTGCCTCTATCTAGCACCTCCTGTTAGTGGAGCCCAACAGGGACCAAGTTAGCTAAAGGAAGATATAGTGTGTGGAGTCCTACTCCCAGCATCCAAAAGAGCATAAGGAGATGGATGTGGGGCAGAGAGATAATGACATAATGACCAACACAGTCTATCTCTTCAGCTACTGAACACTGATATACACACCCTTTTTTTTTTTAATACTTCAACTTCCATATAACAATTACAACCATATGCTTCCATATAATAAGATTCAACTCTCTGTTCTTCATAAGAACAAAGATGCTCTCAACCTCTCAAAATCAGGATACAAAACATCCCACCATTATTGTATCCATCTCTGGACAGTAGTCATAGGATCTACCTCTGGGTGATGTTAATTATTTCTCTGATTCTGTCATACTCCTACCCAATTACTTCATAACCTAAGACCAAATTTTACAGGTAACTACCAATGGCAATCTTCACATAAAATAAAAACGGGAGGAAGAATGGAGAAATACACACATGCACACACGCATGCACACACACACAAGCATAGCTGCTACAGTCCTTGTTTCTGTAGCTGATCATGAGGCTGTAGTTGATACGTACTACTTCTTTCTTCTTTGACATGTTCCATGTTCTCAGATGGCTGGGGTTCTTGACCTGATGGGCTGACCCAAACCTTTGTGCCTAGATGATCTGAGTCCTCAGTGGCCCTGACATGTTTTCGGTTGTTGAAATTTTTCATTAACTTTTACTATCTTATGCTTCCATATAATAAGATGCAATTATCCTTCAGAAAAAAGATGCACTCAACCTCCATCAAAATCAGGATACAAAACATCCTACCATTCTTGTATCTATCTCTGGGCAGTAGTCATAGGACATGGACATAGATATACCAAGAAGCACCCTAGGACATCCTCTGAGTTCCAGGCATTGTGCCCCTCACCATGTGTAGCAATGACCCAGTTTCCCCTTGGTAATCGGGATCAGTCATCCTAGCCTGTAAAGTAACTCCTTTTTCTGCTTGCTGGCTCAGTCGCACAAGGATGCCCAAATGGCCACATGGCAGTCCCATCTTCCATTCTAATGGAATCAGTGTTTGTGTCTCCAGGTAGAGTGCTCTCCCTTTGGGGACTAAGACCTCCAAACGAGGAGGGCTATAAGTTGGGATGGGAAGCAACATTGCAAATGGATTATTGGCTGTAATAGTGAGAGGAGTCACTCCTACTTCTGCCCTTGATTCCCAGACTTCAGTATCTTGGCTATGGGAAAAGCAGCATTATATACTCATTGTTGAGTCAAAGCCTATGCTGGGTGTTTTCTCCCAACTGGAGCTATGACTGGGTTTTCAGCAGGCCCTTCCACTATTCTATCTGGCCTACTGCTTCTGGGTGATGGGACATGTGGTAAGACCAGTGAATCCCATGGGCACAAAGCCTTTGCTATACTTCTTTTGTTGTCAAATAAGTTCTTGCTATACCTAGTGATGTAGTTTGGATATTTGTCCCCACCAAATCTCATGTTGTAATTTAATACCCAATGTTGGAGGAGGGACCTGGTGGGAGGTGATTGGATCATGTGGGTGGATTTCTCATCAGTGGGCTAGCACCATCCCCCGGTGGTGTCCTCACAATAATGAACGATTTCTAGCAAGATCAGGTTGTTTAAAAGTGTGTGGAACTCTCCCCCTCTCCCTCTCTTGCTCCTGCTCTCTCCATATGAGACACCTGCTCCCCCTTCCCCTTCTGCCATTATTGGAGGCTTCCCGAGGTCCCCCTAGAAGCTGAGCAGATGCCAGCACCATGCTTCCTGTAAACTCTGCAGAACCATGAGCCAATCAAACCTCTTTCTGTATAAATTACCTAGCCTGAGATGTTTCTTTATAGCAACATAACAATGGCCTAATACACCTAGGTTCTTAAGAAGATGAATAGAAAAGCTGGAGGGTGGGGTGGAAATCATGAGGTTGTGTCCCACTTCCTACAAGAAAAAGCTTATGTCCCTTGATCCTACATTCAAGGCCATTTTTTCTCCCAGAAAAGCCATTCTTTCCAGCCCTGGCCACTTTCCCTGTACTAACTAACCTCACTTCTGCCTGTGGACACCTCTGCTCTCAGGACCACTGTCTCCCCGGCCACTGCGTCTGCCTCTGTGTGAAGCCCCTTCCCAGGCATGTCTGGGCCCCTCTCCTCTCAACCTGCACCCAGGAAGCTGTTTCCTCTTCCCAGACAGTGGACGTCTCCCTGGCAGTCTCTGCATCCCTGAACTGTCCTGTCTTTCAGGGCCCAGTTCTTGGAAGGCTCAGGACTGCCATTTGAATAGGGGTTATCCCTGGGAGCCCAAACATCTGGTCATCTCCAGAAGGCCACTCATTCTGGGGCAAGGATGGAGCTGGCAGTATGTCAACTGTGATGTGGGGTGTAACATCTGGATAGTGATAGTCTCATTCTGGGCAAGCTATCGCAAGGACAGAAAACCAAACATCGCATGTTCTCACTCATAGGTGGGAATTGAACAATGAGAAAACAAGGTCACAGGGTGGGGAACATCACACACCGGGACCTGCTGAGGGGTAGGGGGAGGGGGGAGGGATAGCATTAGGAGATATACCTAATGTAAATGATGAGTTAATGGGTACAGCACACCAACATGGCACATGTATACATAAGTAACAAACCTGCACGTTGTGCACATGTACCCTAGAACTTAAAGTAAAAAAAAAAAAAAAAAAGAGAGATTCTCCTGCCTCAGCCTTCTGAGTAGTGGGATTACAGGTGTACACCACCATGCCCTGCTAATTTTTGTATTTTTAGTACAGATGGGGTTTCACCATATTGGTCAGGCTGGTCTCAAACTCCTGGCCTCAGGTAATCTGTCCACCTCGGCCTCCCAAAGTGCTGGGATGCTGGGATTACAGGCATGAGCCACCTCGCCTGGCTCATCATTTTTATAAATATGTGCTCTGTCCCATTTTACTCTCTTGCTTAAGTGTGGATAGCTCCCGGTGTGAGTTGCTTGTCTAGTCTGTCAAGAGTTCAGGTTAAAGCCGGATGCAGTGGCTCACATCTATAATCCCAGCACTTTGGGAGGACAAGGTGGATGGATCGTTTGAGCTTCGAGACCAGCCTGGGCCACAGAGTGAGGCCCCATCTCTACAAAAAATAATAAAAAAATTTAGCCAGGCATGGTGGCATGTACCTGTAGTCCCCGTTACTCAGGAGGCTGTTTGAGCCTGGGAGGTCAAGGCTGCAGTGAGCCATGATAGTGCCACTGCACTCCAGCCTGGGTGACAGAGTGAACTCCTGTCCCCAAATCAAGCAAACAATTGTTCAAGTTAAGGAATGTCCTTGATTAGCTCCTGCTTGGGGTTTCAGAGGAATAGCTTACTTTGTCTGAGAAGAGCCTAAAGCAGCCTTCCTTCTATGGCAAAGCCTCCCTTTTACCTTTTTCTTCCTTCTAGGGCCTCTCTAAGATCTCTCTGGGGCAGACCTTACAGTTCATCTCTGCACAAGGCTGGATGCTGGCACTGGAGACTACATAGAGGTGATAAGACAGAGACTCCACCCTCAGGAAACTCTCAGAGAGACCGCCTACCTTGGAAAGAGAAGGCCTTCTTTCAAGTCCAGCTCACACTTTCACTGCCAGTGTGACCTAGGCCGTGGTTTACCCATTTGTGAAATGAGGGGGCTGGCCTATATTAGCCTACCCCCAGGTGTCAGTCATGTACAGCAGTCCCATATGATGCTCCAGGGACCATACTTTGGCCAGCAGGTTTGCAAGTCACTGACGCCTGTGGCAGCATCCTGGGAAGCCCACAGGCTGCATTGTACCCAGGTCAAAGCTGGGGCTGCCCACTCTAGCTGGAACACAGAGCCCTTTACTGCCGAGTGCCTGCAGACAGCCTTCTGGGAAAAGCCAGCTGTGGATTTCTAAAGGACTTTCCCAGGCAAAGATGCCTGGGGTAAGAGAAAAACAGGATGGGGAAAGCACCATCCTGGGGATGTGAGGGACAGAGCACCCTCTCTGACCTGAGACCTGTGGTTGTGTCCCTGCCTCCACTGAGCTGCTCCAGCTGTTTCAGGCCTGACTTTGCAGGCTGGTGGTTAAGTGGGTAGATGGGTCTGGACGGTACAGCCACTGCTGGTCATCCACAGCGATGAGCAAGCAAGAGTTTCACTGCGGCCGCCTCTGACACCGTGCTTCATCCCAACCTTTCTTACAGTCTCCCTCAGTGTTTCCAAGACTCCCTGGGGTGAGTGAGACTCATGGTAAATCTGACTCTACCATGGAGGGCAGGCCTGCCTCACCTGGGGGCCTCCCTGAGGGGGTCACAAGCAGGTCTAAGGGAACACATCTCCCTGGCTGGCTCCTAGAAATGAAAGAGGGGCAGGATGATCACAGGAGTAGAGTTAGCCTTCCTGCTCCCTCCCTGTCCTCCCTCAAGAAAGAGGTGACAAATGAAGCATTCTTGGGGAAGGAGAGAAAGTCCACAGTGACTGAGGTCTGAGGGCAGGCTGAGGCGGAGGTGGTGGAGATGGCGACCTCAGCCCTCCACACGTGCAGTGTCAGGGCCTCAGAGCCCAGCTGGCAGGCTGCAGGAGACAGCGGGAGGTCTGGCTGGAGTGGAGACTGAGTCATCTGGGACCGCAGGGTCCAAAGGAGTCACGCCTGTGAGTGATGAGCACCTTGACTGAGGCCAACGTCACAGACGTGTCTGGGAGGTGAGTCAGGGACCCGCAGAGTAGGAGTCTCAACATTCCTGGGAACAGCTTCCTCTGACTCTCCTGCTATGATATGTTTTCTCCCCTAAGTGGCCTCAAAGGGATGCCGGCTTTGCCATTGATATTTCTACAGCAAAATGAGCTAGTAAGCACTGGAGTTCAAAGGACATGGCACAACTTTCAAACCAAATTCTCGTGGGATTTCAGAGACTGATTACCCTCCCCTCCCTCCCTCCCTCCTTCTTTCCAGCATGTTGATATTCATCTTTCAAATATTTATTGAGCAGCCACTCTGTGCCAGGTGCTGTGGACTGGAGTCACGGTGATGGACAAGACACATGCCTGTGCCTTCCAGTCCCTGCCTTCACACGCCCTGTAGTCTTGGGCAGGGGGACACTAAACACTCACACAAATAATTGCCTGCAATTTGCTGTGAACGATGAATGAATAGTTCAGGTGGCTCTGAATGTATCTAACAGTGGTCCTGGCAGGACCTGGAGGGCCAGGGAGGACTCCCCTGAGGAAAGTCCCCGTAAAAAGGGCTGGGCACGGTGGTTCACGCCTGTAATTCCAGCATTTCGGGAGGCTGAGGTGGGTGGATCACCTGAGGTCAGGAGTTCAAGACCAGCCTGACCAACATGGTGAAATCCCATGTATACTAAAAATACAAAAAGTTAGCCAGGCATGGTGGTGCATGCCTGTAATCCCAGCTACTCAGGTGGCTGAGGCAGCAGAATCGCTTGAACCTGGGAAATGGAAGTTTCAGTGAGCCAAAATCGCACCATCAGGCTCCAGCTTGGGCAACACGAGCGAAAATTCAGCTCAAAATAAATAAATAAATAAAGTCCATGTAAGAGGAGACTGAGAGGGTAGAAAGTTCACCCGGGAGGAGTACTTCAAGCAGAAGAGGCAGAAGAAGCTGAGAGCTCTGGGACATTGAGAGACAGAGTGGTTAGGTCAGGCAGGGCCTGGGAAGCCACTGTGAGGATTCAGAGCTTTCCCCTGAGAGGAATTCTTAAGAAAGGGAGGGCGGAGAACTGGGTCCCCTGAGCGCCCGCAGGGAAGTTACGAGTTTCTGCTCATGGAGCATGTGGGCTCTGATGCCCCACCTATCAGCCACAGCCCACACGGTAAAAGCTGGTGAGGCAGGGGAGGCTGAGGACCAGGAAGTCCCACAGTGGACCTGGGTGGGAAGATACCAGAAGCTAGCAGAGGTGACAGTGGGCAGGTGCTTCAGTTTCCCTTACTGTAAAGTGGGTAGAATCACCCTTGGATCAGTGTGTTGAGAATTTGTAAGGATGGACAACAGTAGTAGCTGGAGGAAAGCCTTGTGCGCTTTTAATGGCTGGCATGGCTCAGAAGGTGACTGCTGACTGCCTCCCTCCAAGCCAGCAAACCCTGGGATTACAGAAACACAGCAGCCCCTCCAGCATGAGGTGGCAACTTACCCAAGGAAAGAGAAGTATACCAAGGAAATCAGCAAATAGCCTGCAGATAATTTTATGTAGTAGAAGGAGCCTGGACTTTGGAGCCAGAAAGACTTGAATTTGTAGCCGGGATCTGTCACTAGCTGTGTGACCTTGGACAAGTCACTCTCTGAGCCTCATTTCCTCTTTAATAACAAGAGGACAATTGCAACAAGCTGCGCTAATTCCATTGTTTTAAGGGTTAGAGATGGCATTTATAAAATGTTCGGCACAGCATGAGGCAATAATGGCCCTCAACATTTGGTAGAAGTAGGTAAACATTCAAACCATTAGAGAGGTGGGTTTTCATCTGTGCTCAGAACAAGGCGAGCGCTGTCTGCCACCTTTGCCCTTTGTTAGTCCTTTATCCATTAACCTTCACTGCTAGGAGGTCCTGCCTCATGTCCAATCTGCATGCATCTCTTCACGTGGCAGCTGGAACCTACCTGGTCTTGATCTGCCCTAACGAGTGGAGCCTGACAACACCTGCGTACCACCAAAGAAAGGAGCCAAGCCCTGGCCACCCACAGGGCCTCTCCCACTAGTTTCTACAGAGAAGCTCACAGAAGACACGGAATGTTGGTCCTGCTGAAAAAGCAGGCAAGCTGGGGGACTACAATCATGTCAGGAATACAGGCACAGATATCACCCTCTCTCATCACTGTCCATGGTCCACACACCAAGACCTATCACTTTGGACACAAACCTTCCCAGGACCAGGACAGGAGATATCAACTCTAAGGTAAGCAAGGGTCCAGGATGAGAATATGGGGTTTCTGGGTCCTTGAATACACACACACACACACACACACACACACACACACACACATACACGAATGTGGACACACATAAGAGCACACAACTACGTAAAATACACAGAGAAAGATGTTTAAGAGGACCCCACACCCAGTAATCCCCAGCCACTTGAGGAGATGGTGAGGTTATTTAACTTTTTTATACCTCAGGTCTCTTGTCTGTAAAACAGGAATGATAATAACACAGGAATGTTGTAATGATTACATGTTAGGTACTTGGACAGTACCTAGCCCAGCATGGGCTCCCATTTTTGCTACTATGATTATTATTACAGCTGGGCACTCTCTCAGGACACAGAAATCTAGAGATACAGATGCAAACACAAATACACCCAGACCCTGCACAATTAGATTCACGGGCACACACATACCCTGAATCTGACCACAGATACAGGTGCTCATCAAAGAGAAGCTGCGTCAAGCACCCTGCTGGTGGACAGTGTGGCAGAGCTCACATAGTTTGGCCTTGGTCCAATTAGGCCTGGTTCTTTTCAGCCAGACTGCAGCAAAGACAGTAAAATTGCTCTGCAAATTCAAATGAGCAGAATTTTGAGATGCCACACGGAGAGATGCCATGGAGAGAGGTAGGGGACTGAGCCTAAGTTCAAAGCCTATTTTTTCAGAGGTCAGATAGTCACTTTTAAGCTGCTTAATGGCCGGACCTGTGATGTAGCCAGGCCCCACTCCACCTAATACACCTTCAGGGAAAAGTGTACTGCCCTGAGTGCCTGCCATGCAAGGGTCTAGAGATGGTCAAAGAGAGGAGGTTTGCTCCACATATGAGCTAATGCACCATCAGTCATGCTCAGAGGCAAGAGGCAAGAGATGCGGAATTCAGTGGCATCAGGAAAGTGGAGCAAACACCAGAAAGCAAAGGGCCTTGAAGCACTCCAGGATTGTCATGAGATAGGGATCAGAGCTATAAAAATGTCTGGAGGATACAGGACTATCCTCTGACATCCAACTTTATAACCCAATGTCTGGGTTATAAAAAGAGCAGAAACATGAGCATGTATGTTCAGCCCTCTCTAAAGCATTATGCCTACCTGCTAAGGGATGCTGGAGGGCAGATCGAGGATGCTGTGGATTTGACCAGAGAGGGCTTTGTGGAAAGTGGGTGTGGGTTAGAAAAAAATGCGGTGTTTGCGTCTGGTCAACCTGAAAGTGATGAGGGTTATATCTTGGGGGCGGCCCTCTAGGAGATTTCTCTGAAATTCATCAAAAGATTTTGTGTGATCCCACACCGATTCTATTTAAGAGGAGGCTGTGAGTGACCCTCAGACAATGAGGAGCTATCATTTTTCCTTCTAGGATGAAGCTGCCGCATAACTCTGTGATTAACACACACTGACTCTGGACGTCAGGGGAGATTAAAGCAGGGATCAGACGCTTTTGAAGAGAAGGTGGCCATCTGGATGGTGCAGGTGCAAGGTGGTGGAGGCTGAAAGGTGGCAGATGGCTTGGTTCTGTGAAGGCAAATTAGGGAACACAGAAGATGACAGATGGGCAGGTGTTGGGTCCTTGTGAAAAGGATTTGCCCAAGTGAAACAAAGATTTTTTTTCTATTTAAATTTGGGTCAAGCACAAGGATTTCATCGCTATTTATTAACTGGCTTTCAAACTTTGCCTACAAACAAAGTGGAAATCTCTTTATAGCAGATTAATTTGGCAAACAACTCAAGTAATAAAAAGGAGAGGAGAGGCAAGGTTGGCCTACCATCCCTTATTTGCAATTCTAAAAGGTAAAACAGTTCTGAAAACTAAATTTAAAAAAAAAACGGATTTGGCAGCGTAACCTGACTTCAACTGATCTCTTTGTCATCTTTATTCCATGTAGTGTGAATATTTGATGCAGAAATGTTGATGCGTTTGACTATTGAGTACTGCCCAGACCCCACTAGGGTTTTACGTAATACACGTAATATGCCCTATAGTACCTTTCTAAAGTCCAAAAAGTTCAAGATTTTGAAACACACCTGGTCCCCAGGGTTTGTTCACAGATCCCACTTACCTTCAAGGACAATGTATGCTGAGCAGGCTGCCCGGTGCTGGCCTCAGCATGGGATGCTCGGGTGTGAGCCAGTGGAAGAGGCTGCAAAGAAAAGATACAGCTCTTTGTATGGGTACATTTGCCAGGGAGGGGAGCAGTGTGCAAATGCTCCACTAGACTGGTGGATATGAAGTTGACAAAGAGGGAGAGAAGCCCTTAGGAAAGGCGTCCTCCTGAGTGAAATGATAATTCACTTCGAGATAGTGCTAATAATTAAAACATTTTTATGGCATTTTAAGAAACATCAATTGGGCCCACATGCAAAACTACTCACAACTCCTTGTAACACACGTTTCAGGAATGTTGCTATCCCTTAACCTGCCTTTCTTATCTTCATCAGGTGGGTCCCCCATCCCTAGCCCTGCTTATGGCCTCCTCAGGAGGGCCAGCGAGGAGGACGGCTGAGGTGGGAGGGCAGGGAGCCAGGCGGATCACTATAAATAGAGTCCACCTTCTCCATTCTTCTTACTGAGCCACTTCTGAGCTTTCCAAAACAACTGCAGCAGCAGCAGCTGTTGCTTCAGCAGCCACAGAAGTGTTGGTGTCACCAGGTCACAGCCTCAGGTAAGAGAAGGGGCATGGCTGCAGAGGGGCAAAGTCAGAGGGGCTGTGTTGGTGCTGAGCTTCAGGGCAGCCTTATGAGAAAGTGAATAAATAAATACCCACAGAGTTCTCGTAATGAAAGAGAAAATGTAACAATTTCTTGGAAATATTTTTAAAAACAGAGCTTCATTCTAAAAGGAAATACCTCACATGGATCTTAGGCAGAGAAGCCTGAGCAACTTGCAGTTTTAACAATGGTTTTGTCATAGATGTAAAGGTAATTTTTTTGAAGATTTTTTTGTTAATAGAAGAGCTTAATAGAAGACCTTAAATGAGGTTCAGGACCAGTGATGCTGAGAGGGCCACCATTTCTACACACTTTCTATGACAGAGGATGCAGGAGCAGAACATGCTAGGGTCTCCTCCTACACCGGGCTCATGAAGAGATGCTGATGAGGAGAGACTTCTAGGTAGGAGAGGATAAGGTTCTGGGTGGGGAACCTGGAGCCCTCAGGCAACAGGGACAAATGGGAGGAGTGTCCATAGCCACCTTCTGTCTGACTGTATCAAAGGAAGACTGCTACCCAGTGATGGATGGGCTGGGGTGGGAAGTAGAGCTCTTCATCGCTGGAGGTGTTTAAGCAGAAGCTGGCAACTCCTTGACAGATACACTGAAGAAAGGATTCATGAATCAGCTGGGGGATTAAAATATTATGTTGATGCAAAAGTTATTTTCATCAGGAAGGACATAGGAGGGAGTGTTTCCAAATCTTAGGGTGGAAGTGGGCAACAAATTACTACTGTCTTTGCAGCCACTGATATGCCCCTCCCCAAATTTCAGACAGGGCGTCAGTGCAGCTGGTGGTCAAGCATCCCTTAGGATACGTCCCTTAGGCTACTGAGGAGGAGGACTTGAAGACTTCTGGGCAGATGCTCTCACCTGTAGCAACAAGTAATACTTGGATAACTGTAATGGACTAGAGAAATACTCATCGAGAGCTTCTTAAAAATATTTTAGCCTAGAAAGACAAGGTGAGCTCACGTTTGACAAAAGGCAAGCTTTCCAGGGGTTGGCTGTTTTTCCCCATGCAAGCAGGACCCCACACCCACTGCATTCCCCTTCCCTGGCTACTTTTGGTTTGTAGGTGGTGGAATGCAAAAGATGTGCTTTCAGCAAGTATTTAACACCAGGACAGATGTGGAACTACCCAGATAATGTGCATCTCCCGTTGCCTGTCTCCATGACTCTCTCCAGTGGAATTTTCTGCCAAGAGGGAAATATTCTATGTCGTCCAGTTTGGTCTCCATGAGCCACATGTGGCTACTGGACAATTGTAATGTAGCATGAGCACATACATACATTTTAAACTTAATTTAATTTTCATCGATGTAAATGTAAATAGCCTCTTGTAGCTAATAGCTATTGTATTGGACAGTGCAGTGCTGGAATATTCATTCTTTGATAGCAGGAATTGCATTTTTAAAAAGTCTTTGTATCTCTGGCTCCTTGTATAATGCCCATGAGTAGATATTGGATAAATAAACGACGAAAGATGAGGATGTTCTAGGAGGTTTTTGGAGAGGGCATGGTTGAAATCTGAAGGCAAAAGGGCTGTTTTTAGTACATTAATGAATACTTCAAATCACTAGAGTGTTGGCTGGTTTGTCTGCAGTTTCGTTCTCCTCAATGGTCTAGGACTTTCCTGCCATTTGATCACAGCTTGATTCATTTTGATAAATGTGCACAAATGTAGGTATAGAATATCACCATCAAGATATAGGACATTTTCACACCATGAAAAGTTCCCTTGCATCCAGGGTTGGTTTCATGGGGACACACAAGCTGTGCAGTCACACAAGGACATGTGCTCAGAAAGGACCCATACTTGGTTTACTGCTCTGCTGTTGCCGCCTTGAAATTCTTAATAATTTTTAAAATAAGGGGCCTTGCAGGTTCATTTTGCATTGTGCCCTGCAAATTATGTGGCTGGTACTGCCTGTATCCCTTTGCAGTTGATCCGCTCCCACCAACCCAGCCTCAGGCAAGTACTCATCTGCTTTTGTCTCTATAGGTTAAATTCGTCTTTTTAAATTTTTCATTTTTTTTAAAGACAGGGTCTTGCTCTGTCATCCAGACTGGAGTGCAGTGGTGCAATCATGGCTCACTGCAGTCTTGAACTCCTGGGCTCATGTGATCCTACTGCCTCAGCCTCCTGGGTAGCTGGGACTACAGCATGTGCCACCATGTCTGGCTAATTTAAGGTTTTTTTTTGGTAGAGATGGGGTCTCATTTTATTGTTCAGGCTGGTCTTGAACGCCTTGTTTTGAACATTCCTCCTTCCTTGGCCTCCCATTGTGTTGGGGTTACAGGTGTGAGCCACCACCTGCCCTTGTCTTTATCAGAGTTTCATGTAAATGAGTCATAAAGTATGTGATTCTTTGTGTCTGGTTTCTTTTACTCATAACATTGCTCTTGAGATTCGTCCTTTTTTCTGGTTAGCAATAGTTTGTTCCTTTTTATGGTTGAATAGTATTCTATTCTGTGGATACACCATGATGAGTTTATTCATTCATTTGTGATGGACATTTGGGTTGTTTACAGTAGTTGTCTGTTATAAATTAAGCTGTTATAAGCTTTTGTTTATAAGTCTTTGTGCGGACAATGTTTTCATTTCTCTTGGGCAAATACCTGGGGATGGAATTGCTGACAGTAATATAATATATTTTCAACTTTTCAGAAGCTGCCAAATTATTTTCCAAGGTTTTTGTACCACTTAATATTCCTACCAGCAATGTATGAGAGTTCCAGTTGCTTTACATTTTTGTCAGCACATTGTATTGTCAGTCTTAAATTTTAGTCATTCTAGTGGCTAAGTTGTGTAGAGTTCTAGTTGCTTTACATTTTTGTCAGCACATTGTATTGTCAGTCTTAAATTTTAGTCTTTCTAGTGGCTAAGTTGTGTATTTTATTATGGTTTTACTTTGTGTTCTCCTGTGACTTAAGATTTTGGGCATCATTTTATGTATCTACTTTTGTGATGTCTGGTCAAATCTTTTGCCATTGTTTGTGTTCTTATTATCGGGTGCTTTATATATTTTGGATACAAGTTCTCTGTTAGATTTTGTGTGTGTGTGTGTGTGCGCGCGCGCGCGCGCATGTGTATTAATCTGATATATTTTCTTCCATTCTGTGGCTTGACTGGTCTTTTTTTTTTGAGACAGGATCTTCCTCTGTCACCCAGCCTGGAGTCCAGTGGCACGTTCATAGCTCACTGCAGCCTTGACCTCCTGATCTCAAGTGATCCTCCTGCCTCGGCCTCCTGAGTAGCTGGGACCACAGGTGTGTGCCACCACACCTGGCTAATTTTTTTTTTGTTTTTTGTAGAGATGGAGTGTCACTGTGTTTCCCAAGCTGGTCTTGCACTCCTGGGCTTAAGTGTTACCCCAGTCCCAGCCTGCTAACATGCTGGGATTGAAGGCGTGAGTCACTGCTCCTGGTCAGCCTTGTCATTTTTTTAATGATATCTTTCAAAAATAGATGTATTTTTAACTTTTACGACATTCAATTTGATATTTTGTATTTTATGGTTTGTGCTTTTTGATGTCCTAAGAAATTTTGCCTACCCTAAGGTCACAAAAATGTGCTGTTAAGATTTTCTTTTAGAAGTTTTATAGTTTGTTTTTTATCTTTAGATCTATGATCTATTTTGAGATTTTATGTATGGTATGAGATAAGAGTAAAGGTTCACTTTTTTCCCATACATATATTCAATTATTCTAGCACCATTAGAAAAACTTCCCTTACTCTGTGGAATTACCTTTGCTTTTTCATTAAGAAATAATTGGTCACATATGTTTGGCTCCATTTCTGGACTCTGTTTCATTGATTTGTATGTCTATCTTTATGTTAATACCACTTTGTCTTAATAACTATAGAATTATAATAAATCTTGAAATCAGACAGGGCAAGTATCCCACATTTGTTGTTTATAAAAATTGTTTTAACCATTGTAGGTCTTTTGCAGTTTTATAAAAATTTTAGAATCCACTTGTCAAGATTGCATTACAACTATAGATCAATTTGGGGAGAACTGATTTTTGACAATATTGTTTTCCAATTCATATCTATTTATTTAGATCTTTAATTTCTCTCAGCAATGTTTTGTAGTTTTCAGTGCACAAGTATTGTACCATTTTGTTAAGTTATCCCTAAATATATAATTTTTTAATGGTGTTGAGAATGCGATAATAAAATTTCTTTTCCCTTGGTCTTGATAGTATGTAGAAATACATTTGATTTTTGTATGTCGAGCTGGTATTCTATGATCTAAAACTTCTTATTTCTAGTAGCATTTCTGTAGACTCAGGATTTTCTATGTACATAGTCATGTCACGTGAGAATAAAGATAGTTTTGCTTCTTATTTTCAAATCTACATGACACTTATTTCTTACTTTTCTCTTTCACTGACTGGAATCTCCTGTATAATGTCTGTTAGAGCTGGTAAGAACAGATATTCTTGCTTTGTTCATGATTTTAGATTAGAACTCATTCCATCTTTTACCACTGAGTATAAAGCTAGTTTAGGCTTGTCATAGACACCATTCATCAATTGAGATAATTCTCTGCTCCTAGTTTGTTGAGAGTTTTTATGGTGAATAGATGTGGAATTTTGTCAAATGGTTTTGTTTGCATTTTTCATTTGTTTTTTTTTTATCTCTTGAGGTGATCATATAGTTGTTCTCTTTTTATTCTGTTAACATGGTGAGTTGTGTTGATGAAGTTTTAAATGTTGAATAACCTTTGCATTCCTGGGATAAACTCTATTTGCTTACAATATGTTATTCCTTTTAAAATCTCAAGATGACTCTCGTGGAGGCAGTTAGCTTGAGGCTGGGGAGTGCTGAGCAGCATGTCATGCCCTGCACTTGTCCAGACTAGTGAACAATACAGTCAGGATGGCTAAAGATGATTCCAAGAAACCAAAGGGCAAGATGTCTGCTTATGCCTTCTTTGTGAAGATGTGCAGAGAAGAACATAAGAAGAAAACCCCAGAGGTCCGTCAATTTTGCAGAATTTTCCAGGAAGTGCCCTGAGAGGTGGAAGACAATGTCTGGGAAAGAGAAGTCTAAATTTGATGAAATGGCAAAGGCGGATAAAGTATGCTATGATAGGGAAATGAAGGATTATGGACCAGCTAAGGAAGGCATTAGGATCCTTTTTCTTGCCTCCCTTAGTTGGACCCTAATCCTTCGTTTGGATCCCACTATGTGGATTCTTCCTGTTCTGTTCTGAATTCTGCCCCAATATTAAATCCACAAACCCTGGTATCTCTATTGGAAATGTCGCAAAAAGGCTGGGTGAGATGTGGATTAACATGTAACAGTGAAAAGCCGCCTTACATCACCAAGGTGACAAAGCTGAAGTATAAGAACGATGTTGCTGACTAAAAGAAAGTTTGATGGTGCAAAGCGTCCTGCTAAAGTTGCCTGGAAAAAGGTGGAAGAGGAAGACAAAGATGACGAGTAGGAAGAAGAGGAGGAGAAGGATGAATTTTAAAAACTGTTTATCTGTCTCCTTGTGACTACGTTAGACTAGGGGAGCACCTTAATTAACACATCAAGTGTCTGTTGCCCTCATTAGGTTTAATTACTAAATTTGATCACGATCAGATTGTAGTCTCTCAAAGTGCTCCAGAAATTGTCAGTGGTTTACATGAAATGGCCATCAGTGTCCAGAGCACCCTGAAGCTGTATCAACATTGTACGTATTTCTAAACATTTTTAAAATGAAAAAATAATCTTGTGTTCTCCTCACTGCGCACTTTGCTGTTGGTGAGACAAGGCATTTAAAGATGTTTCTGCACCCTCCCCTTCCCCCTTTTCTTTAACTTGTGAAGTGGTGTTAACTTACAGTTATTGGCTTGAAATCCTGAGTTATCAACTGTATTTATCTCTAGTTTGTAAAAAGAACAAAACAATGGAGACAAACTCTTGACACTCCTTGCTTGGCATTGAGGCTGCAGGGGAAGATGCCTTTTGGAGGGGTCGTAGCTCATGCACTGTGAGGTTGGACCCGGTGTCTGCAGCAGGCATCCATTTAACTTCAGGTTGTCATGTTTCTGTATATAATGACATAGCATTCTGCCTCCATTCTTAGCTGTAAACAAAGGAGGCTCAGCTGGCATGAGAAGTGCTTTTTGTTTGTTTGTTTCAGTTAAGTGTGATAGTTTTTAAACTGTTTCTTAAACAAACTCTAGAATTCTTCAGTGTCAGCAAAGTGAAGAGCCACTGCATCAATGAAAATTCAAAAACCTTCTGTACTTAAACACGATTTGCAATGTTGTTTTTCTTTGTGTATTTAGAATGCTGAAATGCTTTTGAAGTTAAATAAACAATATTACGATTTTAAAAATAAAAATAAAAATCGGTAGACTCTTTGCTAATATTTTGTTAGAGATTTTTATGTTATATTCATGAGGGACATTAGTCTTTAGTTTTCTTTTCTTACAATATCTTGGTCTAGTTTTGGTATTAGGATAATGTTATCTTCGTTAAACAAATTGGAGAATGTTACCTCCTCTATGTTATGAAAATATTTACATGAAATTTGTATTATTTCTTTCTGAAACGTTGTAAGGAATTTATCAGTGATGCCATCTAGACCTGGAGTTTTCTTTATGGGAAGGGGTTTATTTACAAATTCAATTTCTTTAATAAGTGCATGGCACTCCAGATTTTTAACTTCTTTTCCAGTTTGGCAAATCATATTTTTCAAATAATTTGTCTATTTTATCTAAGTTGTCAAATTTATTGCCATAAAGTTCTTCATAATATTCTGTTTTATCCTTTTAACATCTGTAGGGTCTGCAGGGATATGCTGTCTTTCATTCTTGATATCAGTTATTTGTGTTTTCTCTCTTTTCTTCCTAATCAATCTAGCTAATGGTTTACCATTTTATTATTATTTTTTTAAAACCCTAGAATTAAAAAAAATAGATATTCTTACTGTTTTTGTCCATTTTCGCTAGTTTCCACTCTGATCTTTATTATTTCCTTCCTTCTATTTTGAACTTAATTTGATCTTTATTTTTTAGCTTCTTAAGGTGGAAGCTTAGATAATTGATTTTAGACATTTTTTCTTTTCTAATATAAACATTTAAAACTATTATATTTCCCTATGTACTGCTCTAGTTGCCTTGCACAAATCTTGGTATGTTGTGTGTTTATTTTCATCTACTTCAAAATATTTCCTTCATGATTTCTTCTTTGACCTGTACTGTACAGGGAAAAACTCCCTCTCACTGAGTTTCCCTCTGCTCTCACACCACATCACCACAACAATCAGCACAGAGGAAGACTTCTGGACCAAATGTCACCAAGCCACAGACACCAGCAGGGTGTCCAATTCAGTTCCAACACAATCTACCTGGAGACAGTGTCAGGGCCCACAGGTTGGGGGCTCAGTTCCCAAGACTGCCCCCGACATCTCCTGTTGCAGTCGTAAGTCTGGGCCTCTAGAACTTCTGCCTGACTGGCTTCAAGTTGGGGTTCCCACTACCCCCTCTTTGGGTTTGATTCGTTTCCTGGAGTGGCTCATAGAACTCAAGGAAACGCTTACATTTATTGGTTTATTATAAAGAACATTACAAAGGATACAAATGAAAAGAAGTGTAGCGCAAGGTATGGGGAAGGGGCGTGGAGCTTCCATGCCTTCCCTGGTCACACCGCCCTCTAGCGACCTCCCCGTGAGCAGCTATCTGGAAACTGAACACTATCCTCGTGGGTTTTTATGGAGGCTTTACTACACAGGCTTGATTGATTAAACCATTGGCCATTGGTATCAGCTTGACCAGCAACTCCTTTCCCCTCCCTGTAGGTTGGAGGGGTGAGGCTGGAAGTCCCAACTCTCTATTCCTGCCTTGGTCTTTCCAGTGACCAGCCCCACCGTTGAATCTATCAGACAAAACACACACACAAAGACAGCACTTTGGAGATCCCAAGGATTTTAGGAGTCATGAGCCAGGAACCAGGGATGAAAACCAAAACCTATGTATGTGCTCCGTGGAGCATCCCTTTAATCATCTTGGTTTCCATTGCCACCACAGACCACCTCCTGGTTTTGACCACAGATCCCTTACATCAAAAGAATATACAGAATCATTAAGAATTAGTCCAGTCCATCATATTGTATAAAATGTCCCAGGGTGAGGCCACTCAGGTTTGCAGTCTTCCTTTCAATCTTGTCAGGTTCCCAAAACAGGAGTGGTCCCGACAAATATATAGCTTAACCCTTTCAGGTATACGGAATGATTGAGCTAAGAGACAGTGTCGTCTATTGCTCTGAGACTCTTGAGTTGTTCATGTAATATTGAGCTTCCCTCAATTAATAACTCATTTATTTATTCATTTACACTCATCTACTATTTCTCCTGCTCTCCATTAATATCCAAAATTTTCACCTTTGGACGGGACATTAGAATTGCCCCTGTGCTGGTCTAGATTGCAGGCAGCAGCACTAGTCTGGCGAGTGCCTCCCACTCAGCCTGTTCCCATTCACGTAGGGTAGGGTTATATAGATTCCAAACTAGTGAGCCATTTTCACCACCAGGCATTATAGCTGTATTTATCCTTGGCCCCAGTTTTGCCAGAGGGTGAACTCACAAGCCACCTGCATCAGGCCCTTAGGAATTCTGAGAGGAGAAAAACAAATTTTTTCTTGAGGTGATTTGGGGAAGAAAAAAAAAAATTGTAGCCATTATACCAATATACTCCTCCCCTGGCAAGAGGTGCGTACTCATACCAGTGTCCTCCCCACCTCCCCTTCCCCAGATCAACCAGAAAAACTGAGAAAAAATCTAGTGGGGATACTGTAGTCCCACTCGTGTTGAATGTGAGCACACAGTCGTGAAGGTGTGTCAGCCAGCCCTTCAAGCTTTTGTTTCTCCCTGCTTTAGGCAACTAATGTTTCAACTGCCTGTTCTCCTCTATCAAACTATTACTTGAGGGAGGCTATCTCTCTGCCCGTTGTTGGACATTATGGGCTGTACATTGTGTTCCTTGGTCTGAAGAAATGACAGCCATTCAAATTTATGCAATATCTTCTGTTCTGGTTTTTTTTTTTTTTTTTTTTTTTTTTTTTTAATTTTTATAGCTCTCTGAGCATTTTCATTTCCCACCAGGCATGCAAAAGCCCAGTCCAGAGTCAGTGTCTATTCTTGTCAAGACCCATTTGTAGCCTCCAGGGGTCCCAGCACCAGCCTCCCTTGCCAGCTGTGTTCAGGGCCTTTTCACCAGGGAATCTGCTGCATAGCCATCAGCAGTCTCTGTCTCCTTTTATGACAAACAGAACAATTCTTACTGGCATTATGTGCCTGAGAGGGTGCAAAAAAAGAACTGTCTTGACAACCCATCTCTCCACTGCTGCAGTACCCACTATCCTGTATCAATTAATCTCACGGACCCAGGTGGCCACCTTCAGGGAGCACACAGGGATATCTGCTTGGGCCCTGGCGATTGTACTTGTTTCTATTTAGCAGGTCCAAGTAATACTGCTCGTAAGGACAGGTTTACATGCTTTCTGTTTCACAGGATGAGGTAGAGGAAACCAATGTGTGTGTGTGTGTCATAATACCACACATGGGTTATTAAGAAAATTTGGGATTTTATTCCTAAATATCTTCTTGTTCTTGATTTCTAATGTAATTATGAGTGGGCAGAGAATATATAATTCAGTCTTTATTTATTGAGACTTATTTTATGGCCCAGAGTATGATCTATCTTGGCAAATGTTTTATGTGCGCTTGAGAAAAATGTGTGTGCTGCTGTTTGGGGATGGGATGTTCTATAATGTCAGTGAGATCAAGTTGATTGATAGTATTATTCAAATCTACGATTGATAGTATTGTTCAAATCTACATACTAACTGGTTTTCTCTCTACTCATTAATAAGAGAGAAATATTGAAATATCTAAATATAATTATAGATAAAGTATATTTCTCTTGTCAGTTATCTTTTGTTCTATGTATTTTGAAGTTTGTTTGTTAACCCTAGATGTTAAGCATCTAGAATTGTTATGTTCTCTTGGCATATTCACCCTTTTACTATTATGAAATGTTCCTTTATATCTTTGGTAATATTATTTGATCTGATGTCTACTTCATTTAATATTAACATAGCTATCTTAGCTTTGTCATAATTAGTGCTCATGTGGTATATCTTTTTTATTTTATTTTATTTTATTTTATTTTATTTTATTTTTATTTATTTATTTATTTTTTGGAGATGGAGTCTTGCTCTGTTGTCAGGCTGGAGTGCAGTGGCATGATCTCGGCTCACTGTAACCTCTGCCTTCTGGCTTCAAGAATTCTCCTGCCTCAACCTCCCAAGTAGCTGGGACTACAGGCACATCCCACCACCACGCCTTTTTGTAGTTTTTTTTTTTTTTTTTTGTATTTTTAAGTAGAGACAGGGTTTCACCATGTTGACCAAGATGGTCTCGATCTCTTGACCTTGTGATCCACTCGCCTTGGCCTCCCAAAGTGCTGGGATTACAGGCATGAGCCACTGCATCCAGCCATGGTATATCTTTTTCTATAAATTTTTTTTATCTTTAATTTTCCTGTGTCTACAATCAAAGTGGGGTTCCTATAGACAGCATATGTTAACAGTTGGGTCTTCTTTAAAATCTGGTTGACATTTTTTCTTTTTTTAGTGGTTACATAGGATTCACAATGTATCTTTAACTTATCACACTCTACCCTTAAATAATATAATACAACTTCAGATATAATACAGAAACTTACAACAATATTACTTAATTCTTTCATCTTTTGTACTATTGTTATGCATTTTATTTCTGTTATAAATCCCACAACATGTTATTATTTTTCTTTGAATAACCAGTTATGTTTTAAATAAAATTTAAAATAAAAAACTTTCATATTTGCCCACTTATTTATTTCTGGTGTTTTTTCTTTCCTTTGTATAGTTCCAAGTTTCCATCAGTATGATTTTTTCTTCCACCTGAAAATCTTCTATTTATATTTATTAAAAATTTCTGTTTATAATTAAAAAGTATAAATATAAAGTAAATGCAAATTTTGTTGTAGAACAGATTTATTGACAATGAATTCTCTCAGCTTGTGTTTGTCTGAAAAGATCTTTCTTCATCTTTGTTTTTGAAAGATATTTTTACTTCCTATAGAACTGTAGATTGATTTGTTTTCCTTTCAGAAAGTTTTTTTTTTTTTTTTTTTTTTTTTTTTTTGAGACGGAATCTCACTCTGTCGCCCAGGCTGGAGTGCAGTGGCGCCATCTGGGCTCACTGCAAGCTCCGCCTCCCGAGTTCACGCCATTCTCCTGCCTCAGCCTCCCGAGTAACTGGGACTGCAGACGTCTGCCATCATGCCCGGCTAATTTTTTGTATTTTTAGTAGAGACGGGGTTTAACTGTGTTAGCCAGGAGGGTCTCGATCTCCCGACCTCGTGATCCGCCTGCCTTGGCCTCCCAAAGTGCTGTGATTACAGGCGTGAGCCACCGCACCCGGCCTTTTTTTTTTTTTTTTTTTTTTTTTTTTTTGAGACAGCGTCTCACTCTGTAACCCAGGCTGGAATGCAGTGGCGCAATCTCGGCTCACTGCAACCTCCACCTCCCGGGTTCAAGTGATTCTCCTGCCTCAGCCTCCTGAATATCTGGGACTACAGGCACATGCCACCATGCCTGGCTAATTTTTGGCTAATTTTTGTATTTTTTAGTAGAGACAGGGTTTCACCACGTTGGCCAGGCTGGTCTCAAACTCCTGACCTCATTTCTTTCAGAATTTTTAAAGTGTCATTCCATTGTTTTCTGTCTTGCCCTTTTTTCAATGATAAATCATGGAAATTCTCATTTTGATTTTTATGTGTTATTTGTCTTTTGCAAATCTGTTTGCTTTTAAGATTTTCTCCTTATCCTTGGTTTTCAGCAATATGCTGTCTTGTAGTTTTATTTGTGCATACCTTTCTTAGGTTTAAGTGAGCTTACTAAATCTGTGGTTTTAGAAATGTTTTCAAATTTGGAAGACTTTCAGGCATTATTTCATCAAGTATTTTTCTGGCCTTCTTCGCACATATGTTCAACGACTTGATATATTTCCATAGTTAGTAGGCTCTGTTAATTAATTTTAATCTTTTTTTTCTTTTGCATGTGTCATTTTGGAAGGTTTTTATTGTTATGTCTTCAAATTCATTTGCCTTTTCTTCTGCAGTGTTTAATTTGCTGGTAAATTCATCCAATAAAGTTTTAATTTAATACCTTATTTTTTATCCCTATAGTTTTTATTTGTTATTTTTTTATAGCTCCCATTTCTTTTCACATTATGTCTGTTTACATGAGCATATTTGTAAAAGTTATTTTAATATCCTTTTTTGTTAGCTCCAAAGTATCTGTCATTCTGGGTATGTTTTTATTGACTGATGTTTCCGCTAAGTATGGGTCACGTTTTCCTGCATTTTTGTATGTCTAATAATTTTTACTGGATGCTAGGCATTGCCACAGTTACCTTTTTGAGTGGATGCCTTCTGTTTCTTGTAAAGAGTATTAAATTTTGTTATGGCATGCACTTAGGGAACTTAGAATCAGCTCAATTTTTTCAAGGTTTGTGTTAAGTTTTTCTAAGGCAGGTCTAGAGTAGCCTTTATTTTAGATCTCTTTTATCTAGTTTTACTACCAAGATACAATTCTCCTAGGATCTCCACTGAGTTCCCTGGGTGTTAAATGAGATCTGTTCTCTCTGGCTGGATCCCTACTATCTCATTGCCTGTGTAAGCTCTAGGAATTGTCCAGCATATGGATTCTCAGTACTTCTTTGCATAGCTTTGTGGAGTTTTACCCTAAGCATTCACAGCTTAGTTTTCAGCAATAGATTCAAGGAGACCCCTATGCAGATTCTAGGCTCGTTCTCTGCATAGTTCTCTCTGTTCCAGTGCTCTGCCCCATAAATTCCAGCTGCTTTAGCCTCCCTTAACCCTGATCTCTGCTTGCTTAACTTGGCAAGACAGCAGTGTTATGCTTGTGTTCCTTCCCCTGCACCACTGTCTGGAAAAGTGACTCTTGGCGGAGAGCCAGGGAAATTGTAGGGCTTGCTTGTTTGTTTCACGGCTCTTGTTGATCATAGTTCTGCACTTCTTGTTGTCTAGGATTTGGAAATAGCTGTTTCATGAATTTGTCCAACTTTCTTATTGTTTTCAGTGGGAGGACAACTCTGGTACCAGTTACTCTGTCATAACTATAAGATAGAGATGAGTTTTTAAAAAGACCACATTCACAGCAGTAGTAACTACAAGTTTTTTTTTCATACAATCTCACATGAAGGAGCTTTGGGAACTGAAAAGGACTATGGAGAATCTGAGCTCTGGAGATTTGACAGTGGTAGCAGAAGTCCAAGATGCCAGGGAAGATAGCTTAGCAGAAAATCTGACAGCCAGGCTAGAACAATCAGGATTTCTGATGTGTAAGCTCAGAATAGAATAGATTTCAGTACTTTCTCTCTAAACATGATTTGCTTGTTATTGAAGCAGAGGATCCAATATGAGATAGACAAAGGACTCTTCTTCTGATAATCAGATCTCAACCTTGGCTACATACTCGAATTATCGAGGGAGCTTTTACAAATCCTGGTTCTCAAGTTGTACTGAAAAAATAAATCAGTCTGTGGGATGAGTCTAGGCATGTGTATCTTTTAAAGCTCCTTGGGTAATTTCAGTGTGCTGCCAAAGCTGGGGACCACTGCTCCAAGGTGTTCCACTGCCAGCATGTAGGGTTAGGGTTAGGGTTAGTATTAGGGTTTCTCTCCAGGGAGCTCTATTAGGTGTCTGCATATCTGATCTCTTTACTATCCCCTTCCTTTCCTTTTCTGAACATTTTCTCAGCTGCTCTCGTTCTACTCAGAAGAAGAGGCCCAGGTGATGAGACAGTGGGGAAGGCCAGCCACGAGGCGTTGCAGTGGGGAGGAGAGAAGTGTGGACCCAAGAGGGGGTACAGGAAAGGACCCAGGAAGGGACCCAGGAAGGAGGAGGCAGAGAGCAGATGCTGCGGAAGCCAGGGTGTGTGGAGGTCCCCATTTCCCCTTCCCCTCCTTCTGCTGTCACACTTCCTTCCCCTGCTCCAGGCCCAAACAAGTCTGGAGCTAGCCAGCTCAGTTGGTGACTGTCCAAGATCTTCTGCCCACACTTCCTGGCCACAATCCTCCTTTGGGGTGATGAAAAGGCCCTGGAAGTCCCTTGCTATTTACTGAGGAAGCGTGGGCTTCTCTCCTGGGAACAGAAGCCGCAGACTTTCTGTGATGGAAAGTGCCCTGGGTCAGAGCTCATGCCCTGCCACTGACTTGCAGAGTGACCCTGGATGAGTTGCTTCTCCTCTCTGCACCTCAGTTTCCCCACTTCTAAAGCTAGAAGATCCAACTGTATGGTTTCCTTGATCCTTCATCTCTTTTTGAATGTGTGCAGGCAGCCTGTACTCCTTTGGGAAGACTCCAGAAGTTGACTTTAAGGACCCTTTTCTCCCTAGAGGTGTGTGAGGTATGGTGAATGTTGGCTCTGGCCTCCACCCCTGAAGTGTGGCCAACTCTGAGGGACAGCCTGGAAATAAAGATGGTTTTAGTAGCTGAGAGGACAGCAGGTGGATTGTTGGATGTGTAATGGATCATTAAGTGAAACTGGACCTTAGCATGATGGCCTCTTCTTTTCCTTTAAAGCTAAGAAAAATGACATTTCAAAAGGGTCATGCTGGGGGCAGACAACATGTTTGTTTTGAAAAGGACCACTCAGCACTCCCACTGATGACGTGGGAAGGGAATACCTGCTCTCTGGGCTGGGGGTGTGCCATGGAGATTCCTGGAGATTGGGTGGGGTGAGGGTAGACAGCCAGATGGAGGGTGAGAGGAGAGAGCCCTGTCCTTGGAGGACGTTTGGGAGCTGGGTGAAAGCCAGTGCAACAGGGACTCCGAAGACAAGGTTGGGCCTGGGGCTGTCTCAGGATGTGCTTGGAGCAGCAGTGCAGGAGGGATTTCTGAGCATCGAGGAAGGGGACAAAGTGGGAGCCAGGTCCCCAACCTAGGCCACGCAGCAATGCTCTGGTGGGGCTCAGCCACACCCAGCAGCAGACATGCCCTCACAAGGACATTGGGCAGAAGGGGCAGCAGTGCTGGGGCCAATGGTGCGCAGGGAGACTGGAATCATGTCTGTAACTTTGCTTCAGAGCCCATGTGGGATGGCACCCAGGAACCCCCAGAAACATCTGGAGAGCAGACCGTCAGAGAATGCAGAGTCTCTGCACTGGAGGGGCAGGAACTCCCAGTGCTTGGCCCACAGCTCTCTGAGGCACCACACAGAACAAGGCAAAGGCTGATTACGAGAGCAAAATGTGTAGCGCCCAGTGTCCACAGGTGTGTTTACAGAACTGCTGCTGTGATTACCGTCATTGTTAATGAGCTATCATGGGAATGTTTGTTTTCATGAACTGTGGCACAGTTTACATCGAACTTTTTGTTGACTTCTGCTTGGTTACCAGAGTGCCACTGTCCAGGCCTGTCATTTGTGGGGCCTACATCAAGAATGCAAATAGAGGCCCACATACTTTAACATCATAAATTCAGCCCACCACCAATTTTAGGAGCAATGTGAATTATTTAATTTGAAAATCTTCCTCACACCGTGTACAACTGTTATGAACACAGCACTATATAATGAGGGCCTTTGGAGGCACACACTGGAACATGAAGAGAAGTTGGGAAGCGAGTGCTCAGCGTGACTGGGAAAGTACATTCTGTTACGTCATGCAGGCCACCTATTGCATTCATGCTGAGAGGAAGGACTGGGCAAATTACTTTGTCTTTTCTTGATCTAAGCACTTCCAACTCCAACTACGCACACTGTTCCTCTCCAATGCTACGCCTTCACAGCATTCAGACAGCTGGCTTTGTTGTGAGGACACAGAGCAAAAAAGCTCCAGAGATGAGTTTTCCTGGTCCCTAACTGGTGCAGATTGAGATAATGAATGTAAGGTTTTGTGTTTGTAATATGCGGGGTGCTTGAAAGCACGGGCCCTGCTTGCTGGGTCAGCATTGTTTTATTTCATCTGATTTTAGCTTTGGACCTTAGAAATAGACATTTTAGTTGAGTGTACTCCTCAGTGCATGACACAATATAATCTTCAGTGTGTCCAAGGGCCTTTTAACATCAGACATAACTTCAGGTTGAGTTTTTCAAGAGATGAAGGGAAATATCGCATTAGGCTAAATGAATTGCTAAGATGATGATTCTCCTCTAGAGAAATACAACTTAAAATTAATTTAAGATAGTTCAGCTTAACTCTTGAATTTCTGATCAAAAACAATTTTCAAGTTTTTCTTCAAAATTAGTTAATAACCTATCAAGGGTCAGAAGGACCAGCCCCACTGGACATACGTATTTTTAGAGGTGGGTGTTTGGATTTCATGGGAGGAGAATACAGGGAAGCAAAGAAGGGGCGCCAAGCTTGCAGGCTGGTTGCCTATATGTGAGAAACAGGTGGTACAGCTTGTCTTATGTCCCTGTCACTGGCTTGTCCACTGTGGCCTTCCCCAGCCGTCAGCCACTTCTCTTCCTCCTGGCCAGGATTCTCTGAGTTAGGCTTGCTGGCCTTCCAATCGCTGTGTTTCCTGCCCCCTGCTGTCCATTCAGCTGGCATTGGAGCCTCGACAATGTTTCTGGTGTCTCTTCCAGCCCCAGGGGCCTGCCTGTGCTCTGTTGTGCCTATGTCTTTATCTCACCCCTACTGTACCACCTGAAGTCAAAGCTGTGCTTGTGGAGACTCTCACCTTGGTTATCAATCACGGAATGGAACACTGGGAGTGAGCACGCCCACATAAACCTGCCATGTTGGAACACTGGGAGTGAGCACGCCCACATAAGCCTGCCATGTTGGAACACTGGGAGTGAGCACACCCACATAAGCCTGCCGTGTTGGAACACTGGGAGTGAGCACGCCTGCATGTTCAACATGAGCACGTGCCATGTTGGCAGCCAGTGGAGGGTGCCACTCAGCTCTCCCTCCAAGGGAACCTTTTGACGAGAGTGTAGTGAGCTGATGGCCACCAGCTGTGGCACCTTCAGTGTCTGTTGCTGTGTTCGAGCAGAGGCGACACCCTCCTGGGCAGCAATGGCCAATGACTGTGCACAGCAGAGGCACTAGGGCCTTGATAATTTCTGTGCAATGCAGGATTTCTCTAATGGGTGATCTTGGTTCTAGAACTCCCTCTTGGGATGGCTGAGATTTTCTGGGGGCTGTACTGCTCTGAGGCGCTCCGTACCCACATACACCTCCTTCCTTCCCCCTTTCCTTTTGCAAGGATCAGGGCTGCATTGCAGTTTGAAGGCTCTTCCTGCCTCCTCCTGCTCCTTCTTCCCCTTCGATCTTCACAGTCATTTCCCCTAATAAATCTCTACGTTTCTAACTCCATCCTGCCATCTGCTTCCCGGAGGACCTGAATTGACCCGACTTGTAAGGCAGTCTGTGTTAGAAGAGCCATGTGTGGCTTTTCAATTGCTGGCAGAGAGGGAAAGAGTGGTTTGAGGGTAGGGTGGATCAGCAGTGGCCCGTCCAGAGCCACTTTCCTGTAAGAGCACGGCTTGTGCAGGAAGTGAAATGGGGCAAAGTGTAATGGGGCCCCTTGCTTGCTATATTCCCCTAGGTTTACCCCCTTTTCTATAAATAATATAGAGAGCCTGGGATCTCGGTCTGGTGCTCATCTCCTCCTTTGGCCATTATTCACCCCCAAGCTCCATTGCTTTTATAGGATCTTGCAACAGGTGGAGTGCAACTGGGAAGACACTGGCAGTGAGGCCCTATCTTCATTTGGCTAACTTTCCTACACTGAATTCATATCTGTTGCTACTTACTTGTGCAAATATCTTGTCAATGTCCATCTTCACCCTCAGAATATAAGCCCCATGATTAGGGGAACCCTGACTGTTCTATTCAGAGTTGATTCCCTGGAACCAAAAGGGTGTCTAAAACATAACAGGTACTCAAAAATATTGCTTGATGAATAAATGAGTGGGTGAATGCGAGGTAGACCATATTCTTATTCTTCCAGCAGCTATAAAAACAAACCAAGAGTTATATTTTGGTTTATCCCAATAGTTGGGATGCTAATTATCCCAACAGTTGAGTATTCTAGCCAAAAAATGTATGTCCCACATGTATATTTTTGTAAATGTAATGGGCACAATCCGTGTGGTTCCTGTTTTAGAGCTGTCATCTTGTCTTCAAGATCGTTTTCTATTTTCCCCATGTGAAGCCTGTTTCCACAACCCCTGTACCCAGACTTCCCCCAGAAGCTAAAGCCAGCTGTATCTCAGAAGCTAAAGCCAGCTCTATCTGTGTTGGGTAACTTATTTAGGGTGTCTGAGATTACTCATAACTCCAGGGAAGCCTGCGAGATGACATTCCAAAGAGCACTCCCCCACTGTCTTCTTTCATATAAATAATTACAAGCTCTTCTTCCCAAGGTTCCAAAAAAACTTCCCCATGGGCCAGAGTCCCTTGGAAAGTGGTCCAAGTCCAGTGTCAGTGAGGTACAGTCACACATTAAAAACCATCCTCTATCACTTTTCGCAGGCACGGGGCAAGCCCACAAGTAATCATTTATCAATATTGAGAAGAAAAACAATGGTCAAACGCAAGAGTTAAGTCCATTCAAGACTTGCTGGGTGATATGGTTTAGGTTTATGTACCCCGCCAAATCTCATGTTGAATTGTAATCCCCAGTGTTGGAGGAGGGACCTGGTGGGAGGTGTTTGGATCATGGGGCGGATTTCCCCCTTGCTGTTCTCATTATAGTGAGTGAGTTCTCATGAGATCTCGTTGTTTACAAGTATATAGCACTTCCCACTTCACTCTCTCTCTCCTGCCAGCCATGTGAAGATGTACTTGCTTCCCCTTTGCCTTCTGCCATGATTGTAAGTTTCCTGAGGCCTCCCAAGAAGCACAAGCCTGTACAGCCCACAGAACCTTAAGCCAATTAAACTTTTCTTTATAAATTACCTGGTCTCAGGTATGTCTTCATAGTAGTGCAAGAAGGTACTAACACACTGGGCTTACACAGAGTGGAGGAGGGAGGACTTTTCTACTCTTATATCTTCACCAAGGACCAAAACTGAAACTGCGTGCTGAAAAGGCAGTAAGCTGGGATGGTTATTACTGAGCCATGGCTTCTTTGAAAAATAGGGTTAGTTGGCTCATGCAGAATGTATTATATGTGCTTACAAAGGGGGCTGGGCTTTGGATAAAGTCCTGTGCTTCCCTCCCACCTGGTTACCTCAGGACACTGAGACAACTAAAGGGCAAGTTACCATACCAGGGATGAGTCCTTTCAACAAAAGAGTCTCTCTATCTGAGTCTCGCTCACTTGTGTACTCTCTCTGTCTTCCAGAAAACATTATATAGAAGGAAAGTTCTCCAAGATCAAGGTAGGAAATAGTATATTCATTCAACAAACATTCATGATATGTATTCCATGTGCCAGGAATTGCTCTAAGAGCTGAGGATGCAGCAGTAAAAACAAACACATGACCCTTGTTCTTATAGAGCTTGTGCTTTAATGTAGAGGAAAGACAAAGAAATAAACCAGCAGTAAATAAAAGGAAAAAGCAATTTCTGATAGCAATGAGTTCCAGGAAGACAATAAGACAAGACAATGTGATGGAGAGGATGGGATGGGTTCTCTTTGGCTAGAGACATGGGTTAGTGAGGAGTTTCCTAATTTGGACTGGTAGTCAGGAAAGAACTCACCAAGCAGGTGCCATTTGAGCTAATACCTGAACAACCCCCAAAAGCTAGCCACACAAATGCATAGGGATGGTGCTTTCCTGGTAGAGGGAAGAGCAAAAGCTGAGGTAAGAATGAGCTACATGTGTTTGAGGAATCAAAGGAAGGTCCAGGTGATTGAAGGGCAATGGACTTGGGGAGAGGACAGGACAGAGAAGTAGAAGAGGCCAGATTACATGATAATAACCAAACTTACGAACTAATGAAAACATCATTAGCTCCATGCCTCTCTCAATCTCTAGGCACTTAACACCAGGGGCCTGTTTGTGTAGAAATTGCTGATTGACGATAGGCTGTGGGATCTGAGACAGTGTTGGTCACTTCCACAGTCACACATATATGCAGGTATATCTAGAATTCTTCATTTCTGCCAAGCTTCTGGCTGGTCCCTTCCATAATATTTCATTATCATGGTGGCTGAGTGGTTTTGCAAACTTGGCATTCCACCACAGCTACAGAATCCCCATTTAAACAGTTCATGTTATACGAGAGGGAAGTGTTTAGCCCTTTACTCTTCTCATTGATGCCTCTGACTTCCACGTTAACTCTCTTGCTAATCAACAGGAGGCTATAGATAAGTCAGATTCAAAAAACTATACCAGAGCTTCTCATTGGGTAAGCCAAGGCTTTGCAGAGTTTTGTAGCACTTCCACTTATTTTCCCCAGTGATGTTTTTCTCCTACTTTTTGTTAACTGTTTGTGTCAAAAGAGTCATTTGAAATTCATGCTTCCCATCCAGTGAATGAATCTCAGTGCCAATGTCCTTGTCAGGTGGTTGTCCCTACTTGTCTGGGGAGGTCCTCTCCTTCTGAAGAAGGTGGTTCCTTTGTTGGACAACTTTAGTTCTTAGAAAACTCATCTACCTATTGAGTTTATCTTCCAGTAACATTCATTAGCATAATATTTGAGGAGAGTTAGCTTGCAGTCTTAGAGTCTTCTCTACCCCAGGATAACATCACCTCAGCTGTTCTCCCTGGTGAACTTTCCAGATCCTTAGAAGCCTCGGATACACTTATATCCATTAGGATTTTTTCACTAAGAAATGACTGAAAATCCAAATCAAATTGGTTTAAGCCAACAAGCAAACTTAAGGGCTCATCTAACTGAAAAGTCCATGCATCAGCACAGTCGAAGTTCAGAGGCTGGTTCTCCCAGTCTTTGGCTCAGCCTTCTTTTGTGTTGGATTCATTCTAGCCTCCCACTTGGTTGTTCCGGGAGCACGAGGCTCACATCAGAGTTTAAACGCCATGCTTTGATTGGCCAGTCCAGATTACATTCCTGTGGTAGAGCAGGGGGAAGGGAACAACTGCTTCAGGAACAGAGTGGTACTGAGCATGAAGGAGAGGGGGTCCCCTGGAGGAGAAATGGGGTATAGCTAACTGGGGATAAAAGTGAATAGACACCTTGGGGATAAAACAACAGCACTTCAACTGAGCCACAGATTTAAAAGTAACCAATATTTACCACTTTGTCAGCTTGGTTACAATTAAGATTATATTTCTTCATGCAGTATTCCAATGGAAGACTTCAAGTCTCCAATCTCAACTCATCTTTTCTTCCTTCCTGGGGTCTACCCTGCTGGGATAAACCAAGAAGTGTCCAAGCTGTTAACTTATGTTTACTGTGTTTCGTCTTTGGTAGAAACACTGCGTGGTGTTTGGCGTGAAAGTAGAACTCCGACCTATTTCAGAAACCAGAGATCAAGCATCACATCCAATGCTTCTGAGATGCATGAAGTTTCCATGCTGTCACTTTTGCTGCTTCTGCTGCCACCCTCACCACAGAAGGGTGTCACACCACTGGTCAAATTTAAAAACTTGACCAGCTGAGACTGAGCCTCCTGTTCAGGGGGCTGCCTATGGCAGCAGCAGGGGTTCCTCTGCTTAGGATGGAGATGGATTTTCCACTCCTCTCCTTCCCCACATCCTGCTGCAATTCAGTCAATGGTGTCCTTAACAAAGTATGGCCATATCTGGCCTCCAAGCATGTGCATAAACAAGTCTTTAACGTTTGAAGGCTTTTGAGGTTGATGAAGAATTACTACTCTTGTACTCTATGTAATGATTTATTCATGTTCCAAATTTATCAAATAATTAGCATTCCATTAACTAAATGCTGCATATTTCTCAACATGTTCACACAATATTCACACAATTATAAATCAAAACTTATTTATTTGATTAAAAGTTTCCAATTGATTGCAAAGTATTTAATCTTCTAGATATTTATCATATTCTAAAATTATAAATCCATTATATCAGATTTTCTTAAATGCTTCAGATACTTTTAAAAACAACTCAAATATCACAGTGACTATAAAACTAATTATTAAACTTACGTTGAAACCATTTATTAAAGTGCTGGTACCTAGATTTATTTATTTTATCTGCTTGTATCCTTATTCTTTCTTATATTCTAATTTCTCATTTAAGTTCTTTTCCCAGGATTTCCACCCCCAAAGGAAAAAAGCAATCAATCATTTAGAGTAGCCAAGAGTGTGGGATGTGAGGTGTAAATTATTGAGCAGGACCAGGAACTTGTACTTTAAATCCCAGCCTCTGGGGGTCAGGCTGAGGCTGAAGCCCTCTGGTAATTTAGCTTAACTTTTAGTTTCCTGGAATTGGTGTAGATTTTAATTTTCAGAAGGAAGGTGTCTTTCCAGAAATGATTGACCCCTAACGTTTGCACACTGGCTCCCTGACCCTCTGCCCTGCCACTGTGGTTCTTGGGCTTGGTTAGGATCCCTGCAGGTGTATCTTTATGAGTAGCTTGAGGTCGGATGGGGCCAGTCAGCATCATCTTTGGGACATTTGATTCCTTTGTTTTCTTGGAACCCACACTTGCCTTCTTTTAACTGGCTACTGTGAGTGACCACCCTGGCTGGCCAGTTTTGGGCCTCTTCCCACGAGACTCTGTCTGTGGCCTCTGGTCCCGGTCAGTGGGTCTTGTTCTTGGAACAGCAACTTACTTTTCCGGCTTTCCTTGGCTTAGTCACAATTTCTGTTTTCTAAAAAATTTACACTTGAAGAACTTATTTTTACTTTATAAATATCTGTTTAACAGAAGAAATAAAATAACCCTACATATGTGCACACAGGTGTGTGGATATGTGTATGTGTGTATATAGGCATACACACAAAGTCTCTCTCATATCTATCAAAATTACTTTAAAAAGAATCTATTGTATCATGTTCATTTTTTTTTTCCTTATTTTCTACCAGGTCATTTGTAGTCTCGATATTAACTTTTTCGTGAGTATTATTGTCCTCTGGCTTTTCATAAGCCGGAAGTGTTTGAACCAGTTACATTTATGATTCCCCATTTGATGCTCAGAGTCCCAGCTCAGCCTGTGGGAGGCCCAACAAGCCAGCTCCTTGTTCTATCGGCACTGCCTCAAACATCCCAGAAAACATCCTTGCCTTCTGGCAACAACTAGAGGGTGTTCCAAACCCTCCCCAATTTTTCCTTATTATTAGGGACCAAAATCTAGGCACTCTGAATGCACAGGGAAGTTGGAGTAGAACAAAATCATGTCTGTTGTTTCAGTTTTGGAAAAAGAAATTAATTTTTTTTTTTGAGGAATGTGTTCGTCCTTGCTTTCCCGGTGTAACATGTCACGGTACCTGCTTTTCATGGTTGGTGTTCTCTTTCATAGTCTGGTCCAGGAGCCACTCCAGCTTTTCCTACCTTCACAAGATATGGCTCCTTTGATTCACTCTGCCAGCCTCTCCACCACCTAGAAAGGCTGGGCCAGGACGTGCTCCAGCACCCCTTATACCATAAACCTCTAATCCTTTTCCTCTTTGGTCATTTAACTCAGCACAGCATCCTGGCCAGAGGTCCCATCCCTACCTACCTACACTTGTGGTAGTTTTGTTTTGGGAGGTTCACTATAACTCTCAATTCTGCTTCATTAGAAACCTGCCTCATAGAAATGTCATCCTTTATTTATTGTTAGAAAAACAATGTATTTATTGAAGGTAGTTTAGGAAAGTCATTAAGTTACAGTGAAAAAAATTAGAATTAGGCTGGGTGTGGTGGCTCATGTCTGTAATCCCAGCACTTTGGGAGGCTGAGGCTGGCAGATGGCTTTAGGCTCATGACTTCGAGACCAGCATGGGCCACATGGCGAAACCCCATCTCTACTAAAAATACAAAAGAATTAGCCAGCTGTGGTGGCGCACCCCTGTGGTCCCAACTATGTGGGAGGCTGAGGTGGGAGGATGGTTTGAGCTTGGGAGGTGGAGGTTGCAGTGAGCTGTGATCGTGCCGCAGCACTCTAGCCTGGGTGACGGAGCCAGATCCCGTCTCAAAAAAACCAAACCAAAACAAAACAAAAAAACTACTGCTACTACTACTAATAAGAACTAACTATGTCTCTAGCTTCTCTTTGCAGACTGCCTAAAATAAAGGAGGTTTTTAGGAAATTCAGCTTCATACCTGGTGAAATGTTATTTATTTCACAATGTTAATAGAGGCTGTTGAGTGGCCATGGAAGTGAGAGGAGAAAGTTTAATTTTTACTTTTTGTACTTGTGCATGATTGGAATTTCTAATCCAACACTTACTGCCTTTGTAATCATACATACAATTTTAAGTGTTTCAACTAATAAAAAATAAGTCACCCATGGTTAACATTGCTAATACTTTTTGTGCCTCCTAGTCTTTTTTCTCTCTCAGGCATGTATTTCTCTTAGCAACCTTTGAACCATAATCCATATTTAATTTCTCCCCCTACTTTTTATTTTAATTTAACTTGATGTAGCAAGCACTTTCTCAGGTTATCAATTATTCTTGGGAAACATAGGACTTATAATAGCTGCCTGATATTCTATCATTGAGGATGCACCATAGTTTATTGTTATCCCCCTACTGTTGGCAAATAATTGTTTTTAATTTGGGAAGTACTTGAAAAATCACCCATTTGAGGTTCTCACTTTCCAGATGAGAAAACTGCAGTCCAGGGAAGTCTGTCATTTGTCCAAGCATGCCCAGTCGATCCGAGGCTTGCTGGGATGGGATCTGGCAGTCCTGAGGCCTGGGCCTCAGCTCTTGCTGCCATCACAGGCCGCCTCCTGAGCCTCCACAGGGCACTTCTGGAACTTCACTGTAGGGCACTGCCTACATTCTTTCTAAATTACATTTTGCCATTTGGGACACATTATTTCTGCCTGTCAAGATCATTTTTTATCTTCTGTCATATAACCATTAGCTAATGAGGGACAGTATAGCCAACGTCAGAAATTATGGCTTTTTCCTCTATCAAGATGTGCTTCCTAAATCATCTCTATGCCCAGGAAGGGGAAATACTGTCATAGCTCTGATCAGATAATTCCAATAGTCACCAGCAATTATAGGGAAGGGTGCTCATTAGCAGATCTCAGGCTGTGTTTCTCAGGGATCCCCTGGGTTCTGACATTCTGTAATCAGCATTCCGGCAGGATGCCTGGGCTCTGCCCTGGGGCTAGTGCTCACAGGATGGAAAAGGGATAATTATTGGGTGGGGAAAAGAAGGAGAGGAGGCAACTAACATCTGAGGCTGACACTGTGCCCAGCGCAGGGTGCCCTGGCAAAGATGACAGAAGCGTTATAGGGAGGGGATCCTGCAGGATAGGACTGGTATGGTTTCAGGCGAAAGCAAGTAGATCAGAAGAATCTCCCATTTCCTCAAATTAAGGAATACTGTCCCACCCCACAGCTGTATTATTAAACTCTAATCAGACATGAAGGAATTCATGGTGATAGAGAAGATTATTCTTAGAGACCTGAGGCTTATTCTGATTTTTTTTCCTTCAAATTTTATGAAACACATTTTATCCAAACTTTACAAATGAATCTTTGACATCAGTGTCTGTCATTACTAGAACCAATTTTTGCGTCATCTGGTATAGTTTTTTTCCAGACTCTATAATGTTCTCTCCCACCTAAGTTATTTGACTTATAACCTCTTCAAAATCTCTCTTTAAAAATATTGTGGCTTGAGTTTATTCTGCACGGACATTTTTCATGTATTGCTTTTCAGAAAATGCTTAATTCAAATGATGCAGGGACCAGGGAATGTGATGGTTTCTAGTTATGGTTCATGTTAATCCATTGACCATATGTTAGTATAAATTTCTCGTGCAAATTCCTTTTGCATGGTGTTATAGCACATTCCCGAACTGTTATAATTATGTAATTTATCAATGTGAAAAATGGACTTCGAGATGTAGTAGTCCAGAGCTAATAGAGTGAGCAGTAAGGGAATGCAGTGTGTTTAGCGAGGAGCTGTTTCCATGGGAACTAAATCTTTTAAGAAAGACTCCTGGATCCCTGGGCTTCACTGTGAGCTGTACATCCAGGTGATAAGACCTGGGTCCCAAGTTCAGCTCTGACATGAATCGCCAGATGCCACAGACAAGTCCCTTAACCTCTTTGAGACTTAGCATTCTTATCTGTGAATTGAAGTCAGACTAGTTGCATGGTTACTGGACTTTGGAATATCAGTGACCAGTAAGATATTTAAAATTTTGGAATAATTTTAGGTTCACAGGAAAGTAACAAAGATAGATGACTTCCCCTAATATTATCCTTCACCCAGATTTTCTCAATGTTAGCATCTTAAGTGAGGACAGTGCATTTGCTAAAACTAAAAAATTAACACAGATGCAGTACTACTAACTAAATTACAGACTTTATTTGGATTTTCCAAGTTTTTTTCATTGAAATCCTTTTTCTGTTCCAGGATCCAATCCGAGATTGCATTTAGTTATCATGGCTTCTGAGTCTCCTTCATTTTGTGACAATTTCTCAGTCTTTCTTTAGTATGACCTCAATAGTTTTAAAGAGTACCGGTCAGATATATTATAGTATGTCCCAGACAGTAATTTTTAAAAAGGAAAAAAAAAACATTGGAGTCTAGGGTTGGCAATTTTTAACTTTGACATATAAGGTGTAGGAATAAATTCTCAGGGTTCCTAGTGACAGAAAGTCTGGTCAAATAGAGAATTTATTGGCCCATGTAACTAAAAAGTCCAGGGGCATGTGTGGGTTCAATAGGACATTCATATCCAGTTCCATCTTGTCTCTTGGTTTGGTTCTTCTCTCCTTTGAACGGTTGGGTCATTCTCAAGTATGCACTCACCACATAGTTCTGAAATGGCTGCTGGCAGCCTTCATGGCCATATCCATCCAGGTTGTGTGCACGCGTGTGTGTGTGTGTGTAAGTGAGCATGCGTGTGCATGTAGTGGGGGTGGGATGCTTGCCTCTGTGTCACTTTTCCCACTGAGCTATCTTTGGCTCTGATTTGGCCATCTGCTTATCCCTGAACCAGAGGGAAAAGATAATCTGCTCTGATATGAGGATATATTATCCAAAGATGTGGTCACCATCTCATAATCCTAAGGGGAGCAAGCTGAGAGCTGCGGAGTACACAACAATCTTAAACAGGGACAAGAACCTGAGTTCTGGGTGATGTTGTTTAGTTGCTGAAAATTAACCAACCCTAGAGCTGGGTTGCTCGTATAAAATAAGAAATCTTCCTATTGTTTGAGCTCCTTTTAGTTGGGTTTCAGGTCACTTGCAACCAAAAGCATCTTAATACAATGATATTACATCATACCTATTTCCTTGATATGAGTTTCTTAACTGAGCATCTGTAGTTGATTGCCCAATAAAAAGTGGAGCTCAATATATTCTGGTTCACAGTATTCATCAGAATTATTGTTGAAAACTCCAGCTGCACACAGGCATTTTGGCAAAAACAGAAGTGATACTTTTTTATTTTATTTATTTATTTTATCGAGACAGACTTTCGCTCTGTCGCCCAGGCTAGAATGCAATGGCACGATCTCAGCTCACTGCAACTTCCACCTCTCAGGTTCAAGTGATTCTCCTGCCTCAGCCTCTCGAGTAGCTGGGACTGCAGGTGCCTGCCACCATGCCCGGCTAATTTTTGTGTTTTTAGTAGAGATGGGGATTTTGCCATGTTGGCCAGACTGGTCTCGAACTCCTGACCTTAGGTGATCTGCCCACCTCAGCCTCCCAAAGTGCTAGGATTACAAGCGTGAGCCACCACACCTGGCCAGAAGAGATACTCTTAAATTTCACACAATATTGAACGTTAGAGCAATAGCTCCGACGTTTCTTCTCATGAAAGCTGGAAGAAAACCATGGGGACAGACCAGTGAGGGGATAGGAGAGGTCTGCAGGGTGCTCCTCACCCAGAACATGTCTGGACTCAGGCTTCTGCTCATCCAATGGCTATGATCTGGAATTGGTCAGAAAGAAACACTTCTGCCTAGAGGACGCTTCTCATGACAAACCTCTGGGCACCCTGGATTGAGATGCCCTTTTCCAAGGCCCTTTTCAACTCAGGCTGGTATTGCTGGATGTACAGGTGTGGAGACCAACAGCAACGGGGACCTTTCTCTCAGCGTAATGATCAGCCCATGGCTTCTCCTGAAGGACCTTTAGTCCCTTTCAAGGACTAGCGGGGTTACAACTTGGAAAGGCACTGGCTCCTTTCCTCTTTTTTCCCTATAAACTCACTCCTTTAGTGATGTCTATGAATACTTTTCTGTTTGCCCCTCTGGCTTTTTTTAAATGAAAACAGTTTCTACTCCTTCCTTCCCTCCCACACACACTTTCTCACGAGCAGATACATACTGACATGAAACTCTCAGACCTCTTGTGGATCCACATATTTTGGGCATGTACATGAAGCCATTTATAGGGGTTAATCCATGAATCATAGACAGAAGATTCTCATTAGGAATGGGCAGTGGCCTCTTTAGGCTTGCATAGTACTTAACCGTATTAGGAGGTAGAAAACTCAACATTTTATGGGAGGCTGACAGGGTCACAGGAGACTTTACATTTTAATATTAAAAACTCAGATATTGTATTAAGCCCAAGGGGCAATAATCAGAAATGATAGCAGCACTTTGTTCAGGGCCTGGCATCTAGTAAGTTGTCAAAAACATTTACTGAGAAAGTGAATGGCCCTCTCCTCCTTCCCTCACCCCTTAGGGTTTTCAAGATAAAAAGTTACAAAACAGAGCTTTAGGGAAAATCAATTATTTCAGGATAAATAGCAAGTATTCCTGGAATGCTAAAAGCTGAAACAAATTTTATTTTTATTTATCTTTTTAAAAAGTCAATTTTTGGCCGGGTGTGATGGCCAAATCCCAGCACTTTGGGAGGCCAAAGAGGATGGATCATGAGGTCAAGAGCTTGAGACCAGCCTGGTCAACATAGTGAAACCCCATCTCTACTAAAAATACAAAAATTAGCCAGGCGTGGTGGTCTGCGACTGTAATCCCAGCTACTCGGGAGGCTGAGGCAAGAGAATCGCTTGAACCCGGGAGGTGGAGGTTGCAGTGAGCCAAGATCATGCCACTCAGTCCAGCCTGGCAACAGAGCGAGATCCTGTCTCAAAAACAAACAAACAAACAAAAAGTCCATTTTTATTTCAGATTTGGGAGGTGCACGTGCAGGTTTGTTACAAGGGTGTATTGCATAATGCTGAGGTTTCAGCTTCTGTTTGATCCCATCACACCAGACAGTGAACATGGTACCCAATAGGAAGTTTTTCAGCCCTTGCCCCACTCTCTCCCTCCCTCCTTTTAGAGTCCCCGGTGTCTTGTTCTTATCCTTATGTCCATATGTACCCAATATTTAGCTTCCACTTATAAGTGAGCACATGTGATATTTGGTTTTCTGTGAAACAATTTTTAAATGTCTCTGCAGCTGGACTCCAACAGGGCTACGGAAAATCTCATGCAGATTTGCTGTGTTTCAGTGAATGAAGTTTTGTCTTTGGTGTAAAATTGGCTCCCTTGCTTGAGCCCGTGTTAGGGGGCTGCTGTTGGTTTGCAGCAGTGCACACAAAGGCCTTAGGGCCTGGGCACTCACTTCATTGCTGAGAGTCTCACACTTTCCCTTTTGGTCTCAAATTAGTTTTACTGAAACCCTATCTTTATGTGGGTCAGGGCTTCCGTCTTCCTTAAAAAGTTTTTTTTTTTTTTTTTTTCTTGAAAAACAAAAAAACACCCTTCCATTTCCAGAAATTCCTGCACTTCTTATTTCCTGTTGGCTTATTTAGGGGCATTTTTTGCTAATGAAGTTTCAAGAGGATTTCTTGAAACAAAGTTATGTAACTTTGCTGATTTCAAACTATCTTTCTTGCTAAATTCTTAACTGTTGAGTCTCTCTGTTTAGAACGGAGGCTTCTTCTTAACTACAGATGGTCATAACAGTGAAACTGGATCTCGGTTTTGAAGAATGTCACTGCTTTATGCATTTTTTTTTTCCTTTTCTGATTTCAGACAAAATGATCCTCTTCTCCAAAACAGTTGTTTCGGCCTCCTATTTTAACCCTGCCAATCAGACTCCGAGACATAGACCCACGGGCTTGTTTCTGGGCTCCCTCCTGGGACATCCTGTCAAGAAAAGTACCTCATGCCTCTAGCCAGGACTGCAGTTTCTGATTGCAAGATTTTTCTTTTTCTTTTTTTTTTTTTCTTTCTTTTTGAGACAAGTTTGTGCTCTGTCACCCGGGCAGGAGTGCAGTGGCATGAACCTTGAACTCCTGGGCTCAAATAATCTTTTTTCCTCAGCTTCTGGGTAGCTGGGACTACAGGCACATGCCACCACACCCCACTAAGTTATTTTATTTTCTTCTTCATTTTTTTTTTTTTTTTTTTTGAGATGGAGTCTCGCTCTGTCGCCCAGGCTGGAGTACAGTGGCCGGATCTCAGCTCACTGCAAGCTCCGCCTCCCGGGTTTACGCCATTCTCCTGCCTCAGCCTCCCGAGTAGCTGGGACTACAGGCGCCCGCCACCTCACCCGGCTAGTTTTTTGTATTTTTTAGTAGAGACGGGGTTTCACCATGTTCGCCAGGATGGTCTCGATCTCCTGACCTCGTGATCCGCCCCTCTCAGCCTCTCAAAGTGCTGGGATTACAGGCGTGAGCCACCGCGCCCGGCCTCTTCTTCATTTTTTAAAGTAGAGGCAGGGTCTTGCCGTGTTGCTCAGGCTGGTCCCAAACCCCTGACCTCAAGCAATCATTCCACCTTGGTCTCCCAAAGTCCTGGGATTGCAGGCATGAGCCACTGTGCTCAGCCTCCAGTTCCAATTCTGTCTTGGTTTCCCCATCTGCAAAGGAAGGATTCTGTAGTGGATGTTTTTATGCTTCTTTCAATCTCAGGCTCTGATTTGTTCTGGCATCTAAACGGATGTCAGCTATTCCTCTTCCCAAAACCTCAGAGAAGAAAATTCTCAAGCCCATGATTTCTTTTCTTTAATTTTTATGCCTAATAACTCTGTAAAAATTTCTTCCTCCCATCGCATAAATCCTTTCCCATTCAATCAAATGTCCTTGAAGCAGAAACACATGCCTACTTCTGCAGCCACACAGATAGTTGACCTTCGCACACTGGTTGATGTAGGGTTTTGCTCCTCTTCTTCATAAATGTTGGCTACCATAACTATTCAAATTTCCCCAGAATAAAGATTATAGGTGTAGTGATGGTGTGAGGAGGCTGGGCTTCAGCTGGGGCAGCTGGCCCCTCACTTTCAGGGTGATCTTGGCTCTCTGAGTTTCCTTTTCCCCAGAGGTAAGGTGGGGACCTGCCCTCCTGGGCCGCAGGACTGTTGTGAGGATGAACTGAGATGCACCAGCAGAGTGGCTGTCTTCACAATATGTGATTATGTTGCATCCTGTCACCTGCTGGCCCAAGGACAGGGATCTAATTGTGTACTGAGACCCCTTGGGAAGTGCTTTTAGATCCCTATGGAATCCTTAGTGGAATGAGATGGGCTATAAATACATGAAGAAAATAGGTAGAGTGAAAATAGAGACTTCTGGAGAATCTGGTTTCCTGTGACTCCACTAGGGTGCTGGGTGGGAGCGCTTTTTCAGAGCACGGAGACTTTCCTTGTACCTCCCCTCATTCCCTCATTCCCCTATTCCCCAGGGTTAAAAAAAAAAAAAAAAAAAAAGAACTTTCCCCAAACTTTCCCATTCCTCTGCCCTGGCTGCTAATGCTGAAATTCCATCTTGTGTTTGTTGTCACCCGCAGGTCTGTTTCTATGGTTACCCAAATTCCAGGCACTGGCCCCAGGCCCACCACAACGCATCCCTCAAAGTCTCTTTGGCAGAGGAAAAACATTTCTCCTTGCTGCGGCAAGTCAGAGCCAGAATCTCGGGCTCTCCTGTTTCCAAAGCCCCCACTACACCCTCATTCGTGTGTGATTTGCATGTTTAGGTGGTTCTGCTCAGCGTCGCTTTTTTGGCAGGGGGGTGAGTAAGCACAATATAAGAGTTTCCTTCATTTCTCTTCTCATTTGAGCTAAGGAATTACTTTCTTGTACCAAACATTACACCCTTGGAAAACACTCCAGATGGTTCTCATTAAAATTCCAATTCCTTTTTTTTGCAATTCATTTTTCCCCATTCTCCCCAAACTACTATCTCAAAAATAAACACCAGCTTGAGGAGCAAGTGAGGGGTCTGTGAATAGCAGCTCCGGCGAATGGACTCTGTCAGAGACCCGTGGTGTGGCCCTGAAGGGGCCTGCAGCTTCTCTTCTTGCCAAGGGTCACTTGGCCCTTCATAGGGATGCCAGGGGTAGCAGCCCCGTGGCTTCATCACCGGAGAGAATCCAAACACACATGGGGGGCATGTTTATAGGGATGAACATGAACACACAGGGATGCTGAGTGTAGTAACCCTGGGCACTGTCACCAGGGAGTGTCCAAACACATGTAGGGGGGCATGTTCCATGGCAAAGGTGCCTTAAAGGGGCCATGGGCTCTGCTGCCTCTGCAGGAAGAGGGGCAGAGGGCTAGCTAGGCCTCTGTTCCCCAACAGGCTGGGCCCAGACCATGCCTTGCAGAGGGGCTGTCCACCTTGTTTAGTGTACAGGGAGGCCTCTGCAGATTTCTAAAGACACTGGCCACAGGAGCGAGGCGATACTTACTCTGACAAGCATACAAGGAGAGATTGCCAATGCCTTTTGGCCATAATTGAAGCTGAGCAAGTCACAGGCTTTGCTCCCACATCTGGAAAAATCTGCATGCACAGGAAAAGAATGTGTGTGTCCAATGATGTGTATTTGATGTGTTTTTATTTCTAACTTTGTTACGAAAAATTTTAAAAGTACAGAAAAGTTGTAAGAATGGTACAATAAACAGCCATATCACTCCACTTAGATCCAACGAATGTTCCATTTTGTCATTTTTCCTTTCCCTCTCTCTCTTTCCAGATACACAGAGAGATAAATACATACCCTTTGCTTAGACATTTGAAAGTTGGGATCTTGTCCCTATAGCATTTTATAACCTAGTAATCTATGCATTAATGAAATCATATAATGCAGTCATGCACTGCATGACAACGTTTTGGAAAACGATAGACTACATATACAATGGTGGTCCCGTAAGATTATAATACCAGGCCAGGTGTGGTGGCTCATGCCTGTCATCCCAGCATTTTGGGATGCCAAGGTGGGCATATCACCTGAGGTCAGGAGTTCAAGACCAGCCTGGCCAACATGATGAAACTCTGTCTCAACTAAAAAAAAAAAAAATACAAAAATTAGCTGGATGCAATGGTGTGTGCCTGTAATCCCAGCTACTTGGGAGGCTGAGGCATGAGAATCACTTGAACCTGGGAGGTGGAGGTTGCACTGAGCCGAGATCACACCACTGCACTCCAGCCTGGGCGACAGAGTGAGACTAAGTCTCCAAAAAAAAAAAAAAAAAAAAAAATTAGAATACCATGTTTTTACTGTATCTTTTTATGTTTAGATATATTTAGGTACACAAGTAATTACCACTGTGCTACAATTGCCTACAGTATTCAGTACAGTAACATGCTGTGCAGGTTTGTGGCCTCGGAGCAAGAGGCTATCCCATAGAGCCTAGGTGTGCAGTAGGCTCTAGCACCTGGGTTTATGTAACTGTGCTGTGTGATGTTTGCACAACAACAAAATCACTTAATAATGCAAATGCATTTCTCAGAACATATCCATGTCCTTAAGTGACACATGACTGTATATGAATATATTTTTATTGTAAAATATTCAGACATCTGAATAGTACAGACACACAGAGTATAAGCAAAACCCAGGCATGAACCCCTCCTCATCTCACCTTCCCCACTCCCCAGGGTTGCTTGGCTTGTGTCTCTCATGAACTGTGAGTTTATTTAGACATACGTGTGTTTAGACAGAAATATATATTTTTGTGACATGTGTTTTAAACATAAATGATATAATACTATGCGTGCTGTTTTGCAGCTTATTTTTCACTTGGAAATGTGTCTGGGATCTTTCCATATTAGTATTTGGAGCTCTGCCTCATTCTTTGACTACTGCAGAACATGCCAAAGCATGGTTGTATAATAATTTCTTAAATATTCCCTCTTGATGGGCATTTCAGCTACTTAGTATTATTTTTCCATTACTCACAATGATGCATTTAATATCCTTGAGAAATGTTGCCTTGAGGACATGTACCAATATGTCTCTTTGACAGATACCTAGAGGTGGGATTACTGGGTTGGATGAGAGGCACATTTTACACTTGGATAGATACTGCCAAACCACCTTCAAAATGGTTCTCCAGGCTGAGCACGGTAGCTCACGCCTGTAATCCTAGCACTTTGGGAGGTCGAGGCAGGTGGGTTGCTTGAGCTCAGGAGTTTGAGACCAGCCTGGGCAACATGGGGAAACTCTTCCTTTACCAAAAATACAAAAAAAAGGTTAGTCCGGCTTGGTGGCTTGTGCCTGTAGTCCCAGCTACTTGGAAGGCTGAGGTGGGAGGATCACTTGAACCCGGGTAGTCAAGGGTGCAGTCAGCTGTGATAGAACCACTGCACTCCAGCCTGGGCGACAGAGCAAGACCCTGTCTCAAAAATAAAAACAAAAACAAAAACAAAAAAGGCTTTCTGAGGTAGCCCATTTCCATTTCCCCACATCCTCACCAATGTAGAATTTTGTCAGTCTTTTTAAGTGTTGACTTTGTAATGAATGAGAAATAATAAACATTGCTGGTTTAGTTTGAATTTCTTTGATTATTAGGAAGGTGTCAGAGTTCAGCTAGAAATGACAGAAGCCACTCCCTTAGTTTATGTAGAAAGTGATTTAACATAGGGAATTGAGTGTTTAACATTTTGTCAGATAAGGTAGAATGGTAAGTTCAGGATGAGCTTCAAGGACTGACTCTCAGAACTCCAGCTCAGCAAGGACCCACCAAGGGAGCTTTCCCTTCCCTCATGACCTGGAAGCTGGGGATTTGGGAAGCTGGGCCCCAACTGCTGGCTCGGCAATCTGGAAACCAGGAAGCCTCAGCCATACCTGGTCTCCAGAACCATATTGCCTCAGTTGTATGGTAGATGTTGTATGTCCTGGCCATGACACCCACAAAGCTGGAGACTGGATCTAGACACTGAGGTCTTTGCTGTTGTTAATGCAGGAAAAAAACCAAAACCAAACAAACAAAAAACCCAAAATAACCCCAATCAAAACACAAAAAACAAGGACATTCTCAACTCTGTCTGCCAGTGGCGTTAGTAGGTCTCTTGAGGGTACATCCAATCAAGAGAAGCCAGGTCACAGGCAGAGGCTCAGCTCTTAGGGAGCCAGGACGCTGCCGGCTATAGCTTTCCAGGCTCCAGCATGCAGTGAGGCAAGCTGCAAGGTGGCAGCATGGGAAGTAGGGAAAGTCCGCCTGAAATATCCGCCATCATCATGTTTTCAGGTCTTCCATCTTTTTTCTATGAATTGCCTGATGGCACTCATTGCCTATTTTTCTATTGGGGTTATATTTTCTTATTAATTTATAGAAGTTTTATGGGTTATCTGGAACTTTTTTTGTCTTTTATATGTGTTATGAATACCTTCTGTTCTTTTAAATTTGTATTTTTTGTCATGTCGAAATTTTGTTGCTCTATTTTTGTACTTTCTGCTTCCTGGCTTTTGTAACTTACTTAAGAAGGCTTCTCCTACCTTGGATATCCTAAAGTATTCAACTACATTTCCTTCTAACACCTTTAACAACTTTTTCTTGTTTAATTATTGAAATCCTAACTTGGGTTGTTGTTTTTTTCCTAAATGGAAAACCACTGTCTCAGCATAATTTGTTGAATAATTTGTCTTTCAAATTATTATTTTATAAATTAAATTTTACAAAATTTAAAGGAGAATTTAAAAAAATATAGAATGAACTCTTTCTGCTTTCTGAAGCAAAGCCAAGATGAAGCTCTAAAAAATAAACTTGTTGTCACTTCACATTTTGGCTGCACAACAGGCTCAAAAATTAGAGGTTTGATATTCCCTGAAGGACCGATGTGACAAGATTATTCCCCTAATTACAAGCCGTGATTGGACCCCCTTTTCCTGAAGACCAAAGTTCAGTCTCCATAGACTAGTCCTCTGTCTGCTCAGCACTGCTCCCCGCCCCATCGTGGGCCTTTGCAATCTTACTTCCCTACTCCTTTGCCTAGACGGGAGATCACATCAACTGAACTGGCCGACAAAAGCAGAAAACTTGTAAAGATATCTATGTCAGCGATGTTTTTAAATGACATTGTAATCATCTGTTTATGATGCTTCTCTCACTTACTGGTATTTCTCAATGTGGTCACTATCAGAGTTTTGGATAGAACAATTCTTCTTTGCAGTATATTTACTAACCCTGGCCAACATCTCACTAAATGTAGCAGTATTCTCTGGTACCTCCCCCCACCATCCCAGACGTTGTGACAACAAAAAAAAAAAAAAAAAAAAAAAAATGCTCCCATATGTTTCCAAACACACCAGCCCTACCCCTTAGTTGAAAAGAAGAGAGAGAGGGAGAAAGAAAATCAGAAATGACAGAATGTCATCACCATAAGGTACTGTCCTAACTCGTCTTCTAATCTCCAGATGTTCAAATTTGGCCTTTGTTTCAAAAGGCCACCTTCTCCACAAAGCTTTCCTAAATTCCCTCAACTGCAAGAGATCTATTTCTTTTCTGACTCCCCTCTTCCATGGTACTGCCAACATCCATCCACCCACCCACCCATCCATCCATCTATCCATCCATCCACCCACCCACCCATCCATCCATCCATCCATCCATCCATCCATCCATCCATCCACCCATCCACCCACCCATCCATCCATCCATCCATCCATCCATCCATCCATCCATCCATCCATCCATCCATCTCTGTGCCTACTTGCACCACTGCACTATCTATCTAGTAAGTATTTCTTTAGCATTTATTGTGCACTGGGCACACTGATCACTTTCTTCTTATATTTTGACTTTTTATATGGTGTCTTATCTGGTCTAACACAGTGTAATGTCAGGCACAATTCACATCTGACTTATGAATGCTTCTCTCAGGGTGCTTTGCACAGAGCTGGTGCTCACTGCTGAACGTTAGAGGAATGAAAAGTTACTGATTGCAGACAAAAGTTTTAACATAAATTTCAAATATTTATTCAAAGGCAGTAAGAGTAGTTTTTTTTCAAATAATGCTTTTCTGGCTGGGCGTGGTGGCTCACTCCTGTAATCTCAGCACTTTGGGAGGCCGAGGCAGGTGGATCACTTGAGGTCAGGAGTTTGAGACCAGCCTGGCCAACATGGCAAAACCTCATCTCTATTAAAAATACAAAAATTAGCCGGGCGTGGTGGCACATGCCTGTAATCCCAGCTACTCAGGAGGCTGAGACAGGAAAATTGCTTGAACCTGGAAGTCGGAGGTTGCAGTAAGCTGAGATCGTGCCACTGCACCAGCCTGAGCGACACAGCAAGACTGTCTAAAAAAAAAAAACAAAAAAACAGCTTTTCTGACTTTCACAATTCAACATTATTACTTGAAAAAATTATCCCAAACCTCATTGCCTTTTCAGAAGGATGTAAAGTAAGATGGGATAATTTACTTCCTTACCAGTTTAATCTTGTCCCTAGAAGTAACTCCTGCTAATAGCTTCTTTTCTTCTCTTCCAGACTTTATAAAAGATGTTTATGCAGATTCAGATACAGATATGCCCATATGTACATTTATTAGGTTTAAGTTAGCACATATATTAAAACGCTACATGAAACATGCATTTAAGAATGAAATTACACAGTTATGAAGTAAATAAATCATGTTTCACTTAAATGTGTATAGTTCTTTATAACTACAAAACAGTTTTCCATATGTTTTTACTCTCCAGCCCTAGGAAGTAGGCTCAGTGAAGTTAACAATCAGGCTCCTGGTCACACAGTCAGCAAATGGTGGAGCCAGAACCTGAACCCGGGTCTTCTGTCTCCTAATTCATTGCTGTTTCTACTGTGTAAAATAATCCCTAAGGATTATCTGCAAGTTATTATTTATATAATAAAATTATTCTTTGCTTGACTTCAGAGCGTCAATGTAAACTTTTTTGAAATACTTATTGTATGACATTAAAAACAACGGCTAATATTTACCAAGTGCTACTACATGCCAGAAACTTCTCTAAGCACTTTACTTGCATTGTCTCATTTACTCATTCAAGAAACCTTTCATGTAAGCAGTATTATCAACCCTATTTTCAATGAGGAAACTGAGGTTCAGAAAGGCAAATAACCTGCTTGGGGATGGACTGGTGTGTTGCTTGGCTGGGTTTTGAACCTAGGTCCTTCTTGCCTCAGAAGTGTGTACTCTTAGCCACTGTACTTTGAGGCAGCCTATATATATTTTACTTATATATAATTTTAAGTAAATATTATGTAAAACAGAATGAGATATGAATTTGATATAAGTTCTACTTTAGAGATAATTGCAATTTGAATGACATAAGAAAGACAAGTCCAATGTATAGACTAGGATGTTTAGATAAATGCTTGAATAAAAGCAAAAGCAAGAGAGAGGGCCAGTCGCGGTGGCTCATGCCTGTAATCCCAGCACTTTGGGAGGCCGAGGAGGGCAGATCACAATGTCAGGAGATCAAGACCATCCTGGCTAACATGGTGAAACTCCGTCTCTACTAAAAATACAAAAAATTAGCCAGGCGTGGTGGTGGGTGCCTGTAGTCCCAGCTACTCAGGAGGCTGAGGCAGGAGAATGGTGTGAACCTGGGAGGTGGAGCTTGCAGTGAGTTGAGATTTGTCTCTACTAAAAAAAAAATTAAAAAAAAATTAGCCGGGCATGGCGGCGGGCACCTGTAGTCCCAGCTACTCAGGAGGCTGAGGCAGGAGAATGGTATGAACCTGGGAGGCGGAGCTTGCAGTGAGCCGAGATTGTGCCACTGCACTCCAGCCTAGGGACAGAGCAAGATTCCGTCTCAAAAAAAAAAAAAAAAAAAAAAAAAACAATAAAAGAGCAAGGGAGAAAACACAGAAGCAAGAGAGAAATAGGAACAAACATGGAGACTGATTCATTGAAAGAGGCAGGCTGCAGAGTCAATACGAGGGAGAGAGACTAGAGCTCCAGCCATCTCCACTTCTGCCTCGAGCCCATCTGAGACTCTACAAGCCAGCCTGGGACTCATTTTTCTTGCACTCCTGGAGCCCTTGCTGTATGATGCCTGTATGCCTGGACTAAGATCTCAAACTAAAAAATAGGCACCTAATCTCCTGGCCCAGAGGGGAGCTGTAGGGTAAGTGGAGAGAATATCCTTAAAATCTACCCACCCCTGAGAGTAGGGGCTGGAAGGCAAGAGTGGTGACAATGAGGCCAGGAAGAACAGCCTCATCAGGCAGACCCATGCCTCCTGTCTGTCTGGGCTGAGTAAAGGGAGGCTGTATCAGATGTTAGTCAATGACAGGTGTCAGGCATCCTCACCGGCCAAGAGGCAGGGATGCATCCACCTCACTCTCTCTCCAAAAGCCCTGTGCCATTAGACTGTGTACCACTTCGAGTGAGTACCACTCTGTGGGCATGGTGGAGGGGAACAGGGGAACTGCTGGAGACTAAGATGACAGGTGAGGAGGAAGCATGGGCAGAGATGCCAAGAAGGTAGAGGAGATCATGCATGGGCAGAGGAAAACCCCTTTTGCCTTTGGGTGGTGGCAGCATGATAAAGGGGATCTGAGTCACAGGGAAGGCGTGGAATAACTGGGATGGGTCTGTACGTCAGCCTCTCCCCTACTTCCTTTGGAGTCATTTGGTTGTTTTCAAATACTCCACCCTTTGCCTGTCCCCCCTGCCCCATCAAATCCGGTTTGTGTGTGCTGTGTGTTTGTATACACACACAATTGGCTCTTGGTAATAATACTAGCTGAAAACATAGGAAATTGCAATTATCTGACTATTTTTGATTTATAAAAACAGCTTTTTCATATGGTTCAGCCCAGTTGGTAAACTAAAATAAAAATCTAGGTGGAAATCCTTACAGTAATGAGCAGAACTAATGAAGGAATGCCTTTTTGAGTGCAGGCCCAGGGCGACTGCCTTGCTTGCATGCCTGAGCAGCTGGTCCAGGCTGGTTCGGTGTAGAAGCCAGGACCATCCATCATCTGGGCCAGGAAGGCCACAAGATATGAAGTCCCTTTAGGAGACCACCCAGCTGCCTTTTCAGGCCTGCCACTACCCACTGTTTTCTTGAGAGCTCACTGATGGGGTATGGCACAGTGAGAGTGAGAAACTGGGGAACAAATTTAATTGTGGGTAAAGCAGGAACAAATCAAGAAAGGAAGCTTTGAAAAACAGTCTTTTCATGGAATCAACCTAAATGCCCACCAACAGCAGACTGAATAAAGAAAATGTGGTACACAATCACCATGGAACGCTATGTAACCATTAAAAAGGAGATCAGGTCCTTTGCAGGAATGTGGATGGAGCTGAAGGCCATTATCCTTAGCAAACTAACGCAGAAACAGAAAGCCAAACACTGCATGTTTTCATAAGTGGGGGCTAAATAATGAGAGCCAATAGGCACAAAGAGGGGAAAAGCAGACACTGGGGCCTACTTCAGGGAGGAGGGTGACGGAGGGAGGGGATCAGGAGAAATAACTATTGGGTACTAGGCTTAGTACCTGAGTGATGAAATGATCTGTACACCAAACTCCTGTGACAACAGTGTCCCTCTATTAACAAACCTGCACATGAACTCCTGAACCTAAGAGTTTTTGTTTTTTTTTTTAAAAGAAAAACAGTCTTTCTAGAGCCTAATGTAGATTATTCCTGGATGATGCCTAAATTATTCAAACGATTTCATGCAAAGATCTGGGAAATAGCTTAATGAAAGAGCCCCAGGCCTGACATAAGCTGGCGACACAGGTGAGCAAAATTCCTGGCTCCAGACCTCTTTTTCTTTAACCAAAAGTTCTGAACTGCCCTCACCTTTTGGGTGCTCTCACTTTGCCACTGACAAAGCATGAGTGAGGAGCCCACTAGGTGAGCTGTTCAGTTCAAGCCTGGCTGGCCAGAATCCCAGGGAGGCTGTGTTTTCCTCACATAAACTGCTACCTAGCACTTTGGGCAGCCCAGGTATGCAGAATCACTTTCAAGCAAAAGATCACATGTTGAGAATCTTCAGCGTTCAGAGCTAACAATCAGCCAGTGATTCAAACTTTCTAAAAGGAATTGAGCGCCCCCTGCTGGGTATTGTAGCATTGACATTAAACCATCCTCTCAAAATGCACCAAAATCTGAAAACTACAGAGCTTTAATCTCGTATAAAATCCGGTGACAACAGGACTCATGGTGACAACATTATATATGAGTTTGATAAAAGGTTGAACCTTTAAATGTTTCATGACTCCCATGCTCCTATTAAAAATGCTTCTAGCTCTTTGTCTCAATTTTAGAAACAAGGTACATACTTTAAAGTTCTAAGTATTCTGGTAGGATTTTCCTCCCATGTTGCAGAAAGTTTTACAGGAAACGTAACAGGTCCAGGGAGAGGACATGGGTTTTGGGATCAGACATCCTAGGTTGGAATCCATTTACTATTTGAATGACTTGGAATAAGTCTTTTTTTTTTTTTTCAGACGGAGTCTCACTCTGTCGCCCAGGCTGGAGTGCAGTGGCACTGTGTCAGCTCACTGCAACCTCTGTTTCCTGGGTTCAAGCAAATCTCCTGCCTCAGCGTCCCAAGTAACTGGGATTACGGGTGCCCACCACCATGCCCAGCCAGTTTTTTGTTTTTGTTTTTAATATACCTTTAGTAGAGATGGGGTTTCATCATGTTGGCAAGGCTGGTCTCAAACTCCTGACCTCAGGTGATCTGCCCACCTCGGCCTCCCAAAGTGTTAAGATTAGAGGCGTGAGCCACCACGTCCAGCCTGGAATAAGTCTTCTAACGTTAACTTGGAACAAGTCATTTAAGTCACCATCTCCTGATCAACGAGGACAATGCTATCCATTTAAAACGTGAATGTCAGGGCTGGAACTCATGTGTTTAAAGTGCATAGAAGTGCTTGATTAACCATCGTGTCATTGTTACGATACTATTACCATGTGAGTCTAAGTTGGGCTTCAAAGGATGGGTAGCCCCTGGACTCAGACCCTGTTTCCAGAGAATAGGGCCTGTACCTTTAGTCCTGTGTCTAGCTCAGAGATCTAACCCCTGGGTCATGAGGGTAGTGCTCACACTGTGCAAGTCTGGACAATTCCACCTCGAACAAACATTTCAAGTCCTTCTACTTCTACCTGTCTTGCCAATCCAAACTACCATCATCTCTCACTTGAGCCAATGCAAAGCTCTTCTAATTTGTCTTTCTACTTCTATTCTTACCTCCAAAGGGATATATACACATACACACACACACACATATATATATTTAAATCCAATCTGATCAGGCCACTCTCTCTAGTTAGAACCTTTCAATGACTTAGAAAAACTTTTTTTAACCAGACATCTGCCTACCCACCTTGCTTATAATGCCAGTTCTACCTCCTGGCTTTATGCAGTTAGCTATCTCTGTAAGCAATCCTCATCTCCCAATTCTTTCTCTTATTACTACTACTCATCCTTCAGGTGTTGGCTCACAGGCTCAGGGAGGGTACAAGAGATAGCACTTTCTTTTCTTCAGAGCAGATTAAGTCCATTTGGCCTCACTGTGCTGCACTGCAAACAGAAATCAATTCTGTGGTCACTGGGGTGTCCCTTCCCCTTCTTAGGGTCTTGCAAGCATTTAGGACACTCATGAATGACCTAGAAAAATGGGTAAAGACCTCTACTCTTCAGTCTATCTGGATCATTGCTATTATCTTCACTGCCAAGTCTGAGGGGGCCCTTGTAGGAGGGGTCTCCAAGCTTGGAGGTTTTGGCCTCGTCTGGAAGACTCAGTGTTGAGGTGCAGGTTTCCTTTGGAGCACCCAACAAACCATGAAACTCTGAAGTTCACCATCTCACTGTGGTACCGAGTGGCACACAGCTTTCCACTCCCCCTTAGAGGCTCCTGTCTGCAGACCCTCTTCTCTCCTACCCTCCCCTGCTTCCCAAACAAGTGCTAGGGTTACTGTTAAGCATGTCTGCTTCCTGCTGTGCAACAGGAAGCACACAGGACCTGGTTACTTCCTTGGAGAGTGGAAAAAAAAATCAGAGACAAAATTAGTATTTCAAATTATGTGCTAAAACAGCTGCTAATCACAAGGTCTCCCCTGGATTATTCAATATAAATCAGATCCCCTCCAGTCACATTCTCCTATACTGCAGTAGCACTGTCGGTACCCATTCCCCCAGCTACTGTATATTGGCCGTCAAAGGCTCACAGCTGTAGTATACTCTGGAGAGGCGTGTCGCCTGGCAATGCCTGGGAGGTTACGCTGTCACTGGGGGATTGTGGGAGGGGTCAAGCCAATGACTGACCAATTCATACTCAGTACAAGGGCCTAACCCCTTGCCTCAAGGTGAGAAAACTCTTGGCGTCATCATGGTCCAGAAATCCCATCGAATCAGACTGAAGCTACACTTCAGTTCAAACCACATCTTGGCTCAGCTTCTTTCCCTGCCCTATCCTGTTTACCTCACAGGACTCTTCTGAAAGCACCTCAATAAATCATTTGCACAAGAAATCTCTGCCTCAGGCTTGGTTTCTGGGAACCCAACCTAAGTCACCTTTTATTTTTCCTTCCTAGCATATGCCCCAAATTGAAATTATGTATTTGTATGGCTAATGATTTAATGCCTGTCTCCCCAACTAAAGGCTCCATGAAGGGAGAGGCCATACTTAATTCACTGCTATATTCCCAGTGCCAGGCATGGTGCCTCCCATAGAGAAAAGCAATATGCAGACTCTAAACTGGAAAGCTGGCAGGAACCAATAGGCCACACAGCCTCTCGGCCTCCCTCTCCAGATACTTCCCTTTTTGGGGGTTTTGGTAGAGACAATTGAAGAAAGCTACCCTGTAACAGCAACTTAGCATTTCTTGTGCCCATCATCCTCAAGCCAGTCCTAGATAAAGATTTTGAAGCCCTGGTTGACAAAAATCTGACTAGCCCAGATTAGGTCACCTAATTCCTGATACAATGAGTTTATGAACTTGCCCAGAGGCTATTCCTGGGGGTGGGGGCAGTTCTCAGATGAGTGTCATAGACACAAACCAACAGCTGTATTCCAGACATCATATTCTGGTTCAGCAGAAATCAAGAATAGCTTTCATATTTTACTGGACTACTAATATTCCAGGGAAAGGCTAGGCAGGATTCACATGAACATCTGTCAAGTTCTTAGATGTTAGTGTCTCAGAGATTACATACCACAAGAAAGCTGTAAAATCCTCATTTAACAAGAATGTGAAAGAACTGTGACATTTTAGGTACTTTAATTTTTTGAAAAGCTTTTTCTCTTGTATAATTTTTTTGAAATATTGTAATTCTCTTTTCTATTAGGTTGTCTTTCTTTGCTTATTGAAGGGACTGGGGTCTTTATTCTGAAGATCAATGATTTCGAGGTAGAACTACTGATGCAAAGAGAAGAAATCAGCCTGGATGTTTGGATTATGTTTGTGATTGAAAATTACAATTATGTTTCTGATTGAAAACCTAAAATAAGCTAATTTGTTTTTTCATGTACCTCTTCCTCCTAAAAGCTAAGTAAATAAAAAGACTCAGCATAAAAAGGATGAGAAGAGATTTTAGTTATTCAGTGTTTTCAGAGTTTCAACAAGGGATACAGATACAGGCAGCCAGGGCTGCTTCTTACAGCGTTTACCATCTGGGGAGAGCACACGAAAGACACTGTTTAACAGGCAAATAATTCCAGGAAATATACACAAATGTGTTTTTCAAAATACAGGTTCTTATACAAATGTGTAACTAAATACTGATTCCATAGTGGGGTGGTTATAACTGAAAGGACTTTGAGAAAACAAGAAATGTCACTACTGAATAAAACTAGTGGTCCACCTAGCCAAAGATCCTTTCTAGCAGCACAAAAGGAAGTTGTAGGGAGAACAGAGGTAACTATCAGATATCTTTCTAATCTGTAAATTTATCCAAAGTTTGAAAATACCATGAAGAATCTTAGGAATGCCAGTAACCAGGGAATGGGATATTTGCATATCACAACATCTACAGGCTAAATACACTCTGAACACTTCTCAATGTGGGGAAGTATGAGAAGTTAGTAACTCTCCCAGTGTCTGGCTTCCTTTTTCCTTTGCCTTTTCCTCTCACACGTTCAATCCCCTGTGTTACAGGACACACATAAGTAGTTGGAAGGTGTTAAACTTTGACAGTAAAGCAAAATCAGAGGTAAAGGCAAATGTTTAATCAGTCTTGTTCAAATACAAGCTACTCAATGAAGAGTTTTAGGTTTAAAGAGCCAAATATTCACCATTACTGAGAAATCTCAGTTTCTCATTCTGGTGAACATTTTCACAACGCACTTTGCTACCACAAACTAAATGGGTATACATTTTTGAGTGCTGATTTATTACTCAAAGATTTGATTTAGGAAACTGAAACAAAACATGCTTTATCTGTGTGCTTTTAGAAAATCCATATACAAGAAAGGAGCCAAGTGTCAGTTTCCAATGGGGGGAACATTCTCATGGAGGTACTGTAAGGCTAAGTCTGTCCACTTCATTTCTTGTTCTTTGACAGATTCTGTGGTGCCACCATTGTCTTGTTCAGGTTCAGGAAGCTCATTCTGAAAAGGTACAATAGAAATTCAGAACAGTAATATATTCTGCATCTTCTTGGAACTCAAGAACACTTAAAGCTTGTGAGTTCCTAGGAGCAGGCAACATAACTGATACGTGTATTCTAAAAAAGCTAAAATCATACACGGGAGGAAACGATCAGAAGTATCACTCAAACATGGCCTGGGCCTTCTTCAGTAGGGAGTGATGGGCATTTTGACTCTGACATTTGTGAAGGAGGAACTGTGGCAGAAGGGTTAAGGGTAGAGGCTTTTGGAAGCCAACTAGGATCCAAGACCACAACTCTCCCATTTGCTGGGTTACTTGGGCAAGGTATGCAAACCCTTGGGGCCTTTATTTCCTCCTTGGCAAATGGGAGGAAAAAAGAGCCATCACCTCACAAGACTACTGTAAGGATTAGGTGAGGTTAGATCAAGTGCTGAGCACTGTGTGGGGTATCTGGTGCTCAAGGAATATTTGCTATTATTATTAGCGGTTAGGAACACCAAGATGAGCCAATCCTAAATCTTCTTTTGGGGGAGCGTGCTTTAAAAGAATACTAGTTTGCTGGCATATTTCTTAGACACAAGAAATGTATCCAAAAAATGACCTTGGACCCAACATATATATATATATTTTTTGAGATGGAGTTTCGCTTTTGTTGCCCGGGCTGGAGTGCAATGGCGTGATCTTGGCTCACCACAACTTCTGCCTCCCGGGTTCAAGTGATTCTCCTGCCTCAGCCTCCCAAGTAGCTGGGATTACAGGCATGCACTACCACTCCCAGCTAATTTTGTATCTTTTTTTTTTTTTTTAGTAGAGATGGGGTTTCTCCATGTTGGTCAGGCTGCTCTCGAACTCTCGACTTCAGGTGATCCACCCGCCTCGGCCTCCCAAAGTGCTGGGATTACAGGCGCAAGCCACTGCGCCTGGCCCAACATGTCTATATTATAATAGAAATGGAGGTAGGGCAGGAAACACTGAAAATGTAACTAGTAGATGATACCTCCCCCTAGTGGTGGAGCAGGGCAACAAAAACCCCAACAAACGACCAATTCACACCCCACCAGCAATTTTCATAAAATGGTAAGTCATGGGCCACACTTAGTGTAGGATCTGGGATCATTTACTTGTATTTTAAATTTAAATGTATTACTACTGAAACTCTGCTTTGTACCAGAGTTCACAGATACCAACATACTTCTTTTCGATTATCTTAATTTATGTTTTGTTTTATGCTTAGCAAACTGTTATGCAATATCCAGACTTAAAATTTTCCACTGGATTCTAATTTGTAGTATGTGAATATGTTTTCCCCTCTAAAATTATGCTCAATATATATTAAATGATATTTACTTATCTATATTTGAATCACATACATCTTGTTCTACAAGACAGATTCAAACATACTTGAACAGATTGAAAAGAGCTATCATTTACTGTAAAGCAATCAGTCCTAATAATTACTTATAGATGACAAAGAATAAATAGTATCCTTAGTTAATGAATTATTTAATTCAGAAGCAGACAACTTTGCTTAATTTCATCCTATCTGTGGTATGCTTTCTAAAATAATGTGTCTTTCGTTTGGTATCTATCGTCCCGTTCAATACATGCCAACACATCAAATCGCATATATGCCTGGAAAACAAAAACAAAAGTGTCATAAACCCAGCCATCCATTATGGTGTACTGTAAAATGCCCTTAGTTCTTTGCAGCTACTCTTATCAAAAGGTGAAACTGATTTCCCCAATCTTGGATTTGGATTGGCCCTGGGAGTTATTTTGGCCAACAGAATGAAGCTGTCATGCCAGTGGGCTAGTTCTTGGCCTAAGCTCCACGAAGCTCTGTGGTTTCCTCTCAGGTTGCTCTTGGAACCCTGAGACTGAGAAGTCCGGGCTAGCCTGCTGGATACCAGAGACCATGGCATAGTCACCCCATCACTCAGTGGACAGCTTGCTAACTGCCAGACATGTGAGACAGTCCTAGATTACCCAGCCTCCAGACAGTCTGTTGGCTGACTGCACAACACAAGCAAGCCTGGCAGGGATCAGCTGAGCTAGCACAGACTAGAAGTCCCTCCCAGCTGAGCTACAAAATCATGAAATAAACAGTTGCTCTTTTAAGTCACTAAGCTTTGGGGTGATTTGTTATGCAGCAAAACCTAACTGGCATACACACTGCCTTAGAATCACAGGACAAGCAAAGGGTATGGATTAGCAGCAGGGCCAAGCCAACGTCGCCTAGAAGTCAGCAGGGAAACTTCCCTCTCCTTCATCCCCTGCCACACAAATGTTCTCCAATCTGAGCCATAACATTCTCCAGAAGTGGACGTCTCCTTTATTTTCTTGACTTTTTTCAGGCCCTCCTCCCTTGCCTAGACCACCACAATAGCTTGCTAATTTGTCTCATTTGCCCCTTTTTCCATGTCACACCATCTCTAACAATGCTGCTAAACCAATTTTCCAAAAGCCAAATCTGAGCATAGCAGTCTTGCTTTTAAGATCATTCATTCCTGGATCTCCTGAGGATGAGGTCTAAGTGTGGTATCAAATACCTCTCTCAGTCTGATCCAAGCCCAACTTTTCAGCCTACTTACGTGACAAACGTATTCTTCATCCACATTGAATGACTCATCATGTCCCAAAACCTTTCAAACCTCTGGGCCTTTACACATCTGTCCCCTCTGCAGCAGTACCCTTGTCTATCTCCACTAAACTTCTGGTCCTGCCTTATGACCCAGCTTAAACATGACATTCTCTCAGAAGCCTTTTTGATGCCCACCAGGCAGTCAGTCACTTCCTATATGATGTGGCTGTTTATGTCCCCACCTAGAATATTATCACAATTACTTATCTATAAGTGTTGCCTTTCTAGACCCCTTAAGGAGCAGGAACTGTATCTTATGTTCACATAGTCTTATGGCACACAGTAGGCTTCAAAAAATGCTTGTGGAATGAATGAAAAAAAGTTCACCAGACAGGATCTGGAACTTCACAGACCTAAGTATATGTTATATGAAGCCCTACTTATCTGCTACCAGACTTTGGGCAAGTTCCCCTTTCTGATCCTATTCTTTTCCTATAAAACAGGACTAAAAGCACCTCCCTCACAGGGTTGTTTAAGAATTAGAGATAATGTATATTTTCAACCTCAGTCCATGGCATAAAACTGGTATTCAATAAATGACATCTATAATTCTTATTATGCTCTCTGACTATTTTCCTAAGCTTGAACTAAGCTATGACTTGTTATTTGATATGTATATTATTCACTGAACATATTACTATCTCTTATTCGTAAATGAAAATACAGATGAACTATTTTATTTCTTTGTAAACAGCAGCAACAGATATTCTAACTATAAATTATATTTTATTTCATACTAACTACTCTTCTCAGGGCAGCTGGCATGCTTTAAAGAAAAATAGTCCCATTTTCCCTTTTTTAGGTCTCTATGACATAAATAGGATTGTAAATAAACATTTATATAAGCAAACCTTTTGGATCACTTATTACATGAGGTTTAACAAACTCCCTGCAGCAGAGTTTTCCACAGATAGGGAAGAAAAGAGTATTCTAGAAGGCCGCTGGCCTAAACGCAAAAGAATACCCAGGTATATTCTGAATATTTTCCAGGGAACCCAAGATAGGTGTATGCTCCAAGAATGTGAGTTTCTAAAAATGCCAAAAGACTGATGAGCCAGAGGCAGGGAAGTAAGAAACAGAGCTCATATGCTGCTGCTTCTCGTTCCTCCCCATCTTGTGCATTAAACTCTCATTATTTGGTTTTTCTGGTTTTCATGTGGTGGACAGAAAATGGCTCAGAAAATCTGGGCTCTAGTCCTGGCATGACTCCTAACTGACCTGGCCATGCTAGCTCCCTGAACCACATTTTTCTTCAAATAAAACATACAACTAGATGCTCTCCAGAGGCTTCTAGAGTTAGAGAATTCCACAGCTTTGATTTCTTTGCCACACTAGTTTATCTTCCATTGATATCCCTCCTCCACTAGTTACTGCCAGATCAATACCTTTAACCCATCCTCAGCTCAAATCATAACCTACCAGTGGTATTGCGACATCTTCATAAGGCAGCTTGTCTTCTCGCCAAGCATCATCAATCAAATCCAAGATCCTTCCATCTCTCTGAACCTCACTGTCCATTTTCCTGCAGCTTTGATCTTATCAAATCTGTAAGCCAAAGAGGTTATTTCTTAAACACAATGACTGAAGCAATGGTATAATCCACTATAAGGATTCTCCAGGCTTTATAGTCTGGGGCTACCTTTTGGGAAAAGGTTCATTTTCTCATATGGGCTGGGTGACTACTTTGGTCATACTTCCTCTCTACAACCCCAGCTGATACATATTTTATAGTGTATACTGGATAGGCATAGCCAGTTGACAGACCAGTGTCACAGAGTGTGACACGAGAGAAACACGTTCTTAAATGAGGCCCTCAAATATTAGTATGTTGCATCTCAATGTAGCTCTTCTCTTCTAACTTGAACATTCACCTTTTCCTGTCTGTGATGCCTTTGATGAGTCCCTGATTCATAATGGCCTGCTAAGTTCCCTTTCTAGCCCCTGGCTCAAACCTCAGCATTCTTAGGCACAGGAGTCACATGAACATACTGTAAAGGAAACGGCTTCCTTCCCTAACATAGTACCCAGGCTGCGATCTGAACAAAGCACTTCTAGGTGAACACCAGTGGTAGAACCTCATACTGCTGGTTTCTCCAGTTTCTGCTTCCCTTTGGGATAGCTCCTTCCTTGGAGGTTCCTTCCTCTAATTCTTAATGCTGCACTCCCTTTAATTTCTGGCCCAAATGGCCAGGATACTTATTTAGCTCCTTGACCATGGCTGATTCCCCATTTTTCTCTGAAGCTGCTATAAAAACCCCAACAAATGACCAATTCACACCCTACCAGCAATTTTCTTAAAATGGTAAGTCATGGGCCACACTTAGTGTAGGATCTGGGATCATTTACTTGTATTTTAAATTTAAATGTATTACTACTGAAACTCTGCTTTGTACCAGAGTTCACAGATACCAACATATTTCTTTTCAATTATCTTAATTTATGTTTTGTTTTATGCTTAGCAAACTGTTATGCAATATCCAGACTTAAAATTTTCCACTGGATTCTAATTCGTAGTATGTGAATATGTTTTCCCCTCTAAAATTATGCTCAATATATATTAAATGATATTTACTTATCTATATTTGAATCACATACATCTTGTTCTACAAGACAGATTCAAACATACTTGAACAGATTGAAAAGAGCTATCATTTACTGTAAAGCAATAATATATTATCTTAAACTTAAAAAGAAAGTTCAGTCTTAATAATTGCTTATAGATGACAAAGAATAAATAGGTCCTTAGTTAATGAATTATTTAATTCAGAAGCAGACAACTTTGCTTAATTTCATCCTATCTGTGGTATGCTTTCTAATCCAAAAGGCTGGCTAGCTTGGAGGATACTTTTGGATTCCGTTTCCAAGGTTGGGCCCTGACTCATCATAGGCGTCATCCTATGGGTGCTCCCTGCTACAAAGTGACAATCTAAATAGCCCAGAAGCCACTGGCATCAAAGGTACTCTCAGTTATTCTCAGTTTCTGAGACTATGGAGACTCACACAATAAGCAGTTTTGGCGGGGGCGGGGTAGAACCCACCATCTCGAGGTGCTTTTTTCAGAGCTCAGCCTGGGTGCTATTTTAAGGAAGGAAGCCTTTTCCTCTACAAGCTCAACTTCAGACATCGTCTTGCCTTGAGGATTTGTGTCAGGTCTGTAGTTGGTCCCTTCCCATAGTCCAGTTTAGTGTTATCTCAGCATGTTCATGAGCTCCTGTGCCTATGCTGAGGTTTGGGCCAAGGCAGGTGGAACTTTTTGTAAAAATGGCTCACATGGCCGGGCGCGGTGGCTCACGCCTGTAATCCCAGCACTTTGGGAGGCCGAGGTGGGCGGATCACGAGGTCAGGAGATTGAGGCTATCCTGGCTAACACGGTGAAACCCCGTCTCTACTAAAAACACAAAAAATTAGCCGGGCGTGGTGGCAGGCACCTGTAGTCCCAGCTATTCGGGAGGCTGAGGCAGGAGAATGGCGTGAACCTGGGAGGCAGAGCTTGCAGTAAGCCGAGATAGCGCCACTGCACTCCAGTCGAGGCGACAGGGCAAGCAAGACTTGGTCTCAAAAAAAAAAAAAAAAAAAGGCTCACAGATGTCCCCCATAGGATAACTGCAAGATATCCCCAACACTTGGCAAAAATTATAGAGATTGGTGTGTAGGAAAGGGTTTAAAAGATCTGGGCAAAACTTAAGCAAAACGCGCCCTGCTACTTCTGTCACTGGTGAGCCAGGTGAGGGCTTAACTAATCCAGTACTCAATAATTAACCCCCTACTACCCAGTGGATAACTCAAAGCAAGACGAAGTTTTGGTTATACTTTTGAAGTCCCTGTCTTATAAGAGCTCCCCACTTTTCTGCTGCTACTCCTTTGTCCTTGCTGCTGTGTCTCCTGGGATGCCCTTTTCACTTTCCTCAGCTGATCCAAACCTGACTTTCCCAGGCCCATATAGCTTTTCCACCTTTTAGTAAGGTTTTCTCAAATCACTCGAGCTTCAGTAGGCCTTCTATCCTTGAACTCTTGCTTCTTGTCCTAACTTAAATCTACTAAACAAGCTTTGTGATCAATTGCTCAGGTATTATGGTCTCCAACTGTTATGTGTACATTTTGTACCCAGGATTCCTTAGTAGATCTTTCTACAATTTGGCCTCAATCTTTTTCACCTGTCCCTTCTCCAAACACCTCCAACCCTGTCACATTTTCCAGCCTTAACAGTTAAAACCCCCTTTTCCACATCACTAATGCCACTCTTCCTTTCAAGATCAACGCAGGTGTCAGCTCTTGGAGGTCAACATCCCATTTCCGGGGTTAGGCGTGAAGGTGCCTTCACTCTTAAGGGGCTGGAAGGATGGAAAGCAACAAGATAATCAATGCCCAGGGCACAGCCACCGTCCCAAGTACTCGTAACACAATACGACCACTGTTTCCTGAACAAACTTTTCTTACACATGTGACAGTCCCGATGCCTGCAATGCTGTTTGTTTCTTCCTTTTTATTCCAGCGAACCCATAGTCAGTCTAAAAATCTTAGGTCTCAAGTCGCTTCCTATAGGAGGCCGCCTCCAAACCTCAGACTGAGCGCGGTCCCAGTACCCACCGGGGATCTCATAGTTCCCTAAGCACAGAGCATGGCACCAACTAGGGAGCCTGTCAAACAGCCCAGATGTATGTCTTTCCAGACACGCAGTGCCTGCGTTTCCCGGGACAGGGACATGTCTTATCCATTTCTATACATTATAGCTTTGTAAACATGTATCTGTAAGGTCAAAGCGGGAAAACCTTGTTCCTTGCTAGAAATGAGCCTCGCAGGCCACCACACCGTACGAGAGGCCGCCCCTCAGCCGCGGCTTCCGGCCTGAGGCCGGATGTACCAAACGTGGAAGCGGAGACGGGGAGGTCTGGGGTGCCACGCAAGTCCCTTTCCTCCCGACACAGCGTGCAGTAAAGAAAACGGTTATGAGCGTAAAGTGACAGCCTCGGCCGATGGAAATAGGGGGAAGTCCGACACTGAGCCACGAACGCATTCCCGCGCCTCCAAAACTTAAGCCGGGGGCGCTGCAAACCCTTACCGGTACGCGGCCCACCGCGGCAGATGCTTCCTCCTGCCACGCCCCGCATCACGTGTCTGCACGCTCTTTCTCGGATTCCCGGATGTGGGTGAGTCCATTTGCTCGCGTGCAGGGGAAGTCTGGAGAAGACATTGATTCAATTATTAAAAGTGTGGGGGCAGTGGGCGGAACGAGCGCGCCGACTGCTGAGGCTGGACGTAAGCTTAGTGGTGGCGCGCGTGCGCAGTGCCCGCCCGAGGTAACGGCGGGAAGGCTGAGGGGTGCGCTTGCGGCAACCGTGTAACCGCCCGTGCGCAAGTCGGAAGGGCAAGGGGCGAGCGCGTCCTGGTCTGGAGGCGGCCCAGGCTGGAGGCGGCCCAGGCTGCCTTGGTGACTCTGGCTTCGCGGCCTCATGGCTTGCGGCCGGTTCGCGCAACAGTCTGCGAACCACCAGGCGCGTCCCCGCCGGCTCGGGTCCGCCCCGGAGCCCAGTCCCTCGGCCTGGCCCGCTATGCCCTGCACACCGGCGTAGTCCGGCATGGCGCAGCCCGGCACGCGGTTCGGCCCCGCCAGGTGGTCAGCGTTTCCTCGGAGGCCGGGTGGCTGGGGGCGCTTCGGAGAGTGGCCAGGTGGGCGGGCGAGCTGCGCCCAGTACTCACCTTTCCCGGCGGACCCACCTTTCTTTTCAGCGGAGGGACCCCAGTGCGGGCTCCCTGCCAGGGCTGCTGTCTAGCTAGCGCTGTTAGGACTACTTCATTCACGGCACAACGGGACCCGCTCATTTAGGGTGGCATGTTAAGGTTGGCAGCTTTTAAAATAGTGAGTTAGTGTAAACGGTTATGTTTAGTACAGCAGGTACGGAAATATGGCAGAAATCGTGGACTGAAATTGGAGAACCCTGAGCTAACTGCTCCATGCACACAGATCAGGGATAGAAAGAAATAAGGACGATTTCTTAGGAACACTTTAATCATGGAGATACTTGAAGACAGTACATTTAGGCTTATAATGTGGTTTTTTTAATGTCGTTTACGACATCAGGAGAGTAAAGATGTGTATGATGTCAGAGACTAGTCATCTTTTATAGTTTAAGCACCGTACACTATTATGCACAAAGTAGTTTTCCCTGAGCTTTATGTCCGGTTAAACTTATTAAAAGAATTTATTCTTCTATAAAGCAGTATTGTAGGGTAGATGCTCTGTATTTACACAGTTCCTCACGTGCTTGCGTTTATTTTTTAGATAAGAGAAAATCATAAGGATCGTTGATTAGATTTCTGTTAGCTGTAGCTTAATAGTAAAACAAAGTATATATATATATATTTGGAATGCAGTACCATTTTTAGATTAATTTTTGAGTTTGCCTTTTGACTGGCATGATCAGTGATCAGGGTAGTAAAAAAGGCTCTGAAACTAAAATGGGGTAGAGATTTATAAACAGGCACACTGCCTTTTAAAATATATGTAGATGCAACTCTAAAAGTTGTTTGTAAAAATTGTATATGTTGATTGTACTGATGCCATTTTCTCTCATTAAAAGGTGGAATGCCTTTGCTTAGTCCTTTCTGTTCTAATTTACGTTGTGCTGGCAGATGGTGACAGCATCAGTAGTCCACTCTGTCACTGCTTCCTGCTTTCAAAAAATGTCAGCTTAACTTGGAATTCAGCTAAAGCCAACATTGACATAAGGTTTCAGGAACTGAATTTCCGATCTTTATGTTATTTTAGTCCCCTGCCCGCCCCCGTCAGGAGCTAGGTTTTTCAGTTTTGCAAAGCCACACTACTGTCATTACACATACACAAATTAATAAAAATTCTCTAATGTCAATGTCCAGTCAGATTACGATTTCTTCACCTCTCTCTTAAATGTCTTTTTTGCAGTTAGCTTGTTTGAACCAAAATCCCACAGGGATCTGCCTGTTGTGTTTGGGTGATGCACATTTGACATCTTTTAATCTATAGCAGTTCCCTCATAGCTATAGCTATGGGATTAGCCCCTATTTTTCCTTACAGTTCTAAATTTAGCAGATTACATTGCACAGTATCCTTTAACAGGTATCTCTGTTGCCTTTATGTCCTCTAAACCAGGGGCCCCCAAACCCGGGGCTGCAGAGCACTACCAGTCCGTGGCCTGTTAGGAACCAGGTTACAGAGCAGGACGTGAGTGACAGGCGAGTGAGCGTTACCTACCACCTGAGCTCTGCCTCCTGTCAGATCAGCTGTGAGGTTAGATTCTCCTAGGAGCATGAACCCTAATGTGAACTGCGCATGCAAGGGATCTAGGTTGCATGCTTATGAGAATCTGACTAATGACTCATGATCTGAGGTGGAACAGTTTCATCGTGAAACCATGCCCCTAACCCTCGCCATGCGTATTATTCATATTACTGAAGAAGTGGTTGGCCGGGTGCGGTGGCTCACGCCTGTAATCCCAGCACTTTGGGAGGCCGAGGCGGGCAGATCACGAGGTAAGGAGTTCCAGACCAGTCTGGCCAACATAGTGAAACACCGTCTCTACTAAAAATGCAAAAAAATTAGCCGGGTGTGGTGGTGTGCGCCTGTAATCCCAGCTACTCGGGAGGCTGAGGCAGGAGAATCACGTGCATCCGGAGGTGGAGGTTGCAGTGAGCTGAGATCACACCATTGCTCTCCAGACCAAGCTACAGTGTGAGACTGGATCTCAAAAAAAAGAAAATAAATAAATATTTAAAAAGTGGTTTGGCCATTCCTCCCCCAAAACATTTCATATGAATGTTAACAAAAAGATATTTACAAAATTTTTTATTTCCACCCTGTCCGTGTTGAAAAATTGTCTTCCGTGAAACAGGTCCCTGGTGCCAAAAAGGCAGGGGACCACTGCTCTAAACCAGTAGTTAGATGTAGAATTGCACTGTCCAGTATTGTAGCCACCAGCCAGCTGTGGGTAATAAAAGTGAAATAAAATTAAAAATTCAGTTCCTTGGCTGGGCGCGGTGGCTCATGCCTGTAATCCCAGCACTTTGGGAAACCGAGGCGGGCAGATCACGAGGTCAGGAGTTTCGAGACAAGCCTGACCAACATGACGAAACCCCGTCTCTACTAAAAATACAAAAATTAGCCGGGCGTGGTGGCAAGCGCCTGTAATCTCAGCTACTCAGGAAACTGAGGCAGAAGAATGGCTTGAACCCAGGAGGCGGAGGTTGCAGTGAGCTGAGATCACACCACTGCATTCCAACCCGGGCAATGGAGTGAGGCTCTTGTCTCAAAAAAAAAAAAAAAAAAAAAAAAATCAGTTCCTAACTTGCATTAGCCGCGTTTAAAGTGCTCAGTAACTACAGATTGCCTAGTGGCTACTTTTTGAACAGTGCAGTTATAAAATATTTTCATAACGGCAGAAAGTTCTCTCGAGCACACTGCTTTAGAAGCCTGATCAGATTTCACCTTTATATTTGTTTTTGTTTTGTTTTTTGGTGGGGTAGTTGGAGGGTTGGGCAGAAAATTTCATAGGTAATGCAATATACTTCCTATTTCATTATCAGGGAAGCAGTGTCTGAGTTTTTTTTTTTTTTTTTTTTTTTTATGATGTTAATATTAAACATTATTTTGAGTTTAGGTGTAGTTAGCTCCATCCACCCATAATGAAATTCCCCAAGATTCTTTCACTTAATGGTGAAGTTCTTTTGTGGGGTTATATTGCCTGTATCCGTTACTGCATTAGAGATGCAACGTGGTGATTATCTAATTCTGTTGTTTCTTCAATATTTGTTAGCTGAGAGTCTTTTATGAAGAACCTTCCCTTACCAGCTGTTTGACTACCCTGAAATACAATTTGCACAGGAAAGGCAAGAAAAATGCTTAATTCTTTCCCTCTATTTTCAGACCACAGTAATGAGTTGGTGGCCTAGCAACCTCCAAAGGTAACCATGAGGGTTTTTGCCTTTTTGTATCATCATGAACTTACAGACTTTATAATATATTTAAACTGTTTCAACATATGGCAATTGTGTTTTTAATGCTCAAATGGTTTCATCTTTGGCCAGTGGGAGCTCCTTAAAGTTGGCTCCTATTCCATTTGATATGACCAATAGCTTTGTTAATTTCCTTGCTTTCTGATAAATAATTTTCCTGGCTCATTTATAGATTTCTGGTCTCCAAAGAACCCTGGTTCTTTTGAGTCTGAGATAGTATTTGGAGACCACAGTCTGTCTAGGTAGGAGAAGTGTTCTTGCTACTATGTTAATCATTGGTTCTAGGATTTATATTGGCCAGAGTTAGGAAATATACATTTAAAAAACCACAAATATGCAGAGTTCACATTGTTTCCAACATTTAACATTTAAATTTCCAAACTTTAAATTTAATTTTTCAGTTTTTTCACGTTTGATTTATGTTTGTATCTTTTTTGCTGAATCTTGGTACCTAGTGCCATTAATAGAATTAGTTTTTTTCCTCATCCTATGTTATATATAATGGTTTCAAGTTAACAGCCTATTTTGTTATCAATATGATTCCTGAACAGTGCTTAGGATTTCTTCGCAGTTCTCTTTTATCTTTATTTTATATGTCTCTAGGGAAGTGTATAGTAAAATTATTGTATTTTAAAGGCATATGAAGTAATTTATTGTATAGTTAGCCTGTCAAATTGATATCTAGTTGGTAGTTGATTTATTTTATTTTGTTTCCAATTTTTCAGTACTGCTTTTTCCCCCATTTTGATTTGTTTTATTATATACAAAACCTAGCATAATTCCTATAAAACAAGTACCCATAAAACAAGAACTCATAAAACAATTTAGCTTTCATCTCTGTTTCTTCCACTCTGCTTATTTTCCTTCCTTACAGATACTGTTTTTACTAGTTTTGGGTCTATCCTTCCATTAAAAAAACACATACCTAAAAGCAAATATACATGAACAAACACACCTTTCTTTCTTAGGTAAAATGTGCTATTATGTATACTGTTTTCCATCTTGGGTTTTTCACCTAGTAATATATGTCCTGTAGATCCCCTCCGTAGGAGTATGTAGAGATTGTTATTCCTTTTTACAGTTTCATAGTACTCCATTGGTGGATGAATATTTAACTTGTCCCCTCTTGATAGACACTTGTGTTATTTTCTGCTATTACAAATAGCCCTGCAGTGAATATCCCTGTGGATATGTTGTTTTGCATTTTTGCCAGTGAACCCATGGGATAGATTCTTAAAGGTAGCGTTGTTGGATAAAAGGGTAAATGCCTACATCAGTTGTTAGGTGTTACCAAAGTCTCCTCTATAGCAGTTGTATTCATTTTGCATTCTTACCTGTAATGTATATGAGTGCCTGTTGTCCCAAAGTCTTGTCATCAGAGTATATTATCAAACATTGAATTTTTGGTTAATCTGGTACAGAAGAAAGGGTAACTTAGTGTAGTTTTAATTTGTATTTCTCTTATGAGCAAGGTTGATTACCTTTTCATGTTTTTACTGTCATTTGTATTTTTCTGTGCATTGCTTCTTTATACCTCTTGCCCATGTTTCTGTAGATTTTTTTCCCTAGTCTTTTATAAGCTCCTTATATATTTGGGTAATTAACCCTTTGTGGTAAAACTTTCAGGTACTGTTGTCATTTGTCAGCTTTGCTTATGGCGTTTTTTCATATAAAAGTTTGTTTTTATGTACTCCTATTTCTCAGACTTTCATTGTTCTTCCTGGATTTTGAACTATAGTTTGGACAGTTTTTTAAAAACGTTAATATTTTGAAAAGTTCCTCTAGTATCTTTTTACTGGTATCAGTTTAATTAGCACCCTTTCTGGAAAATGCTTAGTAATACTAATTGTTCATTGGGAACAGCCATAGTTTATCGGCCATGGTATATTTGACACAACCATAGAGCTTTGTAATTAAAATGACACCAAGGCAGGTAAAGGGACAGAGAGCATTGTTATCCTCCTTTAGACTTGGAGGTTAGGCTTATCCCTTCTCTTAGTATGTACGCATTTATTCATAATTCTGTCTGGAGTTTTTATTTTCTTCCTGTGTCCCATTTTGTGAATAATTTGGTCTTGGGCATATACTCTAATATTTTTCCTGATCTGTAAAATAAGGTTAAATTAGAGGCCTGAAGTGCTTTCTAGCTCATAAAGTCGATGTTAATGAATTTCAGAGATTTGCCTATAAGACATTCTATTTGTATTCTTTTTCCCTTAAATTTAAAGTGTGTTTTCTTTGCTCCCCAAACTTGATGTAAAAGCTTATATTTCCTTTCACCATCCAATTCCAGGTTTCATTGATTTAAAACAGCCTTCATTCCAAAGGAGAGTTATAATTAATAAGTTTTGTTTGTTCATGTTTTGTTCTAACTGCAGAAATGAATAAGATTGTACCAATGGTAGAGGTATACATTTTCCATTTAATCACATTAGCTTTGCATGTTAGTGGCAAGGAGTAGCAGATTATCAAACATTGTTTTAATTTGTATTTAAAATTTTACAAAGAATATCTAATTTTATGTAATTATGTGGCACATGCAAAGAAGAAATCAAAGTGACATAGTGCATAGAGTTGAATGAGGGTCAGATTGGTTAGGAAAAGAATCCGTGATATAACTATGAGCAACTCAGATGACAAACATCCAGATAAAATCAGCCCTTACTATTTGCCTGATCCTGAGGATTGGTGGTGTTTGGCACTAAGGCAGATGGTGAAGGAATTACAGAAACACATTGCACATTAGTAAGTTTACTGTATTTCTCACAGAGGATATTACTGGTCCACTTCTCTCCTTTTTTTTTTTTTTTTAAACAGGAATCTCTCTTAGACCATTTTGATTTCTAAAATAGCAATATTTATTATGTGACTATTTCATTATTGTGCTGCTGCCACCTGGTGGCTATAGTAGTGATGTCATACTTCAGTTTAATTTCTTTTTTTATTGCAAAGACACTATTAAGCCAAAAGATACGCTGATATATTTTAAGATATAGAATACTGTAAAATACATAAAGGTTGCACGTTGATTGTGACTCGATAGTCACACTGTCTAGATTGAATCCAGGACTATAATTTGTAGTTTATCATAGTCAAGTTATTTAACTCTCTAAGCCTCAGTTTTCTCAAAGTAATAGTATCTGTCTTTTTTTTTTTTTTTTTTTTTTTTTGAGACGGAGTCTTGCTCTGTCGCCCAGGCTGGAGTGCAGTGGCTGGATCTCAGCTCATTGCAAGCTCCGCCTCTCGGGTTTTTACGCCATTCTCCTGCCTCAACCTCCGGCGTAGCTGAGACTACAGGCGCCCGCCACCTCGCCCGGCTAGTTTTTTGTGTTTTTTAGTAGAGACGGGGTTTCACTGTGTTAGCCAGGATGGTCTCGATCTCCTGACCTCATGATCCACCTGTCTTGGCCTCCCAAAGTGCTGGGATTACAGGCTTGAGCCACTGCGCCTGGCTAGTATCTGTCTTTTATGAGTGTTGTGAAGATTGATTTAGACAATGTGTACAAGACAGCTATTGAACATTCAGTAACTTCTATTATAAATATATTATTAAATAATAGTCATATAGAAAATATATTCGTATATATTACTAAATATACTGTTTGAGAATAACATGACCTAAGTAAGTATAATTTTACTAACGATAATTTTGAATAACTGTGATAGCACTGTCAATAAGAATAGCACTTTCCTACATGTTAATAAGTGTCCGTGTATGGTGGTCAGGAGCTTGCTACTTACAGTGGACACTTAATTGGCTATTAGAACCCATGAAAAAGCTGGAAGAAACCTTAGAAAATATTGTTCGTGCCCCTCATTTTACAGATGTTAAAACAAGTCCAAGAATATAAAGCTAGTTAGTTGCAGAGTAGGACTGTATCCTGGGTCTCCATCTAGTGCGGTGTGGACCATGTACTGCCTCTCAGTTCTCCTAGAGTGGACCAAAACATGGAATCTTGGTTGCATTGTAATTTGACTGTATTGTGATTTGAAAGTGGAGTAAAACATGGGAACCTTTTTCTTTAGGTTTTTATTTTTGCAATTTTGGTGTAATATGTAGGATAAACCAACTAGAAAAAAAAATCCTCCCTGTCATGTTTGTGCATGAATAGTTTAATACTCAGTTTGTTAGTATCTTTAGAAATAGATGCAAATAAGATGCAGTGGTTCTATTTTCCAGTCTTCTCATTCTCCTCTGTGTCTCTGGAACACCCTGGGCATGCCTCTCACTATATCACACTGGGAAAGCCTTTTTGTCTCATTTTTTTCTGTCCCATACTAGACTATTACTACCTTGAAAAGGGCCATATTATTCATCACTATATATCTAGTTGTTAGTACAACACTGAATTATGTGTCGAGTAAAATAATCTACTTCTTACAGCAGTATAATTTTTAGATGAGGATTAGCCCAGGGGCAGAATGTCCACACCACAATCTTTGGTTATTGTCTAAAGGTTTAAGGAAAAAGCGTTTTGGAATGAAAAGTGGTTTGACATTGAACATTTTGAAGATTTATCATAAAAGATGAGAAGCATACAGCACATATTAACACTTCTGAGTTTAAGGGTCTTCTTTCCTTTCTCACTGTCACCTTTCTTCATGGTATATCTTACCCTTTATTTTATTTATTTATTTATTTATTTATTTATTTATTTATTTATTTGAGATGGAATCTCTCTCTGTCGCCCAGGCTGTAGTGCAATGGTATGATCTCGGATCACTGCAACCTCCGCCTCCTGGCTTCAAGCAATTCTCCTGCCTCAGCCTCCCGATAGCTGGAACTACAGGTGCACACCACCATGCCCGGCTAATTTTTTTTTTTTTTTTTTTTTGGTAGAGTCGGGGTTTTACCATGTTGGCCAGGCTGGTCTCAAACTGCTGACCTCAAGTGATCCGCCCACCTCAGCCTCCCAAGTTCTAGGATTGCAGGCATGAGCCACCGCACCTGACTGTATCTTGCCGTTTATATGGCAGTCTTCTATCTCCTTTTCCCTCTTTCTCTGCTAGACTCTTCCTGTAGTCCCCTAGCTATGACCAGTTTGCATGGGGAAGAGGGTAGGTAAAAGACAGAGGGGAGTTAAGTTCAGCCAAAAGAATCTGCCACATACCATGTTGAAATGCTACATTGAGCTCTGGAGCTGCAGAGATGAATAAAATTGGGTTTCTGCCCTGGAGGGATGAATAGTCTAGTAAGGAAAAATAGTGTGTAAAAAACTCACTTCCAGTGTGGTGTAACTGCTATGAAAGAACCTGTTAAGCACTGGGAGCAAATGAAGTGCAGAGGCAGGAGGGCCCTGTGGCTGCCTTTCGGTGAAGAGAGGATGTTGCATGCAGGAAGCTCTATGAGCCTGTCTTCAGGGGTGAGTAGGCTTTCCCATGATAGACTAAAGAGTTTAATCTCAGTGCACTTCACATTTTTTATACTATCTCTTTATTTAAAAAAAAGCTATGCTTTCCCTCTGACATGTGTGAACCCAATTTCTTTCTCATTTTGTAAGGGGGTTTGTGTACTATCCCTCTGCTAGAGAGATCCCAACTCCACCCCCGCCCACCTGACATTAGGAACTAAACAAAGAACAATGAGGTATTTGATAGTTACATGGAGAGAGTATCAACAGCAATTCAGATATTTTTAAGTTATTCTGTTTTAATCTGAAATATGTTTGTTCCTAGTTTTCCTGAAGTGATGTTCTTTGACTGCTTCTACAGTCATCCTAAGAAGTGCTGCATTTTTTCCTTGTTATGTATGCTTTCATTCACATTCTTAAGTTGTAAGTTAGAATGTTAGAACTGAAGAAATGAATTTTCTCATGACTGATATTTTTTCTTTGTCAGTTTCCAGAACAAAGGGGATTTGGTGATGGAGGCTTTGTTAGAAAGAATGCAAAATCGAGGGCATGGTGGGTAAGTTTGCTTTTATAAAAATTAATTGTTTGGTTAATACATAATAATTATACATATTTATAGAGTCCACGTGATACCTTCATACATACATATAATGTGTAATGATCAAATAAGGGAATTTAATATACCCATCAGCTCAAGCATTTATCATTTTTTGTGTTGGGAACATTTCAATTCTTCTAGCTACTTTGAAATATATAGTAAATTTTTAAGGTTTAAGGGACCTTACTGTGCTAGTCACCCTACTGTCCTAGTTACTTAACTAGTCACATACTAGTTACTTACTAGTCACCTTACTGTGCTATTTAACGCTATAGCTTACTCTTCTACCTAACTGTATGGTTTGTACCCATTAACCAAACATTCTTCACCCCCAACCCCTTCCCAGCCTCTGGTCACCATCGTTCTACTCTCTACGTCTGTGAGGTGAACTTTTTTAGACCCCACACATGAATGAGAACATGAGATATTTGTCTTTCTGTGCCTATTATTTCACTTAATGACCTCCAGTTTTATCCATGTTGCTGCAAATGACAGGGCTTCATTCTGTTTTGTGACTGAATAGTACTCCATGATGGATATATATCTGACATTTTCTTTGTTCATTAATCTGCTGTTGGACACTTAAGTCATTTCTATATCTTGGTTATTGTGAATAATGCTGCAGTAAACATGGGGGTACAAGTATCCCTTTCACATATTGATTTCCTTTCATTTGGATATGTTACCCAATAGTGTGCTTTCTGGATCATATGTGTTATGAGTGGTACAAAGTCAGACATAACCAGGTCCATACATGTTTGTGTCTTTCTACAAGAGCAAACTTTTAGTGATGTTATTTCAGTCATAAAAACCACAATCTACATGGAGTTCCCAAGGAGGCAGTTCCCCCTAGTACTACCAGTTCACTTGATAGTCAGAGCCATGGGCATACAGGCTCAAGCCTCTCCACAAGTCAGTCAATATTGCAAACCACACATAATAGCGTATTTAATTAATATGTGTAAATGTTACAGCGTAAACATTCCACATCAAACAGAGTAACAATTAACAGGAGAAAAGGACAGAAAAAAAAAGGGGGGGTGCTAAAGAACTAGTCCAAAGAGAGCAACTGAACTAAGAGCGTATTCTGGCCTGATCTGGACGGTTGTCAACATCTTGCAAGGAAGAGCCTTTGGCGACAGATGCCAGGTGCTGATCACAGATGACAGCAAGACAGGGTCTTATCAAGACAGCTGTTTTGAGCTGGCAAAGTCTTGCTCTTTTTGTGGCCACAGAGTCTTCTGGTGAGAACTGACAGTGAAACATTTTGCCTGTTTATGTCATTATGTGATTGGGTGCAGTCTTTATTGATTAAGTCCCTGTGGGCATGATGTCTTTTGAAATGTGAGATGCAGTCTCTTTCTAAAATGGAGTTACTTATGTTAAGGATGCTATATACAATATGGTAGTTCTATTTGTAGTTTTTTAGAAAACTCCATTTAGTTTTCCACAATGGCTGTACTAATTTTACGTTCTCACCAACAGCATGTAAGAGTTCCCTTTTGTCCACATCCTCCCCAGCATTTGTTATTTTTTGTCTTTTTGAAAATCATTCTAACTGGGGTGAGATGATATTGTGGTTTTCACTTGCATTTCCCTGGTGATTTAGTGGTGTCAAGCATTTTTTCATATACCTTTTGGCCATGTGTATGTCTTCTTTTGAGAAATGTCTATTCAAGTCCTTTGCCCACATTTTAATAGGGTTTTTTGTTTTTTTGCTGTTGAGTTGTTTTTCTTGTATATTCTGGATGTTTAATCCCTTGCTGAATAGTTTGCAAATATTTTCTCCCATTCTACAAGTTGTCTTTGGCTCTGTTGATTGTTTCCTTTGCTGTGCAAAAACTTCTTAGTTTAACTAAGTCCCAATTGTCAGTTTTTGTTTTTGCTGCCTGTGCTTTTGAAGTCTAAGCCATAAAATCTTTGCCTTGACCAATGTCCTGAAGCATTTCCTCTATATTTTCTTTTTTTTTTTTTTTTTTTTTTTGTAGAGACGGGCGTCTCATTCTGTTGCCCAGGCTGGAGTACAGCAGCACAGTTGTAGCTCACTGTAGCCTCAAACTCCTAGGTTCAGGTGATCCTCCTGCTTCAGTGTCCCAAGTATCTGGGACCATAGACATGTCATCTGGCTAATTTAAGAACAGTTTTTTTTGTTTTTTTGTTTTTTTGTTTTTTTTTAGAGATGATATCTCACTGTGTTGCTCAAGCTGATCTTGAACTCCTGGCCTCAAGTGATCCTCCTGCCTCAGCCTACTGAGTAGTTGGGATCACAGGCATCAGCCACCGTACCCAGTCCGTTTGTTTTCTTCTAGTAGTTTTATAGTTTTGGGTCTTACATGTAAGTCTTTAGTCCATTTTGAGTTGATTTTTTTTTAATATGGTGAGAGGAGTCTAGTTTCATTTTTCTGCATGTGAATATCCATTTTTTCCAGCACCATTTATTGAATAGGGCATCCTTTTCCCATTGTATGTTATTGGCACCTTTGTTGGAAATCAGTTGGCTGTAAGCACGTGGATTTATTTCTAGGTTGTTTATTTTGTTCCATTGGTGTATGTGTCTGCCTTTATACCAATACCATGCTGTTTTGGTTATTATAGCTTGGTAGTATATTTTGAAGTTAGGCAGGTAGTGTGATACCTCCAGTTTTGTTCCTTTTGATCAGGATTCCTTTGGCTATTCAGGGCCTTTTATGGTTCAGTGTGAATTTTAGGATTATTTTTTCTATTACTGTGAAGCATGTCATAGGTATTTGATAGAGATTGCATTGAATCTGTATTTGAATATATTAATTCTTCTGATCCATGGGCATGGATGTCTTTTCATTTGTTTGTATCCTCTTCAATTTCTTTCATCAGTGTTTCATAGTTTTCTTTGTAGAGGTCTTTTATGTCCTTGGTTAAATTTAGTCCTAGGTATTATTTTTTTTCTTGTAGCTTTTGTAAATGGGATTGCTGTTTTGATTTCTCTTTCAGCTAGTTCGTTATTGGTGTATTGAAACAATACTGATTTTTGCATGTTGATTTTGTATTCTGCAACTTTACTGAATTTTTTTTATCAGTTCTAAGACTTTTTTGGTGGAGTCTTCAGGTTTTTCTGTATGTCAGATCATGTTGTACACAAAGAGTAACAATTTGACTTCCTCCTTTCCAATTTGGGTGCCTGTATTTGTTTTTCTTGCCTGATTGCTCTGACTAGGACTTTCAGTTATGTGTTGAATGGGAGTGGTGGAAGTGGGCATCCTTGTTGTGTTCAAGTTCTTAGAGGAAGGGCTTTCAGCTTTTCCCCATCCAATATAATGATAGCTGGGGGTTTGTCATATATGGCCTTTATTATGTTGAGGTATGTTCTTTCTATGCTTGATTGAGAGTTTTTATCAGGGAGAGATGTTGAATTTTATCGAGTGCTTTTCCTGTATTTGTTGAGATGATGATATGGTTTTTGTCTTTCATTCTGTTGATGTGATGTATCACTTTTATTGATCTGTGTATGTTGAATCATTCTTGCATACCTGGGATAAATCCCACTTGATCATGCTGTATTATCTTTTTGTTTTGTTGTTGGATTTGGTTGGCTAGTATTTTGTTGAGGATTTTTGCATCTGTGTACATCAGGGATATTGGCCTGTAGTTGTCTTCTTTTGTTGTGTCCTTGTCTGCTTTTGTCATCAGAGTAAAGGTGGCCTTGTAGAATAAGTTAGGAAAATTTTTCTCTTCTTCAATTTTTTTGGAATACTTTGAGAAGAATTGATGTTTTTCTTTATGAAGTTGGTAGAATTCAGCAGTAATGCCATCAGGTCCTGGGCTTTTCTCTCTTGGGAGACTTTTTATTCCTGGTTCAGTCATGTCACTCATTATTGGTCTTCCTGGTTCAGTCTTTGTAGGTTATGTGTGTCCAGGAGTTTATTTCCTCTAGGTGTTCCAATTTGTTAGCATATAGTTGTTTGTAATAATCTCTAATGTTCCTTTGTACTTTTGTGGTATCAGTTGTCATGTTGCCTTTTCTCTTTCTGATTTTATTTATTTGGGTCTTCTCTTTTTTCTTGGTTAGTCTAGCTAATAGTTTATCGATTTTATCTTTTTAAAAAACCAACTTTTTGTTTCATTGATTCTTTGTATTGTTTTTTAGTCTCTTTTGTTTATTTCTGATCTGATCTTTGTTTTTTTTTCCTTCTACTAATTGGGTTTTGTTTGTTGTTGCTTTGGTACTTGAAGTACATCGTTAGGTTCTTTGTTTGAAGTCTTTGTACTGTTTTTATTTTTTAAATTCAGGGGTACATGTGCTGGTTTGTTACATGGATATATTGTGTGATGCTGAAGCTTGGGCTTCTATGTATCCTATCACCCTATGTATTACATCTTTGTAATTCTTTTTGTAGAGATCTTTCACCTCTGTGGTTAGATGTATTCTTAGATTTTTTTTTTTTAAATGTGTGGCTATTGTAAATGGGATTGTGTTCTTGATTCAGTACTCAGCTTGAACATTATTGGTGTATAGAAATGCTACTGATTTTTGTACCTTGATTTTGCATTCTGAAACTTTACCAAAGCTTGTTTATCAGGTCTAGGAACATTTTGGTAGGATTTTCAGGTTTTCTAGATAAAGAATCATATCATCAGCAAAGATAGATATTGCTTATTCAGTATGATATTGGCTGTGGGTTTGTCATAGATGGCTCTTACTATTTTGAGGTCGGTTCCTTCGATGCCTAGTTTGTTGAGGGCTTTTAACATGAAGGAATATTAGATTTTATTGAATGTTTTTCTGCATCTATTGAGATTATCATATGGTTTTTGTTTTTAATTCTATTTATGTGACGAATCACATTTATTGAACATAGTACGCAAAAGGATAGTTTTTCATCCTTTGCCCGCCCTCTGCCCTTGCTTTCTTTTGGAGTCTCCAGTGTCTAATTTTTTTTGTATTTTTGGTAGAGATGAGATTTCGCCGTGTTGGCCAGGCTGGTCTCGAGCTCCTGACCTCAGGTGATCCCCCTGCCTCAGCCTCCCAAAGTGCTGGGATTACAAGTGTGAGCCACCGTGCCTGGCTTATTATTCCCATCTTTATGTCTGTGTGTAGTCAGTGTTTAGCTTCCACTTGTAAATGAAAGCATGCAGTATTTGGTTCTCTGCTTCTGTGTTAATTTGCTTAGGATAATAGCCTGCAGCTGCATCCACATTGCTGCAAATAACATTTTGTTTTTCTTTTATGGCTGTCTAGTATTCCATGGTGTATATGTACCACATTTTCTTTATCCAATCCACCATCAACATAGGTTGGTTCCGTGTCTGCTATTGTGATTGGTGTTGCGATGAACATGTGAGCGCATGTGTCTTTTTGGTAGCATTATTTATTTTCCTTTGAGTATATACCTAGTAATGGGATTGCTGAATCAATTGGTAGTTCTAATTCTAGTTTTAGTTCTTTGAGAAATCTCCAAACTGCTTTCCACAGGGGTTAAACTAACTTACATTCTCACCAACAGTGTTACCTTTTCTCCAATGCCTCACCAACATCTGTTATGTTTTGATTTTTTTATAATGGCCATTCTGACTGGTGTGAGGTGGTATCTCATTGTGGTTTGATTTGCATTTCTCTGATGATTAGTGATGTTGAACATTTTTCAAGTTTGTTGTAGTTTATGGATATTAGCCCTTTGTTGGATGCATAGTTTGCAAATATGTTCTCTCATTCTGTAGGTTGTCAGTTCACTCTGTTGGTAGTTTGTTTGTTTGTTTGTTTTTTCTGTGCCGAAGCTCTTTAATTAGGTCCCAGTTGTCAATTTTTGTTTTTGTTGCATTTGCTTTTGAGGACATAACTTTTTGAGTCATAAATTCTCTGCCTAGGCCAGTGTCCAGAAGAGTATTTCCTAGATTTTTCTCCTAGGATTCTTACAGTTTGAGATCTTACATTTAAATCTTTAATCCATCTTGAATTAATTTTTGCATATGGTGAGGAGGTGTAGGGGTTGAGTTGCATTCTTCATACAATTAGCCAGTTTTCCCAGCACCATTTATTGAATAGTGTATCCTTTCTACATTGTTTATTTTTGTCAACTTTGTTGAAGATCAGTTCGTTGTAGGTGTGTAGCTTTATTTCTGGTTCTCTGTTTTGTTCCATTGGTCTGTGTGTCCATTTTTGTACCAGTGTCATGCTGTTTTGATTACTATAGCATTATAGTATAAGGTAAGGTAATATGGTGCCTCTAGCTTTGTCCTTTTTGGGTAGGATTGCTTTGGCTATTTGGGCTCTTTTTTGGTTCCATATAAATTTTAAAATAGTTTTTTTCTAGTTCTTTGAAGAATGACAATAATTTGGTAGGAATTGCATTGAATCCATAGATTGCTTTGGGCAGGATGGCCATTTTAATTGTATAGATTCTTCCAATCCATGAGCATGGAATATTTTTCCATTTGTTTATGTCATCTGTGATTTCTTTCAGCAGTGTTTTGTAATTCTTTTTGTAGAGATCTTTCACCTCTGTGGTTAGATGTATTCTTAGGATTTTTTTTTTTTTTTTTTTTTTTTTTAAATGTGTGGCTATTGTAAATGGGATTGTGTTCTTGATTCAGTACTCAGCTTGAACATTATTGGTGTATGGAAATGCTACTGATTTTTGTACCTTGATTTTGCATTCTGAAACTTTACCAAAGCTTGTTTATCAGGTCTAGGAACATTTTGGTAGAATTTTCAGGGTTTTCTAGGTAAAGAATCATATCATCAGCAAAGATAGATAATTTGCCTTCTTCTTTTCCTATTTGAATGCCTTTTATTTCTTTCTCTTGCCTGGTTGCTCTGGCTAGGACATCAAGTACTAGGTTGAGTAGGAGTGGCAAGAGAGGACATCCTTGTCATGTTCCAGGTCTCGGGGGAGTGCTTTTTGACTTTTGCTTATTCAGTATGATATTGGCTGTGGGTTTGTCATAGATGGCTCTTACTATTTTGAGGTCAGTTCCTTCGATGCCTAGTTTGTTGAGGGCTTTTAACATGAAGGGATATTAGATTTTATTGAATGTTTTTTCTGCATCTATTGAGATTATCATATGGTTTTTGTTTTAAATTCTGTTTATGTGATGAATCACATTTATTGATTTTTGCCTATGTTGAACCATCCTTGCATCCCAGGAATAAAGCCCACTTGATTGTGATGGATTATCTTTTTGATGTGCTGCTGGATTCAGTTGGTATTTTGTTGAGGATTTTTACTTCTATGTTCATTAGGGATATTGGTCTGTAGTTTTCTTTTTTTGTTGTTGTATCTTTGCCAGATTTTGGTAGCGGGGTGATGTTGGTTTCATAGAATGAGTTAGAGAGGGATCCCTCTTCCTCAATGTTTTGGAATAGTTTCAGTAGAGTTGGTACTACCTCTTCTTTATATGTCTAGTAGAATTTGGCTGTGAATCCGTCTGGTCTGGGGCTGTTTTTGGTTGGTAGGCTTTTTATTACTGATTCAATTTTGTAACTCATTAATCTGTTGAGGATTTCTCTTTCTTTCTGGTTCAATTCTGGGAGGTTGTGTTTTCCAGGAATTTTTCCATTTCCTCTAGATTTTCTAGCCTGTGTGCATAGGGATGTTCATAGTAGTCTGTGAGGATCTTTTGTGCTTCTGTGGGATTGGTTGTAATGTCACCTTTGTCATTTCTGATTGTATTTATTTGGATCTTTTTTTCTGTTAATTTAGCTAGCAATTCATCAATCTTATCAACTGTTTATTTCATTTGTTTTGGTCTCAATTTTGTTTATTTCTGCTCTGATTTTAGTTACTACTTTTTTTCTGCTAGCTTTGGGTTTAGTTCTTATTTTTCTAGTTCCTTTAGGTGTGACATTACATTGTTTTAGGTTGTTGACTTGAGATCTTAATGTAGGTGTTTAGAGCTGTAAACTTTCCTCTTAACACTGTGAAGAATTTTTTGATATCTGCCTTTGTTTACCCAAAAGTCATTCAGAAGCAAGTTGTTTAGTTTCCATGTATTTTTGTGGTTTTGAGAATTCCTCTTGGTATTCTTATTTTTATATTTTTATTCCACTGTGGTCTGAAAAGATGCTTGGTGTGATTTCGATCTTTTTTTTTTTTGTCCTTGTACTGTTTTGATGTAGGCATCTATTGCTATAAACATCTCTCTTAGCACTGCCTATGCTGTATCCCATAGGTTTTAGTATGTTGTATTTTCATTTTCATTTGTTTCAAGACATTTTTGCATTTCTTTTTTAATTTCTTCACTGACCCAGTGGTCATTCAGGAGCATGTTGTTTAATTTCCGCGTATTTGTACAATTTCCAAAGTTTCTCTTAATCTTGATTTTTAGCTTTTTTCCATTATGGTTTAAGATACTTGATATGATTTTGATTTTAAAAAATTCGTTGAAACTTGTTTTGTGGCCTAACCTATGATCTATCGTGGAGAATGTTCTATGTGCTAAAGAATGTATATTCTGCAGCTGTTAGATGAAATGTTCTATAAATGTCTTTAGGTCTGTTTGGTCTATAGTGTAGAACAAACTGGATGTTTGTTGATTTTCTGTCTAAATCACTTGTCCGGTGCTCAAAGTAGGGTATTGAAGTCCCCAATTATTATTGTATTGGAGTCTGTCTCTCACTCTTTAGCTCTGATAATATTTGCTTTGTATGTCCGTGTGCTCTGGTGTTGGATGTATGTATATTTACAGCCTGTAGTATCTTGTTGCTGAATTGATCCCTTTTCATTATATAATTACCTTCTTTGTCACTTTTTATGTTTATTTGACTTAAAGTCTATTTTGTCTGATATAGGAATAACTACTCCTGCATGCTTTTGGTTTTCATTTGTGTAGGATATTTTTTCCCATTTCTTCATTTTCAGTTTATGCGTGTCTTTACGGATGAAGTAAGTTTCTTTTAGGTAGCACATAATTCCGTCTTGCTTTTTATCTATTCACCATTCTGTATCTTTTAATTGGGGAATTTAAACCATTTACATTCAGGGTTGTTATAGATGGGTAGGGACTTAACTCCTGTAATTTTGTTAACTGCTTTCTGGTGCTCTTGTATATCCTTTATTCCTTTCTTCTTCCTTTATTGTTTACCTGTATAATTTGGTCTCTCTCTCTCTGGTTGTTTTTTTTTTTTTTTTTTTTTTGTGATAATGTTTGATGCCTTTCTCTTTCTCATTTGTGTTTCTGCTTCACCAGTGAGTCTTACACTTTTTGTGTGTTTTCACGATAGCAGATATCATCCTCTTGCCTTATGATGTAGGACTCCCATATGCATTTTTTGTAGAGCTGGTCTAGTGATGATGAATTATCTCAGTTTTTTGCTTGTCTGGGAAAAACTTTATTTTTCCTTCATTTCTGAAGGATGGCTCTGTTGCGTATAGTATTCTTAGATGCCAGTTTTTTTTGTTTGTTTTTTCTTTTAGCACTTTGAATATATCACCCCATTCTCTCCTGGCCTGTAAGGTTTTTGCTGAGAAATCTGCTGTTAGTCTGATGGCAATATCCTTATATGTGAGGAACTCACAGAACATTTGATATTTTTCTCTTGCTGTTTTTAGAATTCTGTGTCTTTGACTTTTGACAGTTTGACTATAATGTGCCTTAGAGAAGACCTTTTTAGGTTGAATCTATTTGAGGATATTTGAGCTGTCTTTATTTGGATATCTATATCTTTTGCAATAATTGGGAAGTTTTCAGCTATTATTTTGTTAAATTGGTTTTTTGTTCCTATGCCCATCTTTTCTCTTTCTGGTTTTGCAAGAATTTGAATATTTGGTCACTTTATGCCATGTAGGCTTTCTTTATTCTTTTTTATACTTTATTCTTTTGTTGTTGTTGTCTGATGGGGTTATTTCAAAAGGTCCATCTTCAAGTTCAGAAATTCTTCTACTTGTTCTACTCTGTTGTTGAAACTCAATTGTATTTTTAAATTTCATTTGTAGAATTCTTCAGTTTCAGGATTTCTGTTTGGTTCTTTTTAATGATATCCATCTCTTTGTTGAATTTCTTTTTCAGAACATACATTGTTTTCCTGATTTGTTTTTATTATCTGTGTTTTCTTGTATCTCACTGAGTTTATTTAATAACATTGTTTTGAATTATTTTTAGGAATTTCATACATTTCCTTTTCTTTGGGATCTGTTACCAGAGAATTATTGTGTTCCTTTGAGGTGTTATTTTTCTTTCCTTTTTCATTTTTCTTGTGTCCTTATATTGATTTCTGTGTATCTGGTGTAATAGTCACTTCTTCCAGTTATATGGATTGGCTTTCATAGGGAAAATTTTTTTCCTGTAGGTGTATCTATAATGTTGGTCAGGTAGGGTGCTTTGGATTTGATTCTCAGTGGGTGCAGGAGTGTAGTTTATATGATTTTTCCAGCCATAATCAGTATCAGTGTTTTCTATGAGTTCTTCAGTGACTTGGACCGTGGTGGTTAGTGGAGGCTATGGCAAGGCTCTGCTGGGGATAGGGACACCAGGCAGACTGGTCATCACATACCAGTCAGTGATGGCAGTGGCAGGCGGGATGGGCCTGTCCTCAGGCTTCCCAGATGGCACGCACAGGCACCGGTGGTAGCAGGCAGGGCAGATCAATCCCCAGGCCCCTGGATGACATGCACAGGCACCAGTGGTGGCAGTAGTGAGTGAGGCAGGCCTTTCCAAGGTCCCTGGATGATGTGCATAGGTGCTGGCAGTGGTCAAGGTGGGTTTTTTCCAGGGCACCTACTGGTGGAAGGAGGGGCCAGGCTGATCACCAGTGCCTCGGACAATGTGTGTGGTAGTAGTGGTGGGCCCCTAAGTGGTGTGTGTGGACTCCCAGTGGTAAGTTTTCTTTTGACCTTAAGCTTCTCACTGCAGTTTAAAAAGCTTATCTGAGTTATGTCTCTGACCATATTGTGCTTTGGGTACAGAAGCAAAAGTGTTGAGCAAAAGCTAAGTTGATCCATGTCATGGTCACAGTATTTTGGGGGGACTTTGTTTGGGTTGTTTGCCTCATCACAGCAGTGTGAAGCTAGGTGTTTGCCTACATCCTATCTTGATTTTTCTACTCTTAAGAAGCAAAAGTACAAAGGTTCTGTCACACTAAGAAAAGGTGGTTTTTGAAAGTATTTAAGCCTTACTGATAGCTGTCTGTGGCCATTTCTGGAAACCTCTTTGAATCTAGTATGTCCGTGTCCAGTTCTGTTTCTCAGCAACATCTGGCATCTCCTGAAATGCCAGGATATCAGTAAGTTTACAATAGTAAGGTAGACTACTACAATAAGTTTCTGACAAAAAGATGGGCAGAAATAGTTGAAATAAATCTGACTGAAGGATGAATTTCTTGAAGCAGCTCTTAAAATTGTATTATCACTTTCCTGCATGATAGTCTACTTTCTTCCAAGGCTTTTTCCTTTAGCTAGATGAAAATGTGACATATAGGCTTGTCTGGATCCTTCCTGAAAGCTTCCCTAATATATTACAGAGGCGCTTGTTAGCTGTGGCAGCCTGGCTCCACAAACCAGACTTAAAACATCAGTCTTGTGCCTAACCAAACAACTTGGGCTTTAGGTTGGCTATGAGGGGAAGACAAGATATTCTGTGAAATAAGTAATCATCTTAATATGAGCATTAAAAGTAAAAGCTTAGGCTGGGCACGGTGGCTCACACCTGTAATCCCAGCACTTTGGGAGGCTGAGGCCGGGCGGATCACCTGAGGTCAGGAGTTCAAAACCAGCCTGGCCTACATGGCAAACCCCATTTCTACTAAAAACAAAAATTAGCTGGGCATGGTGGCGCATGCCTGTAATTCCAGCTACTCGGGAGGCTGAGGCAGGAGAATTGCTTGAACCCGAGAGGTGGAGGTTGCAGTGAACTGTGATCGTGCCACTGCACTCCAGCCTGGGCAACAAGAATGAAACTCTGTTTCCAAATAAATAAATAAATAAATAAATGGCAAAAGCTCAGAAATCCTATTATTTGCTTCTGGTAATTTATTAATTGACATTATTAATGTCATTTATTTACTTCAGGTAGATTTACATCTGCTATATGTTTACAGGAAAAAGATGAAAAGCCACTTGAACATATCTTCTGTTTTCTTAATGATCTGTTCTTCTTTATAGGGGATTTTTGACATCGTGTGAAGCAGAACTACAGGAGCTCATGAAACAGATTGACATAATGGTGGCTCATAAAAAATCTGAATGGGAAGGACGGACACATGCTCTAGAAACTTGCTTGAAAATCCGTGAACAGGAACTTAAGACTCTTAGGGGTCAGTTGGATGTGACACATAAAGAGGTAAAGCAATTTATTTGTTCTTCTTTTTGATATTTTTATGTTGTCTTTTATATTAAATGTGTTTCTTAAATATTTGTTGAAGAAATAATTTGTATACCAAGTTAGTTTCTTTATTGTTTTTTATTATACTTTTGCTGTTTTCTTTTAGAAGAAACATTCATTGTGAAAATGTGTAAGAATATTAGCATTTATTTCAAGGATCATTTTACCTTGGTTACATGTAATACATACATAACTTCTTTCTTTTTTTTTTTTTTTTTTTTTTTTGAGACAGAGTCTCACTATGTCGCCCAGGCTGGAGTGCAGTGGCCGGATCTCAGCTCACTGCAAGCTCCGCCTCCCGGGTTTATGCCATTCTCCTGCCTCAGCCTCCCGAGCAGCTAGGACTACATTAGCTGGGACTACAGGCGCCCGCCACCTCGCCCGGCTAGTTTTTTTTTTTTTTGTATTTTTTAGTAGAGACGGGGTTTCACCGTGTTAGCCAGGATAGTCTTGATCTCCTGACCTCGTGATCCGCCCGTCTCGGCCTCACAAAGTGCTGGGATTACAGGTTTGAGCCACCGCGCCCGGCCCATAACTTCTTTAAGAAAGTGTAGAAGGGTAGCACACATTGTTTGTCTAACCTTCATCATATTACATGTTCATATTAACATTCACTGAGTTTCATGAAACTTGCTTTTGGCTTCACTGTGTGGCTGGTATTACACAATAAGTTCCAGATTAAAGAATCTGCCTCTTTTGGTTAGATTTGAAGTAAAATTAAGAGAACCCTTTAAAAAAAACAAACCATGTTTACCCATGTTGAAAATTAGGGGAGAAGAAAGAAAAGAAGAAAATAAAAATTACCTGCAGTCCCACCACTCATTGATATTGGTAATTTGGGGGAAAAGTTTAATAATATTTTCTGGTTGCCTTCTCATAAATTTAGCTGGTAAATTAGGAGGAGTACTCTGAATATTGGAAGGGAAGTAGAAAGCATTTATGTGTGAGGGTTGCCTCTTAATTTTTGGCGTGGATGTCAATCTCAGAAGGATTGGAAGAGTTAGAGTTATAGGGGAGCACTGGTCCCATTTCTCACTCTGAAGACCTTTCCTACCAGTAGGATCACCATTCATTAAGGCTGTCATCAGCTTATTCAGGTACACTTCTGTGAATGGTACACACTGAGATTGTGATTTTGTTGAGAAAACTTATTAAGAATACTTTAGAAATGTTTCCCGTAACAAGGAAAGAGTTTGACTTGATAAAAATGTTATTACGCTTACCCAGAAAATTTCTCCTTGGTTGGCCATTTGTACTTTGGGTCAAAGTAGTACATGGTAACACTGACTGTATCAAAGTTTTCTGCTTATGCTGTTTACTAAATTGCAATTAATTTAAAATTTGAGTAGACCTTTGAGAATATATTTTAAAATTACACACGATGCAAAAATACAGGTGATGCAAAAGTACAGTGAATAATCATGTTTGATTTTTAAAAAATCATAATTTAGGCAGGGTCAGTGTTCCTTTTATGGTAGGCTACTTAGCTAGCACTTTGTTTCTCCTAGGGCAAAACAAAATTCTGTTTAGCAAGTTGAAATGAAAGTGGTTTTCTGATTGATAAATAGATTGTTTATTTTGTTAGAAACTCATTAAAGAATTGTGATTATGATAATATTTAGTCACTGTGATGCTAAATTTGAACTTATTCCTGTGGCTTAGTTTTAATGTCATGGGCATTATTGCCATTACTTAATGCCCTCGACATCAAAATTTCTCTCAAAGAGAAATTCAGAGAGATTAAGGGATTAAATGGATAGATTCCATGGTAAGGATTTGAAGATTTTAAGTTTGGCCTGGGGACATACAAGAAATTTAGAATTGCAGCTGTCTGGTCAATTTGCTACTTCATTGATTGGGCTGCTGAAAGTTGATTAAGTTTCTAGAAGTAGGTTTCTGAAGATAATCTAGTAATGGGAATCTATTCCATAGAATTCGTCTGGGAGATTGTGTTGCATTACAACACTTTTTTCTTTCTTTCTTTTTTTTTTAAGGAACAAATGTGTTTATTATAGTGCTGAAAAATTATGACCACCAACAACCAGTGAAGGGCAGGAAGGAACAACTATGAGATCATGAAAATGTCTTGCTTCTTGTATTAGTCTGTTCATATTGTGATAAAGAAATATCTGAGGCTGGGTAATTTATAAAGGAAAGAGGTTTAATTGGCTTATAGTTCTGTAGAAGCATAGTGGCTTCTGAGGAGGCCCCAGGAAACTTTCAATTATGGTGGAAGGCAAAGGGGAAGCAGGCCTGTCTTCACATGGTGGAGCAGGAGAGAGAGCGTGAAGGGGGAGGTGCTACACACTTCTAAACAACCAGATCTCAGGAAAACTCACTATCACGAGAACAGCACCAATGAGGAAATCTGCCCCCATGATCCAGTCACCTCCCACTAGGCCCCACTTCTAACATTGGGGGGTTACAGTTCCACATGTTATTTGGGCAGGGACACAGACCCAAACCATATCACTTGTCAACAAACTTTCTTCTCTTGCTTTAACATTTTTGGGATTCTTTCCCAAACCTTTTAAGTAATCATGATGGTTACAAATTTTCCAGTTCTACCACTCTTTCCAGTGCATTATTTTTATATCTTCATTAAAGGGGCAAAGCAAATCCCCTACTTGTAATAATAAGACAATATTGGAGACTGCCATTAAAACACAGGACAAGTAAAAAACAAATCTGTTCCAAGACACATGGGACTATCAATTTAGGAAATACACAGAAAATTAAAAGTTAAACTCAGTTGGATACATTATATATGTGCCGCTTTTTGTATGTCAATCATACCTAAATAAAGTGATTTTAAAAACAAATGATTCAACCTGTACCACCAACAGGTTTTGAGTGTATATACATTTAATATGTATTTATGAGTGGAGAACAACCTTAAACATTTTAAACAGCAGAGATACACAAAACAATTTTAGGTGGAAGTAATACAAAGTGCCTTGTGTTTCTGTCTTAGAATCAAATCATAGAAGTCTCAGGTTATTAATAAAACAAATATTGTTTTGAATATTAAAAATCATGTGTTTTGGGGAGGGAGAGAATTAACAGCCTTTCTCTGCCTTAAAATACTTTGCATTTTATGAAATTTACAATTGGAATGGAGGCACTCCTAGAGTTGTTAGTATGCTAGGGAGGGAAATTGAGCACAGGAGCAAACTACTGTTTCTTAGTGCTCAGCTGAATAAGTTTTCACTTAAAAGAGCTGTTGAAGTCATTTCTATTTTAGAAGTCTAGTATAAATGACTTTTTCTATGTATTAACTAGAATCAATGGTAATTTGTGAAATGTTTTATCATTTTTAAAAATTAGAATCTATATCTCAGCCAGTGAAGCAGCAGACACTGCTGCGTGTCATAATCTAACACCTGTAGTCCACCAGTCTGCATGGACTGTAAGCAGGTGTGGAGAGAACCGGAGTTCACTTATCAGCAACATGACCATGGAATTGACTGTTGAGTCTTTCTACTATTAATTACCATATATGTGCCTTTTTTCTGGTATTTTATTCCCACTGGATGCTTTTTATTAAGACCTTATACCTGTGAACACATTTGGAGCACAACTTACTGTCTTTAAGGTGCAGGTGGAAAATTGGGAGGCAGTAAGCAAGAAGAGTGCACTCACTCTCTGTTCTTACTCTTCTGGAGCCCAGGCTTGTCTAACATGAAACTGGAGGTGAACCCAACCATCTGTATCTACAGGGAGACTTCTCCCATGGTCTTCTCTTGTGGAGATTCCTCTGCCTCTGGTGTCCCACCCTGGCTGCAGTTCTGGCCCTGGAGGCCAGCAAAGCACCTGGGGTAGAAGTTGTCTTACAGCTGTATTAACTCCTTCAAGGAGAGCAGCAGACTCTTCCACGGCAGGCAGCACCCCACAAGGAGGAAGAGCCACCTCAGGAGGATGTGTCTCCTGAGAACTTTTCAGGGATGTTTACCCCTTGTCCACCTTTGGTTTTTTTTTTTTTTTTGGTAATGATTTCCGAATTCTGGCCTCTTTTGCTGTGCTAGGAATGTCCTTTTGTTTTGGGTAGGCGAAGGCACACGGGTGCTTATGTGCATCTAATTTCTGGCCTTTGGTGCTCAGCTTTAATTGTTGGCACCAGGGACTCAGAATGTCCTGGCAAATCAGGTTAACGGGTAGCAGTTTAGAGGGTAATGGAGTGATTGGTATCTTCTGAGGTTTTAGGTTGTTGTCACTGAACTCTGCCTTCCTCTTTGGGCAGAGCACTTTGTCACCTTTGACAGGTATTTTCATTTGGTCCCCTTTGCTGATGTTCCTGGCAAAGCAATTGTGCTTGGTTAATTAGAAGTTTGCTGATCTTCTTCCCTTGACTTCTCTGTGGAGTTCCACTCTTTGCCTTTTTGGCTTCTCCATACTCAGAAAAGAGGTGGAGATTGATAAAATTTTTCCAGAATCAAAACACTTCTTTCAAGTATGTGTTATAACACATTCATACTCCGATTTGAGCAGTATATGATATAGGAACTAGAAAATAGGGCTTTATGTTTTTGTCATTGTATTAGTTCATTCTCTCATTGCAATAAGGAACTACCTGAGACTGGGTAAGTTATGAAGAAAAGAGGTTTAATTGACTCTCAGTTCCACAGGCTGCACAGGAAACATGGCTGGTGAGGCCTCAGGAAACTTAATCGTGGCCTAAAGTGAAGAGGAAACAGGCACATTTTCACATGTCGGAGGAGGAGACAGAGCAAAGGGGGAAGTGCTACATACCTTTAAACAACCAGATCTCGTAAGAACTCACTATCACAAGAACAACAAGGGGGAAGTCTGCCCCCTGATCCAATCATCTCCCACCAGGCCCCTCCAGCACTGAAGACTACAGTTCAACATGAGATTTGGGTGGGGACATAGTCAAACCACATCAGTCATTCTTATTTGTTTGAAAGGTACAGACCTAGAAGCAGTTAGTCCTACGGTGTAAATCACTGCTAATCAAATGACAGGTCCATGATGAGATTAAAAGCTTGCACCGGAATGTAAATCAGTGTATATCCATCTTTCGCTGAGAAAATTTTGCTTGTAAGAATGTCAGTTACACTGAACGGTGTGTTTCATGACATACTTGATTTACACTCTGCCTCAGGCTTTTTATGCGGGATTGCTGTCTGTGAATAACTTCAGCCCACCTGCAAATCATACTTGGTGGATCACTAATATAAGCAACTTATTTTGTACGTTAAGGCTTTCTGTGTTTCTGGTTAACGTCCTGCAGTTATTATCTTCTAGCTCCCTACAGGGCAGGTTGACTTTATGAAATGAGTAAGAAATTTGGAGTCCTGGCCCTGCCTCTTTTCAGCTGAATGGCCTTGGACAAGTAACTTCCATCATTATTAGCATTTAATGTTCCTGAACTTTTCTTCACCTTTAATATTTATACTTGTCACAGTAAATAAAAAGAAAAATAATTCTACAAGGCTCATAAGAAAAAATAGTAATCTTCCCCACCCCTCTGAACCTAGGATTCTTACTTCTGTGAGGAGTAATTTCAAGCCTTTAACTCTTTCTTTTGGCATTTTCTCTATGTTTCCAAGGAACCTTTTTTACTGCTATATTTTCATTTATAATTTTAGCTGTTTAATGACTTGGTACTATGAAAGATGAGGGGTTTTGCTGTCTTACATACAATTATCATCCCCTCATCCTTCCAGGAGTGTATATCTTAATTTTTTGTTAGATCAGTATTCAGCATTTATATCATTAAAATGGTAAATATTATTCACAGTTGAGTCAGGTAGTGTAATTATAAGCAGACTTGTTTTGTACTGCTTTTTTGTTTTCCTGGAAATGACTAATTGTCTCACTTTCATTTGGTTTTTTAAACATACCTACCATTGATTGTTTCTGAACTCTCTGACACAGGTGTAAATCTTCTGTCGTTGTGTTTAGACATGGCAAGTAATCTGTCCATTTTCTTTTCTTTCATTTCTTTTCCCTGTGAAGACATCTCTCCTGGAGTTTGCCATTCTCCAATGTGGATAGGTTGCTTTCAAGGATATAGCTGTCATCGTGAGAACTCCCTTCACCATTATTCTGGAAGTTTTCTGTGCTCCTCTATTTGTGTTTCTTTGCATTCTCTGTCACCATGTTTGTATGTTTACGTTTCCATTTTGACAGAGCATAGTTTTGAGATCTTGTATATCTGAAAATAATCTTTATTCTGTTTTCAGGCCTGATTGGAAGTTTGACTGGCTGTAGAAATCAGCTTTAGAAGTAAATTTCCCTCAGGATGTTTACAGTTAAATATGAATTATTTCAGACTTTAATATTTGGTAATGGCAGAGTAGGTAATTTGGGCCAGTCCACTCACTGAGGACAAATATTACGTTAGATTTAAAAAAATTTTGGCTTGAAGCAAAATGCTATCAGGATGGTGAACAATTACCAGGCTGGGATCTGGGCTGGGCAAGAGGTTCAGGGAGGTGTGTCCAGGGTTTGGGGCCATTATTAACTGAAAGTAAAGAAAGCAGCCAAGAGGATAAAAGATTGAGTGGTATTTTTGATAACTTTAAGGGGCTAAGGGTCCGTGATGGTTCTGAACGCCTCCTCAGTTTGGCTAAAGACCCTGAAAGGCTGCATCCTAGGAGTAAGGGTGGACCAGAACAGGCCCTCTTGATAAAACCACTCAGCTTCAAACATCTAAATCCCTGAAATCAGTTTAAATTAAACTTAAGAGTGCTCCTGTCCCCAGGCATCTCCAAAGTGCTAGGGCTTCCAGGAACCTGGAAGAAGCAAATGTAAATTTTCTCCAAAGGAAAAATTACCATTCTAGGTTTCAGATTATTCAAATAATTTTGCAAATATAATGCTTGGTACTTGCTCAGAAAATAACCTCAGACAACATGGACCAGGAGACAAGACAACACAAATGAAAAATAGTAGAAGCAGCAGAAGATAGAAATAGACCCATGATAAATCTAGATATTTGTCATTATCATGCACACAGTTTACAATTACAATGTTTATTGCATTCAAGGAGCTGAAAGATAAGCTTGAGCATTTCAAAAAAGAATTAAAAACCGTAAAAATAAATTAGTGGAAATTTTAGAATTGAAAAATAGAATGATTGAAATTAAGGCCTTAAAGATTAAGGGATAATTAGTGAACTAGATGATGTGACAGAAGAAAATGTCTAGAATAAAGCACAGGAAAAATGATAGAAAATATAGATGAAAGGATATGAGAAAGAGGATACAACAAGAAAGTCTAATATACGTGTTTTTGGAATCCCTGAAGGAAAAAAAAGAATGAGAATGGGCACAAGCAATATTTGAAGAGATAACTGGCTGAGATTTTGCCAAAGGTGAGGAAGGCCATGTATTTAAGAAGTCCAAGAATCTCAAGCAAGATAAGTAAAAAGAAACAGTTACCATGGTTGAAAACTAAAGACAAAGGGAAAAATCTGAAAAGCAATCAAATACAAAAAAGATTATCTACAAATAGCTCTTAACAATTGACTTGTCAGCCAAAAACGTGAAAGCCAGAAAACAATAAAATATCTATAAAGAAAGAACATGACTTTTTCCTCTACCAAACAAGAATTCTGTATCTAGAATAAAGGTAAAGACATTTTCAGATGAACAAAAATTGAGAGAATTGGTCACAAGCAGATCTGCACTAAGGAAATATTAAAAAATGTTTTTTAGGTAGAAAGAGAGTGATCCCAGATTGACCCTCAGATCTGCAGGAAGAAATGAAAAGCAGTAGTAAATTTATGGGTGAATCTAAATGAATATTGATTGTACAAAACAACAATAATAAATGGAGTTTTGCTATGTTGCCCAGGCTGGACTCAAACTCCTGGGCTTAAGCAGTCCTACCTCAACCTCCCAAGTACCTGGGGCTACAGGTGCGTGTCACTGTGCCTAGCTAACGGTAATTGCCTTTTGAGTTTAACATATATATAAAATTATGGTGGCAATGGTGTTATATTTAAGTCAGGTTGGGATAAATGGAATTAAAGTATTTCTAAGTCCTTGGATTGCCTGGAAATTGGTAAAATTACTGATTAACATTAGACCTTGTTAAGTCACAAATCCATGTTTTTATCTTGAAACTATTAAAAATATGTATTAGTAGAGAATATCTTACATGCTAATAGAGAAAAATGGAATGATAAAAAAAGTAATCAGTCCCAAAGAAGGCAAGAAAGAAGAGAAAAAGGAACAGAGCTTATTAGTACAAATATTATGTAACAAGATGACAGCTTTAAATCAAAATAGATTTGTTAAATGTAAATGCAGTAACTGGCTTAATTAAAAGATAAAAACTGTCGAACTGGATCAGATAAACCAATGCAATTATTATTTAATGTTTATAGAAATACAAAAACATTGAAATTAAAAGGTAAAGTATATAACATGCAGTTTGAGTAGAAAGATGGTATAACTATATTCTTATCAGAAAAAGTATAATTGGAGCAGAGGCCAAAAGCATTACTCAAGGTGAAGAAAAACACTTCATAATGAGAAAATGTGAAATTTCAGGATATGTAACTTTAGCAGACATTCTTTGTGCCCTGTAGTATGTCCTCTTTGCCTCCTGATTTCATTTTAGCTATGGCATATAGGTCCTTGTGTGCTGCCAGTATGTACTATAACGGGTTTCCAATCTTTTAGCTTCCTTGGGCCAGATTGGAAGAAGGATTGTTTTGGGCCACACATAAAATACACTAACACTAATGCTGGCTGATAAGCTAAAAAAAAAAAAAAAAAAAAAAAAAAAAAAAAATCTTGTGATGTTTTAAAAAAGTTCACAAATTTGTGTAGGGCTACATTCAAAGCTGTACTGGGCTGCATATGGCCCGTGGGCTATAGGTTGGACAAGCTTGTCGTATATTATGTTTCTCTGGGGCCTTGGAAAGCTGCTCAGATGAAATCTGGAGGTGTCAGGGAGTTTACACTCTTAGGTCTTAGGTGAAGGTTCAAGTAATTGAGGGACTAGGTGAATTGTCCAACTTCCCATCCCTCAGAGGGACGATTCTGAAACATACCATCTGGTTTCTTAGTGGGTTCCCAGTAGAATTCATCACCAGCTGCTTACTTCAGTAATATGCTTACTGTGCTCAATAGCATACCCTTTATTAGCTTTCCTTCCTTCTCTGCCTTGCTCTCCCTGTGTCCTCGCTGTGCTTCCTGGGGTCACCTTCAGTTACCCTGAAGTCCGTGTCTCAGCCTACACTTTCCGGGGGGGACTCAAACCAAGATGAAAATATCTGAGTATCTAATGAAATATCTAATTAAATAGTTTTAAAAGAAAATCCTCTGTCTTTTATCTGTATGTGAAAAGTGACAGAACTAGGAAAAAACAGATGAAGCCACAATCATAGGGGGGAATTTTAACACATTTTTCTTAGTAACTGATGGAATAAGAGACAAACATAAGAAAGAATATAGATTTGAACGGCATGATCAGCAAACTTGACTTAATTTATTTGTGTAGAATATAATACAACGGAATTTCAGAGTACACATTCTTATCTGGCACAAACAAAACCCTTACCAAAATTGACCATATGCTGGGCCGTAAAGTAAATCTTGATACAATTCAAAAGCTTGAAATCACAGGTATGTTCTCTGAACATACTGGAAATAAGTTAGGAAAAGATAACTAGAAAATCTGCATATATTTGGAAATTAGGACATGAAGTTCTGAATAATTCATGGATCAGAGAGGAAATCACAATGGAAATTAGAAAATACTTTGAATTCAAAATGAAAATACAACATCAGACTTACAGAATGCAGATAAAATATCTCGGAGGGATGTTTATAGCCACAAGAGCATATATTAGAAAAGAGGAAGGGCTGAAAATCATTAAGGTAATGATTCATCTCAAGAGCTTGGGAAAAGAACTTGCTAAATTTGAAGAATGTAAAAAGGACATTTTTAAAAAATGAAAGTAAAAGCTTGGAAGTGATATGACATGAGAAAACTTCCGCAAGAAAACCGATGTAACTGTATTAGCATGAGACAAAGTAAACATCAAAGCCAGAAGCAATACTAAAGGTCTAGGGACACTTAAAAATTATGAAAGGATCAATTAACCAGGTTGCTTTAATAATTCAATTCTATAAATACTTAATAACATAACCTTAAAATATACAAAGAAAAATGGACAGAATTAAGGGAACAATTAAGTACGTGGTAATCATGGAAGACTTAACACATAGCTCTCAATTAATACAACAAGCAGAGAAAACCTCAGTTAAGGTGAAGATTTGATCAAGATTAACAAACTTAACCTAATTAACAAACTTGACCTAATTAACCTAAATAGAACATTGTACCTAATAACTGCTGAATCCACATTCAAGTGAATATGGACCATTTACCACTACTGCCATAAAGCATGTCTCAACATATTTCAGAGGATTGGAATCATGTGTTTTGACCAAGGTGGATTTAATCTAGAACTCAGAACAATGAAAGACAACCAGAAAAATCCTCAAAAGCTTGGAAATTAAGCAGTATGCTTCTAAATAACCCATGAATCAGAAGAAATCACAATGAAAATTAGAAAATATTTTGGACTGAGTGATAATAAATATGGTACGTATCAAAACTTGTGGAATGCATCTAATGTGGTGCCTAGAATGTTAGCTGTGTGTGTATACATATAGCTACATTTTATACATTTTATATATAGCTAAAATTATATATGTTAGAAAGGCTGAAAGTGATCTAAGTAGCCATTTCAAGAAAAACAAAAAAGTCCCAGCAAATTAAAACCAAAGAAAAGAGAAAGAAAAGATGTAATAAAGATAAGACAGAAACTAATAAAATAGAAAACAAATGTATAAGAGGATGAACAAAGCTATTCTCCTTGAAAAAAAGTAATTAAATTGATAACCTTGGAAAGACTAATTAAGAAAAAAGGGGAGAATAACTAATGTTAGCAATTAAAACGAGAAACCATAATAGAGCCTCTGAATAGTAAAGGGGTTATAAAAAGATACTATGACCATGTACCCCCTCCCCGCAGTAAAACATTTACTAGAACCCTTGTAGTAGGAAGTACTAGAAGATCTGTGAATATTTTAGTTTTGTTACCTTCATTAACAGCTAATATTCTCATTTCTGTTTAATGATCAGTGACTTAGTATTGCATAAGAATCAATAGTCTAACTAACTGTAAATTGAAGCTCTCATTTCTCCCTTTCAGTGTTACTGAAGTTTTATTTTCTGGGAGGGGGATATTGAATTCCATATTATTGTTTTTAGTGTTTTTTCAGAATCATTTTTCCGGAATACTTTTTACCTTTTTGAGGATGGACTTTTTGCAGTTCACTTTAACTATGTAGTGTGTACAAATGACATTTCAGCCAGACTTGGAGGAGCTGTTCTGGCATTTTGATTTGCAAATCAAACATGCACTCTATCTTTTAGTCTCTTTTCATTGTATTTCTTCTCCTTGCTTCTTTTGGATCTGGTACTATCATCTGAATTTCTTTATTAATTAACAAATTTGCCTGGAGATAATTTTTACTGCTCCTTGTCTTAAAAACATTTTACTTCCTACCTTTCTTATCAATAAACAGGATATATGTAATTTGGGATTTATCTAATCTGTTAGTAATGGATGAAAAGACTCAAAGTGCCAAGAGATCAGGGAAATTCAGATCAATCCGGGAAGGAGGAATCATTAGGTGTGACTCTCAAGGACAGGGATATTCAAGTGGGTCACAGGGTCATTCTGGCAAAGCGTTTTCTTCTGGCTGTGGGTTCTCAAGGGATATAGGTGATTCTAGTGAAAGAAGAGAGCCAAATGAGAGTGATTGTGAAGCGTTGTAGTCAGAAAGGTAATGGTTTTCCTTTTTTTTAAATTTAAATTTTATTTTAAATTCAGGGGTACATGTGTAGGTTTGTTATATAGGTAAACTTGTGTCACGGGGGTTTGTTGTACAGATTATTTCATCACACAGGTAGTAAGCCTAGTACCCCTTAGTTATTTTTTCCTGATTCTCTCTTTCTACCCTCCAGTAAGCCTCAGTGTGTGTTGTTCCCCTCTATGTGTCCATGTGTTCTCATCACTTAGCTCCCTTTTGTAAATGAGAATATGCAGTATTTGTTTTTCTGTTCCTGCAAAGGATGTGGTCTTATTCTTTTTTATGGCTGCATAGTATTCCATGGTGTATATGTACCTCATTTTCTTTATCTAGTCTACCATTGATGGACATTTAGGTTGATACTGTGTTTTTGCTCTTGTGAATAGTGCTGTGGTGAACATACATGTGTATATGCCTTTCCGATGGAACGACTTAGTTTTTTTGGGTATATACCTAGTAATGGGATTGCTGGGTCGAATGATATTTCTGTTTTTATAACTTTAAGGGATCACCATCATCTTCCACAGTGGTTAAACTAATTTACACTCCCACCCACAGTGTATAAGCTTTCTCTTTTCTCTGCAGCCTTGCCAGCATGTTACTTTTGAATAATAGCCTTTTGACTTTTTGACTTTTAAATAATAGCCATTCTGACTAGTGTGAGATGGTATTTCATTGTGGTTTTGATTTGTGTTTCTCTTATGATCAATGATGTTGAGCATGTTGGCTGCCTGTATGCCTTCTTTTGAAAAGTGTCTGTTCATATCCTTTGCCCAATTTTTAGTGGGGTGGTTCGTTTTTTTCTTGCAACTTTAAGTTCCTTATAGATGCTGGATACTAGTCTTTTGTCAGATGCGTAGTTTGCAAAAGTTTTCTCCCATTCTATATGTTGTTCACTCTGTTGATAGTTTTGTTTGCTGTAAAGAAGCTCTTTAGTTTAATTAGATCCCATTTGTCAAATTTTGCTTTTGTTGCAGTTGCTTTTGGTGTCTTTGTCATGAAATTTTTGCCTGTTTCTATGTCCAGAATGGTGTTGCTGAGGTTATCTTCCAGAGTTTTTTATAGTTTTGGGCTTTACATTTAAGTATTTAATCCATCTTGAGTTAATTTTTGTATATGATATAAGGATGGGGTCCAGTTGCAATCTTCTGCATATTACTAGCCAGTTATCCCAGCACCATTTATTTAATAGGGAGTCCTTTCCTTATTGCTTGTTTTTGTCAGTTTTGTTGAAGATCAGATAGTTACAGGTGTGCAGCCTTATTTCTGGGTTCTCTGTTCTCTTCCATTGGTCTGTGTATCTGTTTTTGTACCAGTGCCATCCTGTTTTGGTTACTGTTGCCCTGTAGTATAGTTTGAAGTTGAGTAGTGTGATGCATCTAGCTATGTTCTTTTTGCCTGGAATTGCCTTAGCCATTCAGGCTCTTTTTTGGTTTCATATGAATTTTAAAATAGTTTTTCCTGGTTCCGTGAAGAATGTCATATGGTGGTTTAATAGGAATAGTGTTGAATCTGTACATTGCTTTGGGCAGTATAGCCATTTTAATGATACTGATTCTTTCTTCCATGAGCATGGAATGTTTTTCCATTTGTTTTTGTCATCTCTGATTTCTTTGAGCAGTGTTTTTTATTTTTTCCATAGATCTTTCACCTTCCTGATTAGCTATATTCCTAGGTATTTTATTCTTTTTGTGACATTTGTGAATGGGATTGCATTCCTGATTTTACTCTCAGCTTGACTATTGTTGGTGTATAGGAGTGCTAGTGACTTTTGTACATTGATTTTATATCCTGAGACTTTGCTGAAGTTGTTTATCAGCTTAAGGAGCTTTTGGGCCAAAACTGTGGGGTTTTCTAGATAGAGGATCATGTTGTCTACAAACAGGAATAGTTTGACTTACTTTCTTCCTATTTGGATGCCCTTTATTTCTTTCTTTTGCCTGATTCCTCTGGCCAGGACTTCTAAAACTATGTTGAGTAGGAGTGGTGAGAGAGGGCATCCTTCTCTTGTGCTGGTTTTCAAGGGTTTCCAGCTTTTGCCCATTCAGTATGATACTGGCTTTGGGTTTGTCATAGATGGCTCTTATTATTTTGAGGTGCATTTTTTCAGTACCTAGTTTATTGAGAGTTTTTAACATGGAAGGGTGTTGAATTTTATCAAGAGCCTTTTCTGTATCTATTGAGATAATCATGTGGTTTTTGGCTTTAGTTCTGTTTATGTGATGAATCACATTTATTTATTTGCATATGTCAAGCCAACCTTGCATCCTAGGGATGAAGCCTACTTGACTATGGTGGATAAGCTTTTTGATGTGCTGCTGGATTAGGATTGCCATTATTTTGTTGAGGATTTCTGCATCAGTGTTCATCAATGATATTGGCCTGAAGTTTTCTTTTTTTGTTGTGTCTCTGCCAGGTTTTCGTATCAGGTTGATGCACAACTCATAGAATGAGTTAGAGAGGAGTCCCTCCTCCTCAAGCTTTTGGAATAGTTTTAGCAGGAATGGTACCAGCTCTTCTTTCTACATCTGGTAGTATTCAGCTGTGAATCCATCTGACCCTGGGCTTTTTTGGGTTGATAAGCTATTTATTACTGATTCAATTTCAGAACTTATTATTGGTTTGTTCAGGGGTTCAGTTTCTTCCTGGTTCAGTCTTAGGATGGTGTATGTGTTTAGGAATTTATCCTTTTCTTCTAGATTTTCTAGTTTATGTGCATAGAGGTGTTTATAGTATTCTCTGATGGTTGTTTATATTTCTGTGGGATTAGTGGTGATATCTTCCTTATCATTTCTGATTGTGTCTATTTGAATCTTCTCTCTTCTTTATTAGTCTAGCTGGCAGTCTGTTTTAATTTTTTCAAAAAATCAGCTTCTGGATTTGTTGATCTTTTGAATGGTTTTTTGTGTCTCAGTCTCCTTCAGCTTAGCTCTGATTTTGGTTATTTCTCATCTTCTGTTATGTATGTCACTGCATGTGAGATGGGTCTCTTGAAGACAGCATACCAATGGGTCTTGATTCTTTATCCAGCTTGTCATTCTGTGCCTTTTAATTGGGACATTTAGCTTATTTACATTCAAAGTTAGTATTGATATGTATGGATTTGATTCTCTCATCATGATGTTAGCTGGTTATTTTGCAGTTTTTTGTGTGGTTGCTTTATAGTGTCACTGGTCTGTGTACTTTAGTCTGTTTTTGTAGTGGCTGGTAACGGTCTTTCCTTTCCATATATGGTGCTTCCTTCAGGAGCTTAGTTTGGCCAGATAATGAAATTCTGGGTTGAAATTCTTGTCTTTAAGAATGTTGAATATGCCTCCAATCTGTTCTGGCTGGTAGAGTTTCTGCCAAGAGGTCTACCATTAGTCTGATAAGCTTCCCTTTGTAGGTGACCTGATCTTTCTTTCTGGCTACCCTTAACATTTTTTTCCTTAATTTTGACCTTGGAGAATTTGATGATTATGTATCCTGGGAATGATCTTGTGAAGTATCTTACTAGGGTTCTCTGCATTTCCTGAATTTGAATGTTAGCCTCTCTAGCTAGGTTGGGAAAGTTCTCATGGGTGATATCCTGAAATATGTTTTCCAGGTTGGTTGCATTCTCCCCATCTTTTCAGGGGACACCAGTGAGTTGTAGATTTGGCATCTTTACATAATCCCATATATCTTGGGGATTTTATTCATTCCTTTTCATTCTTTTTTTCTCTATTCTTGCCTGTCTTATTTCAGAAAGACAAGCCTGTCTTCAAGCTCTGAGATTCTTTCCTCTGCTTGGTCTATTTTGCTGTTAATGCTTGTGATTGCATTATAAAATTATTCTAGTGTGTTTTTCAGCTCTAACAGGTTGGTTATATTTCTTTCTATACTGTCTATTTTGTCTGTCAGTGACTGTCTTATTTCAGAAAGCCAGTCTTCAAGCTCTGAGATTTCTTTCCTCTGCTTGGTCTGTTTTGCTATTGATACTTGTGATTGCATTATGAAATTCTTGTAGTGTGCTTTTCAGCTCTATCAGGTTGCTTTACATTCCTTTCTATACTGCTGATTTTGTCTGTCAGTTCCTGCATTGTTTTATCATGATTCTTAGCTTCCTTGGACTGGGTTTCAATATACTCTTGTAGCTCAATGATCTTTGCTCCTATTCATGCTCTGAATTATATTTCTGTCATTTTAGCCCTCTTAGCCCAGTTCTGAACCCTTACTGTAGAAGTGATATGGTTGTTTGGAGGAAGGAAGATACTCTGGCTTTTTGAGTTCTTGGAGTTCTTGCACTATTTCTTTCTCATCTTTGTGGGCTTATGTTCCTTCAATCTTTGAAGTTGCTGACACTTGGATGAGTTTTTTTTTCTTTTATCATATTTGATGACCTTGTGAATTTGATTGTAGTATAAGGTGGATTCAGCCAACTGGCTTTGTCTCTGGAAGATTTTAGGGGACCATTGCTCAGCTCCCAACTCCTAGACTATGTGGTGTAACTCTGAGGGGCTTGTATTGGGCCCTAACTTTTTTCTCTGGCTCCTTGAAGTTAGGAATCCACTGCATTGGAGGTTCAGGGTGCTCCTGGACTGCTGGTCACTACACCCCAATGGGTGGTGTCAGCCAAAGCGTTTCATAGTGCGATGACAGTGGGATTCATCCTTGTTTGCATGTGCCGGCAGCAGTGGTAGCAGCAGTGCAGTGGGGGATACACTTGTCAGCTATGGCAGGGTTCTGGTGGGTGCCAGGGTGCTTGTCTCCCTGAAGGTGTTCACCACAGTGGAGGAGGGAACACAGCTGGAAGGTGAGCGGGGGCCCCTGCTGGCAACTGCACAGTGGCACTGGTGGTGGTGTTGGCTTGGGGGCAGGGCACTGGCGGTTGCAGGTCTGTGTGCCTTCTCTGTGTACTGCAAACAGGAGTGGTTGCTCTGTGCAGGGGAGGATCTGCTATTCTCTGTGCCTAGTTTCACTCCTGCAGCAGTGTTGATGCAAGAAAGGGGCACTGGCAGAGGCGAGACTGGCTGGTTTTGTGCCCACCAAGGTTCTGTCTGCAGTGGTGGTCAGTGGGGACATGGGGGATGAACTGCACTCCTGCCACAGCAGTGGCAAGGTGGATACATGTACGCTTGCCTATTGGTGGGGCAAGAAAAGCAAAACCTGCTGGCATAGGCACACGCCAGCAAAGCCATGTGGGGAGTTGCTATGGGTCCAGAGAAGCTGCAGTATGGGGACGGAATGTACAGGTTGGTGCATAGCCATGGGGGCCACTCCTCTGGAGCTCTCTGCTGGTCAGGCATAGTCTGCTAGCACAGAAGCTATGATGCAGTCCCCCAGGCCACCCAAGGCTGCCCTGTAAGCATGTGTGGCCACACTGGGGCCCTGGGAGAGGCTGCCAGCAGGCCAAGGGGTGTTCAGGTGAGACTGGCCCCATATGATGGGCAAGACCACTCTGCACAGTTCGGGTCCAACAGTTGTCTTAGAGCTAAAGTCTCCTATGGGAGCCAGTTAAGCCTAAGGGGATGGCGATCCCTGGCCATGCCCCACCACCCCACCACAGATACTCCCGCACCAAACTCTCTGGGCTCCATATCAGCTGGCTTGCTGCTCCTATCATTTCTCTAAGTGGCTCACCCTGTCAACTTGAGTGTTCATGGTGGTCAAGGGGTCCCCTCCTGCTAGGGTTCCAGAGGCCCGTGGGAAAAGGGGGTTGCTTCTTGCTAGTTCAGCTCATCTGTTTTTCCAGAGTTGTTTGGGCCAGCAATGAGTCCAGGTGCGTAGTAGTCGCCTCGTGTACGGTTCCCAGCTTCCTCCCCCTTCATCTCAGCTTCTGTGTCTTCTCTCCATCCACTCTCAGTGACCGCCTGAAGATCTGTTAGGAGCACACCAGTTGTCTCAGTCCCTCATTGGCAACTTTTCCTCCTGGCTGTGTCTAGTCAGCCATCTTGTCCTCCCCCTGCTTTTTTTTTTTTTTTTTTTTCCTCCCTCTTTGTCTTCAGTTTTTAAAAATCTTGGTCAAAGAACTATTTAGGCTAACTTTGAGAACTCCCTAGTCAGTTCCCATGCTGTCAGCGGATCTTATGAAATCATTTAAAGTTTTTATGATTCTGCAGGTGTGTCTTGTCTAACATGTGATAGAGGGCCAAAAGGCCACACTACTGAAAATTTAAGGAAGGGGTGTGTGTGGGTGCGGGTGTGGTGTTTTGAGGGTTGCCTTTTCTCTTGGTTGTGATATGTTAGGAGTGATGGCTATTACATACTGATGTGCTTGATGTGCTTTGTCTTTACGGGTTATAGCAGTGTAGACACGAGTCTACTTTTGGGATAATCTGTTTCCCTCTTTTCTTCTGTCTTTGCTAAAAGCTATTGCTCATTTCTACTGATCATTGTAGTTACTCCTTCTTCCTACCATACTTTCTAATTTTGCATCTTCTGGTGGATTGTGGGCTAGGAAATATGAATAGTTAAGACTCTTCAACTTGTTTTAATCAAATAGATGAGTCCTGATGATCTTTATCAAAGCAAAATAGGTAGACTTAGGGTCAGCCTCTTGTCTTTTCTTTTTTAAAATGTTCTTTTCTTGCTAGTAAAAACAGTAGCCATTGGAGAAAATTTAGAAAAGGCAAACTATGAAGCAAAAAATAATCATAATACCTTGAATCAGAGTTAATCTGTATTAACATTTGGTGTATTTCCTTTAAGAAGCTATGTAAGTAAACTTCAGTAAAAATCCTTCCCAAAATTGGGATGTTAGTATAGTATACTTTTTATATCCATATGTTTTTTAAGTGGTAAGCATTTTGCATGTTAACTGTTTTAATACAGCTTAATGTTTGCATATTTTATTATGTACTTTCATTCATTATATTCGTTCACAATTTATTTATAAACATTTAGATTTTTTCCAGTTTGTCCAGTTTTTATAAAAGAACAAATCCCTATTGACAATTTCTGTTTTTTTTTTTTTTTTGAGACTGAATCTCACTCTGTTGCTGAGGTTGGAGTGCAGCGATGCTGTCCCGGCTCACTGCAACCTCCATCTTCCAGGTTCGAGCGATTCTTGTGCCACAGCCTCCCGAGTGGCTGGGATTACAGGCACCTGCCACCAGGTCTAGCGAATTTTTGTATTTTTAGTAGAGATGGGGTTTTGCCGTGTTGGCCAGGCTGGTCTCAAACTCCTGACCTCAAGTGATCTGCCTGCCTTGGCCTCCCAAAGTGCTGGGATTACAGGCATGAGCCAACATGCCCAGTCCCAGCAAATTCTTAACATTTACATTTATTTTCTTCTTTTCCTTTTTTGTAGAGACAGGGTCTCACCATGTTGCCCAGGCTGGTCTTGAACTCCTGGGCTCAAGTCATCCTTCTGCCTCTGCCTCCCAAAGTGCTGAAATTATAGATGGGAGCTGCTCTACCTGGCTCTACATTTATTTTTTTTTACATGAATTTCTAAAAGTAGTGTTTACTAAGTCAAGGTTAAGAATATTTATGTTTTAATATACACTCCCACATTGCTTTCTGGAAGTCATGTGCTTTGTATTTCAACACTTTATGGGTCTTTGATTCCAAATAACTTACCCACACAAGTCTTATTTTATAAGATCTTTCCTAATTTGATAGATGTAAAATGCCGTTGGATGTTTTCCTCTGATTACTAGTGAAATTAAGTCTTTTTTCATGTTTATTGGACATTTATATTTTTGTGGGAATCATTCTTGTCCTTGAGTTATTTTTCTGTTGAGAGCTTAATACTTTTTACAAATTTGTAAGAGTTTTTTGTATACTAAAAGTTAAAAGCCCTTTGATTTTTTGTAAATATTTTTCTGTTTATTTACCTTTTAATTTTGTTAATTGGATTTTTTTAAAATAGAAGTTTTACATGGTTAAATGTATCATTTTAAAATTACTTTTTCATTAGTTATAAGCTCAGAAAGTTTCCTTTCATCCAGAAATTCAGTTACATCATTCACTTACATCTTTTTTTTTAAAACTAGACTTTTCCTTTTATTGGCTGTATTTACCCATTCTTCCAGTTTGAACTTTAGAATGACTTTTTCAAGTTCTCTTACAAAAATAAATTCCACTATAATTTTTTATTGGAATTGCATTAACTCCTCATTCTTATAAGTAGTTTATTTCTAGTACTTTTAAGAAATTTACTGTTCTTGATGGTGTTTGTTTACTCCCTCCTGTTCCCTGTTTTCCCTCTCCCTTCCTACTTATCAGTCGATGAAATTCTAGCTGGTTATTAAAAGAATTACTTCTGGATACTTGCGGAGATGAAGGCTTGGCAGAAAATAGATGTCTCTGGTATCAAATCATTGAAAAGTGGGTTAGGATAACTTCCTTACCATGGTTGGTGGAACTTGTTTCTCTGAAGTTGGGCAAATGGTAAACCAGGCACAAGCCTCCTTTTTTTTCCTGTCTGACATTCCTATTCTGTACTTTATTGTAGAGAAATTATTCTTAAAGTCTTCTAGATTTTTTATGAAGTATTGTTGCTTTCCAGGACTCTCAAAACTTTATATTTCTTATTTTCATGAGATTTTTTTTTTATTAAAAGGGTTGAGTAGAATAATCAGACAGAGAGAAACAGTTTCGGCTGGGTGCGCTGGCTCACACTTGTAATCCCAGCACTTTGGGAGGCCGAGGCAGGTGGATCACGAGGTCAGGAGTTCAAGACCAGCCTGGCCAAGATGAGGAAACCCCGTCTCTACTAAAAATACAAAAATGTGCCAGGTGTGGTGGCATGCACCTGTAATCCCAGCTACTCGGGAGACTGAGACAGAGAATTGTTTAAACTTGGGAGGCAGAGGTTGCAGTGAGCCGAGATTGTGCTACCGCACTCCAGCCTGGGTGACAGAGTGAGACTCCATCTCAAAAAGAACAAAAAAAAAAAAGAAAGAGAGTTTTCATCTAAACCTAGAAATTCTAAAAACTAGTTGTTTGTTCACTATTTTTGGCAATGTTAAGAATTATTAAATAACTAGGTATTTGACTTCCTAAGAAGTGGGGTAACCATATATATGCATTTGAGAACTTGAATTTACAAATAAATACAGAGATTATTTTATATTTTTATACCTCAGGGATGTTGTTTCAATGCTAATGAAAAATACTACCACTTTTCTGCTTTTAGGTTGGAATGTTGCATCAGCAGGTAGAAGAACATGAAAAAATCAAGCAAGAGATGACCATGGAGTATAAGCAGGAGTTGAAGAAACTACATGAAGAAGTGAGATTTTAGTTTTGTTAAATGTCGTATATGTAGTTCTCTCTCTTTCACCCTTGAGAACTTTGTTAACGAAAGCCACTTTCTACTTTGTGAAGTGGGAAATATATAGTGCATGGAAGATACAGGAGTGGGAATCCATTTCTCTGTTCTTTAATCCAGGTAAAGAAGTTTGCCTAATTGTAGGTTTGATGCTACCTAGAAGAGATGCTAAAATATGTTTCTTGGTTGAGTACCTGAAAGAAGTTAGGGCTGTTTTTGTGTAATACTGTGAAATACTTGATACCAAAAATTACATTTAATATTTTAATTTTTATCAGTTACTAGATTATAAATAATAGAGGATCCAAAATTTAAGAAGCATTTTGAGATAAATAAGTAAGAAAATTCTGTCCATTAACTCAATTTTATTCTTCAGATTTGGAAAAAAACTGCTTTTATTCTGATTTAATTGCAAAGTATTCTTCTCCTGCATCCTAAATATTAGTGCTCTGCAAGAGCATAGCTTTGAGAATCACAGACCTAGAAGAAAGAAAAAGAGTTTTAATTTGCTGCTTTTATTGTGGGGCTAGGTGGTAGGGTCTTTAAGTGCAAGGCTATTGTAATCAAAAACTTTTGTTTAAAATTTTTAAAAAATTTTTTCTTTGAATGTATTTCTTTACTAATGTTTGTTTTACATATTTAATTTTTAGTTTCCTTTTGTGTTTTAGTTTGGAAATCTAACATGTTCTCAGTAATACTGGTTAGCACTGCTCTTGTTTTCATAATACAAATTTTTCTCACCGCTACTCTTTTCAAATTCTTAAACTTTAAGTATAGAAATAACTGTTTCTACAGTTAGGCATACTGAAGAGAAGCTACGAAAAGCTTCAGAAAAAGCAAATGAGGGAATTCAGAGGAAATACCAAAAATCACAGGGAAGATCGGTCTGAAATTGAGAGGTTAACTGCAAAAATAGAGGTATGTTCATAGTAATAATTTGTTCATAGTGATTGTCAGCCTTCATGTAGGAAAATGCTGTTTCTAATGGCATTATTTTCTGAAACCAATTTTCTATCATCTTTAGGACTGCCACGAAGCTATTTCAAAGGTGAGAGGGTGATCTACCATACATCCTATCATCATCTGGTTCCCTGTGGTTAACGGGATTACTGGCCATCAATAATTCTCAACAGGGCACTACTACCCTTGGGGAGCATTTGCAAATGTATGGAGGCCTTTTTTTTTTTTGGTTGTCAAAATGACTGAGCATAATAAAACTGGCATTTAGGGGACAGGTACCAGGGATACTAAATATGCCTAAGATTGTTCCACACAGGAAGGATTATTGTACCTCAAATGCCAGTATCTCTCCCATTGGGAAACATTGACCACTAGTTACAGACAGTCCTCTGTGGGCATTGTTCTTGTCTTATATATCATTGTATCTCAAGCACCTAATAAAGTGGGGGCTTAGTAAATGTGGAAAGTACATAGCACTTTTTGTACAAAGTAATCTCTGTATCAGATTATTCTCAATTCCCATTTAGATGTAGTAAGGCATTCACTTCCTTCTCTGCTGACTTTGTTTTTATTAAGACTGAATAACTCCATGATTGTTGTATATATTGAGAACTTAAGGGGAGGTGGTGAGCTAATAGTACCAAGAGTAGATGAAGGAGTAGCACAAAGCTGTCACTCTCTTCTTCTGTCCTTGCCATTAGTTTTTCAGTGGACATAAGAATTCCCAGGGTGCTTTTAGGCTCTCAGAAATGCTGATCCAGCAGTATGGCATAGGACCTAGGATGGCATAGGACCTACAGTCTGCATTGTATCCAGCTCCCCTAGCTTATTCTGATTTGAGAAACATTGTTCAACATCTTTGTGTGATCACTTACAAGTTTTTACTCTCAGTGACCTGTCACCCACAAATGCCAGTATATTATTGTTACTTAAAATTATAATTTCTGTGTTTAATATTCCTTTATATGTCAAATTTTTTTACATTTGAAGAGCTTAGAATCAGAAGACTGCAGATACTGCTTCCCTTCCACCCTTTTCAGCAATATCTTTTCCCCCCAAACCCTGTATCCTTCTTGCTTCACATTGCCACTTCCTATTTTCTTTCCTTGCTACCTCAAAAACCCCATCTTTGATTTTCATGTCACCAGCCTATGCTGCCAGCCAATGTACATAACAACCAAAGTAGTCATCTTCTGATCTCTGGGTTATTTCCTTGGCTCATTGATTTCAGCACCCAGCTCACTGTCAGTTCTCTCCAACATTACTCTTACCATAACTTTGAGGATCTCAGGATCTGGAGGGATGATGCTTATAATACTCTGACCTTACAGTTTCTTGTCTTTCTTTCCTCCATAGATAGTTTGATTATCTCTCTGTCTCATCTACTTATTCCCATTGCCATTCCTCAGCTCTTGTCATTACCAATATATGCCACCCCTCTAGAATCTCATTTTCAAGCATTTAATTATCAGACTACCAATCCCTATCTTTTCAGCTAACTCTCTCTAGTCCTTTGACTCTCAGTAATCATTATCCATCCCTTAAAATGATTGAATTCTGCCGCCTTTTTGCTGCTCCATTATCTACTTAGTGTTCTCACTTATTGGTCTTTAGCCAGCTTTTAAATTCTGTGATTACATTTTTAACTTTGCCTTTCATCTCGTATGCTCCTCTCTTGCTTCCTCATATTTGCTTGGCAGAATCACAGATCTGCTTAAGTCCACCTTTCTGCCCACTCTCTACCTGTCATGTATCGCTGAACATGGCTGGAGAAAACCCTGACTATACTGTCTGATCTCACTTTAAATTCATGGTCCCTAACCTCAAATGGGTCCTAATGCTACCTGGAATCGTACTGTATTTCCTCTCATCTCCTACTTTCCACAATGAGTATTTCAGACTTCTGCTTTTCTCCTCAGACTCTCAACACCTATCCCCACATCCTCACCTTTGGGTTATATCTTTATAACCCAAAGATATATAGACTTCCAGCTCTGTGTATAGACTTCCAGCTCTGTGTATAGACTTCCAGCTCTGTGTCCACCCACCTATCTGCATCTGTGCCCATGTACCCTGCCTTCTTTCCTGGAGGAACTACCCGTGCCCTCCCCCTTTTCTACCCAAGGCATTACTCTAGTAGTTCAACTTCTCTTTTCTGCACCATTAATTTTTTCTCTCTACTGGATATTTTTTACCAGCATCCAAATTTCCCTCCTCTTAAATATCCTCTCTTGACCTGTCTCTTCCTTCTCTGCCCCATTTTATTTCTTTCATTTTATAACTAAAAAATTACCTCCGTTATCTATACTTGTCTCCAGTTCCTCTTGTCTCATTTTTCTTATACCCACTCAAGGCTTTTGTCCCCTCACACTGCAGAAACTGTTCACATAGAGGTCACCAGTGACTTACACATTCCCAGAGCCTGTAGGCTGGTCCTCATCTTCCTCATCCTACCTACAGCTTTGTAGGAGAGCTGGTCTCTCCCACCTCCTTACCCACTTTCTTGACTTGGCTTGAGAAAAACCACATTTCTCTCATTTTTCTCCTTGTTCATCACTCCTCAGTCTCCGTTACTCCTTAACCTAGGATCATATCATTGGACCTTTCCTTCTTTTTTTTTCCTGTCTACGCTCACTCCCCTATTGGTCCCATTGAATTTCATAGCTTTAACACTGTGTATATGTTGACAATTCAAAATTTATATATCTAGCCGAGACCTTGCCTCTTCATGACAGAATAACTTTCAACTGCCTGTTTCCTATCTCCACTATGATGTCTGAAATGTGTCAGACTTAACATGTCCAAGCTAAAGGTCCTGTCTTTCTCTTCCTCATCTCCCCAACACTGATTCATGTTTTAGTTGATAGCAACTCAGTTTGCTCGACCTAAAAACCTCGGAGTCATCCTAGACTTCTCTTTTCTCAGCACAATAGCCAGAATGATTCTGCTCTAATGTAAATCAAATTATATCACTTCCTATACAAAAACCCTCCAGCAGCTTCAGGAAGGGGATCATCACACACCAGGTCCTATTGTGGGGAGCAGGGGGAGGAGAGATAGCATTAGGAGATATACCTAATGTAAATGATGAATTAATGGGTGTAGCACACCAACATAGCACATGTATACATATGTAACAAACCTGCACGTTGTACACATGTTCCTTAGAACTTAAAGTATTAAAAAGAAAAAAAACCGGCCGGGCGCGGTGGCTCAAGCCTGTAATCCCAGCACTTTGGGAGGCCGAGGCGGGTGGATCACAAGGTCAGGAGATCGAGACCATCCTGGCTAACACAGTGAAACCCCGTCTCTACTAAAAAAATACAAAAAACTAGCCGGGCGTGGTGGCGGGCGCCTGTAGTCCCAGCTACTCGGGAGGCTGAGGCAGGAGAATGGCGTGAACCCGGGGGGCGGAGCTTGCAGTGAGCCGATATCGCGCCACTGCACTCCAGCCTGGGGCACAGAGCAAGACTCCGTCTCAAAAAAAAAAAAAAAAGAAAAAAAACCTAAGTTATCCTAGTGGCCTACGTGGTCTCATTCTCATACCTTGTCTTCTCCTATTTTCCCTTTCATTCACTTTATTCCAGCCACACCAGTCTCCTTTCTCACCCTTAAACACACCAGGATCCTCTTATTTCAAGGCTGTTCTTTCCACCCAGAATATTGTAACTTCACCCTCATCTCCCTAAGTGTTTACTTAAATGTTTTTCACTCAGTCTGGCCATCCCTTTTAAAAATTACAACCCCAACTCTGAAGACTTTATGCTCTGTTTTCTCCAAATCGTGTATTACCGTCTGCTATACCATACAAGAAATGTGTCATCGGTTGCCCCCAGTTGAGTGGGACTAGAGTTTTTGTTTGTTTTGTTAAGTATTGTATCCCTGACACCTAAAGCAGTACCTGGCATATATAGTAGAATGAATGAATGAATGAATAAATGAATGAATATCAGAAATTTGGTTAACAACAGTTATCTTAAGGAGCCTGAGACTTCTGGAGTTGAGGATCCTGGAAGACAGTGATAGAAAGATTGAGTTTCCTTTCCCTTTGATTTGCCCCATTTTCATAAATATTGAAATCATTTTCTTGATCATGCAATTTGATGTTACTATTGATCCATCATTAATTTTGAACTGTTCGGCTTTGGGTTACAAATATCTGTTAAAATTTAGTACAGATTTTCTTTGTTATTCAAGCCTTTGCAGTTCCTCTGTTGAGATAATAAAAATGTGGACATCAAAGGATATTGTATTGTCTGAATCTACTTGGTTCTTGAGTTTTAGATACTGAGAAGTAAGATTTGGGTTACCAAAGGACTTATCTGAAAATTTAATCTGTTCAATTCCTGGGTCTGGATATCAAGAATTTGGATAGCGAGGGATATCTGTAATCATACTTTAAAATTTTAGTTATCGTAGCGTCAGTTTTCTGAAAATTCACTAGAAAATTATAACAACCCTTAGGTGGCAGCAAATCAATGAAAAACATCTGAATCCAGTGCTTAGCATCTGCGTTTCATACTCCTCACCATTAGGGTGTTAAATTTAGAAAGACAGATATCCAGAGGCACAGTATGTGAGGAATTTAGTGTTACTCTCTAGCTCTGTTAGCTAAGTGAGTAATGGGTCTCCTGCTGTGGAGAAAGGTGCGAGCGTACCCAGGGACATGGGGAGAAATTAAAGTAAAAGGGAGTCTGGGAAGTAGTGACAGTGAGGAGAAGCACTCAGAAATTAAGTACTCTAATTGCTTCCTCAGGAATTCCGTCAGAAATCGCTGGACTGGGAGAAGCAACGCTTGATTTATCAGCAACAGGTATCTTCACTGGAGGCACAAAGGAAGGCTCTGGCTGAACAATCAGAGATAATTCAGGTAGGCCTAAGACTTTTTAAAATAATGAGAAGCAGATAGGTTTTGATCAAGTTTGAACTACCTTAATGCAGTGTCCTGGTACCATTTAGCCTCTTTCAGCTTCTCTCCACAAACCCTGCTCTCTTTCTTGTTTAGGCAGCCTCTCCTCCTCAGCATCTAGACCCAGCTCCTCCTTCCCTCCTGCCCTCACACATGCGTGTATTCACTCTCCTGTCCAGGCTCATGTCTTTGTGCCGGCTTGCCGCTTTGCCTCCTTGCTTGTTTCTGACTTGCTCACCCACTCTCTGTCATTGTCTTGCTTACTGAGGCTCTATGCTTGCATCCATGTTCACTGTCCTCATCTTGGTCCCTGGCTTTGTCACCCTCTCTTCCTCTCCTCTCTTTCTTCCTTACTTACCACAATCCCATTCCTCCCTCTGTCTCCTTTTCCATGTCTTTCTGTCTCTTGTTAGGTCTCTCAGCTCTACTATAGTCCGCGCCTTACACTATCCCTATGGTCACTGGGGTGTCTTGGCCGAGGTGCCTCAGCCGGGGAGCTTCAGTTTGTCTGCCCATGCGGACAGATGTGGAGAGAGTCACATGGCAATGGTGTGCACACTAACTAAAAGTGGTGTCTTTGTGGTAACAAAAATACTTATTTTAGAACACTGATAGAAACTTTTCTCTTAATGGCTTGAGCAAAACCAAAAACCAGACACCTACTTTAGGAATATGTCTTGTAAGAACCTATTCAGCTCATTCCTTTTTCAGTTAGAATCAAGAACATAAAGGAAACTAAAAAAAATTACGATCATCTGTTATGTGCTAGACATTGACCCAGTGCTTCTAGACAATTTTTGTGTGTGTTCTCTGTTTAATATTATGATAATCTGTCAAGGTTGGTAGTTATCTTAGTTTTATAGAATGAGGGAACAGACTGGGTAAGTTGAAATAGCTAGAAGGGAGGTTTTTTTGTTTTTTGCTTTTTTTGGCTTTTTGGCTTTTTTAAAATAATCTGCATTTATATGCTGTTTTAAGTCTCAATAATGCATTAACTCTTTGTTCGTCTCCCTGAAATATCAGCTGTCTGATAAACTACCGACAGTGGCTCTGCTGTGAGTAACTTCATTCAAAATGATAGGAAAAGTTCACAACAACTGCAAGGAAGAAATTTATTTTTTAGGCCACAGCAAGCTACGCAGCCAGACAGACCAGTGAAATCATGAGATGTCTAGACCAGTTTTTTTACTTGAATACCAAAGCACTATACAGACCTAATAACTATAAGGTATTGTTTTATATATAATACATGTTTTTTTTTTTCTTAACAACAACAAAAAAATTTGTTGGTTTTCGTGAGATGAGGTCTCGCTACATTGCTCAGGCTGATCTCAAATTCCTGGGCTTCAGCTATCCTCCCACCTTGGCCTCCTAAGTGCTAGGATTACAGGTGTGAGCTACCACACTTGACCAAGATATTGTTATATTCTAGTTGTAGGCTTCAGATTGACAAAAAAACAAATTGAGTCTGAATTTTTACAGTTCTCAATTGTTTATCCATGGAGTATTATTGATTATAGAGTCTCTTTTCACATTACTGTTATTCTATTCCAAATTACTATTGTGATTATTGACTCTACATAATAAAAACTTCATTGTTAGAAAAAATGGGATTTTTACTTCCTGTAATTCAGCTACGGCTAGAGTAAGAAGTCTTTCAACAGCCAACATTTGTTTTCCTACTAAGGCTGTTTGAATTATTCTTCTGATAGTTTTGTTTAACCTAAAACTATCTGATTGTTTAATAAAAATGTTACCTATAAATGTATTTATCTTTCTCCCTTGGCAAACTAAATAAAATTAAATCTTTCCATGATTCAGTATATACCAGTGCTGTATGATCATCATTTTTTTAAACGTCTAAATAAACTTATCTATATCCATTAACGAGCATTAATAGTTGTCATCTTGTAAATCTTTATTTTAATTGTGGTAAAATACACATAAAATGTTCCACCTTAACCATTTTTAAATGTATAGTATAGTAATGTTAACTATATGTACATTGTACAACAGATCTCTAGAACTTTTTTATCTTGTCAAACTGAAACTCTATACCATTCACTACTTCTTATTTTTGGGTGGAATATTACAGAGCAAATCATAGATATCATCTTATTTCCAAACAGGTAAGGACTTAAAAAATAACTACAATATATCAGTATCACATTAATAGAATAATAACTTCTTAATATAACTTAATATCCAGTCTGTTCACATTTCCCCAGTTGTCCAAAAAACTATCTTTTTACAATCGGATGTTTGAGTCAGAATCCTGTCAAGGTTGATATATTGCATTTGGTTGAAGTGTGGGTCACCATTGAATAATAGCAGTGGAAAACCTGGGAGACTAAGTGGATATTAACCTACCCTTCATTAAAAAAAAATCTTTGTATAATTTTTTTCTTGTATGTTTTTAACATCTAAAAGTATAATTCAGAAACAACTTCTCATTCTTTGACATATATTTGCTTGAATTCATTTCTTTTAATAAGCTATTAAAATTACATAATACATGCTTATTTTAGAAAAATGAGAAAATGCAGATAAAATGAGAAATAAATAAATCACCCATAATTCTACCGTTTAGAGATTTACCATGAATAAAATTTTGGTATAAATTTCTTCTGACTTTGTGTATGCTTACATACAGTGTGCAATACATTCATGTACTTTTGGTAGGAAAAACCTATATGCACTGTGAATGGGAAGGGAGAGGTAGTTGCAAACTTTAAAAAATACTGACAATAGCAAAGTGTTGATAATTTTTGAAGTTGTGTGATAGGGGTTCATCTTACTCTCTCTATATTTGTGTATGCTTGAAATTTTCCATGAAGTAATAACTTTAAAATATATAGAATGCTTACTATGTGATCAGGTACTATGCTAAGCACTTCACAGCTTTAAAATTTTTCCTTTTTTAAATATGATATGTCAACAAATTTGTAGTCATAATGATTACATAGAAGTCCACCCTATCGTCAAACGTATGATGACATTTGTAACCAGTCCCTTACTGTAGAACATTTAGTTTTTTACTTTTCACTTTTGTAAATAGTGCTTAGATTAACATCCTTATATAAACATTTAGAAATATTTATTTTCTTAGGAAATGGACCTTGAATTGGATTTGCTGTATAAGAGTACATTCAAATATTTTAATATACATTGCCAAAGTTTTCTCCAATGATGGATTGATAGACTTTCTTTAGTAGTATGTGAGAATATCCATTTCCTCATATTTTCCCTACATTAAACACTATTATTTCTTTTGACTTTCCCCACTTTTAGGCTTGTCTTTGCTAATCTTATAGGTGAAAAAAAATGATATCATTGTTTTAATATATATTGTTGTAATATGAGTGAGGTTGAGCACTTTTTTCGTCTGTTTATGGCCATCTTCATTTTTCATAAATTATTTGTGTCCTTTATTCGCCTTTCTTTTAGGATTTTTTAAAAAAATCTTATTTTATTTTCTTTTTTGAGACAGAGTCTCTGTTGTCCAGCCTGGAGTGCAGTGGCCTGATCTTGGCTGACTGCAATCTCTGCCTTCCGGGTTCAAGCAGTTCTCCTGCCTCAGACTCCTGAGTAGCTGGGATTACAGGTGCTCGCCACCACGCTCAGCTAATTTTTGTATTTTCAGTAGAGGCGGGGTTTCACCTCGTTGACCAGGCTGGTCTTGAACTCCAGACCTCAAGTGATCTGCCCGTCTCGGCCTCCCAAAGTGTTAGCATCACACCTGGCCAGATGTTTATATTTTACTATTCTGAAAGAGCTCTTCATACACTTAAGTATGAAGATTAAGCCCTTTGCTATTATGTTACAGTTGTGTGTGTGTACTCAATTTACCTTAATTTTTTTGTAGAAATACAATTGTTTTATAAACAGTTAATTAGAATTACTTAATTCTATCAATTTTTTCTTCAGCGTTTCTATCTTTGATATCATACTATAAAGTCTTACCTAAGTCAAATTTCTTCTAATGCTTTATCATTTCTTTTTAATGCATTTTATCTAAAAATTATTTTAGTGTAAAGTATTTGATAAGGATCTAAATTTGTTTTTTAAATGGTTATATAATTTACTGAGTATAACATTTTCAGGAACAAAATGATTCTAAAATTCATATGGAATGATAAATGAATGATACTAGCCAACTTTTTTTTTTTTTTTTGAGGTGGATTTTCGCTCTTGTTGCCCAGGCTGGAGTGCAATGGCGCAATCTTGGCTCGCTGCAACCTCTGCCTCCCAGATTCAAACAATCCACCTCCTCAGCATCCCAAGTAGCTAGGATTACAGGCATGCACCACCATGCCCAGCTGATTTTGTGTTTTTAGTAGAGACGAGGTTTTACTATCCTAGTCAGGCTTGTCTCGAACTCGTGACCTCAAGTGATCCACCCGCCTCAGCCTCCCAAAGTGCTGGGATTATAGGTGTGAGCCACCGCGCCTGGCCGCCAACATTTTTTAAAAAAGAGTAATGGGGGATGTTTGTTCTATCAAATATTAAAATGTATTTTATTTAAAAGTACAGTTGTTAAACTATAATGCTAGATGTAATAACAGAATGGTGGTTATATAGTATAAGAAAAGGATCAGTACAGTCTAAAACCAAGGTCATTTATGTTTAGAAGGCAACAAATTGCCTGCTACTTTTTCTGTTGCCTACATAATGCAAAGGAAATGTTTAAGGAAAACTTAGTGAACATTAGGAACATTTGAAAAAAATTAAAATATTAAGCCAACATAAAATATAAAATATTTAGCTGATAAACAGTATGTGAAAAAAGTAGAGGTTGCTCTATATGTTTTCCTTTTGAAATGCTTAGATGAGCTGTAAGATATTCTTCAAGTTAATTTTAAATCCACTGTTAATTATATGTATATAAATGTATTTATAAGTATATATGTTATATTTTTAAAAGCATCCTTTTGCTGTCACAACTTTTGAAGAAAAAAATGACCCTAACTCAAATGTTAATCTGTTGTCTTGGTAGAAATATCAGAGTTAATTGAATTGACTTAGACTTACTGTTTAAAAGTTCGTAGTAGCATAGACACAGCAGTGATAACAGGATCTTAGTGGGAGCTGTGTTTGTTAGCAGGCTCTTTAGGCTGCTCTCTAGTGGAAATGCTGCAAGGCTGTGGCCTGCACTGGCGCATTTGGAGTTGACAGTGATGGGGAGCTTAGTAAGGGATTGATGCTTACAATGGCCATACCTTTATACTGGGATTCTTTGGAAAATAAAAAGCCCTGTTGCTTCATATCACATTGTTCATAGTAATCTCACTATCTGGGAGAGTCCTTTTCTTGAAGCACCAGGAAGTACCTATCACACATCCAGAAGAGGATTTGAATTCAACCCCCAGTCCCCAATTTCTTCTCCACTCTCCTTCACCCTTTAGCTGCCCACACTGGCCATTTGTTTCAGTTTCAATTTCAGTCTCCCTGATGTAAATTGCCTTCTTGATTGCTTCTTTTAACCACCTCTGCTGTGATTTGTATTGTTGAAATAACTCTCTACCCACTCCAATAGAATGCTAAATATTAGATTAATAAGAGGAATGCCTGTTTCTGGCTCAAAGAATTAGTGGTTACTGCAAAAAAAAAAAAAAAAAAAAAAAAAAGTTTAACAATATGCCAACCTTAAAATACCTCTAAAGCCAGATAATTATCAGAAATAATCATTATTTTATAAGTATTTTAAATACTTATTTTTAATAATTATTAAAAATAATACTTTCTTAGTATTGATGAGGTATTCTTGAGATTATTGTAATGCTAATAGATATTGGTGAGTCACATGTAATTTAAAATTTTCTACTAGTCACATTAAAAAGTAAAAAGGTGAAATTAATTTTAATAACGCAATATATCAAATATTATAACAGTTACTTTACATTTTTTTAACTGAGTCTTTGAAATCTTTAACTGAATTTGTGTTTTACAGTTAAGAGCACATCTCTATTCAGATTAGCCACAGTTTAGTTGTGCAGTAGCCGCATGTGGGTGACTGCGATGGTAGTGCAACCCTAGTGTATTCTAGGCAATGAAAATTTAGAGTTTGTACTTGAGTTGATTATGTACTTTTCACTATGCTTAAAAAAAAAACTGTATTTTTGTGTGAGCAAAATAGTAAATCAGTGAAAGAAAGTTATGTTCTTCATTCTTCAAAACTGAGAAGTTTATTAGTATTTAGCAAATCTAGAATCACTGGTTAAAGTATACCTTGGTTTGACTATTAGTTTATTTTATCAATACTGAGTTTAAGATCACAGATTTGAGTTGATAGTATTAGGTAACTCTTGCAGTATTAGGAAGATAGTGTTTTGCAATTATGTATTATCTGAGTGCCCATTTGGGCAGTGGGTTTCTAGCTGTGTTTTGCTAAGACCCAGGGCTGCTGTACAGATTAAGGGTAGGACTAAGGGACGTTTCAGCAAGCTGAGCTCTAACCCTTTTCTCCTTCTCACCCTCACCCATTCTCTGCATTTATTTATTCTGCACAAGAAACCTTTCCTCTTTGAAAAAAAAGTTTATATTATATTTAAAAGTTTGGAGACAGTTCTATGCTTAGCAATTGTTCTAGTGAATCTAAACCTAAATGTTGATGTTCTTCCTTTATACCATTGTAGGAATCTGGTTTAAAAAAAAAGGCTCTTTGCACTGAAATCTTGATCAGTAATTTATACAAACAGTATTTGTCTGTCTCTTCACCTCTCTTCTACCCTCTCTCTGGCTTATGGGAAGTTTTTAGCATCTACTTTATTTGACTGCAGTATACAGTACAGGATTTGGACCTGTACTGCAAATAATAAAATCTTTAAATCTGCAACAGATAGACTTCCTAGAGATATTTCTACTTGTATTTCTAAAATAAAATTGTGTGCTTTTACCTTTAGAAATATTTAGAATAAGGGAAGTTTACTTCCACAGATTATTTATATTCATCTTCAGTGTGTAGATGAAGTACCAGCCAGGATGCTGGATTAAAACTTGTAAATACTAAAAAGTTTGGAGCTAAAACCCAATACTGCTGGGATGCATAGCCTAAAACATAGTAGTCAGTGGATATATCATTGAGAGAAACCAATTTGAGATGCACTATATTTGTCTACCTCTTTTAACTCAGGAAGTGTCCAAAAACTGATGACAGAACCAGTCTCTCCTCCCTTATAAGCACCTTTTCCTCCAATAAACAAAAATCCACAATTTCCCCATTTCTCTGAATTTAAAGAGCATTTTATGGTTACTTTGACTAATCTAAATATGAATGTTTATAATGTTAAAACAGAATAATTACAACATGCTCCAGGTGGCGGGGGCGGGGGGCGGAATTTAAACTACAAATTTAGTGATTTTGAAATCTAATTTCTAAACTTCCATCAGAAATATAATAATGCATTATAGCTCCTATTTCCTATGTTTTAAATAGGAAATAATTCCAGCCAGGTTGCAGTTGAATTTCTGTGTAAGTAGGTAGAATACTGTAGCATCTCTTCTCCTGAGGAATCCCTTTACTTTATCCATTCTTTTCTATTTATTTATTTCTTTGAGACAGGTTCTCACTTTGTCACACAGGCTGAAGCGCAGTGGTATGATCTTGGCTCACTGCAACTTCCGCTTCCTGGGTTCGAGTGATCCTCTCATGCCACCATGCTTGGGTAGTTTTTGTATTTTTTGTTTCTTTATTTTGAGACCGAGTCTCATTCTGTCACCAGGCTGTAGTGCAGTGGCGCAATCTCGGCTCACTGCAACCTCCGACTCCCTGGTTCAAGTGATTCTACTGCCCCAGCCTCCCAAGTGGCTGGGATTACAGCCACGCGCCACCACGCCCAGCTAATTTTTGTATTTTGATGGGGTTTCACTATGTTTGCCAGGATGGTCTCGATCTTCTGACCTTGTGATCCACCTGCCTCAGCGTCCCAAAGTGCTGGGATTACAGGCGTGATCCACGCACCCGGCCAATTTTTGATAAAGACAGGGTTTCGCCATGTTTCCAGGCTGATCTCCAACTCCTGAGCTCAAACGATCTGCCCGCCTCAGCCTCCCACAGTGTTAGGCTTACAGGCATGAGCCACCATGCCCAGCCTCTCAATTCTTTTTTACCCCTTCTCAATGTATATATATTTTAGTGAGCCAGTGCTTTATGCTTCTATGGAAATAATAGTTTCATTTTAGTCTTATTCATTGATTATTTTATAATTTCCCTTTTACCTATTGATTGATAGTCTGTGTTTCTAGGCTCAGCTCGCCAATCGGAAACAGAAATTAGAGTCTGTGGAACTTTCCAGCCAATCAGAAATTCAACACTTAAGCAGTAAACTGGAGCGGGCCAATGACACTATCTGTGCCAATGAGTTGGAAATAGAGCGCCTCACCATGAGGGTCAATGACTTGGTTGGAACCAGTATGACTGTCCTGCAGGAGCAGCAGCAAAAAGAAGAAAAACTGAGGGAATCTGAAAAACTATTAGAGGTCTGTTTTAAAATCACTGTAATTGGGGGAAGCGTGTGTATGTGTGTTTTAAGAGAGTGTTATTAAGCTAGAACTAGGTTCTACAATCTATACTTTCTTCCCTGCTTTATAAATGATGGATCACATATTGATAGTTTTGTTAATATTGTGACTGTTACATAACTTATAGTCTGACTTCCTGGCTTCTTATGAAATAGAAAAATTGTAATAATAGCTGGCTTAGAAATTTCTGGGTATTTTACAGGTTCTGCAGGAAGAAAAAAGAATAGAAGGAAAATTACAATCATATTTGACTTTTTCGCAGGCTCTGCAGGAAGAAAAGAGAGAATTAAGGGCAGCTCTTCAGTCTCAAGAAAATCTCATCCATGAGGGAAGAATGCAAAAGGAGAAGTTACAAGAAAAAGTAAAGGCAACTGACACTCAACATGCTGTAGAAGCTATAAGGTAAATTTAATCTTAAATATTATTCATCTTAGCCACTTAATGGCTAGGCATTAAGCACTAGGCTTATTTTTATTTTTATTTTATTTTCAGATAGTCTCCTTCTGTTGCCCAGACTGGAGTGCAGTGGTACAATCTCAGCTCACTGCAACCTCCACCTCTCAGGTTCAAGCGATTCTTCAGCCTCAGCCTCCCAAGTAGTTGGGACTACAGGTGCACGCCACCATACCTGGCTAGTATTTTGTATTTTTAGAGATGGCCATTCATCATATTGGCTAGGCTGGTCTTGAACTCCTGACCTCAGGTGATCTGCCCACCTTGGCCTCCCAAAGTGTTGGGATTACAGGTGTGAGCTGCCACGCCCGTCCAAGCACTGGTTTTAATATTGCCTATTCATAATTTTATGTTTGATCGTATTGTGGATTTTCTTAATTGGCTTTAACTTCTGAGTTAGGTTTTTAAAGTGTTATAAAATTTTGTGTGGTTAATTTTCTTCTGCCACCAGTTTGGATCCCTAACAGAGACTCTCATGTTTAGAAAGTTAGAAGCCAAGGTCAGTTTGCATGCTTGGGGAAAATCCAAACATGCAGGGAATTGTCATTCACATCTCCTGGAGGCCTCACTTTCTTGGTGGAGTAGGTCGTGATTAGTAGCTGCTTATCAATAATAGCAGCCAGCCATTGGGCTAACCCTCTTGCTTGATGTAAGTCTGGTGCACATTTTTATTTTTGCCAGAATTCTCCTGTAACTTTTCAGTTTTTTTGGTACAGGGTTTCAAGTGTCACTGAAGTGATTTTGCCATTTTGTCTTTTTCCCTTGAAAAATAGGCCAAATCCCAGTTAAGAAGGGAGTAAATTGCTGCTTTTATAACTTTTAGCATCTCTTGACTGTCTTTCCTCTCCCAATATTCTTTTTATAAAGCAGGGGACAAACTGAAGAGTTCCAAAGAGTTTATCAAAAATGGTTGGGAAACACAAACTAGATGTGCATTGTTTGTGTTTGCAGAGATAAAGGCCTTAACAGTCATCCTATGTCTTTCCATAGGCTACGGGAAGAATCTCTGGCAGAAAAGAAGTACACCTCTCAAGGGCAGGAGGACTTAGACAGTGTGCTCTCGCAGTTGAATTTTACCCATACTAGTGAGGAACTTCTGCAGGCAGAGGTGACTCGTCTTGAAGGCAGGTACATAATTATACACACATTTCAAAAATTTCAAGTTGTTAAAATGAATTTTTGATCATCATATTGATAAAGTAAATGAATATAATAGTCACAGTGAAAAAAATAAGATTTTTTTCTAGCATCCACAAACGGCCTGAGTTCTTATTTCTTTTTTTTTTTTTTTGAAATGGAGTCCCACTCTTTCACCCAGGCTGGAGTGCAATGGCACGATCTTGGCTCACTGCAACCTCTGCCTCCCGGTTCAAGCGATTCTTCCTCCCCAGCCTTCCAAGTAGCTGAGATTACAAGCGTGCACCACCACGCCTGGCTAATTTTTGTATTTTTGTAGAGACAGGGTTTCACCATGTTGGCCAGGCTGGTCTTGAACTCCTGACTTCAGGTGATCTACCCGCCTCAGCGTCCCAAAGTGCTGAGATTACAGGTGTGAGCCACCACACCCTGCCCTAAGTTCTTATTTCATTGAGAAGACAGCAGCAATTAAAGGAGAACTTCTTAATCTTTCTGTCATCAAAACTACCAGTCTTCCCACACCTGTGCCTTTCTGCACTTCTAAGACCAACTACTCCACTTGTGTCCTTTTTCTGTAGTTATATCCTTTCTTTTCTACATCATCAAGTTCTTTCTCTCCGCTGAATTATATCCACTGGTATAAAATATGCTATAACGTCACCCATCTGGGGGAAAAACCATCCCTTAATCCTATATCTCCGTCAAGTTACTTCCACATTTCTGTACTTCTCTTTAAGACCAAATTCTTCAAAAGAATTGTCTGTACTGACTCTACTTCTTTACCTTTCACCTGTTTAGCAGCCCTTCACTTAGGTTGTCCTCCCTGCCACCTTGGAAGCAGGGTAGGAAGGGGTAACAGTTGACACATGGTGATCCTCCTTTTTGTTCTGCTGTGGTGTTGTTACTTCGTTGGGCGTTAATTGAATCCTGACTAATGCTATACCATACCTACCTAAACTCTTGTCATTGTCATACTTATAATTTTTTTTTTGGTTTTTCGTACCTCTCAACTTTTTGATTGGGAAGAGTGTGATATTTTGTTTTAAACACATGACTCATGATCATTTGTACACTGGCATTTTCTGTATGTAAAAGATAAAATTACTTTTAACATGAACTATTAACCTTTAGGCAAACAACAAGAGAAATATCATTTTACACTTTTTAAGTTATCTTTAAGTAATACATTTTTTGTTTTTACATTTATTTCTGGTTTTGGAAACCAGTATTTTCTTTTATCTACATGTTAAATGCACAAACATACATACACACACATATTTTCTGCTTTATTCCTTTTGGAATACTTGGAGTACTTGAGATAATCTTTGTTATCATTGAAGTATATGTGTACTCTTCCATTTGACTAAAATTAAGTTTATTATTTTTGACATTGGGACAACAATTTACATTTTTATCACAGTTTTTTTATTGATTGGCTTTTTAGTAATATTTAAATGAGTGATGTGATGTTTAAGATATTGGCTGGATATCTTTTGGACATCAAGAATGTAAATTATATAGTCCAATTTATAGGTTTCGGGCTTTTGGTTTTGTTTTAAATATGGGATCTTATTTTTGTCATACAGTTTGGAATCTGTGAGTGCAACATGTAAACAGCTGAGTCAAGAACTAATGGAAAAATATGAAGAATTAAAGAGGATGGAAGCACATAACAATGAATACAGAGCAGAGATTAAGAAGGTAAAAATATGCATACCTAGGATTGCAAAATTGTATGTGTTTATGGACCGAGCTGTGGGTTTGGAGATTATAGGGGTTATTTTTAATGAGAGAAAAATGTAGTTCAAGGGGCCACTTGATATTTAGGAGTGGAAGAGTACATGGAATGTGCATAGGGAAAGTGCCTTCTTTCTCTGGCATCCCCCTGATGCCCAATAAATATTTTTAAGATAATTGAAGGCTGTTCCCTTTGAACTTAAAAACTTTATTTTAAACATGTCTTAATGAAAGGTTTTCTAAAAGACATACACTTAGTGTTTGCAAAAAAATATGAACTGTCATTTAATATTTTCTTATTGCCTAAACATAGTATTTATGGATTGTCTCCTGTGCTATGATGTGGTTGGTATCCTTGTCAGCTATTGAGGTATGCAGAGCTGTTTGTGTCTATATGAGTGGGTCCTAACTGTCCTATTTGTTGTTTTGTATTTTTTGTTACTTCTTGAAGATTACTTCTAGCTCATTTCTTCCTCTTGTTCTTTCTGTTTGTTATCCTGTGGACCAAGATACCATATGAGCAAAACTTTTAGATTCACAACTAAAAAAAAGAATGAAGGTCACAAGTACTGTCCTCTAAATAGTGTGCATGGACCTTGATTCTGGTCCTCAGCACTTGAATAACCCATCTCTCCCTGTTTTGAGGTATAATAAATGATTGTAGGTATAACCACCTGACCTTCAGTACAGATATGCAACTTGGTAAATTGCTAATTTTTCTGCAGATTTAATTCAGGAGAAATTTAACGTCTTGAGATAAGGTAAGCTTTTATTTTATTAGCTGGTAACATATTATTCTATCTAAATGCTTTCTCTTTTGGTGCTTTCTTTTCTGCTTTCTTTATAGTTGAAAGAACAGATTTTACAGGGTGAACAAAGTTACAGTTCTGCACTAGAAGGAATGAAGATGGAAATCTCCCATCTAACTCAGGAGTTACATCAGCGAGATATCTCTATTGCTTCCACCAAAGGTTCTTCCTCAGACATGGAAAAGCGACTCAAAGCAGAGATGCAAAAGGCAGAAGAAAAAGCAGTAGAGCATAAGGTGAAGCCCGAACAAAAACTTTTTTAAATTTGAAATTTGTTTTAAAGATGGAATTGATTAAAGACATAATTTTCGTAATATTTAATTCAGTGAATTTTTATTAAATACCTGCTTTGAGCTGAGGGTATGCTGATTAACAGAGAGTTTAGTGAGGGTGGTGCAGAGGTGAGAGTAGACACAGACAAGTAAAGTGACTATATCAGTGGTGTATGATGAGAGTCACTAGAGATCACAAGCAGCCTGAATCTAGACCACTCGCTGCAAAGGCCTTCCAGAAGGTGTGATAGCAAAGCTAAGTTAGGAGCGAGCTGGGTGAGGAGAAGGAAAAGTATTTCAGGCACAGGAAAATACAGAGGTCTCTAAGAGATAGTAGAACACGCTTGCTGTGGTTGAAACTAGAGTACACGTGGGATGAGTGGAAGGTATGAGACTGGAAAGCAGGGACTGGCTGCTGAAAGGCTCTATTAGCCACATAAAGGAGTTATACTGTGACCTTGAGGTCAGTAGGGAATGGCCACAAGCAGGAGTAAAATTCAGTGGTCTTTAAATGGAGAATAAGCAGGGAGACAGAGCACCCAGATGCTGTTACAGTGGTAAGATGGTGGCCTGAGCAGTGGGTAAGGGAGGGAGAGAGAAATGGATGAATTCTGGAGATACTGGGCTGGTAAAAATGACTGGGCATTGTATTTGATTGGCAGGGAGGGTGAGGTAGGCAGAGTTAAGAAATGGTGTTCCACAGGATTTAAGCTTAGGCAACTGATGGAAAGTGACGCTCTTTAATTAAATAGAGAAAAGACAGGGATCTAGTTTGGCGAAGGATGATGAATTTGTGTGAAAAGTACACAGACTGGGGAAACTGGTGGAGAGGACTTTGGTTTAACACATTTGTTTGGAATAAAGGCTGGAATTTTGTGTGGATAATAGTCATTTCCACAGAGGGCCTGGAGTTAAAGATTAAAATCAGGATTAGGTATTTAGCTGTGGCTGTCCTTTCTTCATGGTGACATTTGAAACCCCCTGAGAGACTTAATGATTATAGTGAGAATGCATAGCATAAAAAGAGAAGTGACTGAAACCAAACTTAGGATACTTCTCATTTAGCGTATAAAAGATGTTGGAATGAAGCTTAAAAAAAGGGAGCAGTGAGGAGGAAAATCAGATAGTTTTTGCCAAGCCAAGGAAAGAAGGAATATTTTCTTTTTTTTTTTTTTTTTTTGAGACGGAGTCTCACTCTGTCGCCCAGGCTGGAGTGCAGTGGCGCAATCTCGGCTCACTGCGAGCTCCGCCCCCTGGGTTCACACCATTCTCCTGCCTCAGCCTCCCGAGTAGCTGGGACTACAGGCGCCTGCCACCACTCCCGGCTAATTTTTTTTTTTTGTATTTTTAGTAGAGACGGGGTTTCACCGTGTTAGCCAGGATGGTCTCGATCTCCTGACCTCGTGATCCGCCCATCTCGGCCTCCCAAAGTGCTGGGTGAGCCACCGTGCCTGGCCAGAAGGAATATTTTCAAATGGGAATGGTTAAGCACAAAAGCTAAGGAGAATGAGAACTGAAAATAAGTTATTATTTTGTGAATAAAGTACAATTCCATGTGACGTTGTAGGTAGACGCCAAGTTGGAGGAGTCCAACACAGGAGAATGGGTAGGGATTTAAGGGATTTACCAGTGAATTGAAACTTTGCTGCTTTATCACCTGATTTATCCTATTAGAATGATATCTTCATCCCATTCCTGTTCATTCACCTTAATAACACCTTATAAGTCTTTTTAGAAAGTCCATATATATATATATGTATATTTATATATGTTTATATATAAATGAAGAATATGACTTAGCCTAATGAAAACTCCATGTGGAAAATTTTGTAAGATGCATTTGATTTACATGTTATATTTATTTTTTTCTGCTTTCCCCTTTTCAGGAGATTTTGGATCAGCTGGAGTCACTCAAATTAGAAAATCGTCATCTTTCTGAAATGGTGATGAAATTCGAATTGGGTTTACATGAGGTACATAAATAGAAACTTAAGTTTTTCTACTATCCATGCCTTAAAAAAAATTACTTTGTAAATATTAACATTATAAACAGAGAGTTAAGATCAACTTAGATCCTTTTGCAGAAATTTTCTCAAGGAAATGAAGGCAAAATGCTGGAAGTGAGCAAAATATGACTCTCCACTCCAGCAGCAGGAAGGGTTTTTGTTTGTTTGTTTGTTTTTTTGAGACGGGGTTTTGCTCTTGTTACCCAGGCTGGAGGGCAATGGCGTGATCTTGGCTCAACCTCCACCTCCCGGGTTCAAGCGATGCTCCTGCCTTAGCCTCCTGAGTAACTGGGATTACAGGCAAGCGCCACCACACCCGACTGATTTTGTATTTTCAGTAGAGACGGGGTTTCTCCATATTGGTCAGGCTGGTCTCGAACTCCCGACCTCAGGTGATCTGCCCGCCTCAGCCTCCCAAAGTGCTGGGATTACAGGCGTGAGCCACCATGCCCGGCCACAAAGGTTTTTTTTATATTATGTATGTGATAAAATATACCTACAGTCTGTGTTCTTAGTTGGAAGAATGTATATGAAGGACTTAGCATAGTACCTGGCACTTGGTAAGTATGCAATACATGCTAGATGGTGGTATTTTTATTATTATCGTTATTGATTATTATGTTTATGTTATCTTTTTAGAAAGTATATTGTCTTTAAAATAATTTAGCTTTAATTTTTTTTCTGCAAGATATTCACATAGTAAAATATTTTAGAATCTTTTATATTCAAGAACTTTTAGTAGGTGCTATAATGAACACAGGATGAATAAGATAGCATTCTTGCCTTTAAGAGAGATTTTGGATCAGCTGCAATCACTCAAATTACTCTAGCCTTTAAGAGACTAGAGTAACCTAGTAGCAAGGGTAAGAAATGCATACAAGCTTCTGTGAAACCAGAGAGAACATGATTAGCCAACAGTGAGTTACAGTATAGATGCTCTTTTAACTATTTTGTTACAAAGTTCCTATAATTTGTGAAATGACTCATCTATTCTGACCCATCTTTTCTTGGTGTAGGTCAAATGTCTGAAAATTGTATAATTGCTTTTTTCCTGGATTTCCAGAGAGTATTCCTCCAAAAAGATACATAATTCCAAGGTGCTCCCTGTTTGCTCTGAAAAGTTCTAATTTCACAATCCAGGATTGTGGATACTGGGGTGGAAGAATGTGCAAAAGACTATTGTAGAGTACCTTATTTCAGATGGAAAAACGGGGGACTATTTTTGTAATCTTTCAGAAGGGTAAGATTCTCCAAACATCATGAAGTCATAGAGGATTTTACAACATAAAAGTGTGAAGTTTCTGGAAGGTAAAAGGCCCTATTAAAAAAGGCTAATAGGGAGAAAACAATTTATAATCAGACAAAAGGTTAATGTAAATTATTAATACATAAAAATTCCCTACAAAGATAATAAGGAAAAGATAATCCAGTAGAAAAATAGGCAAAGGATGTAAATAGATACCTCACAGAATTAATATAAATATCTAGTAAATAAAGAAAACTGTTCAACTTCTCTAATAAAACAAAATAAATAGACATTCTTTTACTAATTGGTTTGATAATAACCTTTAAAAACTAATATATAGCCAATGTTAGAAAGATGTAAGGAAACAGATTGATTGCACTGTCAATGAGAAAGTGAATTGATATGGCCTTTCTAGAGGACAGCTTAGCAATATCCATCAAATGCGTAAATACGTATAGCCTCTAAATTCCTGGGTCGTGTGTGTTTCTGATTTTGATAGTCATTGCTGAATTGTTTTCAGAATGGTGTTATCTTTTTACATTCCCTTAGAATCCATTCTCTAGGAGCAAATGTGCATAAAATGGTCATTGCAGTATTGTTTGCAATGTCCAAAATTTTGAAATAAACTAAATATTTATTTCAGTGGTTAATTTGTGATTTTATGAATATTACGCTATCATGGAAGGTGGCAGGTGAAAACACTCATCTAATCTTGCTGTATCCTCAAATCCCTCTAAAACTATCATGAAAGGATTTATTTTTAAAGCACAAATCCACAAGGTTGGGAACAATAGGAGAGGAGACAATAGCTAAACATTTTATAAGGGGGAAGATGGGAAGGAAGGAAGGGAGGGAGGGAACTTGATATCCCCTAATAAAGCCAATATTAAGCTAGTAGTGGAGAACTCTAAGAACTAAACTGATTTACACCACAGAATTCTGTAAAGGCTTAGGTTTCGGCAGTACTTGATTGAGAGACTCTTATGCAGTGATTATCTGTTCATATTTAAGAATTGAGAACTCTTGGGGAACTTTAGCCAGACCATGACCAGAGATGCTGTTCAGCTTAATTTCTCCTGAAACTTCCAGCTGTCAATAATAGTGGTAATACTGTTCTTTCTTTACACAGCTAGATGTGTGCTTGCTACTCAGTTTTCATATTACCTTTCATATTCATTTATCTATAGTAATTGTTTATAAAATAATAACTTAGAGAAATTTTTAAAACATACCTGAACAAAGGTAAGCATCATCATTTTTTAATAAGTATGTTTAATGATATCAGACATCAAACTGGTGAAAACCGTGTCAGCAGTTTAAGCTTTCTCTAGGTTTGAAATTACATACAGTGTGAATATGTTGTACATATTATGAAGAATAATTATTAGAAAGTGCCCTTTTGCATTTTACCATGTAGAAAGCTGAAGTTACTTGTACAAATGAATGTTTGGGTTAAATGTCTATTTTAATAAATTACCTAATTAGTAATGAAAGCAACAGCTCTGATAAAATACATTATTTACCATGTTTTAAAAACTGATAATAGTTTCATTTTAACTCATATGTCCTGCAGATGTTCTTCTCTGGTATTTTATCTGGCATTTACAACTTGTTGAAAGATTTTGTAGCTCTTAGTCACTACTTGTACACAGATAGTTCACAGATATATTTTAAAGTTTATGTTTTTGTTAGGAAAATTATATTTGTTAGACCACTCTTGACGAGCTTACTTTCAGAATTTTTTTTTTTTTTTTTGCAGAAAAGACCAGGCTAACCATGGTATTAAACTCCAAGGATTACCATAACTTTGCATAATACTAATTAAAATATTTTGTCATCAGAAAAAAAATCACCCAGACTACCATTTTTTCAAGTAGTGTCTTACCAGGAAACACCTCGAATTGAAAAGCAATCAAATATATGATACCAGATCACAATAGTAATTCCCACTATGTACTTGAATCCTGCCTTATCATGTCCAAATTTATATATGAGTAGATATCAAAGTTGTAGAAAAGTGTTTAATATTAGAGAGTATTTATTTTAAAGTTTCCCTGCCAGCCAGATTTTTTTCTCAGAACTTTTTGTTCAAATTTCTTTCCTTGAACTAGGTCTCTGTTTTCTTCCACTGGTATTCTGGGGCTATTCAACCTTCACCTTCTTGCAGAAGAAACATGGCCGCTATTTTCCTTCTTTTTCCCTGTTTCTGATTCACTCTTACAACTTTCCTCCATCCTGGTTCCATCCTTCCTCCACCTCCTTGGAATTCCTTGTCACACAAGGAAGCCCATTGTGGTTCTAGCGTTCTACCAGCATTTACTTGAAGAATTCTTTATCTCTGTTAGTCTTAGAGGCCTAAAAACAAATCTTCACTTTTTCTAAATTAAAGCCATAGATTAACTACTTACAACTAAAAAATACTGAAATTTCCAACCAGCATTATCACAGATCACAAGTATTCTTGTACAGATTAAATGACTCTAGTATTCTTTTTTATTAGGCAAAAGAGATTTCACTAGCAGATCTCCAGGAGAATTATATTGAGGCATTAAATAAATTAGTGTCTGAAAATCAACAACTACAGAAAGATTTGATGAATACCAAATCTCAGCTGGAGATTTCTACTCAGATGTGCAAAAAACAAAATGACAGGATCTTTAAACCAACACACAGCAGAACAACTGAGTTCAAGAATACAGAGTTCAAGTAAAATTTCTTGAAAGTTTATTTAAAATGTGTATTGGTACAATATAATTCTCATTTCTTTGAGAATAATTTCTGACTTACAGAAATTAAATCTTCATCAAAGGACTCCATGTTTAATTCTGAAGTATAGTGTACACAAGTAAAGCCATGATCATGTTAAAAAATGGGTGGGGGAGGTGTATAGCATTTTCATTAAAGCTTTTGTTTTGTACACTCTGGATGTCAGTGTAAACAACATGTGTATTACCTGAGACTTTTCATGCTGCCTTCCACCTCTTCAACCCCATTTGCCCATAAGAAGTAGAATATGGCTTTTTATAAACAGCTTCCTTTGTGTTTTTAGTCAGTTTGTTATAGGCTGTTACCATAAGAAATAAGCATTCAGTGAAAAGCCACCTGGCTTCAGCTCATACTATATGGCTTACATGTTTTCCTACCCAAAGCCTTCGCTGACACGCTCACCTCTACTCCTACACCAGCCCAACCCTCTAGTGAGGTTAGGTGCCTTCTTAGGTGCACAGCACTTCTCCTGTCCCAGCACTAACCACACTAGATTACCTGGCAGCTTGTTTGTCTTTCTTGCTATACCATAAGTGTGTGAGGGCAGGGACCTGGTAGTGGGGATTGGATATTTGGGGCCTGAATGAATGAAAGAACACCTGATCTCAGTAGGTTGCTCATTTTGTAAATTCTAGCCTTATTAATTAGGCTGTTGGCTTAAGCAAATTTCCTACATTTCTGTTGGAGAGAGAAAAGTTGCTACAATTTTTTATTTGTTTTGTTTTCTAATCTACCATCCAGGCCAACCCATGGCCAGCACAGACATGATGGAATAAAGACTGAGCACTACAAAACAGGTCTTCATTCTCCAAGAGGACAAGCGTCGGATAGTATAGACCCCATGTCTAGGGTGCTAAGCCCCCTGAGTCCTCAAATCAGCCCTTGCAGCTCCACCAGGTCTTTGACTTCCTACTCTCTGTGTAAAAGTCACTCTTTGCCTTCAGCGCTAGATACAAATGAAGCCAATTTTTCTGACACTGTGTCTGAGAGTATGAATGACCAAGAAGAGTTTATGTCTTCGGTATGGAAACTTTCTGATCTTATTAATTTGTTAGTTTTTTAGTTTGATTTTATTTTTTATTTTAAGGGTGAAGAGGGTGATTTTTTTTTTCCTTACTGGTTCTTTTATCATAAGTACTCTTCATTATTTTCAGGTATATCCCTGTCATACAGTTTTTGCTTATGAAGAGACTTTCAGCCAAGACTACTTTTCAAAATGTTCTGAAATGTGTTATAGTTATTCATTTGTCTTTAACACTTATTGGAAATTCCCTTCCTGCCCTTTTAAGAGATGCTCAATTTTCTTCTGGAATGGTTAGTTCAAGAAATGTCTCTGGGTGCCAACATAGTCCTGAGGCACAGGCAGTGAAGGAAGAAAAGAGGAGCTGCTGGAAAGGAGAAAGGGAGTTCAGAGGTGGAGGAAGTGTGTGCCTCTGATGTGTGCAGAGCATGGCTTGGGTGTCACAGATGGTGGCCTTCAGAGCAGAATGTGCCTTGGACACCATGCCGGTCCCTTGCTCCTTCCATTGCTGTGCAGCCTGCACCATCTTTTTGCCTTCTGCACCAAAGCACTTGCCATGGGCCCTTCATTTCCTGTCACCAGCTGCAGCCGTATAGCCATGAAAGTGCAGTATTTTTGACTTATTAATGTGCCACCAAATCCATGGAAAGGTTTTCTTTTATTTTTCAAAATAAGTCCTCACTTCACTTTCTTCCTAAGTTTAGCAGCAAAATTATTTTGGCACCAAAACTTTCCCTGGCCTGAACTGATGTGTTAATTTGTATAGACTTTCTCTGTTCCACTTAGTGTGAATATCCATGTGTTTTGCTTCAGAAATATCAATGTGTTTGATTATGGGATGTTCCCTCAGACTCCACTGGGGTAATACAGTTGATCCTCATTATTCACAGATTCTGTATTTGTGAATTTGTCTACTCCCTAAACTTTATAACTCCCAAATCAGTATGTGCAGCACTTCCACAGTCATTCGTGGACATATACAGAGTGGCCAAAAATTTGAGTGCCGACTTGCACAATCTCAGCCAAGGTTGAAGTAGGCAGCACTCGGCCTTCTTGTCCCTGCTTATGCGGAGGTGACCAGAGGGTGGAGATGGATGGGGCAGCGCAGTGTAGGGAAGAAGCTCAGCTCCACGCCAGATAGAGGAATGGGTAGAGTCTGAATCCCAGCCTTGGCACCAGTTAGTGGGGCGGCCTCAGGAGAGTTACCACTTCTGATCCTCATGTCTCTCATGTGAAATAAAAAACACAGAATCCACCAGAATGAGTTGTTCTAGGATTTAGGATTGTACTCTCTGTGTGGGGTGTGTGTATGTGTGTGTGTGTATTTGTTGTATGTGTATATTTCCCTGGGCCAAAAATTCTGTGTTTGCTAATTCAGTGTTCTGGGTGACTTTATAGAACACAACGACTGTTGTTGTGAATGAGTATTGACTGCATATGGCATATGTTCTGTACTACCTTTCTAAAAATCAGAATTCTGAAACATCGCTAGCCTCAAGGGTTTCAGATAAGGGACTGTGGACTGAAAATTTGGAGGAGAAAAAATATTGATTTTAGCTGGCATCTAATTTATTTTTGTTAAATTTTCTGTGCTTTAAAATGAAAGTGACATACTCAGGTTTTTAAAGTGAGTTTGAAATAATAGGCATTAACTATGGAAGGATATATAAGTCTAAACTGAAATGTTCTTCAGACCAATAACTAATATATGATACTTTACATGATTACAACTTGGGTCAGAAAGGGACAGATCTGTGTTAATTTTTACAGAACTTACTGAGTTTTGTTCGTTTATTGCTCTTATTATTAGGATGAAAACCAAAAAAGTCTCTTCAAAGGAAAACAATCACCTTTTAATATTGCTAGTTAGAAAATGTCATGAACAGTGTGTCTTAGAAATATAATATTCTACTTATTTACACATGTCAAAATTTGTCTCTCTTCCAGTGTTCCTTGCCTGTTTCTCCCCTTGGTTCAATAGCTACTAGATTTTTGGAAGAGGAGGAACTGAGGTCTCATCACATTCTAGAGCGCTTGGATGCCCATATTGAAGAACTAAAAAGAGAGAGTGAAAAGACAGTGAGACAATTCACAGCCTTAAAGTAGCCTCTTAAAAAAATCACAATCTTGGAAATAAAAATAAACACCAAAGAGTTACTGTCATTTGAAGTAGCAGCTCTTTAAAAACATGAAGAGATAAAATTATAAAAATGATACATCTAAAGCAGTGGTGAAGAAAGCTGAAAAACCAATACTTTTGATAGGCATTTTCTCTGCACTGGTTTGTTTGAAGGACTTCCTCCAGCGATAAGTTGTGAGAATAAACCACTTTGCTAGACTTTTTTCTCATACGAATATGTATTATCATAAAGTGATACTTATCTTGCTGACTTAAATGTGAATAGCTGTGTACTAATTGAAATAAGGATTTTATGATACATGTTGAAAATAAAGTAACTGCAGGAACTTTCTTTAAGGGAAATGTGTAGAAGCATGGATTTAGGGGTCAAACTTACCTGGATTGATAGACTGGTTTTGCCACTTACCATCCAACTGGGCTGGTTATTTACTAGGCTGGTAGCCCCTCTTAGCCAAGGGGCTGGTGGTGTGTAAAGTCAGGCTGGCAGTGAATAAGCGGGGTAGGCTAAAGAACCTTAGCAAGCAGTCCTCTCTTGCTCAGCACTCATGCAGAGGAGAGAGGCAGGGAAGGCAAGGGACTGGCTTTCATGCGTGGTGCCCATGGAATATCCATTGGAAATAAATCTTCAGCGTCTGCACTGCTGAGGACAAGTTTAGATGGGAGATAAAGATCTGGATGTTGATGTGCCAGAAGCATTTGAAATCATGGGAGTTGGTAAGATCCACCAGGGAGGCTGTGGAGAGAGAGAGGAGCAGGAGGCTGGGTTTGGGGCCCTGAAAGATGCCAGCATCTGAGAATCACAGGAAATAGATCTAGCAAAGGAACTAGAATGTGCAGTTACAGATGAGACAGGTCAGTGTAGTGTACTTGCCACCTTGAGGGTATGGCCCTTGTGAATCCTCTTTCTCTAGTGGATCTTTCCCATTAGCATAAAACATCCTGTTAATTCCCCTTTTTTAAAAAAACCTCATTTTTTTTTATACCTCTCTATCTACTGCTCTGTATGTTTATTTGCTTCCCTTCACCCAAACACTTCTGAAAAGAGGTGTCTGCAGTGACTCTTTCCAGTTTCTCACCTCGCCCCACCGCAGTTCTCTTCCTAACCCTCTCCACCACCATTTCCATCTCCAGACTGCTTTCTTGCTCTTGAGTTCACCAGTGACCTAATCAGCATCTGAGCATCATTCAGCACAGCTGGACTCTCTCTCGGCTTCTAAGACCTGGAACTTCTGGTTTCATCTCTACCTCATCCTCCACTCCATCTCATGGCTTTTCCTCTTCTAACCTGTAAGTCAGAGGGCCCCCTAGAGCTCTGTCATAGGTTTTCTCCCTCAGCATTCTCTTCCCTAGAAGTTTCCATTCCAATCTCAAGCTCTTAATGCCACTTATAGGCCAGTGACCCTTACATTTATTACTAATCTTGACCTCTCCTGGAGCTGCTGTCTTAGATACCTAGCTGTTTATGTGATGTCTTCACTTGGATGTCTGACAAACATCTTGTTTCTAAGAGAGAACTCTTTATTCTCCCTCTTGCTAAGATTCCATATCAGGACACAGCATTATGTTTGCCTGTTCCTAGGAGTTGCTGATAATTCCTTCCTTACCCACATCTGCATATCCAGTCATTTGGGAGATCCTGAATCTTCCCTGAGAATCTTATCTCAGACCCAACCGTTTCCCTCCTGCACTTCTACCACCTGATCCAGACTACTTCTCTCTCACCCTGATTCTGGCAGTAGCCTAACTGATACTACTCACACCAGTAATTCAGGGAACTTCTGGAGTTATCCTTTAGAAAAGTAAATGAAACAGTGTCACCGCTGCTTCTCTTTAGACTCTTCCAAGGCTTCTCTTTTTTTTGATTGAGATGGAGTTTCACTGTGTCGCCCAGGCTGCAGTACAATGGCAGGATCTCAGCTCACTGCAATCTCTGCCTCCCGCGCTCAAGTGATTCTCCTGCCTTAGCCTCCTGAGTAGGTGGGATTACAGGTGCATGCCACCAGGCCCAGCTAATTTTTGTATTTTTAGTAGGAACAGGGTTTCACGATGTTGGTCAGGCTGGCCTCGAACTCCTGACCTCAAGTGATCCACCTGCCTCAGCTTTCTAAAGTGCTGGGTTATAGGCGTGAGCCACTGTGCCCAGTCCCAAGGCTTCTTACTCCACTCAGAATAAAATCCAAATGAATTAGTATAGCCTACAGGGCCTCAATAATCTGGGCCTAATCTCCCATTGCATCATCCTTTACTGTGCTCCACCCATGCTGTCCTCTTTTCTGTTTTTTGAGTACAACAAGCTTTAACCTCTTAGGGTCTTTGACTTGCAGTTTACCCTGAATATTCCCTTTCTCTTACCTCACCTGTGATTGGCGTTTTCCCCTTGCAGGCCTGCACTCTGGCATCTTCTCATGAGCAAGCCTTCTTTGACTGCTGCCTCCCAAACCTGCTTCTCCCCATTTCTCTAGCTCATTGGCCTGCGTTATTTCCTTCATAGTGCCCACCACTATCTGAAATCATTTCATTACTTGATTTATGTTTGTATTGTCTATTTCTGCCGTTAGAATTAAAACTCCTTGAGGGCAAGGACTTTGCTTATCTGGTTCATGGTGGGATCCTCATTACCCGGCACAAGCCCAGCACTTAGGAGAGGCTCAGCTAGTTCGAACCAATGGAAAATGCCATTCCTGAGGTGCACCACATCATTTCTTTTGTGTTGGTGTGCATGCTGTCCTTCAGTTTGCCTCCTCTTCACACACCCTGTCATGTGCTCTTGAAACTCCCCATTTACTTGGCTACTTTATCTGGCTTGGCAAAGCTTTCCCCTATACCCTGACCCACATTAGGGAACGTTTCTCCTCATTGCTCTCACAGCACCCTGTGTGTGGCCCCGACCAGACTGTGCTATCCTCTTTGATTTCTATCTTTCAGGGGCTAGGTCCTGCCTACATCCTCAGTCAGCATGCTGCCTAACACGTAACATCCTCAGCAAATACTGGGTGGATGAAAATCACTACTATTCAAGTCTTCATTGTATTTATCAGTAAAACCAAAATAATATCTAATAGGGTCGAGAAGATTTACTGAAAATATGTATCTGAAAGGGCTTTGCAGATTTTCTTTTTTTTTTTTTTTAATTAATTTATTATTATTATACTTTAAGTTGTAGGGTACATGTGCATAACGTGCAGGTTTGTTACATATGTATACTTGTGCCATGTTGGTGTGCTGCACCCATCAACTCGTCATTTACATCAGGTATAACTCCCAATGCAATCCCTCCCCCCTCCCCACTCCCCATGATAGGCCCCGGTGTGTGTTGTTCCCCTTCCCGAGTCCAAGTGATCTCATTGTTCAGTTCCCACCTATGAGTGAGAACATGCGGTGTTTGGTTTTCTGTTCTTGTAGATTTTCTAAAAGTACTGTAGCTGTGTGCATTGCTATTATATTCAGGAGATTTTTAGTTTTAGACAGTCCCAAGCTTCAGCTTAAAATCTGTGGACTGCAACCCGTTTCTGAAATGTTTGTACTACGTGTTGACTAGGAGGAACAATGACAGACTCTGTAGTCACCAGAAATACTTAAGGAATCATGAGGTACTATGTATTTCCTTAAATTTGTATTGTTTTTTAAAGCTGAAGTATTTAGTAATTAATGGGTTATCCAAATTTGTCAGAAAATTCAACTGTAATTTAATGTCTCACCTTCATTTTTCAAAAAGATATATTAATACCAAATATTAAAAAGTGTCAAGACTAAATCTGAGTTAGTGTCTTAACACACATTTTCCAAAATCTCAGAGATCAGGGTACCCAAATGAGATGAAAAGATTAGGGATCAGTAGTCTACTTTTGGTGTTTACAGATAATGTTTTATTGGGCAAGTCATCTCATTCCTCTTGTCCTGGATTCCCAGTGAATTTTCATCTGTATTCCTATGCAGATTTTAGCTGAAGAGGGCAAAGTTAACTTCCCACTGTGGGCTGGATGTTACCTTCTTTTGCAGCCTCATTTGATCTCAACAAGTGTAGAAAAAATACTACAGCACTCTGTGTTTCTATGACATCTGCTTAAACCCAAACAATTCTTACCTTCTCTGTCTTACGTACACATAACACCTGGTAAACTGCGGGTGATGATTTTCTGTTTTCAGAACACTCGAGTCCGGTACCGAATGAATCTAGTTACCTGGTTCAGTTGCCAGAGGAAGGCAGCCAAGTTACCTCTGAGCTTCAGATGGGGAAAAGCAGAGAAGAAAACATTTACCTAAAAGTTTTATGGTACTCATAAGATAAAAAAAAAAAAATCACAGACTTAAGAAAAGCACAGTTTTTTCTCCGTGTTTGAATAAGCATTTTGTAAAGTGTGTGAGCATCCAGAAGAGAAGTCCAACATTTTCATAACTGGTAATAATAATCTGCACAGCTCCCCCTACATTGTGCTTCACTGTGGGTTGATGGCATAAGGCTGACTTCCAAATTCAGAGGAAACTGTTCTGAGAGGGCTCCAAACATGATGGTGTAAAGCTCTCATGGCCTGGAAAGGGAAAATTTAGAGGGATGATAGACTGCTTTAAACCAATCTTTTGTAAAAGCTATTTCTCCATGGTGCAGTTTTGATAATTCAGACAATAAAGTTCACATCTCTTTTTTTCTCTCTGTGAGGAACTAGAAGTTGAGAATTTTAGGTTGCCCATTAAGGCCAGGTTCAATTATTTGACAATCATCCAATCAGAAGAACTTTTGCACTCTTCTTACGAAAAGAACGTAAGGCAGTAGTTGATGGGGGAAGGTCTAGAACTCCTTGGTATTAAATGCAAAACATTTATTAATGTTAATAATATATTAATAATGTTAAATGCAAAAAATGTGCATGTGTGCATTTTTCTGGCGAGAAGATTCATGATTTTCGTTAGAATCTTGAAGGTGTCTGTGAATCAAAAAGAGATTAAAAACCATAGCTTTAGGGACTAGAGTTCTCCCAGAATGGTATCCCGTTTCCTGGGGAGAGACATAAAATGTCTTCCGGGGCTGAATTTTAAAGTGCAGTTGAATACTCATTCAAAATTTAAGCTTTTCAATAATAACAAGACAATTCAGTTCAAAAATGGATAAAAGATTGGAATAGACATTTCTCTAAAGATACACAGATGGCTAATAAGTAAATGAAAAGATGTTCAACATCATTAGTCATCAGAGAAATGCAAATCAAAATAGAAATGAGATACCATTACACACCCACTATAATAAAAAAGATGGACAATCACAAGTGTTGAAGATGATGTGGAGAAATTAGGACACTCATATTTGCTATGGGAATGTAAAATAAAAGAGTGCAGTCACTGTGGAAGACAGTTTGGCAGTTCCTCAAAAAGAGTTAACCATATTACCCAGCAATACCAATCCTAAATCTATGACCGAGAAAAATGAAAACATATCCATACAAAAAGTTGTACACAAATGATCTTAGCAACATTATTCATGATAGCACCAAAGTGGAAGCAACCTAAATATCCGTCACTGATGAATGGATAAACAAAATGTATATCCATGTAATGGAATGTTATTTGGGAACAGAAAGGAATGAAGTATTATTGTACTACTGATGCCACAGCATGGATGAACCTTGAAGACAGGAAGAAAACAAACAAACAAAAATCACATATTGTATGATTCCATTTATATGAATTGCCCAGTATAGACAAATCTATAGAGACAGACAGTAGATTGGTAGTTGCTAGGGGTTGGTAGAAGGTTGGGGTGGGGAATGGGGATAGGATTGGGAGGTGAAGACTAAAGGGTATGGGGTTTCTTTTTGAGATTATGAAAATGTTCTAAAATTGATTGTGATGGTTGCACAAATCTGAATATAACAACTAAAAACAACTAAATCGTGTACTTTAAATGAGTGAATTATATAGTATGTAAATTATATCTTAACTGTTACCAAAAAAAAAAAAAAGCCTCTGATGCATGGCAGCTCCTTAAAAATATCAAGTTTATATTAAGGAAATATCACTTCACATACAACACAAGCTATTCTAAAGTTTTCTATTTTCAACTCTCAGTTCACATTCAGGAGTAACAGTGGTACCTTTGTTGGAGAGAGTGGATGATCAAGCTCTGTCAAGCATCGCGTGTGGTGTGGGGTGGCTCTGCACTGTGCAATATTGTGGGGCAGAGGGCCAGGGACCTGCACACCGCAGGGGTTCCTGCTCCTCCGGGTGGGAGTTCAGTCTTGGTGCTGCTGCCTGCTAGGTGAGGGTGCAGGCAGCAAAGGCCACTCATCAGCCAGGCAGTGTCTTGGCTAAGTGTATTCTAAGGAGAAGTGGCAGGAATGCTTGGCACTAACCTCAGTGCTTAGAGGAAGACTGTTTACAGAACACTTTAGAGAGGGTTACAGACCACTGATGTGGAAATGTGAGCATATTGAAGTTTTGCCCTAAGACTGCTTAGCAAGTCCCTCAGTTTCTCTACAAGCATGACTGGGCAAAGTAGAGAAAGAAAAGCCAAGTACTTTACCTAAACCTACTTTATTTCTTTGGCTGTGAGAAACAGATCAGCTAAGATACGCTTTGAAACTAGTCTTTCTGGAGTGGCTATCCCTTTGACAGGCATCCAGTGTGGATGGGCTAATCCCCAGTTCCCAGAGCTGTCCTGATTTCTGTGGCACTGGCTTTGGGAGGCAGTGGGGGCCTCTCGGTCAGCTCTTGGATTTGTCTTGCTGTTGATGTATAGCATAAACCCAAACAGCCCACCAGTCCCTGACTTTTCTGCAATCTAGGACATGTGTTTTAGATCCCCAACTTAAATGAAATAACAATAAACAAGACCACAAGTGTTATCTCCCAGTTAGTTTCTTCAGCCACAAGCAAGCACAGCCCTTGGTCCCAGCAGTAGCATGCACTGCAACCCTGCAGGTCACTGTGTAACCTAATAGGGCAGTGGCTGCGGTAGGAGCTCAGTGCTTCTCCAAGGATCCCCTCTTCTGGAAGACAGACCCCTCAGCCCAGCATGGAACCCCAGCAGTAGCCTGTTCATACTAATAAATTCTGGACCATGAGCAAAGGACGGGTAAGGTTCCAGATTGCTGATATGTTCAACCTGCCACCTCCTGCATGAGCTATGACTTGTAGACTAAGAAGGCATCACCTGATTTGTTTATTTTGCTCCAAAAAGGTTTAACATTAACACATTGTTTAACAACACCAAGCAATTCCAGACTCTTCCCCAGGCAAAGTCATTCCTTAAATCCACATTTCTCAAGCTGTTTTCCAGAGATTCAAAATATTTGAAGTGTTTTAAGTGCTTTATTGGTCCATTTTCATGCTGCTGATAAAGACATACCTGAGACTGGGTGATTTACGAAAGAAAGAGGTGTAATAGACTTACAGTTCCATGTGGCTCGGGAAACCTCACAATCATGGCAGAAGGCAAGGAGGAGCAAGTCACATCTTACATGGAGGGCAGCAGCCATAAAGATCCTGTGCAGAGAAACTCCCCTTTTTGAAACCATCAGATCTTGTGAGACTTATTCACCATCACAAGAACAACATGAGAAAGACCTGCCACCATGATTCAACCACCTTCCACCCGATTCCTCCCATAACATGTGGGAATTCTGGTGAAATGTGAGTGGGGACCCAGGCAAACCACATAATTCCACCCCTGGCCTCTCCCATATCTCGTGTCCTCACATTTCAAAACCAATCATGCCTTCCTAACAGTCTCCCAAAGTCTTAACTTATTTCAGCATTAACTCAAAAGTCCATAGTCCAAAGTCTCATCTGAGATAAGGCAAATCTGAGCCTATAAGCCTGTAAAATTGAAAGTGAGTTATTTCTCAGATACAGTAGGGGTACAGGCATTGGGTAACTATACCCATTTCAAATGGGAGAAATTGGCTAAAACAAAGGGGCTACAGGCCGCATGCAAGTCCAAAATCCAGCAGGGCAGTCAAATCTTAAAGCTCCAAAATGATCTATTTTGACCCCATGTCTCACATCCAGGTCATGCTGATATGAAAGATGGCTTCCCATGGTCTTGCACAGCTCCACTCCTGTGGCTTTGCACGGTACAGCCTCTCTCCCAGCTGCTTTTGTGGGCTGGCATTGAGAGTCTGTGGCTTTTCCGGGTGCATGGTGCAAGCTGTTGGTGGATCTACCATTTTGGGGTCTGGAGGACAATGGCCCTCTTAGCACAGTTCCACCAGGCCATACCCTAGTGGGGACTCTGTGGGGGCTCTGATCCCACATTTCCCTTTTGCACTGCCCTAGCAGAGGTTCTTCATGAAGACCCCACCTCTGCAGCAAACTTATGCCTGGGCATCTAAGCATTTCTGTACATCCTCTGAAATCTAGGTGGAGGTTCCCAAACCTTAGTTCTTGTCTTCTGCACACCTGCAGGACCAACACAACATGGAATCTGCCAAGGTTTGGGACTTGCACCCTCTGAAGCTATGGCCTGAGCTCTTTGTTGGCCCTTTCTGCCACAACTAGAGTGGCTGGGACACAGGGCACCAAGTTCCTAGGCTGCACACAGCTTGGGGACCCTGGGCCTGGCCCATGAAACCATTTTTTCTTCCTAGGCCTCCAGCCCTGTGATGGGAGAGGCTGCTGTGAAGACCTCTGAAATGCCCTGGAGACATTTTCCCCATTGTCTTGGGGATTAACATTTGGCTTCTCATTACTTATGCAGATTTCTGCAGCTGGCTTGAATTTCTCCTCAGAAAATGGAATTTGCTGTTCGAGTCCATTGTCAGGCTGCAAATTTTGCACTTTTATGCTCTGTTTCTCATTTTAAACTGAATGCTTTTAACACACCCAAGTCACCTGTTGAATGCTTTGCTGCTTAGAAATTTCCTCTGCCAGATACCCTAAATCATCTCCCTCAAGTTCAAAGTTCCACAAATCTCTGGGATAAGGGCAAAATGCTGCCAGTCTCTGCTAAAACATAGCAAGAGTCACCTTTGCTCCCATTCCCAACAAGTTCCTCATCTCCATCTGAGACAAGATAAGCCTGGATTTCATTGTCCGTATAGTTATCAGCATTTTGGTCAAAGCCATTCAACAAGTCTCTAGGAAGTTCCAAACTTTCCCACATTTTTCTGTCTTCTTCTGAGCCCTCCAAACTGTTTGAACCTCTGCCTGCTACCCAGTTCCAAAGTTGCTTCCACATTTTCAGGTATCTTTTCAGCAACATCCTACTCTACTGGTACCAGTTTACTGTATTAGTCTGTTTTCATGCTGCTGATAAAGACATACCTGAGACTGGGCGATTTACAGAAGAGGTGTAATGGACTTACAGTTCCATGTGGCTGGGGAAGCTCACAATCATGGCAGAAGGCAAGAAGGAGCAAGTCACATCTTAATGGAGGGCAGCAGGCAAAAAGAGAAACTGTGCAGAGAAACTCCCCTTGTTAAAATAATCAGATCTCTTGAGACTTATTCACCATCACGAGAACAGCATGAGAAAGACCTGCCCCCATGATTCAGCCACCTCTCACTGGGTCCCTCCTACAACATGTGGGAGTTTAAGATGAGATTTGGGCAGAGACACAACCAAATCACACCAAGTGTTTTTTAAGAATGTGCCGGCCGGGCGCGGTGGCTCAAGCCTGTAATCCCAGCACTTTGGGAGGCTGAGACGGGTGGATCACGAGATCAGGAGATCGAGACCATCCTGGTGAACACGGTGAAACCCCGTCTCTACTAAAAAATACAAAAAAACTAGCCGGGCGAGGTGGCAGGTGCCTGTAGTCCCAGCTACTTGGGAGGCTGAGGCAGGAGAATGGCGTAAACCCGGGAGGCGGAGCTTATGGTGAAACCCCGTCTCTACTAAAAAATACAAAAAAACTAGCCGGGCGAGGTGGCAGGTGCCTGTAGTCCCAGCTACTTGGGAGGCTGAGGCAGGAGAATGGCGTAAACCCGGGAGGCGGAGCTTGCAGTGAGCTGAGATCCGGCCACTGCACTCCAGCCTGGGCGATAGAGCCAGACTCCATCTCAAAAAAAAAAAAAAAAAAAAGAATGTGCCAAAACAGAATGGAAAACACGGCAAGTCAAATTCCCCAGAGCCAGGTCAGCCTCTGAATGGGATTAGGAGAGCCCTCTCTCCCTCCCACTGGCAAAGATCTTGCCTCAGCCTCCTCTGTTGCTCCCCAAATGGAATGGGAACTGGTGGCTTTGGTACTTAGAGGTTCTTTACCTTCTGTGTGTCAGGAACACCTCTGGCAGAGTTGAGGAGCCTGTGGACCCCTCAGAATAATGACTAAGTGCATAAAATAAGATACAAATTATTAAAAGGAAAATAAATGACATCATCATTCAGTTATGAAAACCTAAAAAAACAAATTTGTGATGTAGTATTATATGCATTTCTCCGGTTAATGCATTAAATAACAAGACTGAGTGGCAGGCATATCACCTATCATGCTTTTGAAGTGGGGATGCATGAAAGTAATGTTTTAAGATGTCCATGACAATTGTAATGAGCTATGAAAATATCTGTGATTTCTATTGGAATAAAGCTATGGGTACTGCTAGCACTGTGGCCTATACTGATAATGGAAGAAAAGTACATTTCAGTCAGAGGTTATTGAAAGTAAGGATGTCAGTTTTTCCCACCCAAGTTCACGGAGCCCTAAATTGTATCCTTGGATCCCTTGGGAAGTGTCTGTGGACTCCAGGTTAAGAATTTAGAGACTTACTTATGTTTTGTCTCATGCCGGTCATGTTGGTTCCCTGTGAACATTCACTTGTTTACAGGGGGCAGTATTTGTGCTTAATGTCAATCATGACTCTAAGAACTTAATCTTTTTTAAAAAAATATTTTCAGCTTTTATTTTAAATTCAAGGGGTGCATGTGCAGGTTTGTTACATGGGTGTACTGCATGATGCTGAGGTTTGGGATATGAATGATCCCAATACCCAGGTAGTGAGCATAGTACCCAACAGGTAGTTTTTCAACGCTTTCTCCCCTCCCTTTGTCTTTCTATCCCCAGTGTCTATTGTTGCCATCTTTATGTCCATTACTATCCAATGTCTAGCTCTCACTTGTAAGAAAGAACATACAGTATTTGGTTTTCTATTCCTGCCTTATCTTGCTTAGGATGATGGCCTCTAGCTGCATCCATGTTGCTGCAAACGACATGATTTTGTTCTTTTCTATGGCCGCGTAGTATTCTTTTTTTTTTTTTTTTTTTTTAATAGAGAAAGAAAAAGTGGGCCCAGGGGACCGGGGCTCAGCTTACAGAGGACCCACGCCAGCACTGTAGTATACTAAATACTGAGTTCCCTTAGTATTTATTGATAATTATCTTTACCATCTTAAAGGTAAGGGAGTGGCAGGACAATAGGATCATAGAAGGGAGAAAATTAGCAGTAAGACATAGGGACAAAGATCTCTGTGACATGAATAAGTTCAAAGGAAAATGCTGTGCCTTGATACGCATATGCAAACATCTCCATAAACCTTTCAGCAGCATTGCGCCAGCAAGTCCCGCCAGCAAGTCCTGCCAGCAAGTCCCACCTTATGCTGTAAGGCGGTTTTCTCCTATCTCAGTAAACAATCGGGTCTCACACAGAGGTATTTCATTGCCCAGGGACGGGCAGGATTTTTAACCAGCAAGCTGCCTTCAGGCACTTGTTTAACAAAGACACATCCTGCACAGCCCAAAATCCATTAAACCTTGAGTCACCACAGCACACGTCTCTTGCAAGGACAAGGTTGGGGGTGGGGTCACAGATTAACAGCATCTCAAATACAGAAATAAATGGAGTCTCTTATGTCTACTTCTTTCTATATAGACACAGTAACAGGCTGATCTCTCTTTCTTTTCCCCACATTTCCCCCTTTTCAACAAAAACCCACCATTGTCATCATGACTCGTTCTCGTTGGTCACTGTCTCTTTGGAACTGTTGGGTATACCTGCCTACTAGCAGCAGACAGAACAGGCACACAAGGATTAATATGAAATTTACAACAGCAGTACTTTAGATGGTCTTAACCGAAGTGACAGGGTTAAGATTTGCAAGGCCATCAGCAACTCCTGCAGTTGCCTCAGTTTCTGGTACCAACACAGAGATTACATACTTCACAAGGTAATAAAATATCACAAAACAAGTGGAGGCAGGATGAGATCACAGGATGGCGTTAAAATTAAAATTAAAATTGCTAGTGAAATTTTGGGCACGCATTGTCATTGATAACATCTTATCAGGAAACAGGGTTTGAGAGCAGACAACCTGTCTGACCAAAATTTATTAGGTGGGAATTTCCTCGTCCTAATAAACCTGGGAGCACTACAGGAGACTGGGGCTTATTTCATCCCTTCAGCTTCAACCGTAAAAGGTGGCACGCTTCCAAGGGGGTCGTTTATAGGCCTACCCTCAGAGCGCATTCTCTTTCTCAGGGATGTTCCTTGCTGAGAAAAAGAATTCAGCAATATTTCTCCTATTTGCATAAGAAAAGAGAAGAAATATAGCTCTGTTCCGTCCGACTCACCGGCGGCCAGTTCCAGGTTGCCTCCCTTGTTCCCCGAACATCGCTGTTATCTTATTTTTTTTTCAAGATGCCCAGATTTCATATTGTCCAAACACACATGCTCTACAAACAATTTGTGCAGTTAAGGCAATCATCACAGGGTCCTGAGGTGACATATATCCTCCTCAGCTTACAAAGAAGATGATGGGGTTAAGAGATTAAAGACATACATAGGAAATTACAAAAGTATTAATTTTGGAGAACTAATAAATGTTCATGAAATCTTCACGTTTTAAGTTTTTCTGCCATGGCTTCAGCCAGTCCCTCCGTTCAAGGTCCCTGACTTCCCGCAACATTCTCTCTCTTTTTTCCTCTATATAAATGTGCTATGGCGTTGAAGGCTTGTTTGTTCTCTCGATTTTGACGCAGGATTCTTCGACTGGTCCGGCACACTTTGTGCTTAAAGCTAGGCTTTTTCCAGCTAACGGTGTCAGCTTCTTTAACTGTGCCCAGGTCGGCAGCTCTGCCTTCTTGGTGCGTGGTGACTTCATCTGTTCTTCTGATATCACCTCTTGATTCATCTTGCGAGTCAATAGTGCTCAATTGCGGTGTTTCCCTCTCCGTGGAGGCGCTTTTCTTTGCATCTCTGATGGGTTCATTGTAGAACTTCAAATGTCGCAAGGCTGACTGTAGACATACTCGGGAGTCTGTCATCGACTTGTCCTCAATGACCACGCTCCGGCGTACCTTCACCTTAGAGAAAAGCTTCCACGTTGGGCACCAGATGAAGGGGTGGCCTGCCCCTCCACACCTGTGGGCGTTTCTCGTTAGGTGGAACAAGAGACTTGAGAAAAGAAATGAGACACAGAGACAAAGTATAGAGAAAGAAAAGGTGGGCCCAGGGGACCAGCGCTCAGCTTACAGAGGACCCACGCCAGCCGGCTGTGTAGTATTCTATGGTGTGTATGTAGCACATTTTCTTTATCCAATGCACTACTGATGGCCACCTGGATTGATTCTGTGTCTTTGTTATTGTGAATGGTGCAATGCTGAACATATGAGTTTATGTGTCTTTTTGGTAGAATGATTTATTTTCTTTTGTGTATATATCCAGTAATGGAATTGCTGGGTCAAATGGTAGTTCTGTTTTAAGTTCATTGAGAAATCTCCAAACTGTTTTTCACAGTGGCTGTACTAATTTACATTCCCACCAACAGTGTATAAAGCATTCCCTTTTCTCTGCAACCTCACCAGCATCTGTTGTTTTCTTGACTTTTTGATAATAGCCATTCTGACTGATGTGAGATGGTATCTCAGTATGGTTTTGATTTGCATTTCTCTGATGATTAGTGATGTTGAGCATTTTTTCATATGTTTGTGGACTGCTTATATGTCTTTTTTTGAGAAGTGTCTGTTCATCTCTTTTGCTCACTTTTTAATGGGTTTGTTTTTTGCTTGTTGAGTTGTTTAAGTTCCTTATAGATTCTGGATATTAAATCTTTGTCAGATTGTTTAGCTTGAGAATATGTTCTCCCATTTTGTTTACTCTGTTGATAGTTTCTTTTGCTGTACAGAAGCTCTTTAGTTTAATTAGGTCCCACTTGTCAATTTTTGTTTTTGTTGCAGTTGCTTTTGGGGACTTAGTCATAAATTTTTTGCTTAGGCTGATGTCCAGAATGGTGTTTCCTAGGCTTTCTTCTAGGATTCTTATACTTTGAAATTTGACATTTAACTTTTTAATCCATCTTGAGTTAATTTTCGTGTGTGGTGAAAGGTAAGAGTCCAGTTTCAATCTTCTGCATATGGTTAGCCAACTATCCCAACACCATCTGTTGAATAGGAAGTCCTTTCCCCATGGTTTATTTTTGTTGACTTTGTTGAAGATCAGATGGCTGTAGGCATGTGGCTTTATTTCTGAGTTTTCTATTCTATTCCATTGGTCTATGTATCTGTTTTTGCACCCGTACCATGCTGTTTTGGTTACTGTAGCCTTGTAGTATAGTTTGAAGTTGGATAGTGTGATGCCTCTGGCTTTGTTCTTTTTGCTTAGGATTGCTTTGGGTATTCTGGCTAAGTAAGAGCTTAGCCTTTAAATGGGCTGAGATAATAAATCAACTTACCCAGGCAAGGTAATATTCAGTTTTTAAAATTCATGACATAATTTTTGGAATTTTGGAGAACTATTGTTCTGCATCTGACAGATCAGAGCATTCTACCTGTGTTAGAGTTAGGCTCTGAGGTTTTGGAAGCCCTCAGCATTTAGGGCAGTGAGGTCAAGCCTGGGATGGTGAATGCCCTTCTCCTGGGGCTTCTTGGAAGAAGACCAGGTTTGAAGAAGCATACCACAGTCTCTGTAGGTCACAATCCCAATGCTTGACATGCAGCCTCATGAACTGGCCGCATATGACCAGGGAGAAGCTGGACCACTCAACCATTTCCTCTGCAAAGTTGCAGAGTATGCTACTGTCCTCTGTGGACAAGAGGCCTATAGCACTATTGGAGGAGCTGGTGCTCTGTGTGCTCCAAGATAATTGCTTACTGCCAAAGTGCAGCCCGTTAGGACTGGGGAGAGAAGAGAGATGGAGGAGGGGCTTCTGCAGGGAGACCAGACAGAGCTCAGGTGGTCACAACTCTAGACCACAGTCCCAAATCTGTTTTTACAAAACAATCTAACAGTTTCTGACTCTTTCTGACGTCTCAAGATGCATTTTGGATCCTTGCCCTAAACTTAAACACTACAAACAAGGCCAAAAGTATTATCTAGTGATGTGTCAGACAATTATGTCTATCTGCTGCTGGCATGCTCTGCTGCCTCTCATGCCAAGCTACAGGGTGCCTGCTCCAACAAGAAATATAATTCTTTAAATTAGGGTTTCTCTTTATTTTTTAACACTGGATCTAAAAATATTTGATTAGATTCAAAGTTTATCCATAATATTGCTATGAATTTTTTTTTTTTTTTTTTTTTTTTTTGGTTATAGAGTCCCACTTTGTCACCCAGGCTGGAGTTCAGTAGTGCAGTCATGGCTCATTGCAGCCTCCACCTCCTGGGCTCAAGTGATCCACCTCAGTCTCCTGAGTAGCTGGGACTTTAGGCACGTGCCACCACACCTGGCTAATTTTTTGTATTTTTTTTTTTTTTATAGATGTGGGGTTTTACCATGTTGCCCAGTCTGGTTTTGAACTTTGGGCTTCAAGCAATCCGCCAGCCTCAGCCTCCCAAAGTGCTGGGATTACAGGTGTGAGCTACCACCACTGGCAGTTAAGAATTTTAACAATTTTCCAATGAAAGAAGTAGAATCTCAGTTACAGTCTTTATGTACAATCTGTACTGTTGTAACTTTCAAATAAATATTGTAAATAAACAGTATTTTGCCAAAGGTTTTCATCAATATGGACTATGAAGAATTTAAAGACTGCCACTAAAAACATCAGGAATTTTCATGCTAGAAAGCTTAAGATCTTCCTTCCTTCCTCCCTCCCTCCCTCCCTCCCTCCCTTCCTCCCATTCCCCTTCCTTCCTCCCTCTCTCTCTTCCCTCTTTCTCTTCCCTCTTTCCCTCCCTCTCTCCTTCCCTCCCTCCCTCCCTCTTTTCCTTCCTTCCTTCCTTCCTTCCTTCCTTCCTTCCTTCCTTCCTTCCTTCCTTCCTTCCTTCCTTCCTTCCCTCCCTCTTTCCTCCTCCCTCCCTTCCTCCCTTTCTTCCTTTCTTCCTTTCTTTCCTTTTTTCTTTCTTTGGAGACAGGGTCTCACTCTGTAGTCCTCTTTCTCCCTCCCTCCTTCCCTCCCTTTCTTCCTTTCTTTCCTTTTTTCTTTCTTTCTTTGGAGACAGGGTCACTCTGTGACCCTCTTCCTCCCTCCCTCCCTCCCTCCCTCCCTTTCTTCCTTTGTTTCCTTTTTTCTTTCTGTCTTTGGAGACGGGGTCTCACTCTGTGGCCCAGGTTGGAGTGCATTGGCACAATCACGGTTCACTGCAGCTTCGGCCTCCTGGCCTCAGGTGATCCTCCCACCTTAGCCTGCTGTGGATTACAGGCACCTGCCACCACATCCAGTTAATTTTTAAATTTTTTGTAGAAATGGGGTTTCCCTATGTTGCCCAGGCTGGTCTCAAACTCCTGGGCTCAAGCAATCCACCCTAGGCCTCCCAAAGTGCTAGGATTACAGGCTTGAGCCACTGTGCCGGGCCATAGGATTTTCATCAAATATTTTTGCAAAGGTTGTATTAGAAGTTTCATATAAATTCAATGTTTCTTAATACTTGCATTTTATTTTCATCATCATAATTACATATTGCAGAGAAATGCAATGACTTTTACATATAGACCCCCTTAAATCTCTCCAGTTTACCCCACAGGTGTCAATATAATTGTTTATGCTTTTCACGGGAAGTCTTCTCTTGAATGTTGGGCCTTTGGATGAAAGAGCCTTGGGGTGAAGCCCTGGTATGGTTTCTGGGACATTGCAGGCCAGCCCTTTCTCCTTTTCCTTTATGCTTCCACTAAAGTATTTCTGCAGTTAAAATTTATTTTGATTAATGCTTAAACATACATGGGCTACTCAGAATGACAGTTTATCCATTTATTAATTAATTCATCAAACATTAATCAAGCAAAGCCCTCATCTTAGAAGACTGAGTTCCTGCTATTCCCTGAAGATGACAACACAGAAGACACAGATGCCAGCTTCCTTCCTGCTCCAAGAACCTCTGACAAGTGCGCATGGCAGGACTAGTAACACACCTGTGCCCTTAGCAATTTGCATCACCAATGCTTGAAGCCCCAGAGCCCAGGGCAGTGAGACCCAGTGAAGTGAGACTGAGAGCGGAGAGGTAGGGCCTCAAAGCCAGCTTACCACTTAGCAGCTGTATGCCCTTGAGCAGTTTCTTCATATGCAGAATGTGGACTATGATCCTAATTCATCAAGGCTGTCACAAGGCCAGGCGATATGCCGAAAAGGGAAGACAATAGAAAACCTGTAGATGGGACTCCGCATGTAACATCAGCCACCCAAGCGGGCAGCTGTAGGAAGGCATCAGAGCAGGAAGTTGACCCTGGCCTCGGGGTCTGGGAGACAATAAAGGGGCACATGTGGGGTGACTTGGAGAGCCAGCCCATCCAAAGGGAGGAACTAAAATAAAACGTGGCTCCCTGTGTTCAAAGGCTTCTCATGAAAAGCTGGCTACTCAATTTTTAAATGCCATTTTCCCGGTTTTCAAATGTTAGCACCAATTAACTTAAAACAAACAAATAAAAAACAACACTGCACAGGCCGAACAATAAAGTTTGTAACCTCTGCTCACACTGGTGTTGGGGTAATAAAGATGACCTGGGACCATGATGCATCACTGCAGGTGAGACTTCCAGGAAAGGGAGTGGGGGCCCAGCAGGAGGAGAACCATCTTCCCCTGTCTGCAGGGCTCCAAACAAGACTGGAGCCACAGAAACTGGCCACCCATCATATGTCCCTTCAACCAGAATGGGGCTCATTTTGCAACAGAGTGCCATCTATAAAGAACCAAAGCCAAAAAACTTCTAGGAAAAAAAAAAATAGGAGAAAATTGTGACCCTGGGTTAGGCAAAGCTTCTTTTTAAAAAATAGTAACATGGATGATTTTTTTCTCTTGGATTTAACAAATGTCAGCATTTCATCATATATGCTTCACACTTGTATGGAAGGAAAGCTTACCAAAAACTTTTTTGTGGCCTTTTCTAATCCACTTTTTTTTTTTTTTTTTTTTTTTTTGAGATGGAATCTGGCTCTGTCACCCAAGCTGGTGCAATCTTGGCTCACTGCAAGCTCTGCCTCCCAGGTTCAAGCAATTCTTGTGCCTCAGCCTCCCTGAGTAGTTGGGACTACAGGTATGTGCCACCATGCCTGACTAATTTTTTATTTTTAACTTTTTTTTTCTTACTTTGAGTTCCAGAATACATGTGCAGAATGTGCAGGTTTGTTACACAGGTATACATGTGCCATGGTGGTTTGCCACACCTATCAACCAGTCATCTACGTTTTAAGCCCCAAATGCATTAGCTGTTTGTCCTAATGCTCTCTCTCCTCTTTCAGTCCACCCCCGAGACAGGCCTCAGTGTGTGTTGATCCCCTCCCTATGTCCATGTGTTCTCAATTTTCAACTCCCACTTATGAGTGAGAACATGCAGTGTTTGGTTTTCTGTTCCTGTGTTAGTTTGCTGAGGATGATGGCTTCCAGCTTCATCTATGTCCCTGCAAAGGACATGATCTCATTCCTTTTTATGGCTGCATAGTATTCCACGGTGTATATGTGCCACATTTTCTTAATCCAGTCTATCATTGATGGGCATTTGGGTTGATTCCATGTCTTTGCTATTGTAAATAGTGCTGCAATAAACATGTGTGCATATGTCTTTATAGTAGAATCATTTAAATTCCTTTGAGTGTATACCTAGTAATGGGATTTCTGGGTCAAAAGGTATTTCTGGTTTTAGATCCTTGAGGAATCACCACATCACCACGCTGTCTTCCACAATGGTTGGACTAATTTACATTCCCACCAACAGTGTAAAAGCATTCCTATTTCTCCATAGTCTCGCCAGTATCTATTGTTTCTTGTCTTTTTAATAATCGTCATTCTGACTGTGGTTTTTTTTTTTTTTTTAAGACAGAGTCTTGCTCTGTCACCCAGGCTGGAGTGCAGTGGCGTGATCTCAGCTCACTGCAACCTCTGCCTCCTGTGTTCAGGTGATTCTCCTGCCTTAGCCTCTTGAGTAGCTGGACCTACAGGCACGCACCACCACGCCCAGCTAATTTTTGTATTTTAGTAGAGATGGGGTTTCACCATATTGACCAGGTTGGTCTCGAATTCCTGACCTCAAGTGATCCACCCACCTTGGCGTCCCAAAGTGCTGAGGTTATAGGCGTGAGCCACTGTGCTCGGCCCTCATTGTGATTGATTTGCATTTCTTTAACGTTCAGTGATGTTGAGCTTTTTTTCATGTTTGCTGGCTGCATAGATGTCTTCTTTTGAGAAGTGTCTGTTCATATTCTTTGACCACTTTTTGATGGGGTTGTTTTTTTCTTGTAAATTTGTTTGAGTTCCTTGTAGATTCTGGATATCAGACCTTTGTCAGATGGGTAGATTGCAAACATTTTCTCACATTCCATAGGTTGCCTGTTCCCTCTGATGATAGTTTCTTTTGTTGTGGAGAAGCCCTTTAGTTTAACACCTGGCTAATTTTTGTATTTTTAGTAGAGACATGGTTTCGCCATGTTGGCTAGGCTGGTCTCGAACTCCTGACCTCACGTGATCCACCTGCCTTGGCCTCCCAAAGTGCTGGATTACAGGTGTGAGCCACTGCACCCGGCCCCTACACCATTTCTTTAGCAGAAACAAGTGCTATCCTGGTGATGGTGTTAACACTTGATAACCGTGTTTTTGTATGTATACATATTCACAAACAACACATAGTGTGATTTCATGTATTATAAGAAGTATATAAGGCAATACCATACATAAAATTTGCAACCAGTAAATGAGAACCTTACAGGGTAACTTATATGTTGTCCTTGGGGTAAGTTTGGCTTATACAGAGTTGGTTTTTGCACTTTCCCGGGAATAATGTGCTTTCCCAGGAATTGCTGGGTTTATGTTTAACTTTTAAAAATACCAAGCTGTTTTCCAAAGTGGCTAAGCTATTTTATGTTCTCCTCAGCAACATTTGAGGGTTTCGGTTTAGCCACATCCTCACCAATGCTAGATACCAATTAGTCTTTTAGATTATAACCATTCTAGTGGGTGTGTACTGATAGCTCATTGTGATATTAATTTGATTTCCATAATGACTAAAGATGTTGAGCACCTTTTCATGTGCTTATTAGCCATTCATGTATTTTCTTTGGTGAAATGTATATTCAAAACTTTGCACAGTTTTTAATTGGGTTGTTTATTTTCTTATTTTGAAAGGGTAAGGGTTCTTTGTATATTCAACCCAGTAATTCTACTGCTAGGTACCTAGAAGTGAGAATATATATCCATATATGTAGGTTGGTATGAAGACATCATTTGAATGTCTATAGCAGCATTACTCATAATAGCCAAAATATAAATGTTTATCAACTGGTAAATGAATAAAAAATAGTATATCCATGCAAATAATACTATATAGCAATACAAAGGAATGAAGTACTCATACATGCTACAACACGGATGAAACACTAAAACACACTAAGGGCTAGGTATGGAGGCTCATGCCCGTAATCCCAGCACTTTGGGAGGCCAAGGTGGACGGATCACCTGAGGTCAGGAGTCCGAGACTAGTCTGATTAACATGGTGAAACCCCGTCTCTACAAAAATACAAAAATTAGCTGGGCATGATGATGGGTGCCTGTAATCCCAGCTACTGGGGAGGCTAAGGGGAGAATCACTTGAACCTGGGAGGCAGAAGTTGCAGTGAGCTGAGATAGCGCCATTGCACTCCAACGTGGGTGACAGAGTGAGACTCCGCCTCAAAAAAAAAAAAAAAAAAACTACGTAAAAGAAGCCAAAAGATTATATATTGTATGAATCTATTCATATAAAATCAGAAAGGCAAATCTGTTAAGTAGTGGTTGCCTGGGGCTGTGGGTGGCTATGTGGAAGCTTTTTGGTGTAATTGAAATGTTCTAAAACTGGATTGTGGTGATGGCTCTACAACTCTAAGAATTTATAAAAATTATTAAGATGTGAACTTATACAGAGTGAATTTTATGATCTAAAATTTACATCCCAGTAAAGCTGTTTAAAAACAAACAGACAAACAGAAGTAATACCAACCATAACTAAATTCATGAACAAAGTAGAAGAGAATTCCCTTCAACTTTTTCTATTACGCTGGCAAAACCATGATACCAAAAGCTGACAAAGACATTATTAGAAAAGAAATTAATGGACAAATATTCCTCATGAACACAAATGCAAAAGTCATTAACAAAATATTAGCAAATTAAGTCTATTAATAAAGAACAAGCTGGATACATCATAACAATATGGAGTTTATCTCATATGAATTCAAGGTTGATGTAACATTTGAGAAAAAACAGAGTTCACGACATGTGAACGACAGCCCTCCAAAAATGTCTGTGCCCTAATAATCCCTGCAACCTGTGATTATCTTACACGTCAAAGGGAAATTAAGGTGCCAAAGCGAAATTGAGGTAGCAAATGTAATTAATCAACTAACCTTAAAATATGGAGATTATCCTGAATTAACCTAGCTGGGCCTCATCTAATCACAGAGACCCAAGTGTGGAAGAGGGAGGCAGAAGAGTATCTGAGTGATGTGGTATGAGAAAGACTCCACTGGCCATTGGTGGCTACGAAGATGGATGGGGGCCATGAGCCAAAGAATGCAGGCAGCCTCTAGAAGTTGTAAAAAATACAAAAACTAGTTCTCCCATAGACCTTCCAGAAAAGGGCACAGTCCTGTTAACACCTTGAGTATAGCCTAGTGAACCTCATTTTGTACTTTTGAATATACAATAAATTTGTGTTAAGTCACTAGCTCTGTGGTAGTTTGTTACAGCAGCAATAAGAAATCAATATACCACATTAATGAAATAAAAAATTATATAGGCCAGATGCAGTGGCTCACATCTGTAATCCAAGCACTTTGGGAGGCCAAGGTGAGTGAATCACCTGAGGTAAGGAGTTCGGGACAAGTCTGGCCAACATGGTGAAACCCGTCTCTACTGAAAAATACAAAAATTTGCCGGGCATGGTGGTGGGCGCCTGTAGTCCTAGCTACTCAGGAGGCTGAGGCAGGAGAATTGCTTAAACCCAGGAGGCGGACGTTGCAGTGAGCCGAGATCGCTCCATTGCACTCCAGCCTGGGCAACAAGAGCAAAACTCTGTCTCAAAACACAAACAAGCAAACAAAAATTATATAATCACTTTAATAGATGCAGAAAAAGCATTTGACAGAACTCAATACACATTCATGGTGAAAACATTTTTTTAAACCAGAAGTAGAAATAGCAGACTTTATGATAAAAAGCATGATCAAATAAAAAAGGAGAGATTTAATGATGATAAAGTGTCCATCTGTCAGAAGATATCAAATTCTAAATTATATGCCACTAATAATACAGCCTCAGGGAAAAAAAAACCTGGAAGAAATAGAAGGAAAAGGAAATTATAACTACAGTGGATGGTTTTTTTTTTTTCAATTATACTTTAAGTTCTAGGGTATGCACAATGTGCAGGTCTGCCACATAGGTACACATATGCCATGTTGGTTTGCTGCACCTGTCGACTTCTCATTTACATTAGGTATTTCTCCTAATGCTATCCCTCCCCCAGCCCCCCATCCCCCTATAGGTTCCAGTGTGTGATGTTCCCTGCCCTATGTCCAAGTGTTCCCTCTGATCAACTCCCACCCATGAGTGAGAACATATGGTGTTTGGTTCTCTGTCCTTGTGATAGTTTGCTGAGAATGATGGTTTCTTGCTTCATCCATGTCCCTGCAAAGGATATGAACTCATCGTTTTTTATGGCTGCATAGTATTCCATGGTGTACATGTCCCACATTTTCTTAATCCAGTCCATTGTTGATGGACATTGGGTTGGTTCCAAGTCTTTGCTATTGTGAATAGTGCTGCAATAAACATATGTGTGCATGAGTCTTTATAGTAGCATGACTTATAATCCTTTGGGTATATACCCAGTAATGAGATTGCTGGGTCAATTGGTATTTCTAGTTCTAGATCCTTGAGGAATTGCCACACTGTCTTCCACAATGGTTGAACTAATTTACACCCCCACCAACAGTGTAAAAGCATTCCTATTTCTCCACATCCTCTCCAGCATCTGTTGTTTCCTGACCTTTTAATGATTGCCATTCTAACTGGCATGAGATGGTATCTCACTGTGGTTTTGATTGCATTTCTCTGATGACCAGTGATGATGAGCATTTTTTCATGTGTCTGTTGGCTGCATAAATGTTTTCTTTTGCGAAGTGTCTGTTCATATCCTTTGCCCACTTTTTGATGGGTTGTTTGTTTTTGCTTGTAAATTTGTTTAAGTTCTTTGTAGATTCTGAATATTAGCCCTTTGTCAGATGGGTAGATTGCAAAAATTTTCTCCCACTCTGAAGGTTGCCTGTTCACTCTGATGGTAGTTTCTTTTGCTGTGCAGAAGCTCTTTAGTTTAATTAGATCCCATTTGTCTATTTTGGTTTTTGTTGCCATTGCTTTTGGTGTTTTAGTCATGAAGTCTTCACCCATGCCTATGTCCTGAATGGTATTGCCTAGGTTTTCTTCTAGGGTTTTTATGGTTTTAGGTCTAACATTTAAGTCTTTAATCCATCTTGAATTAATTTTTGTATAAGATGTAAGGAAGGTATCCAGTTTCAGCTTTCTACATATGGCTAGCCAGTTTTCCCAGCACCATTTATTAAATAGGGAATCGTTTCCCCATTTCTTGTTTTTGTCAGGTTTGTCAAAGATCAGATGATTATAGATGTGTGGTGTTATTTCTGAGGCCTCTGTTCTGTTCCATTGGTCTATATATCTGTTTTGGTACCAGTACCATGCTGTTTGGTTACTGTAGCCTTGTAGTATAGTTTGAAGTCAGGTAGCATGATGCCTCCAGCTTTGTTCTTTTTGCTCAGGATTGTCTTGGCCATGCAGGCTCTTTTTTGGTTCCATACGAACTTTAAAGTAGTTTTTTCCAATTCTGTGAAGAAAGTCATTGATAGCTTGATGGGGAGGGCATCAAATCTATAAATTACCTTAGGCAGTGTGGTTATTTTCATGATATTTATTCCTCCTATCCATGAGCATGGAATGTTCTTCCATTTGTTTGCGTCTTCTTTTATTTTGTTGAGCAGTGGTTTGTAGTTCTCCTCGAAGAGGTCCTTCACATCCCTTGTAAGTTGGATTCCTAGGTATTTTATTCTCTTTGTAGCAATTGTGAATGGGAGTTCACTCATGATTTGGCTCTCTTTTTGCCTGTTATTGGTGTATAGGAATGCTTGTGATTTTTTTTTTTTTTTTTTTTTTTTTTGAGATGGAGTTTTGCTCTTGTTGCCCAGGCTGGAGTGCAATGGTGCAATCTCGGCTCACAGCAACTCCACTTCCTGGGTTCAAGCAATTCTCCTGCTTCAGCCTCCCAAGTAGCTGGGATTACAGGCATACGCCACTGTGTCTGGCTAATTTTTTTTGTATTTTAATAGAGATGAGGTTTCTCCATGTTGGTCAGGCTGGTCTCAAACCCCCGACCTCAGGTGATCTGCCCACCTCGGCCTCTCAAAGTGCTGGGATTACCAGCATGAGCCACCATGCCCAGCCTAGTAATGCTTGTGATTTTCGCACATTGATTTTGTATCCTGAGACTTTGCTGAAGTTGCTTATCAGCTTAAGGAGTTTTTGGGTTGAGACCATGGGGTTTTCTAAATATACAATCATGTCATCTGCAAACAGGGACAATTTGACTTCCTCTTTTCCTAACTGAATACTTTTATTTCTTTCTCTTGCCTGATTGCTCTGACCAGAACTTCCAACACTATGTTGAATAGGAGTGGTGAGAAAGGACATCCTTGTCTTGTGCCAGTTTTCAAAGGGAATGCTTCCAGTTTTTGCCCATTCAGTATATCAGCTGTGGGTTTGTCATAAATAGCTCTTATTATTTTGAGATACATTCCATCAATACCTAGTTTATTGAGAGTTTTTAGCATGAAGGGCTGTTGAATTTTGTCGAAGGCCTTTTCTGCATCTATTGAGATAATCATGTGGTTTTTGTCATTGGTTCTGTTTATATGATGGATTACATTTATTGATTTGCATATGTTGAACCAGCCTTGCATACCAGGGATGAAGCCAACTTGATCGTGGTGGCTAAAATTTTTCATGTGCTGCTAGATTTGGTTTGCCAGTATTTTATTGAGGATTTTTGCATCAATGTTCATCAGGGATATTGGTCTAAAATTCTCTCTTTTTTATTGTGTCTCTGCCAGGCTTTGGTATCAGGATGATGCTGGCCTCATAAAATGAGTTAGGGAGGATTCCCTCTTTTTCTGTTGATTGGAATAGTTTTAGAAAGAATGGTACTAGCTCCTCTTTGTACCTCTGGTAGAATTTGACTGTGGGTCAGTCTGGTCCTGGACATTTTTTGTTGGTAGGCTATTAATTATTGCCTCAATTTCAGAGCCTGTTATTGGCCTATTCAGAGATTCAACTTCTTCCTGGTTTAGTCTTGAGAGGGTATATGTGTGCAGGAATTTATCTATTTCTTCTAGATTTTCTAGTTTTTTTTTTTTTTTTTTTTTTTTTGCATAGAGGTGTTTATAGTATTCTCTGATGGTAGTTTGTACTTCTGTGGTATTGGTGTTGATATCCCCCTTACCATTTTTTATTGCGTCTATTTGATTCCTCTCTCTTTTCTTCTTTATTAGTCTTGCTAGTGGTCTATCAATTTTGTTGATCTTTTCAAAAAACGAGCTCTTGGATTCATTGATTTTTTTAAGGGTTTTTTGTGTCTTTATCTCCTTCAGTTTTGCTCTGATCTTAGTTATTTCTTGCCTTCTGCTAGCTTTTGAAGGTATTTGCTCTTGCTTCTCTAGTTCTTTTAATTGTGATGTTAGGGTGTCGATTTTAGATCTTTCCTGCTTTCTCTTGTGGGCATTTAGTGCTATAAATTTCCCTCTACACACTGCTTTAAATGTGTCCCAGATATTCTGGTACATTTTGTCTTTGTTCTTATTGGTTTCAAAGAACATCTTTATTTCTACCTTTATTTTGTTATTTACCCAGTAGTCATTCAGGAGCAGGTTGTTCAGTTTCCATGTAGTTGTGCGGTTTTGAGTGAGTTCCTTAATCCTGAGTTCTCATTTGATTGCACTGTGGTCTGAGAGACAGTTTGTTGTGATTTCTGTTCTACTTCCAATTATGTTGTCAATTTTAGAACAAGTGTGATGTAGTGCTGAGAAGAATGTATATTCTGTTGATTTGGGGTGGAGAGTTCTGTAGATGTCTATTAGGTCTGCCTGGTGCAGAGCTGAGTTCAAGTCCTGGATATCCTTGTAAACTTTCTGTCTCATTGATCTGTCTAATGTTGACAGCAGGGTGTTAAAGTCTCCCATTATTATTGTGTGGAGTCTAAGTCTCTTTGTAGGTCTCTAAGGACTTGCTTTATGAATCTGGGTGCTCCTGTATTAGGTGCATATATATTTAGGATAGTTAGCTCTTCTTGTTGAATTGATCCCTTTACCATTATGTAATGGCCTTCTTTGTCTCTTTAGATCTTTGTTGAAGTCTGTTTTATCAGAGACTAGGATTGCAAACCCTGCTTTTTTTCTTTTCTTTTCTTTCCATTTGGTTGGTAGATCTTCCTCCATCCCTTTATTTTGAGCCTATGTGTGTCTCTGCACATGAGATGGGTCTCCTGAATACAGCACACTTATGGATCTTGATTCTTCATCCAATTTGCCAGTCTGTGTCTTTTAGTTGGGGCATTTAGCCTATTTACATTTAAGGTTAATATTGTTATATGTGAATTTGATCCTGTCATTATAATGTTAGCTGGTTATTTTGCCTGTTAATTGATGCAGTTTCTTCATAGCATCAATGGTCTTTACAATTTGGCATGCTTTTGCAGTGGCTGTTCCTTTCCATGTTTAGTGCTTCCTTCAGGAGCTCTTATAAGGCAGGCCTGGTGGTGACAAAATCTCTCAGCATTTGCTTGTCTGTAAAGGATTTTATTTATCCTTCACTTAGGAAGCTTGGTTTGGCTGGATATGAAATTCTGGGTTGAAAATTCTTTTCTTTAAGAATGTTGAATATTGGCCCCCACTGTCTTCTGGCTTGTGGGGTTTCTGCTGAGAGATCTGCTGTTAGTCTGATGGGCTTCTCTTTGTGGGTAATCCGACCTTTCTCTCTGGCTGCACTTAACATTTTTTCCTTCATTTCAACCTCGGTGAATCTGACAATTATTGGTCTGGTGGTTGTTCTTCTCAAGGAGTATCTTTGTGGCATTCTCTGTATTTCCTGAATTTGAATGTTGGCCTGCCTTGCTAGGTTGGGGAAGTTCTCCTGTATAATATCCTGAAGAGTGTTTTCCAACTTGGTTCCATTCTCCCTGTCACTTTCAGTTACACCAATCAAATGTAGATTTGGTCTTTTCACATAGTCCCGTATTTCTTGGAGGCTTTGTTTATTTCTTTTTACTCTTTTTTCTCTAATCTTGTCTTCTTGCTTTACTTCATTAATTTGATCTTCAATCACTGATATCCTTTCTTCCACTTGATCAAATTGGCTATTGAAGCTTGTGCATGCATCACGAAGTTCTTGTGCCATGGTTTTCAGCTCCATCAGGTCATTTAAGGTCTTCTCTGCACTGTTTATTCTAGTTAGTCATTCCTCTAACCTTTTTTCAAGGTTTTTAGCTTCCTTGCAATGGGTTAGAACATGCTCCTTTAGCTTGGAGAAGTTTGTTATTACCGACCTTCTGAAGCCTACTTCATTCAACTTGTCAAAGTCATCCTCCATCCAGCTTTGTTCTATTGTTGGCAAGGAGCTGTCATCCTTTAGAGGAGAAGAAGTGCTCTGGTTTTTAGAATTTTCAGCTTTTCTGCTCTGGTTTCTCCCTATCTTTATGGTTTTATCTACCTTTGGTCTTTGATGTTGGTGACCTACAGATGGGGTTTTGGTGTGGATGTCCTTTTTGTTGATGCTGATGCTATTCCTTCCTGTTTGTTAGTTTTCCTTTTAACAGTCAGATCTCTCAGCTGCAGGTCTGTTGGAGTTTGTTGGAGGTCCACTCCAGACCCTGTTTGTCTGGGTATCGCCAGCGGAGGTTGCAGAACAGCAAATATTGCTGCCTTATCCTTCCCCTGGAAGCTTCATCCCAGAGGGACACTTGCCTGTATGAGGTGTCTGTCCGCCCCTACTGGGAGGTGTCTCTCAGTTAGGCTACACAGGGGTCAGGGACCGACTTGAGGAGGCAGTCTGTCCATTCTCAGAGCTTAAACACTGTACTGGGAGAACTACTGCTTTCTTCAGAGCTCAGCTGGAAATACAGAAATCACCTGTCTTCTCCGTAGATCACGCTGGGAGCTACAGACCAGGGCTGTTCCTATTCAGCTATCTTGGAACGGACCTCCTATAAAAAAAAAAGGCAGTGGATGTTTTTAATACATCTCTCTCAGTAAACCTAAGCAAAGATGTAAGAGATTGGCCGGGCGCAGTGGCTCAAGCCTGTAATCCCAGTACTTTGGGAGGCCGAGATGGGCGGATCACGAGGTCAGGAGATCGAGACCATCTTGGCTAACACGGTGAAACCCTGTCTCTACTAAAAAATACAAAAAAACTAGCCAGGCGAGGTGGTGGGCGCCTGTAGTCCTGGCTACTCAGGAGGTTGAGGCAGGAGAATGGCGTAAACCCAGGAGATGGAGCTTGCAGTGAGCTGAGATCCGGCCATCGCACTCCAGCCTGGGCAACAGAGCAAGACTCCATCTCAAAAAAAAAAAAAAAAAAAAAAAAAGATGTAAGAGATTTGAGAAACAAGATTAACAAACTTGAATTAATGGATATATGAAGAAGATTCCATCCCAAAATGTCAGAGTATGTCTGTCTTCAAATACAATTACAACTAATATTGGCTGAGCGTAGTGATCATGTCTGTAATTTCAGCATTTCGGGAGGCCAATGTGGGCGATCACTTGAGGCCAGGAGTTCGAGACCAGCCTGGCCAACGTGGCAAAACCCTGTCTCTACTAAAAATACAGAAATTAGCTGGGTGTGGTGGTGTGCACCTGTAATCCCAGCTACTCAGGAGGCTGAGGCAGGAGAATCGCTTGAACCAAGGGCACAGAGGTTGCAGTGAGGAGAGAGAGCGCAGCTGCACTCCAGGCTGGGTGATAGAACGAGACTCTATCTCAAAAATAAATAAATAAATAAATAAAAATAAAACTAATATTAAACATATGTTGAGACACAAAGAAATGCTCAACAAATTCAAATGATTAAAATAATATAATCCTTGACTGAGTAGAATTAAACTAGAAATAAATTTTAGATGGTATTTTAAAAAATACCTAAGTGTTTGGAAATTAGGCAATACATTTGTAAATACACTTGGGTGAAAGAAATCACAATTGAGAGTAGAGAATATTTTGAACTGAATGATCATGAAATGATCACACTCTTGGTGTGCAGTTGAAGTGCTCGCAGGGAAACTGGTAACTTTAAATTTATATTTTAGAAAAAAAAGCATTGAGAAAATAAATGATCTAAATACTTATTTTAAAAAGTTAGGTAAGAAAGAGCAAATTAAACCTCAAGAAAATAGAAGAAAGGAAGCTATGAAGAGTAGCAATGAATAAATTAGAAAATGAATGTACAATAGAGAAAACAACAAAATCAAAAGTTAGTTCTTTAAAAAGACTAATAAGATTGACTGAACCTCTGACTAGATTTATTGAGAAAAAAGTAAGGATACAAATTACAAATATCAGGAATAAAAATAATAAAAAGCAAACAAGTGCAGATCTTACAGACACTAACGAAAAGGCATAAACAACTCTGGCAATAACTGTAAACATTTAAGCACAATGGATACATTCTTTTAAAAACTCATCATACCAAAATGGACACAAGAAGAAATAGAAAATCTGAAGAGTCATATATAATTTTAAAACTGATCCTTAATTGAAAAACTTCCTACAACAAAAATATCAGGCTTCACCATAAAATGTTTCCAAATATTTAAGGAAGAAATAAGCCTACACAACAAACTCTTTCAGAGAATGACAAAAGGGGAAATAATTCTCTTCTCATTTTATAAGACCAGCATAACCTTGAAACCAAATCTGACAAAGACATTTCAAAAAAAGAAAAGTACAGATTCTCTTATGAATATAGATGTTAAAACCCTAAACAAATTTTGACCAAATCAAATGATTTATAAGAAGTGATATATAAAAAGGATAATCTATTATGACCAAGCTGAGTTTATTCCAAGCATGCAAGTTTTGTTTAACATCATCTGGAATAGCGAAATACTGAGCACTTTCACCCTGAGATTGGGAACAAGAAAATAATACGTACTACCATCATTACTTCTACCCAGCACAATCAGATCAGGAAAAGAAATAAAAGGTAGAATGACAGAGAAGAAAAAAATACTTATTCATCACCTCATACCAGTCAGAATGGCTATTATTAAAACGTCAAAAAATAACCGATATTGGCAAGGATGTGGAAGAAAGGGAATGCTTATACACTGCTGGTGGGAATATAAATTATTTCAGCCATTCTAGAAAGCAATTTGATGATTTCTCAAAGAACTTAAAACAGAAATACCATTCATCCCAGCAATCTCATTGGTGGGTATATCCCCAAAGGGATATTAACTGTTCTACCATAAAGACACATATAGCACTATTCACAATAGCAAAGACATAGAATCAACCTAAATACTCATCAATGGTAGACTGAATAAAGAAAATGTGGTACATATACACCACGGAATACTATGAAGCCATAAAAAAGCATCAAATCATATCTTTTCAGAAACATGGATGGAACTGGAGGCTATTATCCTAAGTGAACTAACATAGGAACAGAAAACCAAATATCACATGTTATCACTTATATGTGGGAGCTAAAGATCGAGCACAAAGAAAGCAACAACAGACATTGGGGCCTACTTGAGGATGGAGGGTGGGAGGAGAGTGAGGATCGAAATACCTGTTGGGTACTATGCTTATCACCTGGGTGACAAAATAATCTGTACAACAAACTATCATGACACTTAATTTACCTATATAACAAACCTGTACATATACCTCTTAACCTAAGACAAAAGTTGAAAAAAATAATTTTTCACAGGCAACATGATTCTGTGTGCAGAAAATCCAAAAGGACCTCCCTATGAATGATTAGAATTAATTAGTAAATTTAGTAAGATAATTGGATACTAGGTCAATGCATGACAATAGTTCTATTTCTACTCATTAGAAATAAGCAATTAGAAAATGAACTTAACAATTTATACCATTTACCACATTATCAAAAATACACCTGCAAATACCCAGAAACATATCTAATAAAAGATATGCAAGACTCCACAAAAATCTACCAAGCATTATTAAGAGAAAGTGGGAATTTGCTCTCTCTAGAGTAGAAGATGGGAAAGGGAGAATGGGGCTGGAATGGCTCTCAGACGTCCAAACACAGTGCCTAACACATCAATACTTGGCATTTACATTATTATGGCCATGTAAATGTCAACATATAGTACACTACAATTACATTTACTTTCTTTGTACAACTTTTCCCCATGGAGCTTGCATTTGCTTAGTTTTCTGCATACCTTTCACCAAATGGTCCTCTAAAGTCCTTAATGGCACTACACAATTCCCTCAATAATGTCCACTACATCAGGTAACCACTTTATCAGTCCCATTTTATTTTTCCCTATGACATGCCTCCTGGACGGGTCTGCCCTGCTCCTGTCTGGACTGTGTTCATCCTGTTCACTGCACAGCTGTTCTCCAGACACATCCTATTACTATCCTCTTAGGAATTCCCTTTGTCTCTTCTGTGTGAAGGAGCTTCCTGGTTCTAAGCAGACCTCTTTCTTGGTCTCTGTCCCTCACTGGGTGGAGCACTCCACCAGAGAAATGGCTCATGAGAGGCAGATTTTCTTTGAGATCTTGAATGTTTCTAAATGTTCTTATTCTACTCTCACCCTTGATTGAGATTTTAACTGAGGATAGAACTCTAGGTTGGAAATTATTCTGCAGAATGTTGAAGGTATGGCGCCACTGTTTCCTCTCTTCCAGGATTGCTAGTGTGAAGTCATTCTGATTCCTGATCTGTTGCAAGTTACTTGCTTTATTTCTTCTCTGGAGGACCTGTTTGTCTCTAGTGATCTGAAATTCGTAATCACAAGCCTTAGAGTGGGTCTGTTTTCATTCACTGCTCTGAGTGTCTCACAATCCTGGGAAATTCATTGAATTATGTCTTTAATAATTTAATTCTCAGCGGATTCTGGCACAAACTAGGCACGGTGACAGTGTTTGCTGGTGTTATCATTCTCTTTGTGGAGCTCCTGTAGGTCAGACATTTTCCTCAGGTCTGGGGAGCTTTGGAGGTCCTCTCAAAGTCCTTTTTAATATTGAGATACAGGACAGGCACAATGGCTCATGCCTATAATCCCAGCACTTTGGGAGGCCGAGGTGGGCGAAGTGCTTGAGCTCAGTAGTTCGAGACCAGCCTGGGCAACAGAGTGAGACACGATCTCTACAAAAAAAAACAAAAACAAAAACAAACAAACAAAAAACCCCTCCCACACACACAAAAAAACATTAGTCGGGTGTGGTGGTACATGCCTATAGTTCCCGCTACTTGGGAGGCTGAGGTGGGAAGGTGGCTTAGGCCTGGGAGGCAGAGGTGTCAGTGAGCTGAGATCATGCCACTACACTCTGCCTAGGCAAGAGAGCCACAGCCAGCCCCTGTCTCAAAAAAAAAAAAAAAAAAAAAAAAAAAAAAAAAAAAAAAAAGACTGAGTGAGATATTAAAATGCTCTATTAGCTATCTATGACTGTATAACAATTATCCCCAAATTTAGCAGCTTCGAATAATAAGTTTTTTATGACCTCACAATTTTTGGGCGTCAGGAATTTAGGAATGGCTAAAGTGGGTGGTTGTGGCTCTGGGTCTTTCATGAGGTTCCAGTCACGAAGCTGGCCAGGGCCGCAAAAATCCTCACAGGAGCTGCTTCCAAGATAGCTCACTCACATGGCTGTTGGCAGGAGGACTCAGTTCCTCACAATGTGGGCCTCTCCAGAGGCTGCTCGAGCATCTTTACAACATGGCAGCTTGATTTGCTAAGAGCAAGTGATCCGGAGAAAATAAAGAGGAGGCTATAATGCCTTTTATATCCAGTCTTGAGTGTCACACACCATCATTCATTTCTGCCACGTTCTATTTGTCAGAAGAGAATTACTAAGTATGGCCTCCACTTAAGAGCATGGGAATTAGGCTCTACCTTCTGAATGTAGGAGCACCAAAGAATTCATGGACATTTTTTCAAACAACCACAAATGCCATCTGCAAACTGTGGGGGTGTGTGTGTGTGTGTGTGTGTGTGTGTATGTGTGTGTGTAAGAATTGACTGACTGGCTTCCCAAAGATGGGAAAATGGGGTGCTGGTCTTTTCACTGGGGTGGTGGTCACTGATGGTACCTGTAGGCCTTTTTTCTTGGGTTGATCTGTTTTCTCAGAGTGATACCCTCCAGTTTTTGCTTTGAGGACCAAAGTCAGACAGCCAGGTTTGGGGAGTTAAGTAACATCAGGGTTTGAGGTGGTCTCACCATTCAGTATGCAGATTGTATTTTTGAAAAACCGTTCATTAATTTTTTAACCATTAATTTTCTTCATGTGGTTTCATATGTTGATTTACAGCTGTCTTGAGTGGGAGGTTTTCTTTTTCTTTTTGTCTGCTCTTTGGGCTCCCTTCCTTGTCTGAGTATATTACAGTGCTCCTACCCAGTCCCCGGAACCCTCAGACTAGAGCCAGACTTTGTACTGGTGACTTGGGGCTCCCACTACATGGTTGTCCCAGCATATAATAGACAACTCACTGAGCCTAGTGGGTGGGTTGACTCAGCTGCCCTAATTTAAGGCAGTTTTGTATAGGTAAGGCCTTAACATAGGTGTCCAGTAACGGACGGCTGCCTCATGGAGTGGAGAACTCCTGGTCCCTGGAAGGATTCTAGGAAAGACTGGGTGGTTGCATATTGGATATGGGATTTCTGCATTGAAATCAGTGGTTGCTACAATTTTATGAGGGGCTTGAGACTTTTGGATTCCTTAGGGAGCAGCACATCAGTGTCATCCTCATCATGCTGACAGTGACTGATGTGTCATGATGGTAGCCAAAAGTTACTGAGTACTTACTATGTGCCAGGGACTTTTCTAGTCATTGTACCATATGTTAGCTCATTTAATCCCCATAAGAAGTGTACACAGTAGGTGCTATGAGTATCCCTATTTTACTGATGAGGAAACAAAAACAGGGAGGTTCAGTAATTTGCACAAATCAGTTGGGAGGGGGCAGAGCTGGAGTTAGGAATCAGGTGGTCAGCTCCAGGTGTGTGCTCTTAGCTGGCACACTCTCCTACCAGCTGTCAAACGGGCTGAGCCACAGGCCTCCCCACCCTCATGACAGCCAACACTGAGGAGGAGGAGGGGGTCCACAGAGCTTCTCCAAGTGAAATCAATGTGTATAGAGGAAAACTCAAGGCTTCAATCATACATTAATGGCTCCTGACCACACAAGACAGATTTCAGTCAAACAGGGGACCAGTGGCTAAGAGGCCATCTTCCCAGAAAGAAGCCCATTTTCTTCTTTTAAAGATAGACTTTAACACTCTTGTTGAGCTTAAAAATGTCAAGTGAAGCTTTTACTGCCAGAGTGGATGCCCTCCCACAATCAGGTTAACGTGTTCTCCCCACTGTGTGGCTCCTGGGAGATGGAGAAGGGGATCTGATACTCATGAAACGAATACCAAAAGGTTCATGGTGCCCACGCTTGCCCAGTCCCTAGGGTGGGGCTATCCCAAAGGGCATAGGAGGAGGAGACAGCCTTCAAGTGCTGCCAGTATCTTGGCTTCATTTAACTTTTTAAATATAATAAAATGGTGGATGTTAATTTCCAGATCTCCTTGGTGTTCACATACATTCAAATACAAATATAAGTATGAGCAAAGTGTTCACCAGGCAATCCGTAATCCCGCTGTCATTTTGTTTTAAATAAATGCTTCCTCATTTTTCCTCACCACCATCGTTTCCCCAGATGGGAGCTGCCAGGGGCTCCCCACTCCTGATATCTGCAGTTCATCAGTCATGCAGCCCAGCTGCTCTTGTGCACTCACAGTTGTGGCTGTCCCTCTGCCCTCATGCCACCAGCCTCTCCATAGCTGCCCCTGCCACCATAAAGGGGGATGTCACTGCCTTGGTCCCTGCACAGCTGGGGTGAAATGATGGCTGATTCCTTGTGTCACAGAGGCAGTCAGCCATTCCCCCTGCTAGAAACAAAGCAATCTCGGCACATGCTCAGGGCGGGTGGATTCCCTCGAGAAGAACGCCACTCCTCCCATCGATTGGTTGCCCATGCCCTGATTGTTTCCCAGAGGCAAACACCATGAGCACTCCCAGTCAGGTGGCAATTTTTCTCTTTCTGTAAATATACATTTCCCACAGGGGCAACAGAGCACACTGCTGTGCATATGCTTTCCTAGTTGAGCAAAAGAAGGAAATGACTATTTAGGATGTTGTAACTCAACAGCTGTTTTGGGCAACAGCCATGTAAATAACCCGGAGATCTATCATTTTGTTTTTGAAATGACAATGTTCACTTCAAAAATTTGCCGATCACTTATTCTAAATGCAGGGCACTGTTTAATCATGGAGATAAAAGAGCAAACACACTCAGCCTGGGCTCCTTCTCCCTGGAGTTGATATGCCTGTGCACATTTGTGTCCTCTGAGCTGGGTGGCATGCATATTGAGTGGAATCCTCCTGGAGCTCAAGGGAGGTCAGGAGGCCCCCAGCACATCCTGAGACCTTTGGTTTGAAAGCTGACTGGTTGTCAGTCCATGGGCTAGCTTATGGGAAGCCAGTGCTCCCCACTGGTCTGCATAGCCTCTGATATGGTTTGGCTGTGTCCCCAACCAAATGTCATCTTGAATTGTAGTTTCCATAATCTCCACGTGTCATGGAAGGGACCCAGTGGGAGGTAATTGAATCATGGGGGTAGTTACCCTCATGCTGTTCTCATGATAGTGAGTGAGTTCTCACAAGATCTGGTGGTTTTCAAAGGGGCTTTTCCCCCTTTTGCTCAGCACTTTTCCTTGCTGCTGCCATGAGAAGAAGTATGTGTTTACTTCCCCTTCTGCCATGATTGTAAGTTTCCTCCCCAGCCATGCTGAACTGTGAGTCAATTAAACCTTTTTCCTTTATAAATTACCCAGTCTTTGGTATGTCTTTATTAGCAGTGTGAGAATGGACTGAACAGTCTCCTTCATTATTTTGGTTTGAGCCCTGATTTGGCTACATTTAAAATGGGATTGGCAAATACATGGCACACCTTACCCTTCAATTCATTGTCTGCAGATCACTAGCTAGTCATGACCCTCTTTCCTGCTGAGCCCAGATGTGGCCTCAGAATCTGTCTAAACTCAGTACCCCAGGCAATGATGACTAAACGTCTAGAGTGCTGGTTTAACTGGAGAGAGGGAATCTCTTGGTGGGCCCTGTCTAGGTGGCCTTCTCATTCTCAAACCTTCATGGCGTGGCATTGCCACTGGATACACCAAGCACTTCGTGGTTCTTTGTCTTTTTTATACCTCGTCCTGCAGGGGCTCCTCTTCAGAGGACCAGCCTTGAGGATAACTGTGCTCAAAGAAACCACGAGTTTGAGTGTTCCCTGGAGCATTAGTTTCCAGCATATCAACGGGCTTCAAGACAGTCCCACATACTTAGGCTCTGCTGTAGAAAATGTTTATGCCTTTAGACCCTAAATAGCTGTATTTGCCATTTTGCAGCTCTTTCCTGAGAAAACAGGTTCTTCTGGGCTTTAGAAGCTTTCCCGTTGTTTTTTGGTCTCTGTTTGGGTGGGAGTGGGATCAGCAGGTGCCCTCAGCTAAATGTTTATGTCACTCTGGGTTAAACAGAAGCATCAAGCTTAGATGATATAATCTTCAAACAGGGCCATGGGGGAAATTTGGAGCAGGAACAAATCTAGATAAAGGAAAGAAAATTCCATTAAAACTGTTCACAGCCAAAGAATCCCTGACCACCCTCTGCTACCCACCTTTACAGACAGGATAGCCATCCTTCTCTAGTCAAGACCAAGTCCTACTTTCAGGATTTGTTCTATCTTCCAAATAGTCAGTATGTGTCCTCTTTTAGATATTGGACTTGGTAAAGGGCCTCTTCCTTTGAAGACCACCATTAGCTGCATCCTCAGCCTCCTCCAGGGTGGTTACTCCACCCCACATTCCCAGCCCTCCCCAGGATGTGGCCCTCCTCTGAGAGAATCTTGGGTTTACTTCTTCAGTGTCCAGGATGTGGCATCCAGAGTTGGACAAAAAGCACACGGGCCAGCCCTGGTGAAACGGGAACACGCGTTGACAAATGCTCAGTGGATGGTTATGGACTGCTGGGTCGTAGCACTTCCCTGGCCCTGTCTTCCTAACCTCTCTTAGTTTTCCCAGTGAAACACTTGCCAAGCATTTACCAAGCACCTACGGTGTGCCAAAGGGCAGAACCAAAGCATGTGTATTCAAGGAATTCACATCCAAGGGGCAGAACCTCCAAGTATTTCCTCAATCCCAGAATCTTGTAGAAGGTTCTGGCTTAACAGATGAGTAACAAAGTGTGACATGAACGTGGAAGATGGGCAGATAATTCCCCATGGCTTGGGCAGTGGGAGGACTAGGAAGGTCTGACAGAGTGGTGGGCTGGCCTGATCCACGAAGGCCAGGCAGGGCTTCCTCAGGCAGGAAAAGGCGTCCTGGCTAGAAGGGACAGCACATATAAAGCACGCTGGTGGGAGGTGCACGGCCTGCCTGGTGTCACATGGTTGATGATTCTAAGGGGCTCTCAGGGAGAGTCATAGGACACAAAGTGAAGAAAGCAGTATGAGGCCAGAGTGAGGGTCTAGTCTCATCCCTGAGCAATGGGGAACCATTGGTCGGTTTTAAGTAAGAGTGGAGCGTGGAACGATCCTCTTGGCTGTTGTGTTGAGGTTTTCCTGGATGGCAGGGGTAGGAGGGAGAGAAGGAGAAATAAGAAAGAAGCTGCCTTTCAACAAATTAGTCCACAGCACCTTGCAGGTGGCCCTTGGAGTACATGTTTATCCTATGTAAAGCCCCTGTCCCTTCCACAAACCATCTTGTGAAGCCCCTTCAGTGACTGCCAGATCCCAGACGGCTTTGGGTGTGCTGACTCCACACATAGAACCCTCACCCAGTCTTTCCTGAACCCTCCATAGCATAGGCAAGTTAACTTGTGTGTGCTGCACAGGTCTCCCTTCTGGAAGAAGTTGCTGATTCTCTGCAAGGAGTGTAGGTAGCGGAGAGTCTCCACCTGTTAACACCTTCAGGGTCTGCCTGAGCTTTTGAACTGAGACCAAGCTCTTGCCAGGCAGCTGCTGCAAATGACTGAGCATGATGGTTTCTCTAGGGCTTGGCCATTTCTGTACAGCTTCAGACACCTCTAATAAAAATCTTTGTTTTGGAACTCCCTGTTGGGTTGGCTGGGACTTGGTCAGACTTGCACCATTGTCTGAGCTTCTGTCTGCCTCCTCCTGCTTCCCCCCTCCCTTATGCCTTCCACAGGTATTGCCTCCAGCACACTGTTTGCATTCCTACTGTGTCTCATCTGTTTTCCTGGGAATACGACTGGCCCACCTGAACATATGATCTGTGCTGCTGTTGGTGCAGGAGGACAGGAGGGAAATAAACTGGAAGCCATGGATGTGGAGAGTCTGGCTTCGAGATGGAGCTTGTTTACCTGCAGGTGGGGGCTCCACTCCTGCACCCTGTTGAGTCCCCTGCCTGGCTGTGGTACGAAGAGCTACCCTGCATACCCTCACGCAGTAGTGGAGTAGGCCAAGGCAGCCAGTATGGGGTCCGGCGAGTGACATGCCATCGAAGGTGCTTATTATTTTGATGAAACACAACACATTTCTTTCAGGCCGTAAAATCAAAGATGTGCAAAAAGGCTGTTTTCAGGGTGTAAAATGCCCCTTGTTTCCCTGTGGTAGTGCATAGCTATTATGCCTCTGGAGCCTTTGTGCATTTTTCAGGTGTGAGTGACACGAGGCTGACGGGGTGGCTTTGGCATCTTGTTTCTTTAGAGAAGGAGGAGGAGACAGGGCTTCTTCCCGATTCCCTATAAAAACCAGTTTTTCTTTGAAGACCTACCTTTCCCACTAGTACCTAAAACCAATTATGTCTTTCCAGAGATGGTGAGCTGCTTCTGGTAGGATTTCTTGGAAACCTTGTCTTAATACCCTCATCATCCTGGTGCGATAAGAATATACAAATGGGAGGCCAGTGTGGACAGTAATACGGCCGAGAGGCTTCATCTCCCCATAGAAAGTATAAGACACAGACAGTATAGCTGAGATGATGAGGACCTGGGCTGTAGCGGGTCGTGGGAAAGGAGAGAAGGTGGAGTTGGGAGAGCAGGTGGGAGGTGGGACACATCCAGAGGGGACTGGGTTTCATCACCAGTAACTGCCATGAGTCTAAGTTAGTTATCTGGTTGGATAGGGATGCATTTACTGAACTGGGGACCCAGGAGGAGTTGGGAATAATTTGAGGTGGGGAAGTAACTCCAGTTTAGCATCTTTTGACTCGGAGATGCCTGAGATGTCCCAAAGAGGACATCCCAGTTAACTTTCAGTTTCCTTTAGTTCTGCTTGCAAAATCAGACAGAAGCAACATCCTGTCAGAGGCTGTTCTTCCCCTTTGGTCCCTCTGCTGGGCTTTCTCCAGCCCCTTGCCCTCAGGCAAGAGAGGAGCCAGCAGTGCAGTCTGCCAGGGGCTCCAGGGGCAGGCTCTTAACACAGCAGGGCCCTTCGGCTGTTCCACAGCAGGGCCCTTCAGATGTTCTGTAACTGACAACCCCAGGCCCACTGCCTGCCAGCATCTGTTCACAGAGACATGGCATCACAAACTCTCCGGACTGGAAGGGACGTTGGAGGTCATCCGCTCCAGCTTTGGGGATGGCATTTTCAGACTGTTCTAATAACTCAAGAGTTACTCCTTCTTTTGTGCGGAAGACTGTTTCTTCTGACTTCCTCTTAATATGCTGTCAGGTCTCCTTCCTAAGGAGAAGCATGCTGGGCCTCGTTTTTGTGGATCTAGCAGTGAGAGACATGACGAAGCCAGATTTGGGAACACAAGTTCTTTTTGTCCTTCACACTACAGCTACGAGAATGGTCTCCATGGTTACAGCAGCTTCTCAGAAATGTCTGGATTTTTCATTTTCTGTATTTCTCTAAATATCTAATTTATGAATAATCTGCTTAGGTGAACCCTGGAAAGTTTCTGCATGTATATGAATATCAAGAAATACATATTTATATACATTCAAAATAAAAGAAAAGTAGGCTGATAGGCATTTTTGGTAAATTTTTTTCTCCCAGTATAAAAATAAATTAGGATTGACTTTAAAATTTTCAAGTTAAACAAGATTCAATGAAAGAAACAGTGCCTTCATGTTCTTCAAAGGCATGTGAGCCATAGAGTGGCTGAAGCTAACCTAATTATGTTTTCTTTAATGTGAAATAGCTATTTACCCGACATTCCATTTGCATCTCACCGTCACATTCAACTGGCTGGGACATTGATTTTTTTCTAAGGCTTCCTTTGAACATGAAAGTGTTTTTCCTGTTTCTCTCCACTCCCCACCTTGTGAGATCCATGATAAGAATGAATCAATAATTACATTGTTGGATAAAAATGAATATAAATTTTATTGAAAAACAACACCAGCAACAACGTGGGGAAAGCATACTTAACAGCCACCGGCCCACACAACTCAATGCACACATTATGAGAAGTAATCACCTCTTTCAATTGCCGACTACTTACTCCAAATGAAAAGAAATTATAGACCTAAGATAAACCGAGGTGGCTATAGAGGCACACCATCTTTGAAAATTTTGCCAATAGCAAATGATGTAGTGATGCTGTTAACTCTCTGTTTGCTGCAGACAGACCAGGATATCTCAGGAATTAATTGGTTTAGAGAAGAGAAAACCCACTCCTTCTAGTGAACATGGCATCTAAAACCTCAGACCACTGGGAAAACTTTTCTCCTTTTCAAGTCCTTTGAGAAGAGGATTTCACAAACTTTCTTGGCAACTCGTCCCTCCTGCTTAACAACAGGAAATAGTTCTTTATGTCTAGCCGAAATCCTTCATGCTTCAGTTAGTCTATTTATTTCCTTTTAATCTCAGCAGGCAGTGAGGAGGCTGTCCTGGTAGGACAATGTAACATATGGGGAACTCACAATAATCATAATCGGATTGAAAATGGAGTCCCGCTGAGCTGGTGGCACTTCTGAAACAAGCTGGAGAGAAGTGAACTGCAGTCATGGTGGTAGTGCCTCTGCCCACCACTCCTCCACCCTCGGTTCCCTTCTGCCCTGTGGCCTGGGGGCTGCCATCCCGAGAATTGCAAGCAGATACTCTCTGAGTTTGATCAGTTCCAATCCTTCATTGGTACAGTAATGAGTGTAGTCACAGCTGTGCCATCCAGTCCTACGTCCAGTGCTTCTGTTTCAAGAAGTGATTTCCAGGCAAAACCGTCCCATCACATCCCTTGTCTTTTCAACACATCAGGTTGCCCCCCAGGATGCCCTCACAGCTTGTGCGTGACAAAGATGTCCTCCGTGTACCCATGAGGAAGCGCTGAGAAGCCACGAGAAAGCACCTAGTGATTTTAACATAAACATTTCCACAGCATTTTCAAGTTCTGCGTAAAAAGCCGGGTGATAGAGCGGCCTCGCGCCGTACAGAGCCGGCAGCTCCGCGCTTCGGACACCTGGGGGCGCCCGTGCCATTCCGCCGGCGACTGGGACTCGTCGCCCGGGAAACAAAGATGGGGATTTGAAGAAAAGCCTTCAAAATGCAACTCCGAATGTCTACCCTGAGCAGCATGCGTGTAAAAATTCATGAAGATTAGATTTCATTTCATGTATTTTTACTTCAGTGGAAAGAAATGCAGGTGATTTTCTGACTGCGCTTACAGCTGTCTTTACAAAGGGGGTGCCTGGTTAAATGAGAGGGAGGGGCTTGCCGATGCCCTGCGGTGCTTTGAGAGGCGGGGCCTCCCTCTCTGGTGCTGGGGACAGCTCCTATTTTGCTGGGTGGCATTCTCTGCATGCTCCAGGATGTATTGATTAATTACATTACATATTGAAAAGGTATGGGGTCTCCTGCAGGACTAGGCGAGGCAGCCAGCGCGGGGTCCAGTGAGTGACATGCGTCATCCAAGGCACTTACTATTTTGATGAAACAAACACATTTCTTTCAGCCCATAAAATCAGAGGTGTGCAAGAAGGCTGTTTTCAGGGTGTAAACTCCCCTTGTTTCCCTGTGGTGGTGCATAGCTGTTATGCCTCCGGGGCCTTTGTGCATTTTTCAGGTGTGAGTGACACAAGGCTGGCTGGGTGGCCTCGGTGGCAGAGACTGCGGAGGGCGCAGGACCAGCCTAGGAGAGTTCAGCCCCCCAGGGGCGACACCCCTTGTGCTCGATGCCCCCGTTCTGTTGGATGATGGGCACCTTTGTGAGCTGGCTCTGGGCTAGGCCACCCTGCTGGGTGGCAGTGAGGACTTTTAGGGGAGGGATCCCGTGGGATAATGAACAGAAGTGTCCGGAGCCTGGATCTTCAGTCAGGCCTGGGCAGGGGAGGCTGCTGCCACCTGGCAGTTTCCTCACCCTGTGCTCTGGATGGCCAGGCCCCCTTTGTTCACCTCTGTAGCCCAAGCATCTGGCACTTACCAAAGCACCCCATGGACATTTGTTGGATACAGGGATGTGAGCGTGAATGCCACGGAGGAAGCTGTGAGGGTCCCAGCTGGCCCTGGCTGTGGCTGAGCCTGGAGGCCTGAGGAGGGGCAGTAGGGAGAGGTACCAGGCAGTGCTGGCTCTCAGGGGTGGGGGGCACTGAGACAGCCAGGGGTCATGGAGCTGGAGAATCCAGGACTTCGGCAGGGAGTGTGTCTGTGTGCCTGGATGGTTCTGCAGTAGCCATGTGGGGCCTCTCTCGCCTTTCCCTCTCATGTGCCCTCACTGAAGCCAGCCTTTCCTCCGTTACCATGGCAACGGCAGCCTGAGGCGGTGCTGAGGGCCAGCTGGGCAGCCGAGGCCTCTCAGTCTGGCCTGAGCAAGCAAGGGCCCTGAGCTGTCCCCATGCAAGGTGAGACTGGAGGGGGGTGTCTTCTCAGAGAAGGGAGGAAAGGAGATGGGATGGGACGTTTGCTCTGAGACAGGCACAAAAGCTGCTCCCGTGCAGCTGGAAGTCTTCCCAGCCCTGGCTTTGCTGGTAGAGACGCTGGGGGCAGGCAGAGCCCTGTTAAGGTGTGAGTCTCCTCGGCATTGCCCATTGCCGCACTGCACTACTCATCTGATCTGCGGCCAGGTCCTTATTCACAGCTATCCGAAAGACTCCCCAAGGGCCTGGCCAGCCTCTGGAGGCTCCCTGTGGAGGCGGGGCAGGGGCCTGAAACCCAGGCTCTGCGAGGGCCTGGAGCGCACTCCAGGCCTTAGACTGAACTAACTACCCTGTGCAATCAGAGCAGAGCTGGAGGTCTTACACCCTCAGACACAGGCTGCAGCTCTGCCGACAGTGTCCCTCCCACCTGCACAGCCACAGCGGGCATGGGCTGCTCTTTGCTTTGGAGTCTCCTCACAACTTTCTGGTTGTCACATTCCTGACTAAGGGACGGTGGAGATCATCAGCTTCCAGCCAGCTGTGGGTCAGCTAGATTCCTCACCACACCCTTTTACTAGGGCTCTTGAAGAACAAGAAGTAGCTAACGAAGAAGCAGCAGGATGCGGAAGATGATCAGGTCTGGGAGGAGAAGATAGTCCAAGATTCCCTGGAGGCCCGGAGCTGTCGAGAGGCATGGTGATGTTGCTTGAAAGGGGCTCTGTGATTCAAGGACAACTCAGCCTTGCAAATCATGTCCCCTTGGGCACGGAAGATAATTCTCTAAGCATCATGTGAAAAGCTGTCAACCTGGGCAATATCCCTGCTTTCCCACATCAGCCCTACAACAATAACAACAACAACAGCAGCACTAACACGAGAAGGGGCGTCTGGATGCAGGTGTACACTTTACAATACCTTAGATTTACATAGCACCTTTTTCTTCTAAAGAGCCACTGCTTCTGTCCCCTCAGTCACAGCCACACCTGAGTGAAGCCTTCGGAACACAAAGATCACAGCTCCTGTTTCAGAGGAGGGACACTGAGGCAGAGGCCTAGAAGGGATTTCATGCAGACTCAGTGGCGTCCAGGGCTCCCTGCACTTCCCTTGAGCCCTCCCTGGGGAGGTCTGGCTTGGCCCTTTGGGAGGGTAAGCCCGGGGCACAGGCCTTACTGGGCATTCACTTTGTATTTCAGGATGTAGGAGTAGAAGTTGTGGTTGGCATTCTCCAGCACCATGACATAGACTTCCTGGCAGCCAGCTGTGCTGCAGCTGCCCTCCCAGTAGCCCTCGTGGTTCAGGGTCAGGGGCCATGTGTCCTGCCCCTTTACCAGGACTTTGGCAATACCATGCAGCTTCAATTTGAATGGGATGTTCCGGTTGGCAGGAAGCACACCCGACAGAGGCTCCAGCAGCTCATTGTCCTGCCCCCAGTTGCCAAAGCTCTCAGGGAACATGGGCCAGTTCACCTTGGTGTTGGCACAGCATAGGAGGTAATTAAAGACGAAGATGTAGTTTCCTGGTTCCTGCCTCTTCTTGACAAAGATCTTGAGGGCAAACTTGCCGGCATGGGGCAGCTGGACTTTCAGCTCGGTCCGCTTCTCCCAGTGCAGCTGGAAGATGTAGCGCCGCTGTGTCTCCTCAGTGATGGGGCCATCATCCCCGTGGAGGGAAGCCAGGACGTTAATGCCCTCCTCCACGCTGAAGCTGATGGAGCAGCGCCCATCGCTGGTGTGGATGATAGGGTCAGGGTGGGAGGGCTTCATGATGCCCATCTGCTCCGAGAACCAGCTGGGGCCCACGGGCTGGTGAAGCTCAGCAGGCAGCTGGACACCCATGTCCACATAATTGCACTTGAGTGTGTACTCCAGCACTGAGCTGTAGATGTCGGAGTTGCCCTTGGCAAAGATCTGCAGCTTGTGAGTGCCCATGGTTGGAGGGTACACCTCCAACTTCATCCCATTCTTCCTGAGGCTCAGCAGCCCATGCTCTTGCTTGCCGTTGAGCATGAACATGAACAGTGTTGGGGCACAGCTCTCAATGGTGACCGTGGCCTTCCCGTTCACTGTGGAGAGAAAGTCGAGGTCAGCAGAGATGGGTCCAGCATGTGCTGATGCGCTGGTAAATGTTTAACAACTGTCTCCCTGGGAGAAAAACGTCTTGACTTATAGTGCTTGCCTATTTCCATGGTGTCAATACTTTGACCACAGTCCATTTCAAGCACCCAATATGACTCCACTGAGCGTGGCAGCAGCCAGTGGCAGCGCACTGCTGGAAGGGTTCCCTGCTCCCTTCAGGTAGTTTTCTTTGAGATAAATGAAAGCTAAGGGACCTCTAGAAAAATTTGTCCCCAGTGGTATGTGTGCATCCTGCCCATTTGATTCACATTAGATGAAGGTTGCCTGTGTCCAGAGGGGGTCATGGGGCAGAAGGGGCACCTTCTCCCCCAAGTCTCAGGTCTAGCTTTCACCTTGCTCCCTCCAGCATCTATCTAAGTGTCAATGCTGTCATGTCAACACATTGTCCTTAAAACTAGTGAGAATGGGTTCACTCCCTGAGACTGTGCACAGGAGGTTGGGGTGGGGCAGTTCCCTGATCCCCACTTCCCCCACCCCATGCTTCTCACATAGGTGTATCTTAGCCATGTTTCAGGAATGGGTCCTGAAAAGTCAGTGTGTGCACAGGAGGGTCTTTTGCAACCCCCACACTGCCACACACCACCCCCCCCGCCGCCGTCTCTCCCTTTGCTCTGCAGTTTCATCTTCATCTGTCCTGGTCATTGATTTTCAGGGAGAGTTGGTCAGTTCTCTAGTCTTTGTAGCCTATGAGGACCCACCTGCCTGGTCCTTCCTGGCTCCCAGGGCCACAGGGAGGGGCAGTGGCTTCTCTTAGAGCCTGGCCTTACTTCTCTCAGAAACCGGTCATCCGCTCCCAGCCCCAGCAACCTCCTCAGCCCTGTTCACAGTTGAGTGCACAGGAAGGGAGGGGCTGTCTGATCCACATCACCAGGAACGTTCCCCTAGCTTGGGCTCTTGGTGGGGGAGGCAGGACACTGTGCCTGGGCTCTAGGATAATGGCCTGAATAGACTTCCCATTGAATGTGCATTCCATGCCAACTCCCACCTCAGGAATGGGAGAAGCCCACATGGGCCAGCATGATGGGGAGGCTGCTTAGACAGCTCCTCTACCTTCTTCACAGCTGTTCTACCTCAAAAACTGTCCCAGCCTTCTCAGATACTGCCTACTTTGCACCTGCCCTACACTCCCATATGTCCACCCACTGCCTCCATTTCCCCTCTGCCCCTCAACTTTCTGGCACTCCAGTAACTTCCCTCTGCCCCCACCTTCCAGTGACTTCCTAATAATGAGGGCCCTCAGACCTTGGAGGACCTAGGCTGCTGGCTTCCACGCCTTCCTCCGAGTCCTCTCCTCCCTTTGTAACCCCCACTCTTTGAGGCCTGGCCCTCATCCCACTCTCTGAGCACTGCTTAACTCCAATGCCATTGCTTCCCCTTCTGTTACACTGAAATCGTGTGACTCTTGGTGCTTGAGTGCTATTTTATTTGTCTACTTGCTTTCTCTACTGCCTTCAGCCACTGCATGCCACATCTGTCCCATGGTAACCTCCAAAGGAAAGTGACCAAGATCAACAGACTTGTTATCTCCTCTTGGTGAAAACCCCCCTCTCCCCTCACTTCTGAACTAGCTCAGTGGGCAGAAGCTACCTCAGCTCCTCACTGCGCATGGCCCCTGTCCTGTTCCATCTCACAACTGGCTGTGAGTCCTGCACAGTGAGGCCCAGATCCCCCTGCGATTCACTTTTGATTGTGGAGCACCACCCAGCACCCCACAGAGCAGCCCCAGGGCTCCTTTGAAAATGTTTGCCTGGCTACTCCCGGGCTCATGGCAGAGCCCTGAAGCTGGAGACCCATGCGGAGGCCTGTCTCTTCCTGCCTCGCCAGTATCAAGCACTCTCGTAGATCCTCCAAGGCCACACCCTTCATGCCTCAGGGTCCTCCCACCCACTCCTCCCTCCCCACCACTTCCCCCAAACCTGGATAAGGCCTCGTGGTAATGTCCCGATGGCAAAGCAGCCCACCCGGACCCTTCAGCTGAGGCTGAGTTCCCTGGCAAGCTCTCTCCTAGCCCTGGCTCTCCTTCAGAGAACGTTCCACTGCTGTAATTAATCACGTGAGCACTTCTGTGTAGTGTCTGAACTCCTTGCCGGGCGGTGGGCTCTGTGGGGAAGGGGCCAACCTGCTTCATTTCCTGCCATGTCTTAGTGCCCGGTTGCGGTGTCTCACCCAGAGGGTTCTTGTCAAAGGTGTGTTGAATGACTGGGAAGACTTGAAATAAAGGACTGGTCACCCCTGCAGACCTCTGTGGGAGCCCACGGGCTCTTCCAGTCCCCCTGCCTCCTCCACCTCTCCTTTCTGCTCTGTGGCGCTCTCCTGGAGCCCGGCAGCTTTCCACCCCCTTATCTAGGTGCCCTCTTCCTTCCCTTCCTTTCTGCTCACCTCAGTTTCCCTATTTTGCTTCCTTCCCCTCCCCACTCATAACTAGCTACCACAAAGAAATACTCTGTAAATATGTATCAGATATATGGAATCATATTTAGGTTTAGATTTCTATAAATTAAGGAATCTGGTGTTTATATTTTTATGTCTCTTAAAAAGGCAAACTCCACTCAGTGGCATCAATTTGGTATTGCTTTGACCTGGTCAGTTCTTTCCGATGGTTCAATGGCCTGTGATACATTGAACAAGCCCTCCATCTATTGTAAGCGCAGAAAATGGATTCCCAAAGTGAGCAACTTCAGGCTGTTATTTCAGCCGCAGGAGCTGCCAGGTATTTGGAGATGGAAGAGTATGCAAGAGCTCAGCAATCTGGCAAAGGAAGCTATTGTGTGGTGGAAGGGACAAGTCAGTTGGAACTAACTTGGGGGCACCTGTGCTTCCGGCTGCGCCATTGCCCTGCAGTGTGGGTGGGAGCTCCCCAGGGGCTCCGGGCCACCCACAGGCACTTTGTGCTAATAGTCAGTGTGATCTCAGACCTCCTGTCCTGGGTGGATGGAGTCCCCAGTGGCAGAGACAGTGCTGCCAGGCAGTCCTTTGCTGAGGTGTGGGAGGCTGGGCTGACCTGACTTACAGGGCTCTGCAGTGTGCCCAGGCTGTGTGCCCAGCACTGGATCAGGTGCCAAGGCCTTGGAGAGGCATAAGAGACAATCTTCCAGGAAGGCCCTGCTTTTTTGTGACCAGTTCTGGCCCCCCCAAGGTAGCCCCCATATGCCTCAGAGTATGCAAACATACTCAGCTGCTATGGCTCCATGGTGAGGGTTGGGGGAGCAAATGTCAGCCCAGGCCAGCCATGGGAGATGGCTAAGCTGGGTATCCTATACTGCCCCAGGGGAGTGGGCTGGAAACCGCTGGGTCCCGCCTCCAGAAGGGAGGGGTACTGAGCCAGCCAGGCAGAGGTCTGGAGCCTGGCCCTCATCTAGGGGTGCCTGAGTTTGGAGGCTGGGGGCTTACTGTGTCCCCTCTTCTCCTCTGCCGCCTAAAACATGTCCATCTCTGTCTAGCTACTATGCCTATTCTCTTCTCCCAAGACCCAGCTCAGTGGCTACCTCCCTAAGGAAGTCTGCCCCAACTCTCTGTCTTGGGTGGGACTGCCCCCACCTGTCCTGGGAGACCCCTGCTGCTCCCCACCCTTGCTGGTTGGACCACCAACACCCAGATTCCAGCTCTGCTGAGGCCATGTATCCTCTCCAGCAGGAGTTGGGGAAGAGAACACAGCAGGCCAGTAGCTTCTGTTGGGCACCTGAGCCCAGAGGCTATGTGTAGCAGGGGTGACGCAGTCCTTTTCCCTGCTATGTGAGCTGAGAGAGACTCACCCAGCTAGAAACCACCCAGCCCTGGCTTCTGTGACAGGCCAGGCTGTGTGTCCAGCCCTCAAGTTCTAGGAAACCTTCAGCCTTCAGACACATCCCTTTCTGGGTTTGTGCTAGTGTGAGTGAGCTTCTGTCCCTGCTGATGTGGCCTATGGCCCTTCCCTGCCCTGATGGCCTGGGCTGCCTCAGCAGCCCCCACACATCCACATGCACACACGAGCTTTGTGCTAAGCTCACAGGCCATGCTCCTGGAAGGGCATGCCCTGAAAGCACAGTCTCAGGCGGGCTCCTGGAGGACAGTGCGAAACGCTCTATCCCTGCTGCTAGCACACTGGCACCTGCTCCGGGCTCACCTGTTCTGATCATGGAAGTCTCCGGGTGGGCACTCAGCATCCCTTTGTTGTAGAATTCACTCTTGTGATACATGTTGTTCTCAAACTGCCTCAGAGATTGAGGAGGTTTTAGCAGCTGCCAGTTCTTGTTGTCTGGGAAGTGGTCCTCGATGAACAGTGCAGGATGGGTGAGGAAGTAGAACTCATTGTAGCTGGAGCAGAGACAAACTGATTAGCAGCCAGCTTTGTGTAGAGGAGGCAGGGGCCCAACACACCCACCGGAGCGGTCCTGTGGACACCCTGGATGGGAAGAGGTGCCATCTCCAACTCTAACATGGGCACTGGAGACTCCTCCTCAGTGGATGCTTCCAGAAACTGTAGCCAAGGCAGGGTCTGAGGTCGCTTCTAAGGGAAGCCATAGTGCCCTCAGTGCCCTAGGGTGTCGTGGGGAAAATGGACTCCCTCATGCTCAAAGACAATCCGAAGTTCAAAGGGGTCAAAGGCATAGCCTGTGGAACACGCAGTGGGGTTGTGGGAAGACAGGGAGACAGAGCGCTTGAATTCACTGCCTCCATCTACCACAGCCTGTTTCTGTGCTGTGCAGCTGTGCTGGTGGGGACCTTTTGTGGCTCTCCAGGACCGACTGGAGTGCTGACTCTCTGGGTGTCAGTAATGGGGATCAAGAGAAGAACAGGGAGGCCCTTCCTGAGACGGGGGAGGCTTTGCTCTGCCTAAGAGGAGCAGTGTTGAGAATAACAGTGGTAAAGAGGGCATCTGTGAGTGCGTGAGCCCTGCGTGTAGGATGTGTGTGCACATGGCTTGTATTTGTCCCATGTGTGGGAGTGTCAAGATTTAAGCTGCAAAAATCAGACAGAGCACACTCATGTTTCTGAATAAAAAGGGATCTGAGCTGCTGATAGCATCATGATCCATGAAGAATATTGTATGTAGCCTCAGGTTAAGGCCAGGGTTGGCCAGAGCTCCAGAGGATAGAAATGCTCCAGTCCCCTGCACCCCAGCCCCCCGCCCCACTGTGCCTCACAATGACCCTGCACTGCCAATAGCTCCCCTTCCCCCAAAACCACAGCCCTTTCCTCAGAAATGTGATCTGGTCTCACTCAGACCAGAGAGGAGAAGGAGCCTGGTGTCTGGGCAAAGTAGTAAGAGAACATTCTGGCATTTGTGCCTGGTAATGCGGTCAATGGCCAAAGTCTGGAAGGGAACCTGCCAACAACTAAAGAAGGCTATTAGCCCTGCCTTTCCTCACATGTGACCTGGGGGCAAACGCTCCAGGCTTTCAGTGCTTTGGTGGAGGGAGTTACAGGGAGTCAGAGGGGGGTGTTTGTCAGTGGAGGGTGAGGTGACAAAAGGGTGTGGGTCCTCACAATTGGCCTGGAGCCAGCCCACTTCAGAGCCAGGGAGGGGTGGGCGTGGGGCCTCCTGGCTCTCCTTCCCCTCCCGCTTGGCCTTCTCTACCTGCTGCTTCATGCAACCCGGCACCTCCTCCACTTCCACCTGCCAGACGCCCAGCAGAACTGAGACAAGTACTTACAGGAAGGTGAATTTGGAGGTGGTGGTGTCCACCAGGCCGCTGCCCCAGGTGCTGTCCACCAGGTGCCATCTTCCCTCCAGGTACACAGCATTCCAGGCATGGTCAAACTCCCCCGAGAAACTCTGCCCTGTCTGGTAGCCGAAGCCCTTGGAGTAGCCAGGCACGGTCATACACTGCACTCCGGCGATCCTGGGGGCAGGACAGGGGGTCTGAGAGGAGGATCCTGCTGCGACTTGCCTCCAAGTCTGTCCATGGTCTCAGGTTTCAGGCATGTTTGCTGCCCATCAGTCCTCCCTGTCTATCCTTTTTCTTGCTTCTTGTACTCACATATAAACAGCCTTGAGGACTTTTATCTCTGGGCATGGGGGACAGGGAGATACAGTGCTGGCTGGTCCTGTCGGTACAGACTGGCTGCAGTCTCCGCTGTCTGCTCCTCCCCTGAGACCAACACCATTCAGATCACTTCTGAAATGTTCATCCCTAGAGCCTGCTCGACACGCTCCTCAAGCAGCTCTTCAGCAGGAAAAAATGGGGGCAAGCATGAGATTGGCTTCAAGAAAATAGGAGCCGGGGAAATGACAATGTTCCTGCAACAAAACCTACACGCAAGGGGTGAGCACAGCTGCTGGGAGAACCAGGGCACTCTGGACGTGTGACTGAAGAGATGAGTCTCGTGACACGCGTGAGATGTTGGGGGATTGCTGGTTGTGAGGGTACAGAAGCCAAGCCCTACTCCCCTGCTATTCCTCCCAAGGAAGCCTGCACAGGAACCCAGGGCAGGCAGTGGGTGTCTCCAGTCCTGGCCCAGGGAGGACTGGCCAGCTGCCAGCTTGCTCAGGTCTTACTGGTGGGCCTGTCCTTTGTGAATGGTGCAAGAGCCATCATGGTGCATTCAGGTCATTTGCTGACTGCCTGCCCTGGCCACAATTCTGGAGTCTTCTGTGGCCGCCCTGAGGGGAATGGAAACGCTGACCAGTCAACCTGAGCTTTGGGGTCCTTTTGACATTGTGCTCCCCACTGCTCACGGCAGAGATGGCACTGCTTTCTGGGAACCTGGGTGGGAAGATGGGCATGGGTCACCCCTGGGGACGACATAAAACTAGACATTTGGAGCTGAAACCCTGAGGCCCAGGCCTGGGCTGTGGGCACCAGCCCAAGGCCAAAGCAAGACCCTGGGTATCCTTTCATGGCCAGCTGGTCTTGCTCCTCAGCAGCCCTGCTCCCCCGAGGACAGCCAAGGGGGGGTACTGTGCAGACAATTTCACTGGTAGTCTGACCTAGGGACATCCCATGCTAGCCCTTCTAGGGCCTTTATGTAAATTAGAAAAGGTGCCCCTTCCTCAAGACATTTTCCTTGCACTCATGGAAAATTGGTGTAATAGATACACAACCTGTGAAACCGAGGATGTGCTTGATGCCCGTTTGATGGGGCTCCTTTGAGCACCACGCAGGCTGCTCAGTCCCACCTCAGTGCTGACCCTGTGCTCTACTCTGCTGAGCTGAGTCTGCAGACCAGGGTGTTGGTGGGACCTGTTTCAGTGAGATGGGCCCATGAGGGCGGGGCCCTTCCACAGACCAGGGCTCCAGCCTCAGTTGCTATAAGCAAGAGGGCCATGGAGCCTTCCAGGGTAATGGGGTGAAATGGCCATGCATCTACTATAGGAATGGGGGTAATCTTCCCAGTAAAAATGAACATGTAATTTAAAATTAGCAAAATATTAGATTAAGTATTACTAATATGTATCACTTGCTGAGAGAGTAATTGGGATCAAATGTGATGTCCTGAGGGTTAAGAGATTCTACTTTCCCTGCCCTCATTGTTTCTTCACATGCATGCAGTGAGGACGTGTTACAATGTCTGCCTTAACCTCTGCTCACCTGCGGAAAGTCCAGGTCACTAGTGCTGAGGTTCCTTAGGGGCTTGGAAGTTTTCCAGACCCCGCCCTTTTGCCTGCTGTTTCACAAAAGGAGGTTCAGGCTTCCTAAGCCCTCTAAGGAATCCCATGAGAACATACCAGCTGGGCTCTGTGAGAAGGCTTCTTGGAGCACTTGGGGGCATGGGGACAGACTGCAAGAGAAACTAGATCCTGGTGTCATGATTTTCTGCTGGCAAAGGCCATAAGCCACTCCAGGGCAGAAGGAGGCAGTAGCTGAGGAGACCATGGAAGAAAGGGGAGCAGGTGCAGCCTGCATACCTGGAGTGCCCTCTCCTCATTTCTCTGCAGTGCAGAGAGTGGAGGGTGGTGGGGAGTGCTGGGGGATGCAGGGCTGAGGGGGTTGTTCTCAGGATGAGGAAATCTGGATGTGTTTATAGTCTGAGAGGAAACAGCTAGCAGAGAGGGACCAGTGGAAAGCAAGGCCAGAGGAGTGGGTGGAGGTGTAGGGGTGGGATAAACATTCGATAGGAGGTGGGGTCCTGTCTACTCAGAGATTGGGTGAGGAAAAGAAATGTTGTGAAAAATACTTAGTGAGCTAAACAGGGCCCCTGACACAACGTGAACTGACAACAGCATGTCAGTCTCTCCAGTCAGTACGATGTCATGCCAATGCTGTGTGTGTGTGTGTGTGTGTGTGTGTATGTGTGTGTGTGTGTGTATGTGTGTGTGTGTGTGTATGTGTGTGTGTGTGTGTGTGTGTGTGTGTGCTGCCTGCATGCACAGAGAAGGAGGGGCAGGGAGCGAGAGGGGAAGAGATGGCACAAAAGGCACCTGGTCTCTTAGCAATGGGATTATAGGTGATTTTAATTTTTTCTTGAAACTTCTCTATATTTTCTAAATTTTTAATAATGATTATGTGTTACTTGGAGAATTGGAAAAAAAACCATAAATACTACTTAAAATTATATTCTTCGGGAAATTACTTTCCATTGCTGCCTAGAACGTCTGTGCATATCACTTTCTAGGATGATGTGGAGGGATAAGGGGAGTCCTGGGAACAATGGGGCTTAAAGAATGGCTCATTTTGCATTAAGATGAACTGATTTAGTGGAGCTGTGGGCCTCTGGACACGCTGCCCACTGATGCTTGTCCTCTGCTCAGAGCCACCTGGAGTCAAGGAAGGAAAGAGAGGAATTTAGCATTTGTGCAGCCTCCAGGCAGTGGGGTAAATCAGAGTGGGTATGGAATGTCCTCCTGGGAGAAGCCATGTGTCCAGGGGGACATCCTGCCCTCAGGGGGGTGAAGTGGAGGCAATATTGGAAGAATGAAGTCAGGGAGCAGCAGTGAGAGTGTGCCCCAGTCCTGGAAAGGAAAGGAGGAGGAAGAAGTGAGGGGCAGGGATGTCCACCTGCACTGCTCTGAGTGGGGGTGGTGGCCCCAGAGCCAGGAAATAAGGTCACCTCTCAGGTCTAATGGTCACCTCATGGGTGACCTTGCCAGGCTCATCATGGGCAGTGAGAAAGGTTGGCATTAAATGATCTCCAGGGGTTGATTCTTCTCTGGCAGGCTGAGGAGAAGCTGGAAAGGCTGTGGGAAATGCGTGGGGCAGAAAAGGATGAAAATATAAACTCAGCTATAAGCTTATGCCATGCTTGACTCTGATATGAGGATATTTTATTACCTGGCAGCAATGTGTCAGATGAACTGGACAAAGGTCATAATGTAAAGCATTATTGTAAATATGCCATAATTCTCATGCAAAATAATCTGTATGTATAAGACAATGATTGTGGAACTCACAGGAGTTTTGTCTCCAGCCACTCTCGCTAGCCAGGATGAACCAAAACTCTTTCATGTCATCAAAAGATCACTGGCCGCACACGCTGTGTATAAAGCACTGTAGCAGGGAATACTATAACATGACGTGGCACCATACAATGCGACACAATGTAACAACATAATAAAATATGATATCCCAAAAATAAGGCTCAGTGGCTGCCCTAGATGTGCTGACAGTTGGAAGGAGGGTGGATATGGGAACTGTCACTGGAACTGTCTCCAGAACTTTGCTTATAAAATGCCAGTCTATACGCAAAGTCCCGGAGAGCCCAAAGGTGGAGAAATTAACTTTGCAGGCAGGAGCTCAGAGAGCACTGAAGGAGGGGCAGAGCACAGAAACATTTCCACCTCCTGAAGAGCTCCGACCAGCCATCCCAGAGCCTAAAATATCACCCAGGGAGATTTATTTAATGACCTCAGACTGCAGAATCTTCGCTTCTACTTTACAGAACTGACAACCTCAATTCCACCTCCATAGTTCATGGCTGATAGGTATCCCAAGCCACATTGAAAACATGGATGTAAGATGCCCTGAACAAGCTTCCAAGGAGCACCCTGGAGGATTTGGAGAAAGCTGCAGTCCCCTCTACAGCAAACGTCAGGGCTCAGGGACTCAATCAGAGAAGCCCCGAGGGCTGCAAAGAACCACATGGCCACCAAATGTGACCTGATGGGAAGAGACTGAACAGAGGGGCAGCCAAGCAGAAGGCAATGTCATTACCTGGGTACCCTTGATGAACCCTGAAGCTGCTGAGTCTTCTATGAATGCATTATCCTTATTATTTAAAAAGATCTGCGTGTTCCAGTTTGGTGCAGTGTATCCTAGTGTATTAATTTGGTATTATTTTATACTGAGATGGTCCAGGCCCTGCCATAGGAACTGTGTGATGCTGCTACAGTCAGCACCAATGCCAGGCCCCAGCAGCAGTGTGGCTGAAATATCTGGGTGGGCAGGTGCACCCTCCACCAATAGGCTCTGACCACAGTAGACTCTCCCAAATCTGATCACCTCTCCCAGGATGTCTGAGCCAAGTGGGGGAAAAAGGGAAGGAGTGTGCCTGTAGGAGAGACAATGAAGTATGCTTTTCTTTTGCTCTTTTGTTGAAAATACTGTGGCTTCTATACTGCAGCAGGACAAACAAACCATGACTTATCTTTCACAATTTATGTACTTGATTTCTTATAATCTAACAGTGTGTTTATATTTCTCCCATGTGCTCTCTTTTCCCTTTTCTTACACATTACCCTTACAGCTAGGTCAATAACAAGTAATCTTGCTAATAATTCTCTCTCCAGGGCCCTGTGCAGAACCTCATGAGACGTGACTTCAGAGGCCTCCTCTCCGACAGGTGAGGGAGAAGTCAGCTGTTCAGAGAGAGAGGCTGCCTTGCCTGGGGACACGCAGCTAGCCAGTGGCTGAAGCAGCAGTGGATGCAGTTGTCCTGATGCATAGTTCAAGAACCTTTGTGTTGCACCAACTCTTTTGTCAATCAAGATTTTGTTTTGGTCTATACACTTATAGGTGGTACAGAGAGTGAAATGAAAAGATGATTTGCACTAGTGACAAAGCGTATCTTTGTGAGTGCCATCCTTTGGTGTAGCTATAAGGGTGGGGGGCTAAGATGTCCCTTTCAGAGGCCTTATACACCAGCATCACTTTTGGTGATAATTTAAGGTTATCCAATGAATCTGCATCTCCCAGAAGAAGGCTTAGATGGCCACTCCCTATCTTCTGGGGCCTTTGGACCCAAGTGATGTTTTAGGATTATAGGGGACATACTGCTAACCAGAAGCAGCCATCTGACTGTACACACTCCTGCCCCTGCTCTCGGTGACAGCTAGAGGATGGGTGGAAAGCCAGCTGACATCTGATTGGTGACAACCAGCTCCCTCAGTGTCAGGGCTCAAACTGGTAATAAGCGCCTGGCTTTATCCAAAGTCTCTGAAAAACCCGCTAGCTGGTGATGTGAAAGCCATGCTAACAGGAAGAGAATTTACTGGAGGCTGACTCAGGGGCAGCAGTCTGGGGAATTAAGCTTGGCTCCTGCAAGGAAATTAGGCAGAATCAATTAAGGATGCGGGCAATTGAGGCAAAGAGACATTAATATTGGATGATAGAAAGTCAGAAGGAAACTGGACCAGCAGTTACAAGCTATAGCACTAACCAAAAAACCCCACATCAGTGACTTGGGAAAGACAGAAGGAAATGAATGAAATTGTGAAAATATCTGAATTTCCCACCAAATTACTTTATTAAATCAGTCTTGAATGAGGCAATTTCAGGGAGGTAGAATGGACTGGCCAAAAGTAATGATGTCCGTGTGGGTACAACTCTTTCTAAGAAGCTACCCTGACAACCAAGCAGGGATAAATCGGCAAGTGTGGATTACATGTCCTCAGTTATTAAGGAATTAGCTAATTAATATACCAAACTTTTGGCAGTTATTTTAAAGGTAAAGAGAGTTAGTAGAGGGAATGCATAGATGGGTTACTGATCTTTAAAGAAAAAGTTAAAGGAATTCAGGGGACTGTGAACTATTGTTAAACATCTCAGGCGATGTGAGGAATTTTGCACATGGTAATCACCACGTTGGAACTAACTTTAAATGATGCAAAATGTTAGCGAGAGTTTCAATGATAAGCTGCAGGCCAGAATAGGGCCATTGTTAAGTATCTGGACCTGGGCAAAAGCTGACAGTTTCACTCAAGGCAAGTGTCAATTTTCTGAATCTATGTAGGCTGGCAGAGCCTGTAGGAAAGTTCCACAGAGCAAAAGAACTCCAATCAATACTCAAGAAAGACAAGATAGGTTAAAAAACACCCACCCCAAAATCGGGTTGGTAAAGCCCAAAACTGCAGTCTGATTGAGTCCTATAGCCCTGCCAGGTATAGATGAGAGCACTGAGGCTGCAAAAGGTTAAGTGCCTTACCAAAAGGAACAAAACGAATAGGTGGTAAATTAAACACTGGGAGCCAGGTCTTTCTGGCTTTAACTTTGGCACTCCTTCTAAAGGATGCTAGGATGCTTATACTGGATCAAGGAGGCGATACCACTCTACGTGGTAGACCCAGGTCTTTCTAGCTTCGAATCTGGCATTCCTTCTACAGTATGCTAGAAAGCTTATACTGGATAAACGGGGATATATCCTGGAACTTGGAAAAAATCCTAAGCATTTTCAAATTTGGAAAGTCAGATGAAAATAATCATGTTCTGAAAGATGCTAGGCACAAACGGAGCTAAGACTTGTGGCTATTTCATCAGTTAAAAGAGAATAAGCCCCATTCCACGTAAGTCTGCTAGGAATATGCTGTCATTTCCTGTCATTTCTATATGACAGGGAAGGTTGTGGGCTGTCCTGGAGTGGGGCCTGGAAGGAGCACTGGGGAGAGGGAGCAGGTGTGCATGCAGAGGTGGACGGGAAGGTGGTGTCACACAGTACAAGGCTGGAAACTTGGCTGAGGTCAGATTTTGGAGGACTTTGCCAGACAGTGTGATCCTTTAGCGGTGTTAGGAACCCAGGACCAGGGGAGCCTAGGTAGAGAGGCCAGTGAGGATCCAGGTTCCTGGAGAGGCCCATAGGCAGCAGGGGGTATGCTTGGGTCTGGAGTAGGGGGTGGGAAGCAGCCAGGGTGGCATCTTCTGTACCCTGACCCACTGTGGCTGCCTCTGGGGCTGTGGTCTCAGGGAATGGCCTTGAAAGTGAGAAAAGGGAAAAACAGGGAGCAGAGCAGGAGGTCGTTAGAGCAACTCAGCAGCCGGGTGGGTGCCTGTTCTTGGCAGTGGTGATGGGGGGCAGGAGGCAGCACAACAGGGGGTTTGGGCCAGGAATAGGCTGCATGCACCCAGTGCCCAGCAGCTGCTGCCTCTGCACCACTGAGGCCATCACAACTGCCTGCTGTGGACTAAGTGTTACGCTGGTTTTGATGAATTGCCACCTGCAGTTCTGGGGGACTGACATCTGGATGCCTGAGAAGACTCACTCCCAGAAGCCTACAGAGACAGTGGGCAGCCGCTCATCTACCCCCTGGGGAGGGGTTCTTTGATGGCCCCAGGGCTAGCTGACTGTTTTCTGGGGGAACCCAACAGACCTCAGAGAGTAGGCTCAGGAAGCTGTGGAGGTCAGTGGCCATCCCCTCCCCCCACCTCACATCTTAAGCCTGTTTTGAGTCACTGGGAACCGGCAATGGCCCATTCTCCTGCTCAGGCCAGAGCTGTCTCCCACCCCAGCAACCTGGCCATAGGCCCACTCCCAGAGTGCTGAGAATGGAGCCCAGCGACTCCAAGAGAAGCTGCTTCCTAGTGATTCAGCTGTCCAACTGACAAATCTTTTCAGGTGGGAGATCTTTTGTTTCCCTCAAAAGAGGCCCCCTGTGCCAGCCCTGAGGACAGCCTTTCACAGTCCCCTTGGCATCTGCAGCCACTGTCCTCCCGCTCCCAGGCCTGCTATTCTTTTAACCTTCAGCTGCATAGAGATGGGAGAAGGCGGAAAAAAGGCTTTTTATAACCAAATTATCTCTGTGCATTCATCTGCCATTATGTTAATGCATCGCGAAGCCCGGCAGATGGTACAAAGTCAATTACGCTGGTGTTAAAAAGGGAGAAATTGACCTTTTCAGGACTCACTTGGGTTCCAGAGCAGAGTTTGCAAACTCAGGTTTCAGGCCTGGCATGTGGGCAAAGGCACATGGCACTGTGGAAGAGGGAGAGGGATGGATCTGGTGGTCAGCACGGGGACTCCTGTCTCTCGTACCTGCACATTCTCTCAAAGAGGCCAGCATAGCCATCACAGTTGGTCTTCTGGGTCCGCAGGATATCAGTAGGTTTGAAGGCTTGGCGGTCCTTCTCCTGAGCAGCTGCAATGTCGTACTCTACAGGGCGGGTGAGGGGATCATGAGGACCCTGAGCCTGGGAGGCGAGAAGACTCCATCCCCACCCCTAGCTGTGCTCTGGCCATCACCAGCCCCAGGAAACCACAGTGGGCTGAATGGAACTACAGCCCCAGCCCACATGGGATCTGGGAACTGTCACCTCTTTTTGCAAGTGGTGAGAGGAGGAGCAGGCCTTGGCAGAGGGTGCCACCTGGCTCCCCAAACCCCTGAGGAGGGGCTAGGAGGAGAAGGGAGTAGGACAGTGCGGGGGCATGGGGCTCTCTCTGCTAATCCCCACCACACAGCTCTGCACACAGTTCCAGTGAAATCACTGATCCCGTCTTCCTGCAGCCCGGAGGCCTCATGCTGACCCATGGGGCACACAGAGCTCATCCCCAAGTGGAGAAGGCTGCTCTCCCACAGCCTGTCACTTCACTAAGGAGGGGATGAAGACATTGCAAAGAAGCCTGAGGCCTGCGGTGAGGCCCTAAGGCAGAAGTCTCTGTAGCCACTGAGGACCCAAAGGGACTGTGTATGTGTGTATTGGCATGGGGATAGGAGCGGTAACGAAGTCCTATAAATGTCCTGTTTCTGACCTGCCCCTTTAAGGCACAGGCACAGCTGGTGGAGTTGGGATGGGAGCTGGGGGTCTCTCAAATCCTCAGTTTGGACCTCCTGCCTGTGCCTGGCAAACTCATTCTCTAAGCTGCATTCCCAACTATTGTTCCAGAAGAACAAAAGCAAAGCCCAGTGGCAGCAGGCTGAGAAAGACCCGGCTGGTCTTCATGTCAAAGAACTAGGAGTCCACCTCGCGATCTGGCCCTGTCCACTTTCATTTGTGTTTGCAAGGTGGCAAGGGGCAGCATCCCTTAGCCACCACCTCTGCAGTTCTGCTTGACCTGGGAGCTTCCCGAGGCCATCCTGTGGAGAGCTGTGGGCAGCTGCATAGGCCTAGGTCCCTCAGGTGGCTCCAAGAACCTTGGAGGCTGGGCTGGGACCAGTGGTCAACATTGCTAGTGTAGGAGCAGGAAGTGGAGAACCCACTTTTCCTGGCTCTGGTATTTAGTGAACCCTCTGATATTGCAATCACTTTTCAAACAGCTGCAAGTTCTCCCCACCAATGATCATCCTTCTTTGAGATGACCTGCTGCTCCGGGCTCTCACCTCTGTGGAGATGAGACAGAGGGAAGGCTGGGACAGAGGGAAGGCTGCTGCTGGATGAAGTTTCCAGCTCTGGGCACTGGCTATGGGCAGAAGGCTGCAAGGGATTCTCCTCCAGCTAACTTTCATGGAGACTAATAGCACATGGTAAATTTTATCCTCCTTGGTAACTCTCTGGTTCATCTCTGGTTCATCACCCAGATCCTGGGTCCCTCTCCCCCACCTTTCATGTCACGCTGCACACGTGAATAACCTGATAGGAGCAGAGGCCTGCAGGGAAAGGAAACAAGGGATTCTAGAGCCAGCAGTGTCACAGGTGGGCCTACCTATGTGATGGCAGATCCAGATCCAGATGGCACGGACCCTTTCCAGGTCAGTATGGGCCTCCTGGAGGAGGTCACTCACCAGTTCGTCTAGGCCACTCTTGGCTGTCACCTGGGGAGCAGGAAGGGGATGCTGTATTAGGGCCTCAGGGAGGGGCTGTTGGCGGCCCAGCACCTTGCACCTATAGCCAGTGCTGCTCTTCCCCCAGGCAGAGAAGCTGGAGGAGAGGCCCTGAGGGGCAAAGGCTGGCTGAGGACCAACTGGGAGGAGGTGGGGGATGTTGGACAGGGCAGGTGGTGCTGACCAGCTCAATCACAGGCCCTAGAGCCACCACAGCTTTTCTCTGCAGATCTGGGGGCTAGCCAGGCAGGCATCTGGACAGCTGTAGCAGCCCCTGGTCATGGTCAATACTAAGGATTTAACATAATCCTTATCAAAATTCCAATAGCTTTTGGTGCTGAAATGGAAAAATCAGTTCTCAAATTCCTATACGTTCCAAGGGGCTCCACAAGTAACCAAAACAATTTTGAAAAAAGAACACATTTGAAAGACACAAATTTCCCATTTTCAAAACTTACTGTAGAACTACAGTAATCAAAACAGTTTGATACTGCCATAAAGATTATATAGACAAATGGAATATAACTGAGAGTCCAGAAACGTACCCACATATCTATGGTTAGCGGATCTTTGACAAGGGTGTCAAGTCCATTCAGTGGGGAAAGAAGAGTCTCTTTTACAAATGGTGCTGGGACAATGGGGTTTCCACATGCAAAAGAATAAACTTGGGTCTCTACCTCATGCCATATACAAAAATCAACTCAAAATGGATCAGTGACTCAAATATAAGAGCTTAAACCATAAAACTCTTAGAAGAAAACACTGGGGTTAATCTTCATGACCTTGGATTTGACAATGAATTCTTAGATATGGCACCAAAGGCACAAGCAACAAAGAAAAAAACAGATAAAAGGCCATTCGTGAAAATAAAAAAATTCTGTACATTAAACGATATCATTTAGAAAGCAAAAAGATAACTTACAAAATGAGAGAAAACATTGCAAATCATATATCCAATAAGGGTTAAATATTCAGAATATAAAAAGAACTCCTAGAACTCCACAAAAACAAAACCAACCCAATTCAAAAAAGGGCAAAGGACTTGAACAGATATTTCTCTAAAGAAGATATACAAATGGCCAATAAGCACATAAAAAATTGCTCAACATCCTTAGTCATGAGAGAAATGTAAATCAAAACCACAATGAGATACCACTGCGGACCTAATGAAATGACTATTGAAAAATGAAACCAGAAAATAATGTGTTGGCATGAATATGGAGGAATTGGAACCCTCGTACGATGCTGGTGGGAAGGTAAAATGGTGCAGCTGCTGTGGACAACGTTTTGACAGTTTCTCCGAAAGTTAAATGTAGAATTATCATATGATCTAGCAATTTCAGTCCAAAGTATACACCCCAAAAAAACTGAAGGCAGAGACTCAAACAGACATTGTTTCCCCAGTGTTCATTGCAACCAATCCACAACAGCCAAAAGGTTAAAAAACATCCATCCATGAATGAAAGGACAAATAAAATAAAGTATATACAGTATATATACTATATAATGGGAATTTTATTCAACTATAAAAGGAAGGAATTAAGTTCTATATATGTTACGACATGGATGAACCTTGAAAATGTGATGCTAAGTGACATAAGCCAGACACAAAAGGACAAATATTGTATGATTCCACTCATATGAAGTATCTAGAGTAGGAAAGGTCATAGACAGTAAGTAGAGATTACTGGGGGCTGGGGGAGGAGAAATGGGAATTTCATTGCTTAATGGGTACAGAGCTTCTGTTTTGGGTGATGAGTATACAACATTGTGAATATAATTAATGCTAGTGAATTGTACATTTACAAATTATTAAAATGGCAAATTTTTTGGTATTTTATGATAAAAAAGAACAAATTAGTTTTCTTCCTAGGGGCCCTCAGGGAAACAGGGCTGAGGTTGCTGGAAAGGTGGCCCTGACTTTGTTTAATCTCTATAGAGAAGCTGGGGCAATGGGTCCTGCAATGGTGCCCACATTCCCCGCAGCCCCCACCTTGAGGGTACTCCAGGACCTTGTTTTCAGCTGGAACCATCTCACTGCTCACAAGGGACTCCAGGACCCACCTGCTGACCACTGGCCCAGCACACTGGCACCCTGACTTCTGGAGACCTCTGGGCCCCTGTTCTACTCTCTCAGCTGCTTTCTGTTTCATTTTCTTCTATGTCCAGTTCCAACGCCACAGACTTTGTCCTTGTCCCTGTCCCAGGGCCCCGAATGGTACTCAGCATTGCCGGCCTGCACTGCAGCCTGGAGTCCTGACTTAGCCTTCTACTTCAGTGCCATGGCTTCTGGTCCTTTGGTCCACCTCCTGGCCCCACCTGGGCCTGGCTTGCTCTGGCCACTCCCTGCTCTGTGGCTGGGTCTCTGGCCTCTGCTGGCTTCCTGGCACTGTTTTCTGAGTATGGCTAGCAGCCTGACCCATCCCTTCTGATGGCCATTACAAAAATCCGGGCCTTTTACAGACTCCTGACCCCACTGACTTCCCTCAGTCACAGGGAATGGCCTGGCCTCCACTTCACAGCAGGCCAGGTGGGACTTCCTCACTAAGAGCCTCATCCTCCCCTCCTGCTTCAACTTATCTGTATGTCTCAGATCTTCAGCCTTTGCAGGGACTTCCCCTCTTCAATCAATGGCCTCCTTCTCCTATGTCCTCACCTCCTTCCTTCCTTTCCTGGCTGCCCCATGCCTCCTTATTCCCCCACCTTAGGATGCCCTCCCAGTCTCCTCAGTTCTGCTCATGTCTAGCCTCCCCTTCTCTGCAGGCTCCTGTGGGATCTTCTCCTCACTCCCCACTAGTCACCTCTGGCTTGCTCTTCCACCCACCTGAGGTCTGAGGCCTGAGGCTCCAGCCCCTGTGCACTGCCCCTCTGGAGGTAAGGTGCACTTTGATGCTGCAGTAGCCAACATGAATCTGCCCTGATCTCACTTGAGCAGATAGCACAGCTCACACAGTTGACCACGCCTGCCCCAGGGAGCCCCTCCCTAGACCTTCCAGAGCTCTGACCCTTCCTGGCCTTGCCCCAGCCTCTTTGATGGCTCCACACCCTATGGGCTTCCTCCGCCCCCACAATATGATACCCAACCTATGGCTTCAGCTCTTAATGAAATCTGATGACTCCCAATCAGTGTCTCCAGCCCAGACCTTTCCAGGCTTGTATATTCAGCTGCCCAGGGGGCAATTCCCCCGGATGTGCCACAGAGAGTAGGGCCTCTCATATCCCAAACACACTCACCCCCTAAAACCTGCTTCTTCTCCCTTGCTCCTCATGGGGAGGCACTGATCCACCCTCCAGGAGTCAATCCAGCTGTCCGGGAGCCCGTCTCCCCCACTTCCCACCCACTCCACACCTACTGGTGATGGAGTTCTTCCCCTCTGCCCCTAGCTCAGGATTGGCCTTTCCACTCCTCTGTTTCCTCAATGTCTCCACTTAATCCAGGTCATGTCTTCTGCCAGGACAGGAGGATGCGCTCAACTCATGTTCTTACTTCTCATCTGGCTTTCTTGATCCACGCACCCACCATCCACTCATTATTTCAACAAACAAGGTTCCTGAGTACCTACAAGGGGGCCTTTCTAAGACCACTTAATGTCCTAACTTCACAAAAGTGTTCAGCACCTTGTTCCTCCTATCAGACTCTCCGTGCTGAAGCTCCTGCCTGGCTCCAATGACTCCCATATGTCCCTAGTGTTTCAGCTCCTCATCTGCCCCTCCCACCTGCACCTGAGACATGCTCAGGCCCAGAGGCGTGAGAGCTTGGTAGCTCATGCACTTCGGAGGTGAGCACGGCTGTGATTATAGTGGTCATGGCCATCTACATCCATGGTCCTCCCATCCTCTCCACCCTTCCTCCATGGACTGGAGGTGGGCAGAGCTTAGAAGCAGAAATGCCAAAAGGGGCATGGAGAAGGCAGGTAAGGGCTGGCCAGAGGGGCCCGCCAATGAAGTGCTCCAGGGTGTGCGGTATTGGGTGGGAGCAACAGGATCGTGGGTGGGGTGGGGGATGGAATGGCCTCTGGCCCTGGGCAGGGGCTGCTGCTTTGTGCCTTCTGTCCCCATCCATATGCTATGAAAAGGCATTCCAGGGCCATCCAACCAAGCCACTCAGGTTATGCTCAGGAGGTGTCTGGGGAGAGGCTTTGCTGCCCTAGAACTCTTGAGCCACCTCAAAGGGGCCCATGGTCAGAGCAGCCAGCTCTCCTACCTGTGAGGCGTAGAGATCCAGTTTCTCAAACTGCCGCAGGTCCAGGGACATGGATTTCAGGCTGGATCGATCCCAAGGGTAGGCTGGAAACACAGGGCAGCTTGGTCAGCAGCTGAGACCCACTGAGGAGGGCTGTCTGGCCTAGGCCTTGCTGTCTCTTTGAGGATCTGTGGCTGTCCAACTTTTAAGACAATTCTCAAAGCCTGAAACATTGAGCCTAAGAGCTATATGGGAACTTTCCTAGAAGGGTCCCCGATCAAGTTAGTTTGGGAACTATGGCAACTCCCACAGTCCTCTTAGAGGCCTACAGGGAACATATGCCTATTGCAGACTCTGAGAAGTCAGAAGTAGGAAACGGGCTTAACCTCAGTTAACCCAGCAGTTCCCAGACATATCGATGATGGAATCTCCTTTTTCCCACCGTTTGGTTTTCCGTGGATTCCCTGTTATTTTTCCCAGGAATGAATGCTCTTTGGGGAGTGTCCAGGCAGTGCTGCTCATGCTCACAGGCTCAAGGAGGGAGGTCTGTGCCACAACCACAGCGCTGGGGTGGAGGTGCCAAAGGACACCTGGGTGGAGAAGGAGGGCATGGAAAGGCCGGGCCATCTGGGTTCTGCAGGGTAAGGTGCGTTTGGCACCCAGATAGGCTTCCTCCTTTGCCCTTGGTCAACTGGAGACTTGAGCATCTCAACCATGTGTGATGGCGTTCTGGTAACAGGGCCCTGAGAAAGGCTGGGCCTCCAAATCACTCATCTATGCTTAGCCTTACTCACAGGGAGCCTCCTGCCCAGAGACCAAGCCATGAGTCAGGTCTCTGAGACAGAGCTACAGGGAGGGGAGAAAACTCGAGACCAGTGCTGATGCAGGGCCAGCAATCATGCAAGCTTCCCACTGGACACAGGACAGCTATAATCAGCTGCTGCTGGGGGGCTGCTGCAAGGCTGCCTGGCCAATGGTTAGACCAACAGATGCATGGACAGCAGACCCCTGTCCCAGCCCAGAAGAGAGCCTTGGCTCTGGCAGATCCTTTCTTAACCAAGGGTCCCTGAGTCAGGCAGATCAAAATCAGGGAAGCTGGGTGGGAAGACAGGATAGGAGTGGGAAGAAGTTGGGACCAAAGAGGAACTCAGCCCCTGACCCAGGTGGATCCACCCACCTTCAGCCTCCATGTCCGGAGCCTCTGGGTGCTGGGCAAGTGAGGTGTGTTGGAGAGGCCCCAGGGTATGGTAGGAAGTCTGGGATGAGTAGGGCCATGTGAGAAAGCACCTGATGGGCCTGCACTTCTACCTTGGTTCCAGTCTGGTTCTGACCTCCACCTTGCTGGGAGGGACTGGACCCAGCTCCCCGGCCTCAGGTACACATCTGTGGGATTCCCGGGAGCATGAATAAGATGGCAAATCATGTGATGTTAGTGACACACTGCTCTCTGGGAGGGTGCAGGGTGTGGGGCTCCTCTGCAAGTGCATGCGGGGAAGGACATGCGGCCTCCCTGCCTGGTGGGGGGCACTGCAGGTGCATTTGCCCACACATCCTCAGGGCTGCCGCTGTCAGTGAGAGTCGCTTAATCTGGTGCTATTAGACCTGAAAGATGTGGGGAGGGGTGTGTGTCACCTCTAGACCTCACCCCAGACCCTTTGCGACCCTCTTCTGGGCCAGCATGGTTTGAGAGGCAATGCCCACTTACTGGGGAGCTGACCAATATTTGGGCCCAGGGGTTTCTTGCCTGGCCACCATGACTTATGTCATCAACCCCTGCCCTGTGTGGTCCAAATGCAGCCAGAGAAGACTGGGGATACTCAGGCAGGCCCCTGCTGAGCCTTCCCCCTTCTCAGTGCCCTCTCCCTCTGCAGAATCTGTTCCTATCATTCTCTCACAAGAGTCATCAGGGTGACCTAAGTGCATTCAAAGTGGACTCACACATCCAACAGATTTCCACTCAGTATAGCTCTGCAAATGAGGCCTCCCTGCACTCCTATTTAGGATAAAGGTGGCATTTCTAAAATGCCATTGAAAACCCTATTACTAGTTTTCCCCTTTCTTGGTTCCATTTTCCAGTATCTGAACGTTAAAAATGCCCATGATTTATACCTCATTAAATCTACCTGTGAGGAGATTATATAAGATCTAAATATGATTCTACATAAATACATTTACTATATCAGTGTCATTAAATTATTCTGATTTTAAAGCAAAACAATAGGAAGAAGTATGGAGCTGCACCCAGCCTTAGATAACATCTGGTCTACTAAGGGGGAAACTGAGGCAAAGGGAAGGCAAATGAGGGGCAGAAGCAGGATTCCAACACAGGCTGTCTATCATGCCTCTCGTTCCTCTGCCTCATGCTGCTTATTCCCATGCCTCCTACCTTACAGACATTTGGCATTCCATTTAAAGTTAACATAATCCTGAATTATGATTTTAATATGCTTCCTATAATGGTCTGCCTTGTTATTGGTGGGGTTTATACTTTAGCTTTAGGATGACATCTGGTGCATGAGCTTTTTCCTTCTCCACCTGTATCCATGGCAGACATTGCGAATCAATCATGACACTCTTCCCCTCCTGAACCCAAAGGTGGCCCCAGCTTCTCAGCATAGTGACCCAGGAAGCAACTGCCAAATGGAGATTAGTCTATGGGCTAACCCCATGTGCTCTCTTGAGAATTCTCCTGGAAGACTCTGGAACTTACCATGGGCATCTTTCCCTCCAGGTTGCCGGGGTCTTGTGTTTCCATTTTTATCACCTTGTAAACCTACAATATTCCAAAGATCAGAAGTATAGATACTTCAGAAGAAACAGAAATGCAAGCACTGATGACTCATCTTCTGGTGGTCCTTGCTTTTGACACCTCCTCTGTACTCTCCTATTCATAGCCTCCTTGTTCCCACCCCACTGACCACAGAATTGCTGCTGGAATTGCCAGGAACTTCCTGGTATGGCAGAAGGAAGACTAAGAACCAGGAAGTGGCTGACAAGAAAGGGAGTTGCATTCTGCAACTGGAATTAGTATTTGCTCTGACCTAAACTTTGGATGATTCAGTGGGTCCTCCTGGAACCTGGTGTTCCTGCCCTCTTTTGGATTTTCCTGCTTTCTTGAATCCACTGCCAGATAATGCTGGGATAAGAACTGACCATGGATGGAAACAAAGATGGAGAAAGGGGAAAGCAGTTCGTGTGGAGGTCAAAACCTAGAAGGGTCAGGTCATAACTAAATTATTCCTTGGGAGGATTAAAGGCCAACTGAATCCCATGAATCAAAGACTGTAAAGGCAGAATCGTAGCCAATAGTTATTAGACTCCCTGGGCAAAAGGAAAGGAACTTTTCCTGCTGATCTGGAACCAGGTCAGGAAGATTTGGGTCCCTGATGGGATCAGGGGGAGTTGAAGGTGGGGATGCCAAGGCAGGTAGTTTTATACCCCTGAAGGCCACTTTAGGCTATAAATATAACAAAAAAGATTGCAACTACATACAGGTCATTCTGAGAAACAGTGCTCCATTTATTTCTCACACCTGCATTTTGTATTTCGCACCTACATTTTTTTCCCACCTACGTTTTTGATAGAATGATAAAGGTTCAAAATGATAGCTAGCATTTGTTACACACTTACTATGCCTGGCTTGGGCTTTACACTTACCTCTCATTTAACTCATTATAATCTTATGAGGCAGATTCACTTATTTTCCTTCTTTTATAGATGAGAAAACTGAGTTTAAAAGAGGGGTTAGGCCACTGGCCCAAGGTCACACAGCTGAAACATGAACCTAGACAGTTGACCCTAGAGCCTGCCCTCTTTACAGTAGACTACTCTCTTGAGATCTTGACTGCTGACGACTACAGGACCAGACAGTTTTGGAGGACTTTGGCTCACTGCATGGACCTAAAAAGGACTTGAGCCTCAGTTGTTCTGCAGCCTCTGTTACTTAACCTGCATTCCTCCTGAGGTCCCTGTTTAGCAATAAGGTGGACAGATGCAGAGAGGGGACTGAGAAGGGAGTTGGGGAGACATCATGGTCCTGGGCCTGGGCCTATGTGCACTGCACTGAGGGCTGCAAAGTATGCTGGTTAAGACCACAGGCTTCAGAGTCATACCTGGGTTCTGACCCACTTCCTAACTGGGTGACATGGGTAGTCACTTCACCTCTCTAAGCCTTACTTTGCTGATCTAAAAAGTGGGGATGATATTAGTATACATCAAAAGGTTAAAAAGTTAATAAATGTTCAAGTACTTAGCATTTTGCATGCCACTTTTGGGCAGTAAACAAATGGTATCTAAAAGCCACAGCAACAACACTCTTGTGATGCAATGTGTCTTCAGCTAAATGTCTTGTGTTACCTATGACTAATTCCAGAGATGCAAAATCAGTGGTAGCTGGGTGTGGAGAAAAGAGTCTCCAAGGATGAAGCTGTCATGCTTCTGCCTTTTCCCAGTTTGCAGGCCCATGTCACTCTTCTCCTTCCCTCAGAAGATGCTTGCGCTGGGATCTGGCCCAACCAGCTGCCTTCAATCCTCTCTGCCAGCCCTCCACCATGAGTACCTCTGTCATACATACGTTTAGCCAAGGAGAACTTCTTGAGTAGCTGGGGCATGGTATCTCGAGGGTGGACTTCCACAGTCAGTTGTGTCCCTAAAAGGAAAAAGAGATGACATTCTCAACCAGATGCTGCCAGGAAAGGGTAAATGCCTCATGACTGATGATTGAATAACAAAACAATTAGTTTTAGAACTTTCTTTTGTGTGTACAAATCATCCTTGCTTTTTTCTTTAAATCAAAACAACAACAAACGAAGCAGATAGTTTCCAAATTCAGGCAAGATGGAGTAAAGCAAACTCAGCCCTGTCTCTCCCACTTAATGCAATTATAAACAATGTACTGAATGTAAGGGGCAACTATTAGAGGATTCTGCAAAGTAAAATAATAGAATAACTGGCAAAGACTGGGAAGAATTTTTAAAGCATTAGCAAATTGACAGTGAATTTACCATTCTTCTTCCCCCTCTGGTATCATCTAGACTGAACTTAAAGGCATTCTCAAACCCAGAAGGGTGCAGTGGATGCAGAAAAAGAGCACACAAGAGAAATCCTCTCTTTCTGGCCTGCAGAGTGAGAAAGGGAACCCCTAAGAGTCAGAGAGAGCAAAAGAAATCTTTTGTTGGTTTTCCCCCTCTTTATTCTGTTATTTCCCAACTCAGTCCCCAGGCAATTCTGTTGGTAGCAATGGCAGCAGTGATGTTGGTGGCCATGCAGGCACCTACAACTTTGGGGCAAGGATAACTATTTTCTTCTACCAGAGAAGTTACAGTCCCAAGAAAATGAGGGCAAATATTTATTGTTTTTTCTCTCTGTTTTCTGCTGATTTGCCCCAGATGCAGACACAGTTGTGAGGCCCATACGGCAGAGTGAGGAAACTGAAGCTCCAGCCTTTTGGGTAGAGGAATGAGAAATGGGTCCTGAAGAGCGGGGAGCTCAAGAAGGCAATTCCATAAAGTTGTAGATGGACTCCTGTGGTCACCTCTGAACTGTGCATGCATGGATCTCATCCTAAACATCATACCACAGTCTTCAGGAAGTAAACTATGGGGTAGATTAATGCCCAGGTCCCGGACTGGCCACTGGGTGGTGCACATGCAGGGCAGATCTGTATAGCATTGCAAAGGCTACAATTCAAAATTACTCAGCTACAAAGACTCAGGAAAATCTTAATTTGAAAAGGAAAAGATAATCAACAGATGCCAACTCCACACAACTCCACACACAAAAAACCAGCCACAATAACATGCTCTAACAAGTAACGGCAAGCAGTTTTGAGATAAATGGAAAGATATAAAGTATCAGCAATAAAAAGAAGATATAAAGGAGAAGTGAAGATTTTAGACTGAAAAATATGGTTAAAAATCCTCTGGATATACTCAATAGCAGAATGAAAATGACAGAGAACACAGAGAACTTGAAGATAGATCAGCAGGTATTGTCCAGTTTGAACAACAGAAAATGTGAATAGTGCCTCAGGGATCTGTAGGTCCATATCTAAAAGTCTAACATTCATGTCACTGAAGTCTCAGAAGGCAAACAGAAATAATGTGATGCAGAGAAAATATTTGAGGAAATAATGAAAACTTCTGAAATCTGGCAAAAGACATAAAACCTTACTGATTCAAGAAACTCAGTGAATTCTTAACAGGATAAATGTAAGAAAATCCAAGTCCAGATGCATAATCAAACTATTAAAGAAAAAAATATGGAAAGTAGCCAGTGAAAAGTGATGTAAAGCCAAGAGAATTTGGTACCAACACACTTGCTCCAAAAGAAATGCTAATGGAAGTTCTTCAGATGGAAGAGAAATTATACCAGAGGAAAACTTGGAAGAGGGATAGAAATGGTAAATATCTAGATAAATATATTATTCTGCTCTCCTCTTAAGTTCTTGACAATATGAATAATAATTGAAAGAAATAATTATAACATCTGATAGGTTTTTGATAGATGTGAAATATATGACAACTACAACATAGAATAGGAGAGTGAATGTACCTATATGGAGGTAAGATTTCTTCATTCTACTTGAAATATTAATATTAACTATAATTAGTCTATGAAAAGTTAAGTACATATAATACATACAAAAATAGGTATATATGGAGATATAGTAAAAAACTTAATAGGCAAATTTAAATGTAATTCTGAAAGGAAAGGAAAGCAGGAAAGAGGAAACAGAGGCACAAACAGAAAACAAATAATAAAGTAGAAAACCTAAATACAAATGTATCAATAATTACATTAAGTGTAAATGGTCTAAACATACTAATTAAAAAATAGAGATTGTCAGAAAGGGTAAATACATAAGATTAAACTACATTCAGTTTCCAAGGATCCAACTTTAACTACTATGATATAGGTTGGTTAAGTGAAAAGATAATAGAAAGCTGGAGTTGCTATATTAATATCGGACAAAGCAGACTTCAGAGAAAGGAAAATATCAGGGACAGAGGAATATTAGCAAGAAGACATAACAACCTTCAATATACCTATGTCAAACAACAACAAAGTTTTAAAATGCATGAAACAAGAACTGATAGGACGAAAAGGAGGAATAGACAACTCTATTTTCTATATATTTGCTGATTTTTCAGTCATTGAAAGAATTGAAAGAAAATCAGCAAATATATAGAAGAAATGAACCACACAATGAATAAAATTTATTTGATGTTTATAAAAGATTCCATCTAATAACGGCACAACACACATTCATGTCAAATGCCCATTGAATAGTCACCAAGATGGACTACATCCTTGGTCACAAAACAAACCTTAAAAAGTTGAAGAGAATTGAAATCATACAAAACTCTTCTCTGACCATAATGAACTAAACTAGAAGTAAAAAACAGAAAGCAACTGGAAAATTTCCAAATATTAAAAATTAACATACTTTCAAATCACACATAGATCAAAGAAGAAGTCTCAAGGAAAATTCGAAAATATTTTGAACTCATTGAAAATGAAAATAAAACACATCAAAATGTGTGAGATGAAGCCAAAGCAGTGCTTCAAGGGGAAATCTGTAGCATTAAATTCTTATTACAGAAAAAAGAAAGATTTCAAATCAACAATCTAAGCTTCCATTTTAAGAAAGTAGAGAAATGAAGACTAAATCCAAGGCAAGCAGAAGGAAGAAAATCATAAAAATGAGAGAATAAATCACTGAAATTAAAAACAACAGCAGAGAATAATGAATGAAACTAAATGCTGGTTCTTTTTAAAATAACACTGATAAACCGATCAGTAAAGATTTTACTGATCTGACCAAGAAAAAAAAGAGGTAAGACACAAATCAGGGGTAAATACACCAATATCAGGAATGAAATGAGGGCTATCACTATAGGCCCTCATAAGTATTAAAAAAATAGTAAAGGAATGATACAAAACCTATGTGTACATAATTTCTACAACTTAGAATAATATTGGGAACAAGTCATAGATGTCCACTTTCACTGATCCTAATAATATTGTACTGGAAGTCCCACCCTGTGTAATAAGACAAGAAAGAGAAATAAAAGGCATACAGATTGGCAAGGAAGAAATAAAACTGTCCTTATTCATAGTTGATATGTCTGTCTACATAGAAAATCCCAAGTAATCTCCAAGAAAAAGCTCCTAGAACTAGTAAGTTAGTTTAGCATGGTCACAGTATACAAGGTTAACATACAAACATCAATTGTATTTCTGTATATTGGCCATAAGCAATTAGAGATGGAATTTAAAAATAACCATTTCTCATAGTTCCAAAATTAAAATATTAGTTCTAAATCTAAAACAAACAAAAATCCCAAACATGGGTAATAATCGTGTACTGAAAACTCCAAAATATGATTAAACACATTAAAGAGGACTTAAATAGATGGGGAGACATACTATGTTTATGGATTGGAAGACTTAGAATTGTCAAGTGGGCAGTTCTCTCAAAATTGATCTATAGATTTAATACAAGTTCAACCAAACACTTTGGGGGAACTGTGCAAATACATAATTATAAAATATAGACATCAAGGCACAGGAACTGGAATAACTAAACTAATTTTGAAAAAAAGGATGGGGGGACTCCCACTCTTTGATTTTAAGATGCATTAATGAAGATGCTGTAATCACAACAGTGTGATATTGGTAAGAGGATAAACAGATCAATAAACAGAATAATAAAAAATAGATTCACACAAACATAGCAAAATAAATTTTTACAAAAGTGCAAAGGCAATTCAATTGGAAAAAGGGAAAAAGAACAGATATTTTACCATAAAAGAGATTATGGATGGAAAATAAGCACATGAAAAGATGTTCAGCATCATCAGCCATTAGGAAAAGGCAAGTTAAAACCAAAATGAGACATTACATCTATTAGAAGAGCAATAATATACAACTGGCCCTTGAACAACATGGTTTTGAACTGCACAAGTCCACTCATATGTCCTTTTTTTCTACCAGATGCAGATGGAGAGTACTGTTCGTGGAGTGCAAAACTCGCATGTAGAGGACCAACTTTTCCTATATGGGGTTTCTGCAGGGACGACTGTGGGACTTGAGTATGCCCACATTTGGTTATATGTGGGTGGTCCTGGAACCAATCCCCCATGTATACTGAGGGGTGACTGTAATTTAAAAATAGTGATAATATCATATGCTGACAAGGATGCAGAGAAATTGGATCTCATATATTGCTAGTGGGATTGTAAAATAGAACAGTCACTCTGGAAAATTGTTTGGCAGTTTCTTATAAAACAAAACATGTACTTACCATACAACCTAAAAATTGCCCTGTTGGGCATTTATCCCAGAGAAATGAAAACTTATGTTCACACAAAAACCTGTACACAAATGTTTATATAGCAGCTCTATTCATAATCACCCCAAACTGGAAACAACTTAAAAGTCCTTCAGTGAGTGAATTGGATAAACAACCTGTGGTACATCTGTATCAAGAAATAGTTCTCGGCTGGGCATGATGGCTCATGCCTGTAATCCCAGCACTTTGGGAGGCCGAGGTGGTTGGATCACTTGAGGTCAGGAGTTTGAGACCAGCCTGGCCAACATGGTGAAACCCCATCTCTATTAAAAATACAAAGATTAGCTGGGTGTGGTGGCAGGCACCTGTAACCCCAGCTACTTGGGAGGTTGAGGCAGGAGAATCGCTTGGACCTGGGAGGCAGAGGTTGCAGTGAGCCAAGATCGTGCCATTGCACTCCAGCCTGGACAACAGAGTGAGAGTCTGTCTAAAAAAAAAAAAAAAGTACTTTGCAACAATACAAGGGAACTCTTAAGGGTGATGGGAGGATCAGAGTCCATACAAGATAATTTTAAAGAGGGTAATAGAACTGCTGTATATTCTGATGGTGGTGTATTCTGTATATTCTGATGATGGTAACCACCATGGTGGTGGTTACACAAATCTATGCATGTGTTAGCAATCAAAACTGCACACTACAAAAATTCAATTTTACTGTATGTTAATTTAAAATAAAAATAAAAGCAAAAATACCAACCACACACAAAAAAGCCCAAGCAGAATTAAAACAAAAACTTGGATGGCACAGAAAGATATAAAGTAGAAAGTGAAACTCCTTTAAGACTTCATTTCTACATTTAAAAATCCAAAGCAGATTACAGTAAACATATTTTTCATAACCTGCTTTCTTCATTTAAATCTTTACATGTCAGTAAGCATAGCCATATGTTATCATTTCAAATGGCTGCATAGTATTCTATTTTGTAGATGCTTTATAATCCATATAAGCAATCCCTATTTGTTGAATATTTAGCTTTCCACAGTTTTGCTATTAGAAACGATGCAATACTCTGATACATACATCTTTGTATGTATGTAAAGTGATTTGCACACTTTGCAAATCAGTTCCTTTGAATAAATTCTTAAGTATGAATCAAATAATATGGATATTTTAAAGGCTTTTGTTAGATATTGGCGAATTTTTCTCATGAATGATTTTATCAGTTTATGAGCTCATCAGTACTATGCAAGAGAATGCCCATTTTGCACATTCTCGCTGTGCTTGATTGCAAAATTGGTCACAAAGTGCAATACTTTGCACTTCCTCCCAGTGAGAGGTCTTTTGTTCCACCCCTTGAATCTGGGCTGGGCTTTTGATTTGGTTTGGCCAATTAGCACGTGGCAGAAGTGATGTTGCACAAATTCTGAGTCTAGGCTTCCAGAGACTTTGAGGTTTCCATTCTCATTCTTGGGATCCCAGCCATAACTGCCATGTGAATGAGCCAGGTTGTAGATGAGAGCTCACACGGAGCAGAGCATAGCCTCTCGGGTGAGGCTATCCCAGACAGCTGGTCTCCAGCCAACCCACCAGCTGACAACAAGCACATGAGCAAGCCCACCCAAGATCCAAGATCAGCTGGGTATGGATCCAATGAGAGTTTCTAGCCAAACTGCAGATTGGTGAGCTCGTAAATGCTTATTGTCTAAAGCTGCTAAGTTGTGTGGTGGTTTGTAACGCAAAAGTAGATCACACATACACTCACTGATGTTTGGTTTTATCAAACCTTTAAATTTTTATCAATGAATAATAATACCTGGTTGCTTTGTACATTTAGTTTTATTGTAGTATTCTTTGCATATACTTATTTACCATTTTAAATTCTTATGTTGTGAATTGCCTATTTTCCTATTGAAGTATTATTTTTTCCTCGTTGATTTTGTTAAACCTCCTTTTATAACCCTTTGCCTGCTAAATGCGCTGCAATTATTTTTCGTAGAATAACAATACTGTCTTTTTTGTGTAACTCATAAACTTGTTCTGCATGCCAAAGAGGGTCATTCTCAAACAATTTGAAAAGATACAATGTGGCCTCTGCCAAGCGTAGCTTTGAAGGGGTTAACATTCATTTTGAAGTGCAGTTTCTAGCATATTCAATGTTGAGAGAAAATCAGCCTTGTGAGTTTATAATATCATTAAGTATTTCAGAGTTCAAGGCATAATTCAGTTCTGGTCGTAGGATCGGGTGCTGTCACCATCAGCAAATACTTCCTGTGTGTATTCCCATCATGAGTGAGGCATGGGCCTGTTCTTCTCCTTTTCACTTTCTCCACCTCAAACCCTCTGAGGTGTCTTTTAAAGTGGGTGCTAAGTGGTACTTGACTTCAAGATGCCTTGTGAAAAATGAATTGAGAAACATGTTCACTCTCTCCCCTCTCATAGGTCACAATACACAATGATCTGAGTAGTCCTGTAGTAAAGAACTCTATTTGACCCAATACTATTTTGTCAAACACAATTTGGAAAATGCTGGACTGGAACAATCTCCATACGCTTAGAGAAACTGCAAAAGTGAACAACTTACCGGCCTAGGGTTCAACAACGAATCTCTTCCCCAAACTTCTCATAATGCCCAGGTACTTTCACACACACACCTGACAGTCTGTTAATTAGTTGCTTCCGGCAGCCACTTCCAATCAGTCAGAGTTAATGAAAAACATGACACCTGTTTGCCACCCTGTGTTACGTGTCCTGAGCCATGTCTCTATGGGCATTAGCCATGTCCCACTTCAGCCGTGTCTCTTTGTGAAAGAGTGATCAAGCTGAAAAACAAACTGCTGTTAAAGTCCCTCCAGGGCAGGGTGTTGAGGTGGGCTCACGTTCGGAGCATGGCCCTGGCCCAGAAGCCCCAGCCATCACTATTTCTAATCCCTTCTCTCCTTTCTGTGATTCCTCTTCCCTCTTGGACAGGCATCAATGTCCAATATTTTCCTGAATCCCACTTCCTGGTTCTCCCCCAAAGCTGTGCTGCTGCTTAGCATTCCCTCAAGGAAAACAGCCAATTTCTTGGGATCCCTGATCTGCGTAGGAGTGTGATTCCTGCTCTGACTTACAGGTGTGTGAGGGCACCACTGGGAGGCTTTGCTGGCTCCAGGAACTGGGCCTGGGCTGGACACGCTGTTTCAAGGGGAAGAGCATTCACAATATAGCTTTATGCTTCCTTAAGGCATGGAGTGGAGAGAGTTTGCTGGCTCTGACGCTCCTGGATCAAATAAAACTCTTAATTTAAGAAAAAATATTAATGTGGCCAGTCTCTAACAGACAGTAGATCATTTGGAGCAAAATTTGCAGTCAGATCTAAACCCTAAGTACAGCCTAAGTACAGCACAGTACATTATTCTAATCTTGACTATTAACCATCACAACCAAACCTACAGGAGGCCCTTCCTGGGATTCCAGGCTGCCTGGCTGACCTCTCTCATGCACCCCTCCCCAGCTCCACCAGCTGTCAACAAAGTCACATTTCTGAAGCTGCAGTTTTGACCATCTTAGTTAAGAGCTTGTTAGAGATTATTTTCTGCTAATCCTAAGAAGTGGCTCCCTGGCCCCTTTCCTAGACCCCGCCAGGTCTCCTTGCTTTTCCCTCGCCTTCTCAGGAACAGAGCACACAGGCAAGCACGAGAATGTCCACATGCTTACTGCCCTGCACCTGCCTTTCACCCAGTCAGGTTTCTCCTACCTGACGGCTGCTCTCCAGATCTCTTCAGGTTTCAATCAGGATTTATCTAAAGGCCTAATTGGCTCAGAACACCTAACGCAGTATGGCAAACAGGTTTCATGTTTTTCATTAACTCTGGCTGATTGGAAGTGGCTGCCTGAAGGGATCAATTAACAAAGACTGTCAGGTGTGTGTGTGTGCATGTGCACGGGTGTATATATGTGTGCAGGGGTCATGGGATTCATGTGAAATACTTGCCATCATTGGTTTAAGGTGTTTGTTAACTTTTTCTATAACAGGTTGGCACATTTACAGCCTTTTTTCTTCTACCTTGGAGGGTTTTTTGTTGTTGTTGTTGTTTTTTGTTTTTGTTTTCTTTTCCTGCAGTAGCTTAGAGTCAGAAAAACAGCTAAAGCATTGGTAGTTTAAAAAAAAAAAAAACCTTAAATAGTCCCTGGTTAGGTATTCAACAGAGACATGCTGTGATTCCACCCAGGATGCAGTAGTCAGGAAGCGAAGAGCAGTGACATCCCAGGAACGAGCATGCTAGATGGTGACAGGGACTGTCCAGCTCTGTACAACATGCTGGAACACCACCCTTAGGGGGTACTGCCAGACACAGCATGAAAACCCCACTCAGCAGCTCTTATTGTGAGATGACAAGCTAGTGTTCCAGAGCTCAAGGCTGCGACTAGACATCTGCTGGTGTGCATGGTGAAGGTCATCACTGGCAGCCCTGCCCCTGGCTTCCATTAGGAACCGAAAACAAAGGACCGTTCATGATTCCTTCTATGGGCTGGAGCTCCACAGGGAGGTCTGAGGTCTGGAAACATGGCACTTTGACCCCAGTGCACGCATGATCAAAGAAGGCTACTCTACAAAGTGTTTGCATGGGAATAAGGGCTGATGACCTCGAGGACAGAAGCCCCAACAGAAAACTGACTCCCCAAGAATGTCCTTTGGGGTCAGGCATGGTGGCTTATGCCTGTAATCCCAGCACTTTGGGAAGCTGAGGGAGGGGGGTCGCTTGAGCCTAGGGGTTTGAGACCATTCTGGGCAACATAGTGAGACCCCATCTCTACCAAAAAAAACAAAAAACAAAAAACAAAAACCCAGCCATGTGGTGGCACTCGCCTGTGGCCCCAGCTACTCGGGAGGCTGAGGAAGGAGGATCACTTGAGCCCAGGAGTTTGAGGCTGGAGTGAGCTGTGATCCAGCCTGGGCCACAGAGTGAGACCCTGTTTCAAAAAAAAAAAAAAATGTCCTTTGCAGGGGCTCCTTGTGATTACCCATCTTCCATTCATTCAACCCACACACCCACTACAGATCCATCTCCAAAGCCCCTTCCCTGACCCAGGATTCCAATGTTCATTTGTCACCTGTTGCATAAAGTCTATCATTGAAAGAGAGGCTGAGGAGGAGGGACAATGTTGAAGCATTCCAAGCAATGAGTTCAGACTGAAACCTTAGGCTGCACGTTGAGGGTGGGGGTTGGGTGGGGGTACTGTACCCAGATCAACACCACCAGATTGGTCCCTGTCCTGTATGGAAGGGACAGTATGGTGGAGTAGTTAAGCCCACCGGTTTCGAGAGCACACAGACATGGGTTCCACTTCTGGGTCTGGTATGTGCTAACTGTGCAACTTCAGGCAAGTTATTTAAATCTCTCCGAGCTTCTCTATCTGTAAAATGAGGATGATAACCTTCCACAGAAGGTGGGTGTGGAGATTAAATGAGGTGAGCCATGAGAGGGGCTTAGCTTAATATCTGGCACACACCAAGTGTCCTGCCTCTGGTCACCGCTATTACTGTGATAGAGCTTCCAAGAAGGCTTCTTTGGGGGCTGGTGTGGTTCTCAGAACAGAGCCCAAAGGTTGTCAAGGCTCATGTGATGAATAAGAAAGTGGCACATGGAGTAACGATTCCCTGGCCACTGCTTTCCAAAATGGCAGGTGCTGGCACCAGCCTCCACAAAGCCAAATTTGAATTCATGTTTCTTTCCCAACCTGCTCCTCCTGCATCTCCCTCACCTTCATCCTCCCCATTGCTCAGGTCCCAAGCCTTGACTCCTCTCGTTCTCGTATACCCCAAATTCACACCATGGGGGAACATCTCCTGCTGGATTATCATGATGCCTCTTAAGGGTTGTCTTGCTTCCAACCTTGGAAACCCTCTGTTTATTCTCTACGCATTGGAGGCTGTCATGTTTACAACCATCTAATGGTTTCCAATCACACTCAGATTAGAAGCCTCCCAGGCCCTGCCAGCTCTGCCCTGTGTCCTCTCTGGCTCTTCTCCTGCTACCCCCACCTTGCCCATGCCCCTCCCTTCCTCTCCACAGCACAGTTGCCTGCTCCTTGAACACGCTGACACGCTCCTGCCCCGGGGCCTTCACGCTCACTGCTCCCTCTGCTGGAAGCCCTTCCCCAGATACCCACATCATTTGTTCTTCACTTCTTTCCTTGCTTAGGTGTCACTTTCCCAGTGAGATCTTTCTCACCTACTCCACTTTAAATTGTCCCCTGGGATAGGCTGAAGAATGACCTTTAGAGATATCCATGCCAGAATCCCTGGAACCTGTGAATGTTACCTTATACGGCAAAGAGGACTATGCGGATGTGATTAAATTAAGGATCTCGAGATAGAGAGACCATCCTGATTATCTGGCTGGGCCCTGAATGCAACCACACATATCCTTATACAAGGGAGCACAGGGAGATTCAGCTATTTATAAGCAGAGAAGGCAATGTGACAATGGAAGCGGAGATTGGAGTGAGGCAGCCACAAGCCATGGTGGGCCTGCAGCCTCTAGCAGCAGGAAGAGGCAAGTAACGAAGGCACCCCTAGAGCCTCTATAAAAAGCCGGCCCTGCTGACACTTTGACTTTAGCCCTGTGAAACAGATTTTGGACTTCTGGGCTCCAGAAGTGTAAGAGAACAAATCTGTGGTATTTTAAGCCACCTCATTTGTGGAAATTTCCTATAGCTGCTATAGGAAATGAATATACACCCCTGCACAGACCCCCATTCCCACATACACTCCTTATCATCCTTTCTGCTTCACTTCCCCTCATGCCTTATCTGGATCAGGGTGTTTGACTTGTCAGGATTGTCTGTGTCTCCTCACTAGGATGTCAGCTCCACAAGGACAGCGGCCTTTGTCTGTCTTCTTCACTAAGTGAGGTAAGTGGTGCTAATCCACTCTTATTAGAGCCAGATATCTCTTGAGTCCTTTTTTTGTGTTGAGCCATGTGTAGTTGAGTTCATTTTCGAGAAGCAACAGCATATGGGCTTGTCCTTGTGGTTTCTAGGGCTGGTGGCAGGTCCTGCTGGGCCCACAGAGGTCTCTAAGGCCTGTCCTAGAGCTGCACTCTCAGGAATTCTGGCCTAAAGGGACACTGGCCTGCACTGTGAGGAGAGCCAGCTCCCCCATGCTGGTAACCCCCGTTGGCTGGCCTTTCATCGCTACCTGCCAGCGCCTTCCTCTAGAGAAGCTGGTCCACCTGTATTTCAGAGAGCAATTCCCTGAGAGGTTCCACTCCTCCAGGGCCTCCAGAGTCCCCCTGCTTCATGTGGGGCATGGGGGAAGTCACTGCCTCTGAATTTGATCAGATCATTTCCTTGCAGGTTAGGACATCAACTCTCAGAGCAAGCGTGATGAACTCTTACGGCTGAGCCTGTGAGAGCACACAGACACCAGGGCCCAGTATTTAATGCAGAGCAGTTAACCAAGGTGGGAGTGAGACTCTCTAACCTGGCCTCCCACCACCACTGCTGTGGAGCCCTCCTGTCTCTGTCTTGTCATGTGCTCAGATCCAGTCAACTGTAAAGTCAGTGATGCTCTTGCCTGTCTTCCCCGAGTCCCCAGAGCCTGTCTCCAAAAAGTGAGGACTCCCAACGAAGGTGCCTCTCACTCTGCCTTGCTGTGGCAAACTCACTGGGTAGGATGCCCTGGGAAGGCTCAGTCTCAGCAGGAGAGGCTGAATAACTGCTATGGGTCAGGACAAGGGAGGGCTTGGATGCCATGAGCCAGCAGGAGGGAGACTGGTTTCCAGGGGAGATGAGGAAGCAGAGATGTGTGAAGGTTAACAGCTGAGGCCTTGCTGGGGGTCAGGCTGCACAGCTCTGACTCTTGCTGGCCACGTGATCTTGGACACATGACAGCCTTTCCAAGCCTCAGTTTACTCATCTGTAATGTGAGGATGGTAAACAGGATTACTGTGAAGCTTAATTTACATGAGAATAAGTGCGTAAGTCTGGCACATGGTTAGCATTCAACAAATGCTGAATGTTGAATGTTGAATAGTGATGACAGTGATAGTGAAGATGATGACAGCAGCGGGCTCTGAGGCCCACGGGCTTTATTTCTTGATCTCATGGTGAGGGGAAGACTCAGACTGTGCAGCCTCTTGCTGCTTCCCGTGAGACACAGGGAGAGGAAAAGGGTTTTCCAAAACCCATGGGCGCAGAGAGGACCCTGCTCCCCATAGTCTGAGCTCCACAGACTGTCACTGGCCAGAGCATCAGGTCTGGGCACACATCTGCAGGGGAAGTCATGGCTAGCAGTGAATCACTTACCTTGGCTGTCGTAGGAAGTGATCACCTGGGGCTGCTGAGGGTGCTGCTTCTCCACCAAGTTTTCTATTTAAGGAAGACAGAGAGGCCTGCAGTGACCACTGGGGAATTTACCCCAGGCAGAGCAAAGGGCTGTATGTGTTTGCAGGAAAGGTGGGCTGGCGAGGGCCAAGCACATCCCCAGGCCTAAATGTGTGTGCACCCTCACAGTTTGCACATGTGCAAACCAGCACAATGACACTGTGCATGGAGACAAATGCCTGGAAGCCCATGTGCACATACCCCTTGTGCCTCTTATCATGTGCCAGCACACGCTGGGTTTCTTCTGGAACAGGCTACCAGTCTTCCATGGTCTTTGTAGCCATAACTCCCAACTTTGGTGTCATCGGGCACAGTTTCAAAAGCACTGTCCATACACAGATGCCTCACTGATCTTCACACCTTTCTGTGGAGCATGCTGGGAGGTTCTGACCTGGGACTTAAACCCCAGGTCTTCTGACTCCCAGTTGAGCCTTCTGCTTCTTTTTTTTTTTGAGATAGAGTCTCGCTCTGTCCCCCAGGCTGGAGGGCAGTGGCGCGATCTCCGCTCACTGCAAGCTCTACCTCCTAGGTTCATGCCATTCTCCTGCCTCAGCCTCCTGAGTAGCTGGGACTACAGGCGCCCGCCACCACGCCTGGCTAATTTTTTTGTATTTTTAGTAGAGATGGGGTTTCACCGTCTTAGCCAGGATGGTCTTGATCTCCTGACCTCGTGATCCACCCGCCTCGGCCTCCCAAAGTGCTGGGATTACAGGCGTGAGCCACTGCGCCCGGCTGAGCCTCCTGCTTCTTGATGAGAAGCAGCAGCTTAGGAGACGGGATGATGTGTAGTTTGGTTCTGTTTCACAAACATTTGCAGGGCATGCACTCTACGCACATTCTCTCCACATGCTGGGATATTTCTGTCCCTGGGACACAGAGTTGTCCTCAGTGCCTAGTGGAGTCAGGCTGCCATGGAGAGATGCCTAGTTCCTGCCATTGGCCAAGAAGTGGGAGGTCACAGGCTTACTTGCCCTCCTACGGGAAGCATGACCTTTCCTCCCTTCTTTACAGTTGCTGCTGTGGCCTGCTCTTAGTGAGGCTGCCCTTGAACCTCTGCTTCAGAGGGGTGGGGGAAAGGCTGGGCAAGGGGAGGATGGTGGCAGCTGGAGGTTCACCCACCACTACCACCCCGGCCTGCCATCTTCTCTCTATAGCTTCCTGCTGGCTTGCAGTGGGCTTGTCACTGGAGGTGACCACTGGGACCAGTGCCTCAGTGTGGAAACAAGTATGCCTCTGGGGCATTGGCCTGAACAGGTCCATTTAGATGATTCTTCTTGTGCAGATGAGCCACTCAGTGGTTCCCATGCCTGGGCCCACGCAGAAGCCAATCAAGGTAGGGGGTGAGGTACTGAGCCAGGCTGGATTTGTGATCCACCTGACAGGGTCTTGCCCTGGAAAGCCTGCCTGCTCCAGCCTTCTCCTGTGAACAGGCCCAGCTAAGTCCCTGAGCCCCACACTAGTCAGCCGAGGGCCAGGTCCACTGTGTATTCCAATACAGGGTGATGTGGCATGCGGGGCTGGAGCCCCAGACCAAGAGAGGACAGGGAAGCCAGGGCCGCCTCCTGCAGGCACAGCTGGCAGTGCCTCGGCTGGCTGAGGGAGGAAACAAAATCCGGGAAGGGAATCCTCAAGGAGGGTGATTGGCTGGCATAGCTGCTGTGGGGTATTTATAGTCAAGGCTGCACAATTGGTTTCCCTTTAGCTGTGGAGCGTCAGTCCCTGTGCTACTAGGCAGACTTTGTCCAGGACCAAGGAAAGTAGCCAATCACAGCAGGGGAAGCCCGTTGCTGGGCAAGCTATCGGGGTGGGGTGGCGGGAGTGAGGAGGTGGCTGGGCCCAAACACCTGCTGCTTCGAAAAGTTTGGAGCTCTCTAGTCTCAGCACCTTGCCAATGCCCCAGCCCAAGCAGTGCACGGGGTAGCAAGAGGGGGAATATGCGCCCTTCTGGATCAACCCCATGCTCAGCAGCGTCTGTGTGCACTCCACCAGCACATGCTATCAGTCACTTCCTTCTAAGATGGAAGCCATCCAGTTACCAGGGCTGGGCAGCCTGCTGGTTACCAGGGCTGGGTGCCTTGGGCACCGGTAAGACAGGTATGAGAAAAGGTCAGCTTCAATACCTGCACTCAGAATCTCAGCATCAGAAAACACAGAAAGAAACTAATTTTGATTTCTGCATGCATGTAAACGTACCATTTGAAAAATAAATGAAATTTTGCTTTACACATGTTGGTGGAATGGTAAAAGCGTCATTTTTTCTGGGCTCAGGGCCTCTGTAGAGCCTCTCTCCAGCCCTGCATGTACCTGAAACTCCCAGTTCTCATGGTGGTTTTGCAAGAACTATTTTAATCATCTTCTATCAGCTGACACATAGTGCTAAGACTCACTTCATGTCTTTTACAAGAGCCTTGTAATGGTCTTGTAATAGTCAATGTGTCACTTTGTGTTTTGTGATATTTTTCCACTAACCTTCTCCTAAATCAGAAACCCAGAAGATGGTAAAAATAGAATGAATTCAGTATATTTCGATCTTCTCCTGATGTAATAACATGCCTGAGAAGCCCTAAGATGAGTGTCAGACAACTCAGGCAAGGTATGAGACAGCCGCAACCAACAAGGATGCTGTGCTTCTTTGCTTCCACCTGTGGCTTGCTTGCCCGCTCACCCACTCACACATGGGCCGAGCATGCATACCTTCCATGCCCTGCATGGCCATTTCTGTGGCTAACAGGTCTCTGGGGGTCTGATTCTTATCAAAATTCTCAATAGCCCAGAGCAGAGTTTTGTTAGCTTTGGTGTCTACTTCAGTAGAGCTAAAGCTGGCATGTCTACCAACTGATGGCCCCTGTAGCAAGGTTACAGGGAAGCCATTGCACCCATGCATGTCTATAGGTTAGGTCACAGAGGGGGTGGTTCCCTGGCAGTGGCAGGGTAGGGGTGGAGGGTGTGTCTTGAGGACTCCTACCAAAGGCAGGGAACATAGGAACACTCTTCACCTCCAGGGTGTGGAGATTCACCTGCAGTGCATTATAATTCCAATCATTTTCACACAGCTCCCCTGAAGGCAGTGTTCTTGGTTGTCTTTTTCACTGTTTCATTTCCAATATTTAGACTCATGCCTGGCACAAAGTAAGCACTCTAGGCATTTGTGGACAGAATGAGTGAATGAATTCACTTTTAGAACTTCATCTTTCCCTTTCATTATTGTCAGAAGGATGGTAGAACATAGCAGTTTAGTCCTATTCATCTGCAATCCTATTTCCCCATTTGTGTCATGGAGGGTGGTTCCTTTAGACTGGCATTTGATAAACCAGTCATCTGATCCCAGGGCTCACTTAGCTGGGGGTGGATGGAGTTCTCTACTGGGGTTCTGGGAGTAGAGGTTTGGTCTCTACTAGAACCCTCATGTGCCCACTGTGCAATGTCCCTGATGTTTGTCCCTGGAGGCTGGGCTAATGAACTCTAAAGGGAATAGAATAAAGCCTATTATAGTTGGCCCCTTAGTGTTCCCAAAGAGATCCTGGGCCTGGGGTGGCAGTTGCCTGGCACCAGAAAAAAGAGGCTTTGGAAGCTGACTTCTTATTGTATTTTGGGTCCAGGCCAGCAGGAAGCTATAGAACCCTTGAGTGGCATCTTCTCAGGCCTCAAGTCATTCCGTCCCAAGGCAGACCACTGTCCTCTCTGCTGGGAAACATTTTCAAAACATAGATGGCTGCCTCTCATAGGAGCACACTCAAACCTCACCATCCCAAGGGATGTGAAGTCCTCCCCTACAGCTCAGCCAGCAAACAAATGGGTACTCAAGTTCCTGTTCTTCAGCCATAGCCTCCAGGAGAGCAGGGGACCTGACACCAGGGACCACTTCCCACAGTCACAGTGGTCCTAGAGTCCTGGCTGGGTCAGGAGCAGCCACTTTCTGTTCAGTGGTTAGATGTCTAGGGCCAGTCTTCAAATGAGTGAAACCTAATCCTTCCAGTTATTATTCAATGTATTAAATCCTATAGGTTGAAAGGAAAAAGATAATTTACCGTGAAGGTCATTTCCTTCTAATTTCTGCCATCTTCGGACTCCATTTCCAATGCCTTGGAATCCTGCAAAATAACAAGTTTCTCTGAGGCGGGAGACCCAGGGCAAAAGAGTGATGTGCCAGTTGCAGACTTATCTGGGTTATGGTAGAGCAGGTGGATCTTGGCTCTCTTGGAATCTGAGAGAGGCTACCCATGAATCAGATGCCCCTGAGGAAATGAATGCAACTTTCAAAATTCAAAACATTTAAAAAGTGTTAAAACAGTTTTCAAGGGCAGTGGGGTTGGTTATCAGGATCATTTGGGGAGAATTTTTGTAGTACAGATGCCCATTTTCCACTTCCACGTCTCCTCTGCATACACATGAAAGCATTATTTTAGAAGTCATTTGCTATCCATGTTGCCTGCCTATTTCTGTAAGTGGTGAATCACTCACTTTTAGAGTCTTGATATAGAGTGGGAGGAGTGGGCTAAGACCATCAATCCCAATGGGAACAGAAAATGACAGTTGCCAGTTCTCTTGGCCTCCCTTGCAGCTAGAGGGTAAACACGTATGGCCTAGCCATGGCCAATCTGATGTACCCGTGTTTCACTCTGCCTTGGGACCTGGTGATGCAACAGGGAAGGGAAGGAAAGCTCTCACTCTGGCTGCGGCTGCAAGTGGTAGCCGCAAGGTCGAGTTCCTGGCACAGCATGGGGATACGTTCTGGCAGCGGGTGCTGCTGCAATAAAATTGAGATTCTGGCGCGGAAGGAGTATTCAGGGCTCCTTGGTGGCCGAGGAGGTTTCCTCACTAGACCAGCTCTGTGGTACTGCTGATGGCACTGTTCCTGGAAGTTCAGCCTTGAGTCTTATTCTCCAGCCCTCTCAACCACTCAGGGGCCGCCACTCCTTTCTTAACACCCTTCTTTTCTGCAGAGTCCCCCATAGCCAGTGCCAGTGACTTACCACTTGGAACTCTCATGACACACCTATGGAGTAGAATACACAAATCACATAGATTTTTGGGATAAGGCCTGAGACTTCAAAACTCATTGGGTCTTGCTGCAGGCAGCTGTAGGCTATATCCTCTACTGCCGCAGGAATATATGCACTCTACTTTCTGATAGGAGTTGAGGGCTTTCAGGCATGTTTTGGAGAAGAACTGTTCTAGGGAAATGACTGGGAGGATGCCTTACAGAAATGGGAGAGAACATCTGCTGGCTCTGTAGCCCAAATTCCTAGTGATCTAGCCTGTCCACACTCTCCTTGCCTTCTTGTCCCCCTGACTCTTTTCTTCCACAAGGCCACCAGCAGAAGGGCCACTGGTTACAGATTACTCCATCCTCTTCATTGCAACAATAACTGAGCTTTGATCTTTTCTGACATGGAGCCTAGGCCCTCTTTTACATAGCCAAGGAAGATCCACTCTCCAGTGGAGGACCTGGAGTGCGGAGGAGAAAGGAGGAGATACCTGGAAGTGAGCATGGGTTTGTTTTAGATCTTTGGAGGCTTTGGAACAAGCTGATCTTGTTGGGTATTTTCCTCCCTTAGGCTGTTTTTTGAGGAGGGGGTCTGCAGGCTGGCTTACCCTGGGGTCTCCTGAATATCATTGTTGCCCACCAGGCATCAAAAGTCATGCACTTTCCCTCTTCTCTGCTCTGGTTGTGAATAAGTGACAGAGATCTCTACACTGTCATTCATAGCATCTGTGAGAAATGGCCATCAGGAAAATATTTGGAGAAAAAGCTCAGCAGAAAGGGCCCAGCCATTAGGGGTCTTTTTTCCTCTGTCACAGTCACAAGTGTGCATACATTAGTCTGGAGTCATGGCGAGTTTGTGCTAGGTGTTGGGCACCTCTCAGGGCAGTCCTGATGCCTGGTATTTCCTGGGCTTCTCTGCATTCTTTGCCCTTTCTAGTGTCAGAGTCTTTAGAAGTGACGTGATCAGAGAGGATCGTGGGACTTGTGGGCTGACCTGGAACTAGGCCTCACCACACACTGGAGAAGGCGTTCTGGACTGTGGTACATGTATTCAGAGCAGTCTCATTTCTATCAAGAAGTTGATGCCCTCTGCTGATTTTCTAACTACAAATACCCTGGACAGGCCATTTCCCCTTCTCCCAAGAGCAGGTCTGAGAACTAAAGAGCCAATGAATCCAAACAACTCCTGCTTCAGTCAGGAATCAGCCCTGAGACTAGAGTGCCTGTCAACATACTCAGCCCTCTAGATTCTGTTTCTTTCTCCTGCCTGCCTTCCCAAGAAGTCCCCAGGGCTCCGGAGGCAGCTCTAGCCTGTGTGGCTGGTAGTGGCAAGGCCATCCACAGCAGCGTTACTTTAGCAAGGCAGGTGGAAGGTGGATGTTCAACGCGCACAGAGGCTCTGGGGACAGAAGAACCAAGGGCAGAGCAGCAGCAGGAATTCCAAGGAGCTCCAGAGCTGGAGGGGAGGAGAGAGGCAGAAGTCATTCTCCTGCATGGACTGTCAGGCCTAACTTCTAAAGAACTGGCCCACAGTCCGCCTAGTGCATCCTCACACCAGCCTCGGAGACAGCTTGCCATCCAGGACCCTGAGGTTCTCTGGCTTTTCAGGGGCTTATTTAACCTTCCTTATCATCCATCTGTACTCTATTCACATTGTGTTCTGTCGTCTGGAGAACAGAGAGGCCCGGATCCTGCTTTCCACAATCACTCTGTAAACAGTCACTTTATTTTACCAATCTACAATTTATAAATTTACCCAGAAAATATGTAGGACAAGTAAAATTGATGGATAAGTTCAAGTGGAGACAGCAGGTTTCAAATCTTACCCTATCCAAACCTGTGTTCCTTTTACGCCTTTCATGCCTGCCATCTACAGAAGGCTAGGAGAAAGGCTCAAGAAAGGAGAAACTGAGGCTGTAAACTGTGCAGGGCCACACAGGGAGCTCCCCATCTCAAAGCCTGACTCAGCACAAAGGTTTCCCAGCGTCCCCTGTGCCCTGCAGTGTGCTGTGGGAGGGGAGCAGGCCTCTGCTACCCGTGAGTGAGCCCTGAGACTCTGGCCGCCTTCCTCCAGGGTATCTTCCAGTCTTGCTCTCCCCGTCAGGGAGTGGCTGGGAGGAAAAAGACTCCCAGGGGTGACGGAAGCACCCACAGGCCTGCACAGGGAGTCAAACTGGGGCAATCACGGGGCTGCGCGTTGCCACGGGACTGCGCGTTGCCACGGGACGCCGGTGCCACTGCGGGGAAGCGACGGCAGCCATGGGGGAGAGGGTCCGGCTCGCAGACCTCGTTCGGGGGAGCAATGGGCGCCCCCCGGCGGGCGGACCCTGTGGCAAGGAGGCCGAGGTGCCGGGGGACCCGGGGACCCGGGTCGGGCGCGCGTTACCTCCTCGGCGCTGCAGCAGCGCGCTCGGGTCCGCCTGCTGGTCTGAGTGCGTACCCTGTGCGGCGCGCCGCTTCTCCGAGTGCACGATCAGCAGCATGTCGATAGATACGGCGTTGATGTCCTTCTTCAGCTCCATGATGCCGCCTCCCTTCCGACCTGGGCGCCGCGGCCGCACACTAGGCTGCTTGCGCTGCAAATGGCCCCGTGCGCGCAGCTGCCCCACACGGGAGAGGGCGAGGGCGCGGGAGAGGGCGCTCCCCCGCCGCTGGAGCTGCAGGGCGCCGCGTTTCGCTGACTCTGCCAAACACGCCATTAGGGCCCTCCTGGGAGGGCGCTACCCTAATGAAGCAGTTCTAAGTCACCTTTGAAAGGAAATCCCCAGGCCCAAGCCTTGACCTGCACCGGGGCCATAGTCGGCAGAGGCGGCCGGTCCAGAGCCTCCCTCCCTGCGCCCCTGCCTCCCGCTCGGTGCACTTGAAGCGCTGGTCCTGGGCTCCAGGACTTCTCTGGCTGAGCGCTGCCTCATCCCCACGGTCTCCGGAGGGTTCCCGAGAGGGCCCGGAGCCCACCTCCCACGAGAAGCCTCTGGCAAATACAGAAATCGCACAGTGCTGTCAACATTGAGAGTAGGTTCAGGGAAAAGAAAGACAGCAAAGGGGCTCCAGATTGAATTGCAAGATGTGCAGAAATTGGCCAAGTGTTGGCCTCGACCTCCCTCGTTCCCGGGGTGGGTTTTGGAGGTTGACAGCTCTCTCCCTAGGAGGGAGTTGGGTGGGGTTTTGGAGTCAGGAGCTCCCCCCCATTACGGCCCCTCCAGAACTTGGAACATGCCCATTGAGTATCAAGCTAACAATCCTCTTTGATCTGAAACGAAAGTCTTAAAGTCTCTGTTCCTTCTAGAAGCTTGGCTCCTGCCCTGTGGGGAAGGAGGGAGGGGGAGAGGAGGAGGTTGGGGCACAGGGAGCTGGACCTGAGAAGCCTTCTATTTTTAGCCCGGCCTGGCCTGCCCAGCCAACAGCAGCAGGGGTTTGGCTGTAGGTCTCAGGAGTGTTTACATAGGCTTCTGCCTGGTACCCCGGGGCACTAACGGCCCACCCTGCTGGGGGCGTTCCTCTAATTCGAGTTTCTACTGTTAATAAATGCCCCCCACATGGAGGCCTTTGCTCTGGGAGCCCTCCCCACATTGGAGTGTATGGACCCCACCTTGTAGCATGGTCCTGAGGGTTCCCAGATCCTCCTTGGAGAAGCCAGTGTCACACAGACTGCATTCCAGTACCAGTTCCATCACTTCCTGGCTGTGTGACCTTGGACCAGCCATTTCCCCTCCACCTTCTTACCCTTATCACTGGGTTGGTAAAAATTTCTTACATGGTTCTTGTGAGAATGGCATGAATATAAGGCACCTGGTGTACAGAAAGTGGTCTTCACATGGTAGGTAATACCTTCACATGTAGGTAGGAAATACTTCACCCTTACTTCATTTTAAGGATGAGTAAAGGGACAGAGGGAGTGAGAAGTGACTGGTGGAGCAGAGAAGCAGGAGACATGTCACAGCCACACCCTGAGATTCTGAAGGTCTTCCCCCAATAACAGTGGCTCAGTTTGGTCGCATGTAGTCTGTTGTCTCATTGCATTACCAGCGCCCCCTGCCACCCTGCCCCCACCTCACCCACTGGGCATCTGATGAAAGGAGAGGTTATTGGCTTCCAGAAATGTTGAACTGGAGTCCCCAGAGAGCTGAGGCCATAGACAGACAAGTGGAGATGGGTGACTCCCAAGGCAGGTTTCCTTCTGCTAAAGTGAGTCTTGTCCTATCTGTATGTGTGCAGGTACACACACACACACACACACACACCCACCCACCCACCGCTGGGAGGCTGGCTAACACTTGCTCTCTGTGTGGCTGGGGAAGTAAGAACTATGAATTACGCAAAGCTCTTGGGGTGTTGGAGATTGCTGAGGCAGATCTCAGGTCCCAGAGTTCCCCCAGCTACCCTGCGCCAGTCAGTGTTGCCTAACTCCTTCAAGTGTCAGGTTGTCTGAAGTGCTGAAACCAACGAGAAGCCGGTGTGCAGCACCCCTGGTTGCTGGATGGGTCTGAGTGGTGGTGATGGTGGGGGGAGCTGAAGTCTCTTTTCCTTACACTTGCATTCCCATCTCCCAACCCCTGCTCTCCTGCTGGAAAGTGTCATTGCTAGGAACTCGCAAACTCTGGTGCCCCCTCCCAGAACTGCCTCTGGAGAAGGATATTCTGACCTGGGAATGGGCTGCCAGGGGTCTGGGGAGATGGTGTGGAGGCCTCATGTCTCTCTGCTATGTCTGAAGACAGCTTTGGAGCAGGGCCTCTCATCCTTGGCGCTACTGACATTTTGAGCCGGATAATTCTCTTTTGCGGAGCTTTCCCGTACACTGTGGGATGTTTAGCAGCATCCCTGGCCTCTACCCATTAGATGCCAATCACATTCACTTCCCGATTGCGACAACTTAGAATGCCTCCAGACATGGACCAATGTTTCCTTTGGAAAGAATTGCAGTGTGGACACCGCTTTGGAGCAAACTCCTGAAATTGGAGTCACCTCGACTGCTCTGGGAGATGTTGCTGCCCCTGGATCCTGATGCTGCCTGACACCTAGACCCTCCTCCTAGAGGTTTGCCCATGGTCATCAGTCCAACAGCCCAGCTTCTGGGGCCTGCCAGGAGCATAGATGAGATGCTCTTCTTAATGCCAACTCTATTCCCATCCTTGGCCTGGGTTGACCTAGCTGCCTCCCCTCTTCCCCACTATCCATTCTTGGGCTGAGAGGGAGACACCATGGGGAAGGTGATGTGGCTGAAGGCATTTGGATAGATCAGGACAGGGGAAGGAGAGACAAGAGAAGATTGAGGTGGCTGGGATATCATTCAAGTAGAGACTCTGTCCCTTCTGCTCAAATCCTCCCTCCAGCTGCTCACACAATCAATGGGACAAATGACAGAACCCCCAACCTGCAAATCTCCAGACCCATCTCTTCCTTTTTCCCTACCAAACCCACACACGCTTCAGCAAAAACCATGTCCTCTACACCCCAGACACACCATACTAGCCCCTCCATGCTGCCACTATCTTGAATAAAAAAGATGCAAGGCTCTCTGTATTCTGACCTAAATAATTAATCTGCCTCCTTGTCTTAGGATCTGACAAACCAGGGGCTTTCTCCATTCTTGAGCAAAACTTTATTTTAATCAAAATGAGTGGGAAATTCCAGGATCCAAAAAGACAAAGAGCAGTCAAAATAGTTGTGTTGTCACCTTCGTCAAATTCAACACTTAGACACATCCAGCTGTCAGCAGCCCTGCATCCACTCCTTTGCTAGAAGGCGAGATTTGTCAGTTGTCTGAATGGTTCTGAGCCCTGAGTTGGTTCTGCTGTTTTGGAGATGAGAAGTGTTCACCAGGGGCAGCTTCAACCTGGCAGTTGAAGCTGTCACCAGAGAGGAGTGTGTTTTGACCCTCACAGCTCCCTCAGAAGTAGTTTTGCAGGGACCATCAGTCATAACTGTTTTTACCACTCTTGGGATTCCAAGAGGCAAGTTTCTCTCTTCCCTATAGAGATAGAGTGAGTAAGCCAGTGCAAGAAAGGCTTTTGGCAGGGAATTTTCTCCATTGATGATGTGGGGAAGAGGCACACAGAGAGTGGTGTGGGTTGGTGAAGAGTAACAGACCAAATTCCAGTCTCCTAACTCCCTCAGCCTCCCCTGAGATGAGTGAATCCTTACATGGGATACGGGATACCTTTCCTAGAAACCTTTCCACAGCCAGTGTAGGCTTCCCATGGCCTCTTGGCCGGCCTGGCTTAGCTTGCTTCTGCTTCTGAGCCTTTGCTATTGCTATGATTTCTGCCTGGAAAACCCCTTTGGACTTCCCTGGCAAGTACAGTTTAGGCATCCTTCAGGACCCTGTGGGTAGGGTCTCATGAATGTGGTTTCACAGTTGGAGGGCAGGTATAGAAGGAACTGGAGCCATTTCCTTCCCTCTACTTTGAAGCCTTCCTGGGTACCCCAGACCTTGGAGGTTCTGGGGAATGCCAGTTCTCTGTGGTGCCTCTTTTTACAATCCCAATAGTTAATTTGGAAGCTCACCCCTGCTCTTGTCCCACACCCACCAAATTTGGAAATCATATCAATCCCCTCTGGAACAATTATGCCAGGCAAACCTGTTTCCAGACACTGTCTCCCAGCAGGGTAATAGTGAACAATGTACTTAACCTCTCCGAGCCTCAGTTTTCCTCATCTGTCAAGTGGGTGAGGGTGTTGCTGGAATTAAATGAGATAAGGTACTTAGCTATGGGTAGTTATAGCTATGGCAACTTCCTGTATTCTGGTCAGACCCCCTGCTGGGTCCTGCTCTGGGGAAGGTCTCATGGATGTGGTTTCACAGTTGGAGACGGAGCATAGAAGGAAACAGAGCCATCTCTGACCTCCGCGTTGTCTTCCTTCCCATATCACTGCTCTGTGGCCACTGTTCTACAATCACAGAAAAACTCAGTGAGCCACAGAATCCATTCCTTGAAGAACTGACATCAGATCTCTGCGGCTGCAGCCTGTTTGGCAGGAGTTACGGCACAGCACAGTTCTGCTTCTTTCCCACCCCGATGACACTGGTGAACTCGCCGTGTGCATTCAGTAGGATAAACCTTTGCATCATCTCTGTTTTATAGATGAGAAAACAGAGGCTTAGAAACCTAATGTGACCTACCCAAGGTCTCACATGTGTCTTACAGGTAGCAGGGGACACCCAACCCTTGACACCCCACCCAATTCTGTTTGCTCCAAAGCTCATGTGCTGAACAACACCTGCCCCCACTAACCTATATGACCATAACATGCCCATGAGCTGAGGCTGCGTAGTGCCCAGGCCAGGGAAAAGATCAGCTGTCAGCCTGTGGGGAAGATGGTCTTCAGAATCGTGATGAACACACCTTGACCCGGGGTTTCAAGACCTCTGTCTTGGAAAAATTCTTTGAGCTCAAGCCCTGAACTGGGCCTTTGGGGACAGATTTTACAGTCTCTGTGGCATCAGTTGTTTTGGGTGGGGAGAGAACTGGTGGCAGTGGCAGTAGTAAAAGTTGGTGGCTGGGAGCATTCAGCAGTCTTCAGGAGCAGTGAGGTAGTCCTGCCAGGGATGGAGAGGAAGGCAGAAGACTGCCATTTTTGTAGACAAGAAAAGAAATTTTTGTGTTGTGATAGTTCCTTACCATTCTGGGGTGAGGATGGTTACACTGTAAAGAGAGCTTTCCACCTCTGCTAGGTTTGCCATGAAGATGTTTCCCAGCACAGATGACGGCTTGTTCTTGAGACCCCACTATGTGCAATGCCATAGGATGAAATGAAAGAGTAAACACAGGGGAGAGGCACCTGTCCTCCCAGAGAGGAGGGGTCAAGAAAGCTACATTCCTAAACAGTGTCCTTAGGGATGAATGAGTAGGAGAGAGGGACCGGACTTTCCAGGCAAGGAGGAGCCTGGGCAGGAAACAGGAGGGGCTGAAAAGAGTGCTGGAGGTGAGAGAGAAAATGGCGTGTCTCAGGAAGTGAAACCAGGGCAGTCTGGCTGGTGCTATGGTGCAGGGGAAGAGCTCTGAGAGGAGCAGAAGAGCAGCCAGGGCCAGTCTGCTGTGGGTGAAGCTTCAGCTGCCCATCTGAGCGGTGATGCTGGTCCTGGTCAGTAGGGATGGGAGAGCAGGGGCAAGGATATTCACAAGGGTGAGGGTGCAGGTCCCACGGTTGCCTTAGGCATGATCAAAACCACTGTCACCTGAGACTGGCCTTCTGGGGAAGATGCTAGGCAAGGGTGGTGATGGTATGAAGAGACAGTCAAACGCCACATACAGATGCTGTGTAAGAAAAGGAGGATCTTTTGGGGTAGTGTAGGGCAGAGTGCTGGGTGAGGTGGGAACTGGGCTCAGATGGAGAGGACAGGCAGGGGAGACACAGAGCCTCCACCCAAGCTAAAGGGCCAGGCCCAGCTCAGTCCTCAGACTCAGGAGACCCCTCTGGGTGAGCTGGGTCATAAAGTCCCACAGGGCATCAGGAGACAAGAGACTGTGTCAAATTCAGGCTCATTACTAACAATTTAGAAAGTGCAAGAACTATGTAAAGAAGAAAATAAAGCCGCCTAAATCCCATCATGCCACCATCTAGAGATAATCACTTTTAAACATTTTGTTATTTACTATTTCATTTCATTACGACTACCACATAGGGTAAAATAAATGAACATTTATGATATATAGGTGTATTAGTCCGTTTTCATGCTGCTGATAAAGACATACCTGAGACTGGGAAGAAAAAGAGATTTAATTGGACTTACAGTTCTACATAGTTGGGGAGGCCTCAGAATCATGACAGGAGGCAAAAGCCTCTTCTTACATGGTGGCAGCGAGAGAAAATGAGGAAGAAGCAAAAGCAGAAACCCCTGATAGACCCATCAGATCTTGTGAGACTTATTCACTATCAGGAGAATAGCACGGGAAAAACTGGCCCCCATGATTCAATTGCCTCCCCCTGGGCCCCTCCCACAACACATGGGAATTCTGGGAGATACAATTCAAGTTGAGATTTGGCAGGCACACAGCCAAACCAAATCAATAGGTGTAAAATAAAAATGAATATTTTTATTTAAAAACTATAATTGGTATTGCACCATATACAGTTTAGTATCATGATTTTTTTTTCACTGAACATGTAATGAATAGTTTACCAAAAACTCTTCAAAAGCTAATTTAAAAGATTGCTTAGTCACTTTTTATACTGACACTCCACAATCCATTTTTCTATTTTCTCATTGTTGGACTTTTAGTTTGTTTTGCATTGTCTACTTTTATAAATAATGTGATAATAAATATCTTTGACTACATTTCTGGTTATTTCCTTAGAATAGATTCTTGGAAGTGGAATTACTGAGTCAAAGACTATGACTATTTTAAGGATTGAGATATATATATATATATGAAATGTCAAATTACCTACCAGAAAGATTGTGCCTATTTACACTCACTAGCTGTGTATGTCAACCTCTCCATACACTATCACAAGCATTGAAAACTATCGGTACATCAACCTTTGCCATTATGATAATTGATACATGGTAACCTTTTCTTTTTATTTTATTTATTTATTTTTTTGAGATGAAGTCTCGTTCTGTTGCCCAGGCTGGAGTGCAGTGGCGCGATCTCGGCTCACTGCAACCTCTGCCTCCTGGGTTCAAGCCATTCTCCTGCCTCAGCCTCCAGAGTAGCTGGGACTACAGGTGTGCACCACCACACCTGGCTAATTTTTTGTATTTTTAGTAGAGATGGGGTTTCACTGTGTTAGCCAGGATAGCCTCTATCTCCTGACTGCGTGATCCACCCGCCTGGGCCTCCCAAAGTGCTGGGATTACAGGCGTGAGCCACTGTGCCCGGCCGATACATAGTAACCTTTTCTAATTTTCATTTTTATTACCACGGAGATTGAACAATTTTTAAGGATAAATTTACCTTGTGTGTGTGTAGTGTGTGTGCATGTGTGTGTATTTAAAAAATTCATATCCTTAGTTCTTTTTCCTACTTTAACAGCACAAATATTTAAATATTGGTTGGAAAAAAATACTCTTCCAACCTACCTCAGATCTGTTGTATTTCGTAGCAAAGTCTATGGCAGAGTCGTGCTCATAGTTCTGATTACTTGAAGCTCTTTGAGGGCCAGGGGGCCAGGTCATGGTCTTACTCATTCCTGAATCCCCCAACACTTTGTGCCTATGTTTGTTGCACCCAGAAAGTGCTCAACAAATGTTTGAATCAAATTGGACAGAATTAATCCTCCCAGCAAGCTGAGACTTCTTCCTTTAGCCTGGAGCTAGAACTGAGCTTTCCAGAGATGTGTAGCATTTGCTCTTCTGTGTCTCTCTCACAGACCTGCAGGGAACGAAGAAGAAGGTTAAACGAGGACAAGCAGCTCTGAAGGCACCATCCTCCACACTGACAGAACCATCTGGAGCATGAATTTGGGGAGAGCTTGGTTCTGAGACAGCGCTGCTCAGTCCCATGCAGACACCAGCCCTGCCCCCTGCCCCCATCAGAAGTCATAAGCCGTGATTCATGCTGTTAAGAGCAATTTTCATTCTTAACCTTTCTGGTACGTCTCTTCCTGATCAGTTTGTCAGCCACTCCCTTTCTTAAAGTATTTCTGTTCATGACACCTTAATTTACTTTCCATATTTTTTTGTCCAGAGCTCATTAAAATCTCATCCTCTTGCATATAATAATGTGCAAGTGTGGGAAGCACTGCTTTCCAAATTTCGGGTACTTTGAATTTTGGAGTCTTTACACTCCATGGCATTCTTGGCCCTTTGCTGGGGAGGGAGATGATGAAGATCAATCTGTCTCTCACCACCACTTCCAAAATATCCTGGGCAATGCCAAGAGAGGTATCCAGTGGCACATGAGAGCGCATGGAGAGATTACCTCTTTAACCTAGCCAAGTGTTGATTACCCAGCTATTGAAATGCTCCTTGCATATTCCTTGACCCGCCCCTCTCTCTGACGTAAACAAGGACTCACTCCTCTGCAGGTCAGGCTCCAGAGTCTGCTCAATACCAGTCACCTCCTTCTGTGCAGAATTCTGCATTTCCATTTCCATGAATTCACGTAGTCTTCACAATATCCCGAAGCCAGGCTGATGCCTTTAAGCCCATTTTACTGACAGAGAAAGGATTGAGAAATCGGTTCACACAGTTCCCCAGTAGCTTCTGGATGGGCCCAGTCCTCCCCCAAGCCTAATGTGCTTGCCATTCTGCACGTTTCAGTGAAAAGGCATTTTTCCAGGAGCAGGCTGAAATGTGGGCCAGCCACTCACAGGGCCCAGGCAGAGTGCTCCTAGTGGTGGCAGCCCCCTGAGAGAGGACCTCTCCTAGTGGTTCAAGATTGTCTGATCAGGTGGTGAGGAGGAACACAGAAAAGCGCTTTGGCGGATCTCAACAAAACCACGAGATGAGCTAAGAGCAGCCTTTTGATTATTACTGTCCACCCCCAGGGGCCTGGCAGGAGGATGTTGGTGTTCTTCCGCCCCAAGCAGGAGGAGCCCAGTGGCCTGGATCCCAGGGGGCATGCAGGAGCGTTTTCAGTGTCAGTGCAGACTCCAGCCTTGCCCGTCCCTGGGGCAGAGCTTCTAATAGGAGCCGCGGGTATTTTTAGTCTCACGTGTGCAGGCACAGGACAAGGCGAGCTGGACAGGAACAGCTAATAAGCCGTGGTCCTTATTAAATTGGAAAGGATGAAATGAGGGGAAGAGGGGGAGCCTGGTGGAACTTTTCACACGTCTCATTTTCAGAGAACTCTCTTTCCATAATTCACAGAGAAATATTGAGGTCAGGGTGATTATGCGCAGGCCTAGTAGCAAAAGCCTGAAAGTGGGGCATGTTCAAGTCCTGTGGCCTGCCGATCCCTTCCCCACAAGGCTCCGCTCTGTCCTCCGGGTAAGGAGGTTGACATGGAGGGATGAGCGGCTTTGGGGCTTGGCTGTCAAGGCTCCTGGGGTGGTGGTGGGGGCTTCAAAAAGGACTAGATTAGAAGCCAGTTCCTAATATGATCCTCAAAGCCACAGGGGATAGTTGAGTGGTATCAACTATTATCCTGAGTTCACAGATGAGGAAATAAAGGTTCGGGGAGGTGTGGGACTTGGTAAGGTCACATAGTTCAGAAGTGGCAGAGCTAGGATTCACACTCAGTGTCCTAGACAAAGGTCTATCACTATTTGCCCCCAACAACAGGCAGTTGTGTGTAAGACTCATTGTTCATTTTACTTAACTCACAAACATCTTTTTTTTTCTATGCCAACTCTGTACCAGGAACTCTATCACTGGAATGGGGCAGTGAGGATGATACAACTCCTGCTCCCAGGGAGCTCTTGATTTAGTGAGGGCAACATAGCATCGACTCCCAGCTGAACTTTGGTGCAGTGAGTGTGCAAGCTTGCCCTGTGGGCAAAGCAGACTGGGAAGTGAAATTGGCAGCTTTCCAACCTTTGGTGTTGAGTGTGAGGACAGTCAAGGCTCCACCAGTACAGTCAATTTTCCTGCAGTATAGCCTCTTCTGAGGGTGAGAGTGGAAAGAGGGCTAGGAAGGGGCAAGTAAGTCCTCAGCCCTTTTCTGGGTCCTGTGGCTCTAAGCATTGTGATGCCTGGAGTCTATGGCAGGACTCCCTTAGTGAGGGTATGGGCAAAGCTGGAATGCAGGTAGCACCCAGGCCCGGCTGTTGTCAACTACCCACTTCCTCACCACCCCCATCTTTGTGGTTTGAGAGCAATGGGAGAGAGAATGAAAATTGTGATTTGGGGGTGAAAACATTTTAGTGAGTTTCTTGCAGCCTTCCTGCCCAGCCCAAAGCCAGACATGGCATATGTGCTTCTGTCCATCTGTTTATCCCTCCACTCTACCACATACTTGATTGAGCACTATGCTCTTTCATATCCATCCATCCACTCCATCTATTCCCATCCATCCCACTTAGCTATTCCTTCCATTGCAACCTAGACACCACTGTGCAAACCATCAGCCAACCCCACCCTTCTATACCTTCCATCTAATGTGCTTTGTCCATTCACCCATTCTTTATTCATTCAGATTTTCCCCTCCCCCATTCCCATCCAATTATGATTCCTTCATTCCATCTGTAACCAACATTATGTTCTAAGACTGTGTCTGATGTTGTGGGGACACACAGATGAACGAATCTCTCTCGTAGTTGACTTAGAAGAGAGCGTGTAGATCCACTTATGAAGATAACAATGGAATTGAAGAGGGTCCTAAGAGAAGAAACACAAAGAATCTGGATGAAGGAGGAGAGAGAGAGCTGAATGAGGAGCAATTGAAATGCTTGGCACTCTCCTTTCTGGGAAGATATTATGAAAAGAGAGAGAGAGAGAGAGGATAAAGGGGAAAAAGGGAAGGAAGGCAGGAAAGCTAGGCTGGAAAGCTGGAAGGCAGGAGGCAGGAAGGAAGAGAGGAAGGAAGGAAGGAGTAGGGAAAGAAGGTGCTATGGGCTGAATATTTGTGTCCCCCCCAGTTCATATGTTGAGATCCTAACTCCTAAGGTGATAATATCAAGAGGTGGAGCCTTTCGGAATTGATTAAGTCATAAGGCTGGAGCCCTCATAAATGGAATTAGTGCCCTTGTAAAAGCAGTTCAAAAAACCTCCTTTGCTCCTTCTGCTGTGTGAGAACATAGCAAGAAGGTGCCGGCTGGGCATGGTGGCTCATGCCTGTAATCCCAGCACTTTGGGGGGCCGAGGTGGGTGGATCACCTGAGGTCAGGAGTTCGAGACCAACCTGGCCAACATGGCAAAACCCTGTCTCTACTACAAACACAAAAATTAGCTGGGTGTGGTGACACACACTGGTAATCCCAGCTACCCAGGGGCTGAGGTAGGAGAATCGCTTGAACTCAGGAGGCGGAGCTTGCAGTGAGCCGAAATCACGACATTGCACTCTAGCCTGGGAGACAAAGTGAGATTTCATCTAAAAAAAAAAAAAAAAAAAAAAAAAAAAAAGGTGCCGTCTTTGAACCAGGAAGTGTGTGCTCTCAACAGACTCAACAGACACAGAATTTGCTGCCACCTTCATCTTGGATTTCCCAGTGTCTAGAGCTGTAAGAAATAAATTTCTGTTGTCTATAAGCCACTCAGTTAATGGAGTTTTGTAATAGCAGCCCAGACGAATTAAGACAGTGGTAAAGAAGGGGGGAAAAATGTGTACTGGGTACCTACTCTATGCTGGGCCCTGTGCTAGGTGCCTTTGCAATCTTAATCATCCCAACAACCTTTGGAGGTGGTTAGTTGCCTGCATTTTAGAGATGAGGAACTGGGCTCTGAGAAGGCAGCTATTCAGCATGAATAAAACACAAAGAGCAGGGCTAGTTCAAATATGTTTGCTAATACAGAGCATCAGAGTGGAGTTTAAAGCAAACATGTCTAGGACAATTGAAAAGCATGCTACTTGACAGATCGCTTCTGGGCTGGGCTGTGCTGCCTGAAGGTGTACGTGGATAGGAACCACAAAGTCTATCACTCAGTGAGAAGGAGGTGGTGGGCACGCACAGCTGTTGGAGTCTGATGCCAGGTTGTGCCTGTTTGACAGGGAAGTAAAGCATCCCTTGGCAGCTGTATCAGATCCAGGGTCCTACTGGAAGATTCCTGACCCTGGGCTCTCTGGCCAGAATTTGCCAGGTAACCTCAGGCCAGATCTGTGGGCATTCACACAGTCAGTTTAATGTCCAGCTTCGCTTTTCTGATCCAGGATCTCCTCTTGGGGATGGGAGTGGAGGTAGAGCAGAACCCTAGAAAGGAGAGGTCAGCTTTGCCTCCCATTGCTAATGCTTCAGCCATGGCTCCATGTGCCCCAGATACAGGTCCCTCTGGCACCCAGGATGGGCATGGTTTTCTGCGGGTACATCATTCCTGGCACTTTTTAGGTCCACCCCATGCTCATTGCTTGGTACCACCAAACTGTACCCTGACCATTCTGATGAGTCTCTGAGGACTATTGATTGACAATCGCTGTCCCATGGCTGAAGTATTCACAAATGGTTAGGTAGGTGGCTCAAGTAACCAAGAGCTCTAGTGACATCCCAGGGTGAAGGGCTTGGTTGAGGTGAGGCAGACCAGCAGATCACTAGACAGACGCCTTCTCACTGCTGCAGAGTCTGTGGAGTAAGGATATGGCAGAGGCTAGGGGAGAGTGTCAGTGCTAATTAGATATTCTAGAATCTTAGAGATCTCATTCACGTGAGCCCCGCTGCTGCCCACAAACCCTGGGGGCCTTGTATTCTCTGAAGTCAGTCTGTCCGTCTGCTCAGAAACCTACTTGGCTTTGGCTTTGCCAATTCCAGAGAGCAGCGTTTGGGGGAGAGGGAGTGCAGGTTCTCAAGTCCTGGTGCTGGGTCCAGTGGATCATTCCCTGGCATGCGGGGGCCCAGAGGGGCCAGGAAGGAGGGATATGGGGATGGGGAGAGTGGCTGCACCAGGCCTGAGTTACCTCAGCCGTCCTTCCTCCCCAGCTTTCCTCTTGGCATGGCGGGGCGGCCCACTGGCCAGCTCAGCTGTCCTCCTTGCTCACCATGTAATCCCTGCCAGGAAGAGGGGAGGGAAACCTGAGCCAGGCCTTCTCACACTGCATCCTGCCATCCTGTCCTCCCTACAGCCAGAAGGGAGAGTAGGACGGGGTGGGGACAGGGAAGGGCAGGGCTTGGGGAGAGCTTCTAGGCCTAGCTGCTGCTGGGCCGCTGCAGGGGTGGGCAGACTGTGGGGTATGTGCGAACCACAAGACTTGGGCCTTCCCTCTGGAGCCTGCGCCTAGGGTCTGCCCTGGCCTCCTCCGGCATCAGGACACCTGTTAGGCTGCTTCAATTTGCCGCTTGCCCTTTGCTTCCCTGTGTCTTGGAGGGCCCCTGCTGGGTATTTTTATTTTCATCCTAAAAAGGCCGTCTAGGAACCAGGGAGTTGAAGTCGCAGCATTCCCAAGCAAGTCAGAGCCTCAGCCTCCTTATCTGTAACCCAGCAGCAATCACGCCCTCTGCCCAGGTTGGAAGGCAAAATGAGGCAATGCAGAGTGTGCCCTCAGCACACAGCCAGGCACACAGTAGCGACTGCTCACAAGCAGCACCAGCCCAAACCTGAAGCTAGGACACAAGCGCAGACATGCAGCCCTGTGGCTGATCTCACACTCAGGGCATCTCTGGCATTTGGGATGGGAAGAGCAAGGACAGAGACAGCCCCGTGTGCATGCACCTCACTCTAGGATCCCACCTACATCAGGGTGGTGATGTGTGCACAGGCATTTGTGTGGGACAGCTCTCTATGGCAAGGATGGGGCCATTTGTTTGCATTTTCCTGGAACAGCCTACCTCCTGGCACATGACAGGTGTTTCTTTAAGCAGTTCTGTGTGTGTGTGTGTGTGTGTGTGTGTGTGTGTGTGTGTAACCAGGCCATTCGAACTTAAACTACCTACCCTACTAGTGCCATGGGATGTTGGAAGAGTATTTTCCCTTTTGTGGGTCTTGGTTGTCTCATCTGAATAATGGGTATATTGATTCCCGCCTGAAGTGGCTGCTCTGAATTCAGCACTGGCCCGCTGCATGGCCTGCAGGAAATAAAGGGCTCCTTGACATCTGTTTCCCCTATCCCCCAGTGCAGAGATTTTTCTCAGGTTGCTTTGGGGTCTGACCCAGGAAAGAAGAGAAGGGAATGGTGGGAGCAACAGGGGCAGGGGAGGGAGTCCTCGCTTCTCAGCAGACGCTCACATGCTCTGTAGACTGAGGTGGGCAGAGCCACCCTCAGGTCAGGTGCACAAGGCTACTTCTGGTCCCACCCTGTAGGTCTGGGAGAAGTCAGGCAGGGAGCTTCACGGGACTCCAGACCGGCTTCTTCTCCCCATCTCCTGGTTCGAAGGGGATTGGGCTGGGGGAGTGGGTCCAGGGCATCTTCACTGCTGTGGCCACTTCCTCTCAGTGAGAAAGGTCAGGGCTGGCCTGGTGTCCATGAGGGACCTCTACCTCCTGGTGCTGCCCTGGACCTGGGAAAAGGCTACTGCGTGCAAGGCTCCCCCTGCCCCATCCAGTTCCCTGAGGTCAGGCTTCTGGCCCCCTATTGCACAAGCAAAGCGGGAGCCTGGCCTGTCTCCGGGTTACTGGAGGCAGGCAGGCCCAGGGCTGGGCCTGGACCTGGATCACAGTGGTGACAGTGACCGGTTTGTGACAGGACAGTTTGCACTCCCCAGGTGGTCGCTGAAAAGCCACCACTGTGGGAGGGGCCTCCGCGATGAAAAGGGGCCTCTGGCCAAGGCCTGACAGCCATCTGTTCCCGGCCGCGAGCCTGGAATCCTCCAGGAAGGGTGAAGACAGGGGAAGAGAGTGGGGGGAAACAGGGGACACACACACACACAGACACACACACACACACAGAGACACATGCACAGAGAGAGAGAGACATAGGGTCAGAGAGAGAGAGAGAGAGACAGAGACACTGAGAGACAGATAAACAGAGAGACACAGAGACATAAAGACAGGAAGAAAGAATCACAGACAGGCAGAGAGACAAATATGGAGGAAAGATAGCCAGAGGAAGAGAACAAAGAGACTAAGATTGAGGATGAGAGAAGTCGAGGGGCAGAAAGAGACAGACATAGAGACATAGGGAAAGAAATAGAAGGACAGGACAGTCAGAGAGAGACAAAGAAAGAGAGAACAACAGAAACGGAACAAAGGGAATCAAAGGGATCAAGAGACAGAGAGAGCGAGACAGGGAGAGATGAGAGAGAGATAGAGAGACAAGGAAATTCCCTGAGACAGGTAGAGAGGGTGCTTGTGGTGATGGCTGGCATCAAAGTGAGGGTAGAGAGACAAAAATGTCCCGGGCAAGCTCTCTGATGGAAGGAGGACCCTCAGGAGCCAAATCCCTTCCAGCCTCAGCACGTTCAGAGGGAAGAAGCCACACAGGATCACAGCCTCTGGGTCCAGGGTCCTGACAGCAGTTTTCAGACCTTAGTCAGCAGACTCACCTGTGGGGCATGTGCAAATGCAGGTGCCCGGGACCAACCCAGAGTCTGATTCACAGGTCGGGGAGACCAGAAATCTGTATTTCTAACCTGTTTCCACAAAAGTCTTTTGTAGGGATTGTACCAATCACAATGAGAAATGCTGCACCAGGATATGCCAAGCATTGGTCCCCCATCTCCCTCTCATCTCTCTCCACACTGTGGAGCCCCTGAGTGGGCAGGGGGCAGGCAGGAGCCAGGGCACGAGGTGCTCTGAGGGTACTTTCTCCACAGTTGCTGGAGACTTCCTACACCTTTTATTTCACCAGCTAACAATCCCCCAGGAAGGGGTGGAGGCCCTCCATCAACCCCTGGATGGGCAGCCTAGGAGGCACCTCAGAGGTCATGACTCAGTCCCAGCCACTCTGCACTGTTGGAGGAGTCTCTGGCCGGGCCAAGGCAAAAAAGACACATGCCACATTCATTTATCCAGCTCCACTACATGCCAGGCTCTGTCCTATCAGTTCATTTTATTCTCTTAAATAGATGAGGGATCCTCATTGACGCCACCTTAGGGATGAAGAAATGAGGTCTAGCAATGGCAAGTAACATGCCCAAGGTCACAAAGCTTGTCAGGGGCACAGCCTGCACTAGAATCTGGGTCTGTCTTACCGGAAAACCCATGCTCACTCCCAACATCCCCTGTCCCCTGTGTCTATTAATGGCTCTATTGCCTCCCAGGCTAAGATCCCAAACTCAGCTCTGGGCTCCTCCCCACGTCCTCCCCATCCAGTCGGTGTCCGAGCATACCAGTGCCAGCTCCACAACAGCTCTCATTCATCACCATCTTTTTCCATGGTATGCCTCTTCCCAGATTCAACCTTCATACCGCTGGCCCAGACTTTGGCAGTCATCTTGCAGCTCACTCCCCACCGACTAATGTTGTTACATAACAACATTAGTGAGTGAGATGATTTTAAGTGGCTGTCTTTCCAGGTACTCTAACAAAACAGAGCCCGAGGTAAATTTCCATACTAACACTTTACAGGAGAGGAAGGGTCGGGGTGGGATGAAATTTCAGGGCAGCAAACTTGAGGGGAATGCTGTGAGGTGGTGGAAGGAGAGTAAAATTCAGGGGGTGCATTACTGAGTTGGTCACAGTCTTCAGAACAAAGCTTCTTTCTTTGGACACTTGGGTTGTTTCCAGAAAAAGAATCATGTAAACAGTATGTGTGTATGGGTGAAAAGACAAGGAATTTATCCCCTCCTTCCCATCTCTTAACTGGCACTGGTGAAAGTTCACTGGGGGGGAGACATTAATTTCCCTGCACTTCTGGGTTGTTGCTTGGGCAACTGTGAGACACACTGGCTGGGTGTTCAGCTGTGGCCACTCCCACGGTGGTGGGCATGATGGTGGCTGTACCATGCCCAGCCCTCACCCCTTGAGAAGGCAGAGATGGCTGGTCTGTTGGGAGATAAAGTGAGGAAGCCAGTGGCCAGATTCTCTTCTGGCAGGCAACCAAGGCCCTGGGGCAAAGACAGCCAAGCAGCTCTGCTGGGGATCATCGACTGAGTATGATACAGGAGGGCATCTTTTATCGGTGAGTAAGATGATACAGAGTAAAGTAGGCAACAAATATAAATCAGTTTGGTCAAGTTCAAATTATATTAAAAGATATATAGACTTGATAACAGGAAAACAACAGGGTCAGTGGAACCCTCACAGGTCTGTCTCCAGATGGATCTGCCCTGGTGACACATCCTGGGAGGGGACTCCTTGGCTCCAGGTGTGGTGGATGGCATGCCTCATGCTCCAACCAGCATTGGGGTTCTCACTGAGGACAGACTTGCAGGAACTGCCCCACATCAGACGTCAGGTCTCTGCTTAAATCCTACTGATGGAAATACTTGGAACTGGAAGTGTGGACCAATCTGGGTCGGTCTGGGGGTTGCACTGTGATGCTGCCCTGGAAGGAGGAGTTGGGTGCCTATAAAACTGTGTAAACCCAAGTCTATACTTGGAGAACTCTTGAGTCTCTCTGACCTACTGTTTCTTGTGCAACTCTGGCCAGGTTAGGGAGGGAGGAAGCCGTAAAGCCTATGGTCATGAGAACTCCTTGTCTGCCAAGCTGTCTACCTTGGCCGGAGGAGGAAGCTGAGGATAGAGAAAGGCTGTCCAGGTGTGAGCTGCTCAGGAGGGGAGCTTGCTGGCAGCCCTTGGTCCCCAGAAATTGAGCCCACCTAGAGTTGAGAGCAGAACTTGGAGGTGGCATTATAAGGTAATCACCTCCTTGACCATCAAGATAAGCCAAGAACATATCATGGAGCTGCTTTTAGCAAAGCAGACTTTCAGTATCTTCCAAGTCACTTTCTGTCTGGGTGGTGTCCAGTTTACCCTCCTGATAAAATCACTTGTATTTCTTCTTTTAACTGAACTCTATGGTTCTTCAGGTTGACTCACATCTTGTAGATTTCCACATTTCCATTTTTCACTTTCCATTTTTCCCTTGGATTGGTTTCTTAGTAAAGTACATCTTATTATCACATTTCCATCAAAAGGCCACCACGTCCACCTCTGCCACCTCCACTACCTCCACCACCTTCACTCCCAACCCCAACCCTCAGAGAACTCGTCTTATATTTCAGAGAGAGATGCTCAATTTTCAAAGTAGCAAGCAATGAAAGGGAAACTGACTGGTGCAGTCTAAGGAGCACAGACGATGGATTTAGGGCAGTATGCTTTCTTCTTCTTCTTCTTCTTCTTCTTCTTCTTCTTCTTCTTCTTCTTCTTCTTCTTCTTCTCTCTTTTTTTTTTTTTTTTTTTTTTTGAGACAGAGTCTTACTCTGTTACCCGGGCCAGGCTGGAATTCAGTGGCATGGTGATCACGGCTCAGGGCTGCCTTGACCTCCTGGGCTCAAACGATCATCTCACCTCAGCCTCTCAAGGAATTTGGACTGCAGGCATGTGTCACCACATGCGGCTTACTTTTTAAAAATTTTTTGTAGAGAGAGAGTTTTGCCATGTTGCTGGCTGGTTTTAAACTCCTAGGCTCAAGTGATCCGTCCACCTCGGCCTCCAAAGGTGCTGGGATTACAGGTGTGAGCCACCACACCTGGCCCCACTCTTTGTGAGCCAGTTCTTGGGGTTCTGGTCAGATACTGTGTTGGTGTGATGTCCTGACTTCATCCTCTACCCACTCACTCTGCCCTGACCCTTGTGGCCCACATAATCCAGAAGTCTGGCGGTGCAGTAATGAGGAGGAAGGTCTTGGGCCCAGGTTGCTCTTCAGCTGGTTGGCATAGTATGGCTGCCCCAGGCTGTTGACGGGTACTATCAGTTCTGATTGATCAGCTTCCGCATGGTGCGGATCATTAAATATTTTGCACAACACCAGTGCTACCCCATGAGAACTATGACTCAGTTTATGTTACTTATTGAGGAGGCTTATGGTGATTTCAGTGATGGCAGAGTTCTTTAGCTCCATGGTTTCTGTAGGACTAAAGTGTCTGGTTAATTGAATCCAGATTTTAAGTAAAAATAGAGCCAGTGCATGTTAAAAAGATGGAATCTGTGGTATGACAAATAATTTCTGTGCACAAGAAAAGGTTTTAATGGTTACCAACTGGATTATTGCTATAGACTGAATGCTTACATCCCCTCAAAATTCATATGTTGAAACCTAATCCCGAATGTGATGATATTTGGAGATGGAGTCTTTGGGAGGTGATTAGGTCATAAGGACAGCCCTTCTGAATGGGATTAGTGCCCTTTTAAAAGAGACCCTGAGAACCCCCTTGCCCTTTCTGCAATGAGAGGATCAGGTGAAAAGTATCCTGCAACCTGGAAGAGGGCCCTTATCAGAATCCCACCATGCTGGGACCCTAATCTCAGACTTTCAGTCTCTAGAACTATGAGAAATAAATTTCTGTTGTTTATATGCCGATCAATGATAATTTACTACAGCAGCCTAAATTAAGATAATAGTCCAAATCAAATATGATTTTTTAGGCTCTCTGAACTATTTTCACAGAAAGTTTTACAAGCTGTTTGCCTCCAATATGAACACACTCTTCCCCAAACCACACACAGCCCCTCTGCATATAAAATTTAAATTCTGATTAAAAAAAGAGTTGCTAACTATGGGGGTCCCTGACTTGATGGAAACACTTGAGGAAATGCTCTGGGGGAATTTTAGATGGCCATAATCAGAGCCTCCAGTGTGAGGAGAACAGAGTGGGGATCAATGGAGAAAATAAGGCAGTGTTCCATTATTGCAAGAAGGAAGTTCCTTAGGGAGTCAGCCAGCCATGGAACAAGAGACGGTGCTGCTGAGAATAATGGTAAATTACTAACTCTTATATTAGCAGTACAGTGAAGTCTGATGATACCGTGGTTGGCTGTGGATGAATGGACTACTTATAAACTGAATATAAACTGTTGCCATAATTTTGGAGAGCTATTTGGCAACATCTGATAAAACTGAAAAGTATATACCTCAGGAACCAGGTCAGATCATGTACATGGTTGCTTATCACAGCAGAGTCTATAAAGCTTAAAAACATGGAAATGCCTATGGCAGGAGGTATTGTATAAATCATGGAGTCCTCTCATACTGAATACTGTAGAGCAGTTACCATGCATGCACTAGATCTACATGGAAACGTGTGGATGAACATCTACAACACAAAACTCAATGAATAAACTACAGTTAGAAGGATATTATCATATGACATCATTTACCTATAGTTTTAAAACACACAAAACAATATGTATTGTCTACAGATACATACATTTGTGGTAAAAGTCTAAAAAATGAATAGAATGCACCACAACTTCAGAACAGTGATTCCTCTGGGGAGGAACAGAGAAGAAGGCATTGGAGAGGTATTCATAGAGATCATCAATACATGTGTCATATTTACCTTTTAAAAAAGATCTGACTATACAGCCATAAAAAAGAATGAAGTCGTGTCCTCTGCAGCAACACGGATGCAGCTGGAGTCCATTATCCTACGCAATCTAACTCAGAAACAGAAAAGCAAATACTGCATATTCTCACTTATAAGTGGGAGCTAAACAATGAGCACACATGGACATAAAGATAGAAACAATAGACACTGGGGCCTCCAAAAGAGGGCAGGGTGGGAGCGGGCTCAGGGTTGAATAATCACCTATTGGGTACAATGTTCATTATTTGGGTAATGGGTATATTAGAAGTCCAGTCCCCACCAGTACTGCAATATACCCATGTAACAAATGTGCACACATATGCCTTGAATCTAAAATGAAATAAAATTAAAAGAAAATCTGAAGCAAACATAGAAGAAAAATGTTGACCTTTGTTCACTTCCAGTGGCGGGCATGTGGGTATTTGTGATATTACCAACAGTACTTTTCTGTGTGCTTGAAACATTTCATAAGGAAAATAATAAATGTGCAAAGAAATAGGAAAATCCAGAGTCCTGCTTTTATGGAAGTGTTTAAACAAAAAGCTGTAGGAGTGTCTGCTGGGTGCAGTGAACAAATGCTTTCTACACAAGGGTGGCAGAGTGGTGGGGGTGGCCTGAATGACTGAAAAATCAGAAAGAGGGTTTGAGCCCTTGACCTGACTCTCATGGCTTGTGGGACATTTTAAGTGGTGGGGATGGGTTGCTGTGAGCCAAGGGAGACAATGTGTGTTGATGTGGGCAGGGAACAGTGAGTCACACACAGTGAGGGTGAGGACCTGGGCTGGCCGGAGCTGTCCTCTGGAAGCCTGCAGTGATAGATGGTTGTCAAGTAATACCTTAACAAGTGTGTAAGGTGGAGTGTGGAAATCACTTTCAAAAATGACTCCCCTACCTCTCCAAGGACTGCTAAACCCCCTCTGTAAAAACTGGGGTACACTGATTACATCATTAGCCACCAGAGTCAGATTGAATTCATACTATCACCCAGTCACTGCCATGTGTTCATGTGTCACCTCTCCGAGTTTTTTCTTGCTGCTAAAAATGAGTAATAATAGTAGCATCTGCCTCGTTAGGTTATTCTGAGGAATGAATGAGATTTCACATATAAAGTGCTTAGCGCAGACTTCAGCACTTAGTAAGCCATCAGAAAATGTTAACTGGTTATTGTGACCATTGTTACTTCTGGATCTGAGCCTAAAAACAACTACCAAGAAACATTTTGCTAGCTTAGATTCAGTGATATTTATGACTTGAAAATAAGGCCAAGGAGAATATGGTTGCTAAATTCAAAATTGTCATGATTCTAGTTTATTTTCTTCCTAATTAGATATTCTGTCGCTTTTATAATTATGCCGCTGAAAAAGGGGGAAAGGCAAATAATCAGAAATCTGGCAAAAGGCAGCTGATTTTGCACCTCTTTCTTGAACTGCTCTCATTCCAGGGGCTCCCAGTTCCATCATAAACAGCCTTTCTTCCCAATCTCTCCCTTGCTTTCTCTCCATGCTGGCTCTTGTCTTCCTCTTACTGTTGGTCCCTTCTGTTCTGGCTCACTACCTACTCATTCTATCTTCTGGCTTCAATTCCAATTAATGTGTTGGATACCTGGCCCCTTGCTCCAGCCCAAGCCTCCATCAACCATTGCCTGGACCACGCAGTAGCTCCCTCCCCATCTCTCTTCACAGCACAGCAGAGTGAGTGTTTAGCAATGCAGCTCTAATCATGTCATGTCCTGGCTTACATTGTTTCAATAGTTTCCCTTTACTTATAGGATGAAGCTCCAATCCTTGGTAGGACCTGTAAGGCCCTGCGTAGATGGCCTTAGCATCAAGCCTGAGCTCTCCCATCCTTCATAGTACTTCCACCCCTCTATGCAAACTCCCAGGATTAAACTGCCCTGAATGAAGTGGATCACATTTTTCTTTACTCTTCACCAGGTCTTCAGGAGTAAATTTTGTGCTTTTGTTCATACCTGAAGCCTGTAATCATTAAGGAAATGCCATCATCCGTCAATAACCTCATCCCAGAAACCCTGACCTCTGTTAACTCCAGTGCTTTTTCACTCATCCTGTCCTAGAACTACCTCCTCTCTAAGATCTTCTCCAACCACAATCTGAGATCCCCCCTCCAACTGTCTCATGGCCTCACATAGAAGCCGTTGGACTTCCTGGAGACCTCCAGTCCCAAAGTCCCACCCTTCTCCCTGGCCATCAGCTCCTTTTGGCCTCTCTTCCCTCCCTGCAATGCGTGGTGCCTTCAGTGGTCTATCCAAATGGCTCTCTCACTACCTCCCAGGATTCTCTCATATCCCTCCTTCTGCCACACACGCCTGACAAAACGTCAATCCTGGCTCAGTGTGGCAGCCAGCCTGGAGAACAGTACATGGCCTGCCCTGAGGGTCAGGACCTCCAGTAGCAGTTGGGCCCTTGGGGCTGCCCTTTGTCCTTTTGCGTACCCTGGATTGTCTCATCTCCATTGTTCTCTGGAACACCTCAAACTTTCATCCCTTTCCTTCTGAGTCCTCAATTTAACCCCTTCCCCACCCCCTCCACCAGCAGATGACCTCATCTCCTACTACTCCTGCACACCACCTACAGACTTATGCACAGGCACACCATTCTCTCCCTCCTGCAGAACAAACCCCCCACCTGGGCTCCTTGGCCCCATTCTGTGGTGAGCACCTGTATTTTTGCTACCTATAATCTATCAATCACTGTTCAGGTAAAATAGAGTCCCAGGGTTTATTTGGGGGCCCATGATCTCTTACTCTGATCCCAGGTTTTGCTGAGGTTGATCCTATGTCCAGGTCCATGTCTAAACTAATCAGCAAAACTCATTCCATTGGACACTTGTGGTTGTGCACATGACTCAATTTGGATCAATGAGAACCTGGCCCTGACTTTTATTGTACTGTTGGGGTGAGGTGTACTGTCTTTCTTACAGAAAACAAACTTCTAGCTGTAGAAAGTCATCTCACAGTGTCAAGAAGTGAGTCTGTCATCAACAAAATACAGGCAAACCAAATCTAGGAACATATAAAAAGATAATACATCATGAAGAAGTGGGATTTATTCTAGGAATGCAAGGTTGGCTCAATGTAAGAAAAGCAACAAATGTAATATACTAGTAGAATAAGGACAAAAACCACATGATCATCTTAATTGTTAGGAAAAAGCATTTGACAAAAATCTGACATTATTTCATATTAAAAACACTTAACAAACTAGGAATATAAGGGAACTTTTTCAATTTGATTTAAAAAAATCCATGAATATCATACAGCCAACATAAACTTAATGGTAAAAGATTGAAAGCCTTCCCCCTAACATTTGGAACAGGACGTGCATATCTACTTTTACCATTGCTACTTAAAGAAGGTTCTTTTCAGGGAAATTAAACAAGAAAAAGAAACAAAAGACATCCAAATTGGAAAGCAAGAAGCAGAACTAATTGAAGATGATGTGATCTTATATTTGAAAAATCCCAAGGAATCCATGAAAAATCATTAAATCTAATGAGTTTAATAAGGTAGCAGGAAACAAGATCAATATATAAAAATTAATCATTTTCTATACCCTAGCAGTGAACATTCCAAGAATGAAATCAAGAAAATAGTTCCATTCACAAATGGCATCAAAATTAATAAAATACTTAAGAATAAATTCAACAGAAGAAGTACAAGGCCTGATACTGAAAACTTCAAAAGATCTTCAAAAGAAATAAGAAGTCTTTAAAAATGAAAAACATCCTGTATTTATGAATTGAAAGAATGTATATTAAGATCCTCAAATTGATCTACAGATTAACACAATCCCAGTCAAAACCAGCTGCCTTTTATTGTAGAAACTGGAAAATGCTGAGCATAAAATTCATATGGAAATCCAAGGGACGCAGAGCCACCAAAACAATGAAAAAGAACACAATTGGAGAACTCATACTTTACAGTTCAAAACTTACAACAAAACTTCAGTAACTAATATTGTGTAGTCTGGCATACGAATAGACATATAGATAAATGGAATAGAATTGAGAGTCCAGAAATAAACCCATACATCTATGGTCAATTGATTTTAAACAAGGGTGTCAAGACAAACAGGGAAAAAATAATATTTTCAACATATGATTCGGAGACAACAGGATATTCACACGGAAAAAAAATGAAGTTGAACAACTGTCTCATACCATAACAAAAATTAACTGAAAATGTATGATAGACCTAAATGTAAAAGTTAAAACTATAAAACTCTTAGAAGAAAACATAGGTGTAAATCTTCACGATCTTGGATAAGCAATCATTTCCCAGATATAACACAAAAAAGCATGAGCAATCAAAGAAAAAATAAATGAATTGGACTTTCTAAAAACAAAACGTGTTTGTGCTGTGAAGGACACTATCAAGAAAGTGAAAAGTCAACTCATAGAATGGAAGAAAATATTTTAAAGTCGTATATCTCATCAATGACTCATACCTACACTATATAAATAATGAATACAACTCAATACTAAAAGACAATCTCATTAAATAATGGGCAAAGACTTTGAATATACATTTCTCCAAAGATGGTATACTAATGACCAGTAAGTACATGAAAAGATTCTCAGCATCATTAGTCATTAGGAAAATGCAAATTAAAACCACAGTGAGATATCACTTCATGACCACTAAGAAGGTATATGTAATAAAAAAGATAGATGATAACAAGTGTTGGCAAAGATGCAGAGAAATTTGATCCCTCAAACATTGCTGGTGGGAATGTAAAATGATACAGCCACATTGGAGTACTTCTGGCTGTTCCTCAAAAATTTAAACAGTTACCATATGTATTACTCAGCAATTCCGCTCCTAGGTATATACCCAAGAGAAGTGAAAATGTATTACTCAGCAATTCCGCTCCTAGGTATATACCCAAGAGAATTGAAATGTAAGTTCATCCTAAAATATATACATAAATAGCAGCATTATTCTTAACAGCTTTAAAGTGGAAACAACCTAGATGCCCATCAACTGATGAATGAATAAACAAGCTATGGTATACCCATACAATGGAATATTATTTAGTCATAGAGAAGAATGGAGCAGTGATACATGCCACAATATGGATGAACCTTGAAAAACATCATGCTGTGTAAAAAGAACCAATCACAAAAGATGACATATTGTATGACTCAATTTGTAGGAAATGTACAGGATGGGCATGTTCAAAGAGATAGAAAAATAGATTCTGGTTGCCAGGGGTTTGGGGTAGGGAAAAATGGAAGAGTGACTGCCAGTATGTGCAGGTTTTCTGGGAGGTGACAAAAATGTTCTGGAATTAGACAGTGGTGATAGTTACACAAACTTGTTAATATAATAAATAACGTTTGTAAAGAAAAACAAATTGTAAGGGTGAATTTTATCATATATGAACCACATCTCAATTTTTGAAAAGAGAATTTTAAAAGTGAGTCTGTCTGAGAATGGGGTCAACAGTGAGGAATTGGGGACAGGAGATGGAGAAGGAGAAACAGGATCCTGTGATATCACTTGAGCCCCTATAACCAGTTGTGCCAGAAGTCAGACTACCTTGGAATGTATCAGTTATGTGAGCCAACACATTCCCTGCTTCTTAGGTTGGGGTGGGTCAGGTTTTCTATTGCTTACCCCCAAAGGAACCCAGCCTGGCAGACATGTCCTGTGTCTTCCTCTGGGCAATGCTGTTTCCTTCTGCATTTCCATCTCCATGTATTGGCTCCTCACTCATGCTTCTTCCACTAAAACAATAGTTCTCCCGGCCAGGTGCGGTGGCTCACGCCTGTAATCCTAGCACTTTGGGAGGCCGAGGCAGGCGGTCACGAAGTCAGGAGTTTGAGACCAGCCTGACCAACATGGTGAAACCCCATCTCTACTAAAAATACAAAAAAATTAGTTGAGTGTGGTGGCGTGTGCCTGTAGTCCCAACTACTCAGGGGGCTGAGGCAGGAGAATCACTTGAACCCAGGAGGCAGAGCTTGCAGTGAGCAGAGGCAGCGCCATTGCACTCCAGCCTGGGTGACAGAGTGAGACTCTATCTCAAAAAAAATAAAAAGTTCTCCCCTGACTTTACTTCGCACCCTTTTCTCTTCCTCATTTCACTCAAATCTCCCAAAGAGTGGTGGTCCACACATGCTATTTTTGTTTCCATGTGTTTACCTCTGAACCCTCTCCTTCTGGGTCCTGCCGCACTGCATGGGCACTCTACTGCCCCTCTGTGGCCAAATGCAGCAGGTGCCCCTTCATGGTCCTCTTGGGCTTGTCCCACAGGGTTGGTGCCCACCTACCTCCATCTGGGAGAGCTCTGAGTTCTCTGGGCATCCCTTTGACCTTGCTCCTCAGCTTCCTTGGTGGTCCCTGATTTCTCTGCTCATTCCCGAACATTTGTGCCTCACTGACTTTGGCTAGGGTTAGGGTTAGGGTTAACCATAACTGCTCTCATCTTCTCCTCCCTCTCCCTGGGCTGCTGCCTCCATGCTCAGGACTTTGAGCTCCATTCCTCATGACTGAATCCCTTGCCTGAGATTCAGATTAGCCCTCCCCTGTTCCCCATTTGTTTGGAAGCACCACCATGGACGCAGTCACTCATGCTGGCAACATGCCTCCTCCCTCTCCTTCCCTTCACATAGTCATGCAGTCACCAAGTCACGCCGTGTCCCAAGTATTCCTGGCATGCTTCCTCTCTCTCCATGTCCCTATCACTACCACCCTCTATGCCCGTCTACTTGCTGGTCTCTTTGTCTCCAGTGTTCTCCCCTCCAGTTCCCCTTCTTGCACTTCATTTTAAAACACAAATCTGAGTATGCCACTCTCTGCTCTGCTCCAACCCACAGGGGTTCAAGTCCAAGCCTTTGGCAGGGCACCTGGGCCACCTGGTGCTGGGCTCCCACCTGCTTCTCAGATGCCTTCCCACTGCCTCTGCTCATGCTGTGCTCCTCCAGCCCAGAGCTGCTTGTTGGTAGCCACAGGGAACATGCTGCCCTGTTTCTCTCTGTGATGTGGTGCTCTCCTACCCTCCGCTCCTTCCTGACACATTCCTACTTCCCTTATGACTGGGCCAGGTGGCAACTTCTTGGAAATACTTTTCTGGACACCCCACTCCAAGTCCATCCTCTCTGTACCCCCACCCAGGCCAGGTCATGTGCTCTTCCTCTGGTTTCTGCAACCCTCTGGACTTGTCTCTATGAATCTATAATATTGTTTAAATAGGCTTCACATCTGCGCTGTGTGCTTCTGGAAGGAAAGGCTGTCTGTGTTGCTGGTGCCTAGTATAATGCCCAGCCCTCACCAGCTTCTCAGTGAGTGTTTAATGAATGCAGGAGTGAACCACAACAGCTAATACTCTCCGGCTACTCACTCTGTTTCAGGTACTGCTCCAAAACCTCTTTATATATTAACTCATTTAAATCCCTCAACACTTATGAAGTGGATACTATAATTGTCCTCATTTTACAGATGAGGATACCAAGGCACAATGAGGCTAAGCAACTTACCCAAGGTAGTATAGCTAGATTCAAACCTGGCTCTAGGGGCTTGACCCATACCCACCTCATTGTGCTGCTGCTACAGCTCTGCCTGCATCCCACGCTGACTTCTGCTCATGCACCCCCTCCACTTGGAATGTGAGTGGTTGATCACTTTCTCTACCTGGTTCAAGACCCAGCTGAGGCCCTACCTCTGCATGAGCCATGCAGAGGTAGGCACAGTGCTGGCACAGTGCAAATGGGCCCCTAACATATGACATTCATTATAACAAAGAATAGTTCCCCCAGAGCTCATTCAGGTCTCAGCACAAATTGTCTTGTAACCTGACAAAGAGAGCTGGTGATGTATAGACCCATTACATACTGGCTGTTAAGAGACATCACCACTGACATCTATGCTTTTGGAAATGTCATCTTTTTTGTTGGAGGATGGTAGTTTACTCAAAAATGAAAAAATATATATTTTAATATTTTTCATTTATTTGATATAATTATAGTTTATATAATGCTGCCATTTATTTGCTTTATCTTATTTAATCTTGTATATTTTCCTGTGCAGTGCTCAGGACAGGTTAAACCCATTTTATTGAAGAGAAAATGGAATATTAATGACACTAAGTGACTTGCTCAAGGTCCCACGGCTCAGTTGGACCCAAGTTTGTCCACTTCTAATACTTGTGCATATTCCTTGCTTGATATAAGTATCTGCACAATATCTGGCCACAGAGCGGAGCTGCAGTGGAGCATCGTGCAGGCGGTGGGTGGCAGAAGCAGTCCTTAGGAGTCTCAGGAGCAGTCCAGCAGCACATCTCACTGCAGAACAGCACGAAGGGCTTCTCACCATGCTCTTACTTCACCAAGTTAGTTAGGTTTTTCTCTTTAAGAACATACATACCATTATGGACTGGCTTGTATCTCCCTGCAATTTAATATGTTGTAGTCCTAACCTCCAGTACCTCAGACTTGACTGTATTTGGAGATAGGGTCTTTCAAGATCTAACTAAGTTAAAATGAGGTGGGCTCTAATCCAACATGACTGGCAATTTTGTTTGTTTGTTTTTGAGACAGAGTCTGGCTCTGTCACCCAGGCTGGAGTGCAGCGGTGTGACTTCGGCTCACTGCAACCTCTGCCTCCCAGGCTCAAGCTATCCTCCCACTGCAGCCTCCAGAATAGCTGGGACTACAGGCGTGCGCCACCACATCCAGCTAATTTTTGTAGACACGAGGTGTCACCGTGTTGCCCAGGATGGTCTTGGAACTCCTGGGCTCAGTCTAGCCACCCGCCTTGGCCTCCCAAAGTGCTAGGGATTACAGGTGTGAGCCACCATGCCTGGCCGACTGGTGTTCTTATAATAAAAGAAGACTAAGACACAGACACACACAAAGGGAAGATCATGTGAAGACACAGGGAGAAGACAGCCATGCGCAAGCCAAGGCGAGAGGTCTCCAGAGAAACCCACCCCACCAATGCCTTGATCTCGGGCTTTCGGCCTCCAGGTATGAGAACACAAATTTCCATTCTTGAAGCCACTCAGCCTGTGATACTGGCAGCCCTAGCAAACTAATGCACACATACATTTTAAACTCAGTTTAATTCTGTGATCATTAATTTATGTTCAGTTTTTTAATAGCCCTAGTCTTATGACCACTGTTAAATTCACCAAAACAAAGGCCATTGGGGAAAGGAGCCTGTAACTGTTGACTGAAACAGCCATTGAGGAGGCTGTGCACTGTGAAGCACATTGATGAGGCAAAAATTCTGGACAACCATGTGCACATCCAGCTGGGCCCATCACTCCCCGAGGGGTCTGGGGCAATAAGTAGAGTTTACCAAGCCTCAGTTTCCTCAACTTCAAGTTGAGACATGTGACTTTGAGGTCTTTTCCAACCATTCTCTGATGGAAGAGGGCGTAACATTTCTGGCTTAGTGATGCTGTGAAGCATACAGGTTTTAGTTTGGGGAAGTCTAAAGCCCCCACCAACCTTTTCCTATTGAAAAACTTAGATACAAAAGGCTCTTTAGTTCCTTTGCAGGATAGTTCCTTATCGAGCTAGTGGCTCGATAAGAAAAGAACTCAAAGAGATCTGAAAGAGCCTGGAACTGCCAGCTGATGGAGTGGGTGGCAGTTTTACAAGGACTTCAACGAGGGCCTTTGAAACTTTCTGCTATTCAAGTCTGTTTAGAACTTGCTTCTGAAGCCTGATATCTTTCAACTGTGGTGTCTTAATTCTTGCCTCCTGCCCTGGCAGCTGAACCCAGAGGAGCTTTGCAGGACAGTGGCACTTGTTAGTGAAGCCACAAGACAGGTGGCACTCGGGACAGGAGCCTCTGAACACCCCGGGCAGGCCTCGGAGCAGGACAAGGTTCAAGGGCTGCAGAGAGCCAAGGGGGAGGGGTGGACCCTCACAGGGCCCCATTCCTATAAGGGGCCCTCTGATTTTGAGGAGAGAGCCAGGAAAGCAGACGCCATGAAAAGAGAGCTGGGTGTGGTGTGTGGGTGGGAGGGGGGAGGGAGTGGAATCAGCCTTCTGTGGCTATTCAAGTGGGAACATGTCACTTTGCTCAGTGGCATTTTGTAAACTGTGAAGTGAGGGACGGTGGCCTGGCACCTTCAGAGATGACTTGTGAACACGTGACCCACAGGAGCACTGGCCCAAGAACAGATAAGAAGGCCAGGAGCTGCTAAAGGTCAATTAAGGCAGAGAACCATAATCTCAGGGTACGTGGTGCTCCAGGAGGCCCATGGGGAGGCATCGTGAAGTCTATGAGGCTCTGACCCCACATGCAATGTGTGGTCATGTTGACTTAGCATGTTAAGAAGCTGTGATTGGTAGTAAAATACAGTGAAGGTTAAACCAGAGCCTGCTCGACTGTTTGTTAGTGGAAGGACTACTGTGAGACTATGGCAGGAGATGGAGGAGCCTGGAAAAAGGGGTTTAGTATGAAAACTGTTTGGAGTTTATCCATTCTTGCGGAGGCGTGGGGGCGGGAAAGAGCGAGTAGATCCAGGGGCTGGTGCCAGCTCCTAACACAGAAATACTTCCAAAAGGAGGAAAGAGGTTCAAAACAAAACAGATGTTGCCATTTGTTGTTGTGGCAGGCATTTCACGTGGATGATCTCATGCGGTCCTCACAACCACTCTATGATGTGAGTATCACTGCCTCGTCTTATAATATTTGAAGAAACTGAGGCTCAGATAAGTTAAAAATGTGCCCAAAGTCAACCAGCTAACAAACAAATCTTGCTGGAGTGGCAACCCAGCCCCGCTGGCCCCCTTGGCGGCTCTAGTTACACTCTGCAAGCCATCTGGAGAGTTTGTGCCTCTGGATCACCCAGCTCCCCTTATTCTAGTTCTGCAGGCAGAGAGCAACCGTTTGAGAGCTTGGAGGGTGAATTTTCTGAGTGGCTAAGCCTCTGGGAGGAGTTCTCTGAGCAATGCCATGAACTGGGGCTCTGGTCTAATGTATCTCCCATTACACCTGATAAATGGTCTTTCTGAGCCATCAGCTGGTTTCATTTCAGAGTGGGTCAGGAGAATCAGTTCCTAAAGACTGTTACTTCTGAGTACCCTGGAGGATTGACTTCTGGGGTTATCCAGCCACTCTGGGTACCTTTTTAGCTAAAACAAATATAATTGAGAAATGAGTCTGCAATCGTATTGAGAGATGTTCACATCGGATACCAAGAAGAGTAAATTACTAAGAGCTGCAAATCATTAACTAGACATCCTAAGGCCCTGCAAGCCAATAGTAAAAGCTCTAAAAGAAGGAATTTGATGGGGACTAGGGAATGGGCAGGAATGCAGGAGGGGGAGCCCGCTGTGTGATTTGTTCTTTCTGAATTGCTACTTCTGTATCTCTGGAACACTATTGTTAATAAGTATAACCTATGGGATATGAAATATTTTTGAATACTTTTGCTTTAATCCATTTGTTCATCCACCCACACAAGCAAGCATTCAGCCTGCATTGAGGAGTCTGTTAGGAATGCTACTGATGAAGATGAGAGCTGGCGTTTGTCCCATGCTTACTTCATGCTGGGCGCTATTTTGAGTGCTTTACTCATTCAGTGCTCACAGCACTACTTAGAGGAAGGTACTATTATCCTCACTCAGAGGAAGGTACTATTATCCTCATTTTACTGATAAGGAAACTGAGGCACAAAGAAATTAAGTGATGCACCTATCATGCTCAAGGCAGCAGGAATGGGAGAATGGATGGGAACCTGTGGGCAAGCATCAGACCTGGAGTCTTGAGTGACAGAGCGTCATTAAAGGGCATTTAGTAGGGACCCTAGGTTCTATGAACAAAGCAACCACAGTTCTGCTTTTAAACTTTTTCTGAAGATTATTAAACTGTTATGCCTCCCCTACCTCTGAAAGAGTTTGTGGAAACGATGAGATAGGCTAGCCGCAGCTACAACTGGACTTTACTCATTGAAAGTGGGAATGGAAGTTTTTAGGCACCAGAAGAAATTAGCAAATGACGTAGCTGCACCATGAATGCCATTATATGCTTTGCTAAAGCAAAGAGGCCTTGCATGGTTTTCATCATCTGACACATGATTAAACTTTGTAAAGTTATATTTTAATGTTTTGAATCCATGCTCTTGAAGAAAATAGTTTTGTATCTAATTCTGTGAGTGTGAAGGTTGCTAAGAGACTATTCATAGAAGTATACAATTTCAGAGCTGGACGTGACCTGGGAGATTGGGTCCAACATCCTCATTTTACTGAAAAGGACATGGACGTGACTTGTTCAAGGTCAAACAGCGTGAATTTGGTGTACATTAGGAATGATTTAAGTATTTTATATAGGGCCAAGAACTAAGTAATAAGAGAGAAGGAACATCATTCTTTTCTAAGGTTGAGATTTGTTATCAACACAAACTCCATCAGTCACTAGTGATAGGAAAACCATCTACAGTGGTTAAGTCAAAAATCAAGACTATATTCCTCATTCATGTAAATGAAAAGTCCAGGACACTGGTTTCAGACATGGGGCTTGAATGATGTAATCAGGACTCAGTCTGCCTCTCATTCTGCTTGCTTCTTTCCATGTTTGCTTCCTTTTCCAGCATGTTCTTCTCACAAGCCACCAAAATGGCCCTAGCAGCTATGAGATGGTTCCCATCTTTATAGGTTTAGCAGACAAAAGACCCTCCCCCTTCCCACCACTGCCAGTTCCATTTCATTAACTTCGATTGACTGGGTTGGGGTCACTTGCTCACTCTTGAAGTGAGCACTGTTAGTGGTGAGATGTGGTATTCTCGTGGGTTAGACCCCAGCCACATGCTCACTTGTGGATCTGTGAGCATGTGGGGTCAGGCCCACTGCAAATCATATACCCCAGGGAAAAATGGGGTGCATAGTAACAACCCCAGGAGAAGTGGATGCCTGGGAGGTAAAACTACAGATGTGCACTACAAGGTTTCATGAGAGCAAATGGTCCTAAGATTTTTTTGTTCTTCTTTAGCTTTTGCAATGGAAAGAGATGTAGTGTAGACTGAGGCCGTGATGAAGAGTTAAGAACATCTTTTGGGTTGAGGGTAAAGAACTTTTCCCTGACTAAGGAGGGGACTAAGCTGTTCCAGGCTGAGTGTATGGTTCCAACTGCAGGAAACTATCTCTCTATTTCAACCTTCCTTCTTTTCCCCTGAGAGCATGCAGCCCAGATAAAGTCTTCTTTTCCATCTTTTCCGCGGTTCTCTGGTCAAATAATTCCACATGGGGTCATGTCTTTCTTGCTTAAGCACAGGCTCCTTTCTTAATCCTTTGTCTTCTTCCACTATCTCTTTTGACTTTCACCTAGCTATCTTAAGAGAGCCTTTCTCATTCAATTCATCTATGGACATACTTCCTGCCATCACAAGGACGCTTTCCTGCTGCAAATAATAGAAAACTCCCTCTAATTCAATAAAGGAATTCACCATCCTGCAAAGCAGGAAGTGCAAAGGTAGCGCCGACTGGGCCAGGCACATTGAAGTCAGGCTTGGTTTCCCCATGGTCTTCCTGGCTTTGTGCCCATCTGTTGCAACTTTGTCCCCAGGCAGACCTCAGCTGTGCTTGCAAGGTGGTCTTCTGCAGCAACAGGGACAACGTGCCTTTGGGTTTGTATTTGGCAACACAGCAAGGAAACCTTTTGCTCCCAGTTCACCTTCAGTTCAACTGGACCAATTTAGGCCTCATATCCCTCCCTGGACCCTGACAGTTGTCAGAAGGATCCCTGAACCCAGTGTTGGCATGAGATGTGCTTATTGTGATGGCTTCTCTAATCTGGATCCTCGCTGGGGCTAGGGAGAATTCAGGGTCCCTAGGGTCACATGGCCTGATTGGAGGAGGGTAGAAGGATTGGATGGATGCTGGGTAGACATTATATTATGTTTAGTTAGGCTGTACATGTTTCATATGTTCTAACATAAATATGTTTTTCATTAAAAGACAGTATTTCTGACTTTATGGTTTAAATAGAACTTTATGGATTAAATTTATAATCTAAACATCATGTATAAAATTGTTTGTTTGGAGAAAATACATATCTTCACGCCAAACATCTTTTTCGTAAGTGTATTTATACCCATTTAAACTACATTGAGATGAAGCAATGATGAAAATAATTAAGACTTTGGGGGAACTCTGGCCACCCAGACCCCTTGCAGAGCTTTGGGCAGCACCCTGTTGACCCATAGCATCCAGGTAAGAGCACACGTGCGCACAAACATACCGAAGGTTTCTCTCTGGGGATGCCCATCTCACCCCTTGTATGGGATTCTTATCTGTTTTTATCTTTTGCCTTTTGTTCTAGAGTCTGGGCATAAACATGTGGCTGGTAGTTCTGTGTGTATGGATTATAGTTAGTGATTGGAACAAAACAACTTGAGGTTTCATCTCTATGTGCCCATCTTTATTCCTTTCTGAAGAATGTCCTGGTTTGGGGAGAGAAGAGCTTGGGCAATAAGAAACCACAGATGATGCCACCCTCATCTTAGCATCTTAGCTGGTGCTTTTCACCCTCTTCTGGCTGGTGATTTATGTGATTCTCTGGAAAATGTATGGAGAAACTCTAACTTTAACTCCTGAACCCAGGAGTTCCCCTCTCCCTAGTCTCTCCACCAGAACAGTTACCAGGGCTGGGAACACAACGCAGGGGTGATGCCATGTACACAGAGGATGAGAACAGGAGCTCGTCAGATCCACTTTTGGGTCTGGCCAAATGGGCTTCAGTGTCCTCCTGTATAAAGTGGGGGCACCTCTCCCAGGATTTATTTGGCTGCCATGTGTTTAGGGCTTACTCCATGCCAGGTTCTGGGCTACCAATGTTACCTACATTTCCTCTTCTAATTCTCAAACACTGACTTGCTACAAGTCAATCAGCTTGTGGCAGGGCTGGGGTCCAAGCCCTGGTCTGTCTGACTCTGATGTCTGTGCTGTTAGTAACTCCTCTCCTCACAGGGCTGCACAAGGGAAGAAGTGGGAAAGAGCGTGGAAAGAACCTGACGCAGTACCTGGCACTCACTGGGTGATCAACAAATGGTGGTGGCGGCTGCTGCTGCTGCTATGAAAAGCAAAGGTCCTAGATAATCCCCCAAACTGACAGCCGGCTCTGCACAACCTACAGCTGGCCATGGTCTCCCTGAAGACTTGTTTATTGGCCTTGTGGTTGTCCAAAGAAAGAGTTATCTGTCCTCTCTCAATTTCCCAGGCCTTCAGAAGTTAGGCTCAAGTTACTGAGCATGCACACCTGTTTTTCTGGGCCCAGAGGGGCTGGAGAGCTCAGGTGACCAAGCACACTTCTGACCCGGGCTGGGGTCAGCAGGCTGAGGTACTGGCCAAGAGTCTTCCAGCCAGGGGCAGTAGCCAGGATCCCACAGTTAGAAGCCTTGCAGGGGAAGTGGGTGTTGCTCTGGGCCTTAAAACTTCGTTATTTTATCCTGATCCCCCACTGTCCACAGCGAACATAAGCGTGACTCATCCTCATGCCAGCTCCATATCAGCTGTGGTAAGAAGGGCTGCTCCCAACCCAGGGAAAGGTCACAAAGATGCAAGTAACTGCAACTACAAACACAGTGAATGCTAGTGGGTGCTTCTTCGGCACCAGAAATGGTGCGTAAATGCTTTGTTTATAGTCTCATGTGAGCCTCACAAGCAGTCTATGGAGTAAAGTAGTATCAATGACACCATTTTAGGGATGGAGAAACTGAGGCCCAAAAAGATGGGATAACTTGCCTGACTGCACACAGCATGTACAATATGACTTGCACTAAATACATCTAGCATGGAAGTTTGTTTTCTGCACCGTGAGGCAGAAAACTCCCTCCTCCACACAAAGGCTGAAGGGTCTTCCCCCAGAGCAAAATACTGGGAGAGTACTATTTGATTTCCTTTCAGTAAACTTTAGAACAATGACAATGCTGGGGAAGGTGGTTGACCATGCTGGTGCTCACTTCATCTCCAAGCCTCACAATGGTCCTACAAGCTATAGCTCAGAGAGGTCAAGCAGCCCTCTCCAGGTCACACAGCTCTCTGTGCTTTCATTGCACCAACTTTGGTTGCCAGGAAAAACGCATCATGGAGACATTCTTAATACACATCAGAACACACATTTTCTGATACTCAGCAAGGGTGCCTTTATCTTCATCACATTTCTCAAAGGTTACTACTATCCCCTCTCACAACTTTATGTGATTCTCTGGAAAATGTACGGAGAAACTCTAACTTTAACTTGACTCAGACTGCAGCAAACACAGAGAGGCGAGCTTCAGCCTGGATGAATGTGCAGCTTATTGCCTAGGTGCCTGAAGAGCTGGGAGATAGCACCATTCTTATTGCTGTGGGATATTCTCCAGTGGCTATCTCTGTTCAGAACAAATCCTGACCCCCATGGTGCCTGCTGGTGCATCCCTGGTAGGCAACGCTCAGATGAGACCTTGGATGTGTTTGCTCCAGCAGAGGTCAGGAATGGAGGGCTGTGGGAAGTGTGTTACTCACATGCATGTGGCTGTGACAGAACCCCACTCTGCTTAACTTAAATTTTTAGAAAAGGATTTTACTGGCAGGATGTAGGGTAATCTACAGACCCCACAGAGAATAGAATAATCAGGCCTCAAAAAAGACAAGAATCCAGGTAGCCCTACACCTGTGGCAGGATGGAGGCAGCCTCCTCAGGGCATTGCCCCCAGGATGGGTCAGCCACAGCTGTGGACTGTCCCTGTGTTACTTGGCTCAGGATTCAAATTTATAACCCACAAATAGCTCAAATGAAACAGGCAGACAATACCAAGTGTTGACAAGGTTGTGGAGCAAATGGATTCCTCACACTGGTGGGGAAGTAAAATAGTACAGGTATTGTGGGAAAACATTTGGTAGTTTCTGAAAAATGAAACATAAATTTACCATGTGATAAAGAAATCCCACTTCTGTGTCTCTAAGAGAAATGAAAACCTAAACTTAACATAAAATCTTGTATGAGAACATTCATAGCCGTATTATTCGTGATAGCCACAAGGTGAAAGCAATCCGAATGCCCATCACCTGGTGAATGCAGAAACAAAATGTGGTATATCCATATATCCATACAACAGATTAGTGTTTTGCAACAAAAAGGAATGAAGTATGGATCAACATACTATAACACAGATGGAATTTTAAGACATTATATATATTGTATGATTCCATCTACATGAAATATCCAGAAAAGGCAAATCTGTAGAGACAGAAAGTAGATTAGTGGTTGCCTTGAGCATAGGGAGTACCTGCAAATGGACACAAGGCTACTTTTTGGGGTGAGAGAAATATTCTAAGATTAGATTGTGGTGATGTTGTACAGTGCCATAAATTTACTAAAAATCATTGAATTGCCTATTTAAAACAAATGAACTTTATGGTGTATAAACTACAGCTCAATGAAGCTATTTTTTAAAAGCATTGAATTTGCAGTAGTGAGTCAGAGTAGACTCGTGTGTTGCCCCTGCTGTGGTGTCTTATGTGGCAGGTGCACCAAGTTGATCACAGGGAACTGAGAAAATCTGGGCGCTGTTCCATCAGGAGCAAAAGTGGGAAGAAGGGTTTCTGCACAGATAGGTACCTCAGAGACTCCCCCTCCAACCCCCCCACCAAGCACCAGGATGGCAAGTGGCTGAGACCATCATTTTGGCTCCCTCAAATGTCAGGGTCCCTGGCCACTGGGTGCTCTCCTCTGCAGCTGAAGTCTCAGGCTTCGTGGAGACCTCCCCAGCATCTGGATCCTCATGACAAAGGCCTTCGTCCACCAAGGGAAAGCCCCTGGGGCTGGGATTGGCTTCTGGTGTGGAGACCCTGGTGATCTCTTCCAATGATGAGCGTTGAGCCTTGATTTCATATAGGAGTGGTTTTGCTCACAAAAACAATAAAAAGTGTTTAGCGATGGTTGGGCACAACACAGCTATCTCCAGCTTGTGTATGAAAGAGCACGTGCAGTGATTCCTTTGTGGTCCCCAGCTCTTGAATCTCCTGTTGGCCTCATTTCTCTCTCTCTCTCTCTCTCATTCTTATAAAGCATCTAACACAGTGCTTTCTCTTTGGCTTATTATGACTTCTTGTGGCCTCTTTTCTATGCCACAGCCAAACTGATGAAGAAGCCTAAACTAGGAGACAAGAAAAGAAAAGCTATGAGACAGAAAAAAATGTACATAGCTGAATACAGATGTCAGCAGGTAGCAAGATGAGAATTGAAGGACTTCCAGAAGGCAATTGAGTCACATCAATAGTGGAGTCTAAAAAAAAACAGAGCTTCACAAACTGTGGTTTGTAAATAATGCAAAGGACTTTATTCATTATTATTATTATTTGAGACAGGGTCTTGCTCTGTCACCCAGGCTGGAGTACAGTGGTGTGAGCTCAGCTCACTGCAACCTCTGCCTACTGAGTTCAAGCAATTCTCTCACCTCAGCCTCCTGAATAGCTGGGACTACAGGCACCTGCCACCACACTCAAGTAATTTTTGTTATTTTTTGGTAGAGACAGGATTTTGCCATGTCGGTTAGACTGGTCTTGAACTCCTGACATCAAGTGATCCACCCACCTCAGCCTCCCAAAGTGCTGGGATTACAGGCATGAGCCACTGTGCCAAGCCCCATATTATTTATTAATGAACCTGTACTAATGATTTTATTTAATGCCTTAATGGAGAAGCCAGTAAGATGTTACAACTAAGTCAATGGAGAATCCAAAATCACGTATAATTATAGATCAGGAACACTGAAAGAGTGAGCAAGTGGGGGCAAAGCTGGCCCCTTCCACAGCGAGGAAGGGAAGTCAATTGCCTAACAGAATTTTTGCATGTCTACAGGCAGAAATTATTTTTCATTGCTATTATTTACTTACAAATTACAAACTGCAAAATAGCTCAATAAAAGCCTAGAATCAGGTAATTAGGAAAGATGTACTCTAGACAATGCATAGTTTTCCCTTGAAGCACAAATCTTTCTATGTAATACTTTGTTCCCCTTGGATAACTAGTATTTATCCTTTACATTAATCTCAAGCTTGAAAAGGCCATATTTTAAAAATTTTTAATGCATCATGGAATACTTTTATAAAACACAGTAAAAATAAATTGCTAGAAAAATAAAATGATAGAAGATACACAAAATATAAGCCTAACTTTTAAAGTTTAAAAGTTTAAAACTTTTAAAGTTTTGAACTTTTATTAGTTTCAAAAGACATGAAGTTACTCTGTCAAGTTGTTAAGGAAGTTTCTAAAAGTTTCCCGTATTTCCGTCCTTTTTTCAACAGTAACTTGTAGTGAAGAGTTTGCAGCCTGGTCCTGGTCCACAAACCACTTTCTAAGCTGCGCTGCAATAGAGCGTTTATTCACACACATTGCTGCTGAGGCTCATAGGATTCTGCCTTCTGATGCCGGTTTCCACAAGGTCCAGCCTTCCTCTTGTTCCCATTCTTTAACTGACTGGAGATTTATCTTATAACTCTCCACTCCATATCCTTCCTAGTCTAGTCTGGGACAATAGATCTCAAACTCTTTGGTCTCAAGATCCCTTTAAACTCTTAAAAATTAATGAGGATGCCAAAGAACTTTTTAAAATGTAGGTTACAGATATCAACATTTAACATATTAGAAAAGAAGACCAAGGTTTTTTTTTTGGTTTTTGTTTTTTGTTTTAGACAGAGTCTCATTCTGTCGCCTAAGCTGGAGTGTAATGGTGCAATCTTGGCCGCTGCAACCTCCACCTCCCGGGTTCAAGGGATTCTCCTGCCTCAGCCTCCCAAGTAGCTGGGATTACAGGCTCCCGCTACCATGCCTGGCTAATTTTTGTATTTTTAGTAGAGAAAGGGTTTCGCCACATTGGTCAGGCTGGTCTCAAACTCCTGACCTCAGGTGATCTGCCTGCCTCGGCCTCCCAAAGCACTGGGATTACAGATGTGAGCCACCGTGCCCGGCCAAGATATTTTTTAAATTATTTATTGGCTAGGCATGGTGGCTCATGCCTGTAATTCCAGCACTTTGGGAAGCTGAGGTGGGCAGATAGTTTGAGCCCAGTCGTTCGAGACCAGCCTGGGTAACACGACAAAACCCTGTCTCTACAAAAAATACCAAAAAATTTTAGCTGGGTGTGGTGGTATATGCCTGTAGTCCCAGCTACTCAGGAGGTTGAGTTGGGAGGATCTTTTGAACCCAGGAGGCAAAGGTTGCAGTGAGCTGAGATCACGCCACTGCTCTTCAGCCTGGGTGACAGAGAGAGATCCTGTCTCAAAAAAATTATTTCTCAATTCATTAAAAATAGGCATAACAAATCATTACATGCTAATATATTTCATGAAAACAAATCTATTTTCCAAAACAAAAGAAAATAGTAAAGAGAATGGCATTTTTTTTTTCTCTGTTGCCTAGGCTGGAGTGCAGTGGTATGATCTCGGCTCACTGCAACCTCTGCCTCCCGAGTTCAAGCGATTCTCCTGCCTCAGCCTCCTGAGTAGCTGGAATTACAGGCATGCGCCACCACACCCAGTTAATTTTTAGTAGAGGCAGGGTTTCACCATGTTGGTCAGGCTGGTCTCGAACTCCTGACCTCGTGATCTGCTCACCTTGGCCTTCCAAAGTGCTGGGATTACTCAGGAATAAAAAAAGTGTTTTCAAGCCTCCCTTGTAGACGGGATGGTCACATAACACAGTTCTAGACAATAAGATGTTCAAGAAAACTGTTGGGTGGGGCTCCTACGAAAGCTCATTTAGAACAGAGTGCATTTATAGCACACACAGTTTGCCCTTTTCGCTTTTCCACTGTCCTGCCTAGAACTCACCTATGATGACTGGAGTTCCAGAGTCATCTTACAGACATGAGGACCAGAGTCATACCTGGAGATAGGACAGCAAAGCTGAGGGCCAGAAAGTGACTGGTTCCCTAATGGCTTTGTGGAGCTGCCAAAAAAGTTTCGGGTTAATTATTTCCAGATTTCTTCTGTAAGCAAAAAAAGAAAAATAAAAAAGCCCATTGTGTTTAAGTCACTGCCTTTCAGATTCCTGTTGCCAAACACAATTGATAATCAATGCAAGATGTTTTTTGTTTTCTTCATTGGATAGAAAGATTCTTTATATAAAATGGAGGGAAACAGAAAAATATGCGCTCATTTATGGCAGATGTTTAGCTGCAATTGGGGCTCAGACGTTCTCAGAAGACAGGATCCTCTGTAGAGAAACTGTATTTCTTGTTTGGGCTGGCTTTGGAGGCTACTGATTTCAGTCCATGGTCACCAAACTCTTAGAAGCCTCATGGCTAAAGAACGTAGAGAACCTGAGCACAAGGGCTTGCAGGGGCAGGGTTGTCCTTTGGCTGCTCTCCACAGGAGTTTTTTGCCTCACTTGCATGGACCGATTTCCAGGGGGCCTGGTGTTGAGTTCAGGGCCCATGCCCTCCTGGCAGTGCGTGAGAAGCAGCCCCTACGTGTTACCACTCACTCTTCACGTTCTGGGCTCAGGGATCTGGGTGGAAGGCAATGACATCCTGCAGGAATGTTGGCAGCCATCCCACGGGCATGTGGGCAATGCTCCTGGCCATGGCCCTGATACTAACCTTCTCCACCAGTTCACTGTCCTCTGGCCCCATTTCAGAAAGGAAAGCCTCCAGCCTCCAGCCTCCAGGCCCCTGAGCATAGCTGTCATTCACTGTGAAGGGCAGGGGACTCTCAATAGCCCCTCGAGGTTACTGGGGGTAAGGTGGGCTCCATGCTAATGACAACTCTGCAGACAGACAGGAGTAGGCACTCCCGTGCTCTAGGCTGCAGCTGCACGCCTGCTCCCCTGGTCCAGAATAGGCCTGTGAGCACTGTGGAGCCAGGCACCCTCCCTCCTAGCCCTCAGTCCAGGCTCCTCATCTGGCTGCAGACGATGCCTACTTTCAGTTGACATCCTGCTCAGCGAAGTCACTGTTGTTCCCCAAACCCTTCCCCAAGTTAAGTAGAACAGCAGCCCAGAGTCCCTGAGCAGAACTGATCTACCCTGGTCATCTTCTCTCTTCTTCATTCCAGCAATTCATCTTCTCTCTTCTTCAATCCAGTCAACAAGCAATTCCTGAGTGTTTGTCTGTGTCTGGGCCTGTGTTGGGTGTGAGGGACATGCAAGTGTGTCGCTGTCCTTCAGGGCTCCAGGCTAGGACAAGGGACAGGCTCACAAGCCAGATGCCAGGGGCTGCTGCTTCACTGCACTCTTTCTCACAGAGCATTTTTCAAGGATTCAGTATTGAGTGTGGTCTCATTTTGCTCTTCTTTTAAGCATTCAGCTCCCCCTTCATTTCTTCCACGGAGGCTTCCCTGGGTTCTGACGCCCTGCAACCTAGACAATAAACACGTTTTTCATTCTCAGCAAGTGTGGCAAATTAGCACTTTGCAAGGTTTGGGTGCCACAGATAGAGAACCAAGCATTTGCTCTGTGGGTGCATGCACATGTGTGGGCATGGGTGTTTGCGTGTGTGTGTGCATGTAAGGGGTTCCAGCACATTGTGGCGTGGAAGAAGGCTGGATAAGACCAGGGTCTTGAGGGAAAGTGATGTGAGTAGTGACTGTGAAGCAGGTTCTTGCAGAGATGAGTTAGTCAAGCTCCTGACCAGATAGCACAGGGATCTGAAATACCAAAAAGTTCCAGGCCAGCCGGCCGGGACCTGCCTGAGCTGTGCGGTGTGGGAGGTGGGAGGGACTGGGCTCTCTGTGCTGCGGGTGTCCTTGCAAAGTCAAAAGCCACTAATGGAAATAACCACTGGGGCATGATTTTTCATGTCCTGATTCCAATCACAGACCTGTCATCCAAGAAGAATATTGAAGGGGAAATCCCATTTCCTTTGAAACCAAATGTTCCCCACAGAAGCCAAAGGCTTGTAGAAACAACTCTGATTGGAAAGACTTGAGCATACATTGCCTGGCTTCTTGAGTAAGAGGTGGCAACACTCATCATTTATTGAGAGATGAGTTTACAGAGAGAGGGGGCCTGCCCATACATGGCGATGACCTTTCTTGCTTCCTTGCATCAGACACCCGACTCACAGGAGGACATTGTGGCCCATCTGGTCTCTGTGAGCAGACGGAGATGGATCCTGGCAGTTGATGGCTATGCCACACATGCTGGCTGTGGTGGTGAAGCTGGGCAGAGGCACTGCAGTAGAGTCTTACAGACTCCTGAAGAGAAAGAAGGGGCTCTGGACCGTACCCAGAGAAAGGAGTAATGGCTGGTGCACATGTCTCTCTACTTCTGTAACTCACCCGCACCTAGGAAACTGATTAGAGGGCAGTGGGCATCATGTTCTGAGCACTGGAGGTATGGCCAAGCAGCCGAGGTCTCCCTCCTGGTCTGCCTGTGTGGCTTGTGAACGCAGATGGCTGGTAGCTACAGTTCAAAGTGCTTACGTGTACTAACTTAGAGAATCCTCACTACAATCTGGGGACACAGTCCTAGTAGTATCTCCATTTTACACTGGTGAAAACTGAGGCTGAGAGAGGTTAAGTAGAACAACTTGCCTAAGGGCACATAGATAGTAAGTGGCCCTGGGCTTTTCGCCACCCTGATGTAGTCCTCCCTTGCCCACCAGGCATTGCTTTTCACCTTGCCTGCCTAATATGACAAACACCTGGATAGGCTGTTTTAGAGACACAGAGGAGCCTGTCATGTGGTTGAAGTTAGTCTACCTTGCCACCCTTAATATATGAAAATGACCTGGCAATGTCTGGTTCCAAGGGGAGTATGTGAAAGGCAGACCTGTTGCTGTGGGCAGTGTTTTACTTACTCTCTAAGCATGATTTACCCTTGAATTGCCACCTTCATCTTCTGTTGCTTGTGCATTCTCTGCCTGGGACAAGCTCTGTACTATGGCAAAAATCATCACTCACACGGTGTCACCAGCAGAGAGTGCTGGGTTAAGGGCAGCTCCTGCAAAATGTCTCAGGGCTGTTGGCTGACAGTGAGTATAACAGGAGTCAACAGTGCCTGTTGGACTTCTGGACAAGACCACACCCTGCGCTGCTCAGACTACATGCGGCATCCTGCGTCTGGTTCTGGGTATCATGTTTTTAAACAATTACTTTTCTTCGTGTGAATTAGAAGTAGTATAGGCTTATTGTGGAATATTCAAGAAATGCAGACAAAATAAGAAAGAATGATCGTCCATAATACCACCAACTAAGCATTGGTGGTATTATGGTGGGAACTGTTCACATTTAAGGGCGTTTCCTTCCTGTGTGTCTGTGCCCACGTGTGTGTGTATGTGAGTAAGTGTGTGCCAGAGGGTATGCATGTGTATAATATTGAGTATTCAAACATGTATATTGCTTTTTTCCTTACTTGTCAAAAGTATAGTGTTTTATGGTTGTACAATATTCCATCATGATGTGGATGTGACATACTTTGTGTCCACTTTCCCATTATTGCATATTCTTCCATAATAAATGCTAGCAATTCAGGAAGGAATTGTCAGAGCAAAATTTGGCTCTTCCTGATGTTTATGTGATCATTTCCTTAGGATGAATTTCAGGAGGTCAGATCATGGAAGTAAAACTATGAATGTTGTTAAGTTCCTTGACATACATTGCTAAAACACCAGCCCTTCTTCAAGGAGGTTTGACAAAATAGAACCTGTCCAGGGGTAAGTGATTGGTCTGGTCAAGATAACAGCTCCCTTGAGGAATTATTGAGAGTGGGAAAAGGGAAGTGGTGTGAACACAGCAGCTGTCTTCAAATGTTTGAAGGGCTCTCCTGTGAGACAGGGAATGGATTTCTTAAGAATGCCACATACGGTAAAACTAGCATCGAGGATAGATGTATAGAGAGTAGCATCTCAGCCTAACATAAAGAAGAATTTTTTTAAAGAGATAATAAGCTTAGTGTTGGGTGGAGGCTTTGTCATAACACTGTGGGATAAAACTTGACAGGGTGTTTTGAATGGTAAGACATACACACACTGCCCTCTAAAGCAGCGGCAGACCCTCTGACATTTGGTTTTGGGCACGTGGCTTTCTGAAAACATGCATGTAGGTGGACTGTGTACAGGTCCTATAACAGAAGCCCATTTTAGAAAGAGGTATGGGGAGATGGAAGTGTCTGGAGGACTACACCTTCCATGGCATTCCTATGAGACACAGTGTTCAAAGGTGCCCGTGTGTTCCCAGCACTCATGCTTTTTGCTCGGCCGTCTTCCGTCATGATTGTACCTACACATGCACACACACTGCTCACAGGCCTAAGCTAATGGGCCTCAGCTTATGGGAGGCAGATCTGCTTCTTTCAGTAATGCCTACTGATTCCCGTGTTCATGTCAACTGTGTTGAGCTTTTGAGGCCTGTTCTTGTCATTAGCACTTAGATTTTTCTTCTACTTTCCCAGTCATTTTTATAAAATGACAAGAGTAACCGACAGTAAACTATTCAACCACTTGGGAAAATCAAGGGGCATGAAGCTGATGGGCTGGGAGTAGAGCTCCAGCTGGCTGGCAGGCGGGGCCTGGAGCAGAATGTGGGTTGTCCCCTGATGCACACGTGTCCCTCCGTTAGGACAGGGGTGTCAGATGCACAGCATGAACGTGCAGGTTGTGCAGACATGGAAGACTGCCTGCACAGGCTTGCATTCTGCTCAGGGTGTGTGCTGGGATGGTGGGGACACGGGCAGATGCCCCGCCAGCCTGATACCCCATGGCACAGCATGCATGGCACACTTTCCAACTGCTTCACCTTCAGCAGCTCCGATCAGGATTTGTTTTCAAACCAGCAAGTTGTGTATCCGTGCAGAGATTCCCAAAGCAGCTAGGCTGCAGTGGAGATCAGCTCTAGGGCTCGGTAGGATAGCCAAATATAGGTACCTGGACAGCTGACTCTGGAAAGTTCTACAGAGCTGGCAGAGGGATGTGCCAAGCAGCACTTCAGTTGAGCCAGAGACCAATAAATGGGATCTTTCATCAGATAAGCTAGCTTCTCTGGCTTCTGAGTGAAGGGGGGCAGGATGTGAGCAAAGGCGAAGGCTGCCAGTGAGGGCATGGAGGGGCTGCTGTCTCCATCCTCCACCTCCAGGGCCAATTTCCATAGAGATAGGATTGGGAGGCCAGGAATGACCCGCCAAGAATGCAGTCTCTTGCTGGAAGTTTGCAGCTGCTGCCTGTCAGGCAGAGATTATTGAAAGGCGGCTCCAAACTGCTGCTAAAGCCTCATGCTCTGGAGAATAGGGTGCTGGGCTAACTCCAGGGTGGAGTGGGAAGCAGGTACATGACCTCGGGCTGCCCTCGCCCACACCTTGTCTCCAGGTGGTCTGATACTGCTCTCTCCTTTCTCAGGCTACCTCCATCAATGTCTCTCCCATGAAAAGACTTTTTACGTCTTTGTTTTTTGTTGTTGCCAAAGATCATTTGTATTTTAACACAGGGTGAGCACTTCATTCATCCTTCGTTTCACACATCACTGGGATGTATACGTATTCCGGGCACTGTATGAGGTTCTGAGCTGGATGGGCACGTCACCAGCTAGCTCTTCTTCGGCACATCCTGAATAGGCCTTTTTCCAAAGTGGATGGTTCTTTGCTCCAGTGAGACTGTACTTCATAGGAGAGGAAATACTCAGGCCTCTCGCTACTTGGAGAGGGTCCACTGGGCTTGCTTGGGGCTCTAGCCAGTGGGCTTGGGCCAAATTCAGACTCAGGCAGATGAGGTATTTTATCTAAAGGGCCCCAGAGCAGGAAATGTCTCAGGGGAGTATGGACTGCCCTGGAGAACAATATCTGTCCTAATCACCTCTGTAGCCCCTGTGCCTGGCACCATTTGGATACATTATGTGCTTAATAAACAGTTGTTAAATGAATGACTAAAGTTCAGTCCTTAGAAAGCAGCAGGGTCAAACCAGGAGTCACCAAGCTGGATGGATTGGTCCTGGGATAAGAGAAGCTGCAAACTCTAGGGACAGGCTGTAGCCTGGAAGTTGGGAGGGGACAGGATTGACAGAAAGGTGTCACCATAGGTGAAAAGAGAGTGCATTATCCAAGTCCCAGATGAACACACAAGGGGCTAGCCTTGGGCAAGACAGAAGCCGGAAGCATTTTGCTCCTCCTCACAGTACAATTTCTGTCAGGAGAGGCGGGGCTGAAGTACACAGGACAGGCTGTCTCTTGGCAAACACTTTGTTCTTGGCTTCTGAAACATCAGCTTTTCCTGGCCTCCCTATGCTCTGATGGCTGCTCCCTGTCTGTCTGTCTTGTCGTTCTCACGGTTCTATGTGGGAATGTCTCTGACCTGGTCCCTCCTGTACATATCACAATCTCTCTCCGGGCTATCCAATCTTAGCTCATAATTTCAAGCATTCAAGGATAGATTTCTATCTCCAACCTTGACTGTCAGCCTGGGCTACAGACTCGTCATGCTTGACAACTTCATGTGGATCATTAACAGATGTCTTAATCATGACTTGTCCAGAAGAACACTTTTTCCTTCTTTGTCCTTCCTGGTGAACTCCATGCTTTGCCACTAATTGTTCCCAGCCCTGATGCTCAGTAAATAGCACCAGAACTGACTGAGTCAAGGCTGGGCCCGTGGTGAGGCCATGAGATGCCAAGAGCACATGTCAAGAGGCCCTCACTTTCAGGTGTCCGCCCTGAGCTTGCATGCTGCCAAGAGTGAGCACCTCCTTACGTGTTGTGCCCTTGGTGGCTGGCTTGTGCCACCCTAGTGCTCACCCTGCCTGTACTGAATTCCTCCAGCCCAATGCCTAGAAACTGTATTTTGATTCTTCTGATTTTTTTCACTGCCAATATTCAGTCCTTCGGGAAGTGCTGTTGACTCTGTCTTCCAAACGTTGTGAACACATCCTGTCCTCTCCACTTCCATTCCTGCCATGCTGGCCCTGGCCATCATCAGCTCTCCCCTGAACCACTTAATGGGTTTCCCAGTGCTACCCGTGTCCTCCTCCAATCTATTCTTCACACAGCAGCCAGAAATTCAATTTTTATTTTATAAAAGTAATACATGGACATAGTTTAAAAAGACAAATAGTCCTATAAGGCTTATAATGAAAAACAGTAGGTTCCTATCCCATCCCTCCTCAGTCACAATTCACACTTCCCAGAGGCGAATGCTTTCAATAATTATACTGTTAGCATTTGATTTTTAGGTTTTTAGTTTTGTTTTGTTTGTTTTTTTTTTTTTTTTTACTGAATTCCAACCATGGAATATGAAGATTTGTCTTCCTTATCATCCTCCTCCATCACACAGACATTTCCCAGTAACATCTTTCCAATACAGTCATATCACAGATTAGATCAAGCCCCTAGTCCAGGTGCAGTTGCTTGTTTGTGTGGGATGGGGAGGGAGATGGGGGGCTCACTGTCTCTTGGGTTGATCTTCATCCCACTCCCCTGTTTTCAGCCCCACTTGCCCCCTACCTTCAGAGTCTTCCATTCTTACAGTTCCAGGTTTGCAGAAGAAACCAGCTCCTTCTTGGCTCCCTTCCCATCAGAGGTACGTTGCTCTCCCTTGGCTGGTCTGCCAGTGTGCTTGTCCTTGTCTGCCCGCTTTCCATAGTACATTTCACTCACACATCTTGTTTGCCATCATCTTCCTCCATTCTTTTTCTCCCTATGGGTTAGTTCTGCTTTTATATTTTTGTGTGTGTGTGTGTCATTTTGTTGAGGTTTGAAGAGGACACGTGTGTTCAATCCACCATGAGCAACTGGAAGTCCAGGTAGGGCATTTGTGCTTGGCATACAGTGTCCCAAATGTATGTATGTGTGTGTATATATATGTACACACACACATACACAAACACACACACACACAAACACATATTTAAAAAAGTCCTTCTTTCTTTCTTAAATGATTGAGCAAAATACTATGGACATCAAGGGTACTCAAGAGTGACAAGAATAATAAGAGCCATATATAACAAACCCATGGCCAGTATCATACTGAATGGGCAAAAGCTGGAAGCATTCTCCTTGAAAAATGGCACAAGACAAGGATACCCTTTCTCACCACTCCTATTCAACATAGTATTGGAAATCCTGGCCAGGGCAATTAGGCAAGAGAAAGAAATAAAGGGTGTTCAAATAGCAAGCGAGGAAATCAAACTATCTTTGTTTGCAGATGACATAATCCTGTATCTAGAAAACCCCATCTTCTCAGCCCAAAAGCTTCTTAAGCTGATAAGCAACTTCAGCAAATTCTCAGGATAAGAGACAGTGAGACCCCACATCTCTCCCCATCCCACAAAAACAAACTACTGAATCTGGGCTCGGGGTTTGGTCTAATCTGTGATGTGACTATATTGGAAAGGTGTTATTGGGAGATATCTCTGTGATGGAGGGACAAATCAATGTGCAAAAATTGCTAGCATTCCTATACACCAACAACAGGCAAGCCAAAAGCCAAATCACGAATGAACTTCGAATGAACTTCCATTCTCAATTGTCACAAAAAGACTAAAATGCTTAAGAACACAGCTAACAGGGAAGTGAAGGACCTCTTCTGGGAGAACTACAAACCACTGCTCAAAAAAATCAGAGATGACACAAACAAACGGAAAGACATTCCATGCTTATGGACAGGAAGAATCAATATCAGGAAAATAGCCATACTGCTCAAAGCAAGGTATAGATTAAATGCTATTCCCATTAAACTACTGTTAACATTCTTCACAGGATTATAAAAAAACTATTTTGAAATTTATATGGAACAACAACAACAAAAAAAACAGTCCGAATAGCCAAGGTAATCCTAAGCAAAAAGAACAAAGCTGGAGGCATCACGCTACCTGATTTCAAACTATACTACAGGGCTACAGTAATCAAAACACCATGGTACTGGTACAAGAACAGACACACAGACTAATGGAAGAGATTAGAGAACCCAGAAATCAGACCATACACCTACAATCATCTGACCTACGACCATCTTGTAAATTTGTTTAAGAAAAAAATTTACAAGAAATAAAAAACATAAAAAGTGGGCAAAGGACATGAACAGACACTTCTCAAAGGAAGATAACATGCAGCCAACAAACATTAAATAAAGCTCAACATCACTGCTTATTAGAGAAATGCAAATCAAAACCACAAAAAAATACCATCTCACACCAGTCAGAATGGCCATTATCAAAAAGTCAAAAAACAATAGATGATGATGAGGTTGTGGGGAAAAAGGAATGCTTTTGCACAGTTGGTGAGAGTGTGAATTAGTTCAACCATTGTGGATGACAGTGTGGCAATTCCTCAAAGACCTAGAGGCAGAACTATCATTTGACCCAGCAATCTCATTAATGGGTATATACCCAAAGCAATATAAAACATTCTGTTAAAAAGATATATGTGGCCGGGTGCGGTCGCTCATGCCTGTAATCCCAGCACTTTGGGAGGCTGAGGCGGGCTGATTATGGGGTCAGGAGATCAAGATCATCCTGGCTAACACAGTGAAACCCCGTCTCTACTAAAAATACAAAAAAAATTAGCCGGGCGTGGTGGTGGGCGCCTGCAGTCCCAGCGACTTGGGAGGCTGAGGCAGGAGAATGGCGTGAACCCGGAGGGCAGAGTTTGCAGTGAGCTAAGATAGTGCCACTGCACTCCAGCCTGGGTGACAGAGTGAGACTCTGTCTCAAAAAAAAAAAAAAGGTACATGTATACATATGTTTATTGCAGCACTATTCACAACAGTAAAGACATAGAATTAACCTAAGTGCCCATCAACAATATAGACTGGATAAGGAAAATGTGGTACATATACACCATGGAATATTACACAGCTACAAAAGAGAATGAGATCATGTCCTTTGCAGGGACATGAATGGAGTTGGAGGCCATTATCCTTAGTAAACTCATGCAGGAACAGAAAACCAAATACTGTATATTCTCACTTATAAGTGGTAGGTGAATGATGAGAACGTGTGCACACATGGCCAGGGGGAACAACACACACTGGGGCCTGTTAAAGGATCAGGGGTGGGAGGAGGGAGAAGATCAGGAAGAATAGCTAATGGATGCTGGGCTTAATACCTGGGTGATGGGATGATCTGTGCAGCAAACCACCATGGCACATGTTTACCTGTATAACAAATCCACACATCCTGCACATGAACCCCTGAACTTAAAAGTTGGAATAAAATTTAAAAATAGAAAAATATATATATTTTAAATGTATCCATTTACTTCTACATGTTGCAGTAGAAGTATTTGCCTGCCAAAGCCTTCTAAACCCTACTTGAATGCTGAAGTCTCTCTTAGATAAATTTGGTTAGGCTGCTCTCCTGCTCAAATTGTACTTTCCCATTGGCTTCTGGATTAATCTTACCTCAGCACTCATGGCTCTTTGTGATCTCTATTTGCCTGTTCAGCTTCATCACCTGTTTTTATCCTATAACTGACTCTGGCAATACCATGTTGCCCATACTTTCCCAACCACTGCATATTCCCCCAGGCCTGGAAGATTTTGTCTCCTAAAGTGTTTTAGTCTGAAATGCCTTTCCCTGGTTTCACACCTTACAAACATCTATTAATCCTTTAAATTCCAACTCAAATGCTATGTCCTTTGAAACAGGCTTGGGTATCCCATTTCCTGTGCTTCCCTACTGCCATGTACTTCTGTGTATGCAAATTTATGATTTTTCTTTCCAGTCTGTGAGTTCCCTGAGGAAGAATCGGACCTCGTTCATGTATGCATCACCAGCATCCAGGGCCACACCTAACATCCGGTAGACCTTTAGTGGGGAAGGGAAAGAGGGAGAGAGAGAGAGAATGAAAGCAGGAAGAGAGAAGGAAGAAGAGAAGGCAGACAGAATCAGATAAAGAAGGAAAAACAGAAAAAGAGGGAGAGAGAAAATGATGGAAGCCATTCTTAGAAGTTTGTTCCACTTACATCCAGAGGTCATCATGATTAGGAATTGTTCCAGCCCCAGCCCTGTCCATGGGGAGACATTTCCAGCAGTCTTTCTCCTCTGGAGCCAGGGCTTGCCCATGCCTGCTATTTGCAGAGGGAGTCTGCTCCCAGACACTGGGCAGTGCACCTCTCTTGTGAGCCTGTGAGCCAATCTGCCATCATGGTCCCTATGTGCTTTATTTGGACTAGCTGGACAAGCTGGGACTTGCTCATGGGCTGGGAACTTCTGCAAATAGTGTGTGAATCCCAGAATGGAAGAGCTATGGCTTGCTGAAGAGGTGGGGCCTGGCAGGGGTTTCTGAGCTCTCCTTGAAGAGAGAAACTAGACCTACGGAAGCAGAGCCAAATCAGCTTGATTCTCTTCTAACAACTTACGTCTTATGACCAGTTTCCAAGAACCATAGGTCCCAAATGGCATCCTCAGGGTCTGCCTTCCTTTTTATATAAAATACTTTAGGAGGAATATCTGCAGTCCTAGAAAAGCAAACAAAATTAAACAAAAATAACCTGCCAGAGGCTAGGGGTCCCCAACCCTTTTGGATTCTGTCGTAGTTCATTTTGTGTTGTTATAACAAAATACAAAAGGTTATATAATTTATAACAAAAAGAGGTTCTTAGTTTATGGTTCTGTGGGCTGGGAAGTTCAAGGGGCATGGCACTGGCATCTGCTCAGCTTCTAGTGAGGGTTTTCGTGCTGTGTCATAACATGGAGAAAGTCAAAGGTGAGGCAGACACACGAGGAGGAGCAAAACCTGAGGGGGGTTCTTAGGGGAGACTCCCGTGGGAAATCATCCATTCCCATGAGAACTAATCCAGTCTTAACAGAGCAAGACCTCACTACTGCCAGAATGGCATCATGCCATTCATAAGGGACCTGTCCGCATGACCCAAATATCTTCCATCAGGCCTCACCTCCCAACACCGTCCCATTAAGAATCCAATTTCAACATAAGTTTTGGTGGGGATGAACCATCTCCAAACCATAGCAGATCCACTGTGAGATCTAAATATGCAGGGCCTCAAAACAGCCAGGGTTTATGTTTGAGGTTGATTCTCTTTCTTGTCACCTTGGTGAGTACCTGACCAGACTCCAGTCCTTCTTCTGGGGAGCCGAGTCCTCAGAGCTGGTGGTGGCTGCTCGTATATACTCGGGCCTGAATGCCAATGGGGAGCTCACACTTACCACATTTGGTTGGCTCTCATTGTCCTGGAGGCTGTTGGTGGGATAAGCTCAGGATATAGATGGAAAGAGGTAGGAATTTCTTCTTTTCTTCAATTATGATTTTGATAGTGTTGAAGTCTTCTGATTCAGGACCTTACATAACTTTCTGTGCGTTAAGTGACTTCTTCAGTGAAAAATCCGTAGAATTGGTTATAAGTCAGGAATATTTGAACTGGAAAAACCAGAGGCCACCAGCACTAACTCACCATTTTACAGAGACTCAGAGAGGTTTGGTGGTGGTGGAGGGGGGCACTAACTCAAAGTCACAAGGTAAGTGGAAGTAGGGCTTAGTGGGTAGAGGGGAGAGGACAGAACTAAGTGGTAGAAATTTTAACATGTTGATTAGAAGTTCCTTAACTTTCCTAACCCATTTCTTTCCACCATGTCATGAAAAATCTGGTGTGGTAGTGGGAGGCCTTAGGCAAGCTATTGACTGTTTTCTCAGGAATTGAGGGTGTGGAAGTTTTGATCTCTAGGGTTCTTGGCAGATCTATAGGCTTAAAATCAGCTTGTAGTCTCGGATCTTCTATTAAATGGTTTCATTACTTAGGGCAAGTCATTTTACTTATACAGGTCTCAGTTTCCTCTCCTACAAAATGGGTATGTCTAAACTTGAAGCCTCTCCAGCTATGAGATGCTAAGATGAGAAAGAACATCTTGGCAGGGGACTGTTAACTCTAGGACTGAGACTAGGAGGATGTACCTGTATGACCCTGAGAATGACTATCTCCTTAAAGGTTGCTCCTACCCTGCCTCGCCCTATTCAAGTCTCATTAACTCTCCCCTTGATGATTGACATTCTCAAGGTTAACCTCTAAGTCTCTCTATGACTTTCCTAGGGCTGCCTTAACAAATTATGCAAACATCGTGGCTTAAAACAACAGAAATTAATTTTCTCACAGTTCTGTAGGTTAGAAGTCTGAAATCAAGATATTGGCAGGGTTGGTTCCTGCTGGATGTTCTGAAGGAGAATCTGTTCCAAGCCTCCTTCCCAGCTTCTGGTGGCTCCAGCAATCCATGGTGTTTTTTGGCTCGTAGATGCATCCTCCATTCTCTACCTCTCTCTTCACGTGACTTTCCCTTCTGTGTATCTCTGCATGTCAAATCTCTCTCTACTTTCTCTTATAAAGACACCAATTTTTGGATTTAGGGCCCACTCTAAACCTAGGATGATCTCATCCTAAGATCTTTAACTTAGTTTTATCTGCAAAAACCCCATTTCCAAAAAAGTCACAATAGCAGGTACTGGGTGTTAGGACTTGAACATATCTTTTTAGGGGACACTATTCAACCACTACAGTCTCAAATTCTGTTATTCATTCAAAAAAATTTATTGAATGCTCGCAGTATGCCAGGATCTGCACTAGGTTCTGTCCTAGAGTGGTAAGTCCTACTCAGTCTCTTTCCTATAGAGGATAAAAGGAGACACATACATAGGCAACTACAGAACTCCATGTTAAGTGCAATGGTTGAGAGATACAGAGATTTTTTTTTTTTTTTTCTTTCAGGAGCTCAGATGCAAGACAAATAAGGAAGGCAGATAAACAAGGAAATCCTACATAGCTGAGTAGGATTTAGGCTACCAGGAGTACAAGGTACCGGAGCCAGAGGGCTACACAATCCTAACTGAATGGATAGCACAAGCAGTTGGATAATCAAAAGCAAGAGGAGATAAGGGATCTCTGTGTCTTTCCCCTTGGCTTCAGATGTCTTCCTGTTCCTTGATATTTCACTGGAATCAGCTCTACTCCTAGTTCCACTATTATTGTCTCCTCTTGCTCTTCCCCCGGCAGTGAGAGAGTAGAGTTTGCAACAGCTGTTAGGCACAGACTTGACTTTCAGGTTGTACAACAGTGATGCTGAACAGTGCAGGCTTCTCCTCAGTAGCAGGATAAATGCACCCCTGGTAAAGATGATGTATTTGTGCACTTTGATTCTTTTCTTTTTTTTGGAGAACACAATTAATGATGCTCATTGAGGTGAACTGGAATTGATGGATGACCAGTTCTCCTCTTACTCTGGGTTGAAGCCCTGTTGAAGGCCCTGGAGACACTGCTGGTAGTTCAAGTCTCCCCAGTGCATGGAAAGGGCTGTCCCCAAAAGAGCTGGGAGAGTTCATCTGGCCACAAATATCCTCAAGGGCTCACAGTCTTTCACTGGCTGGGATAAGACCTCCTTCCTCCAAGGACCATGCCAAAATGCACATGTGTATGCAGGGACAGGTTAACCTAGGGCAGTCACTAATCCTAGGATGGCAAACAAGCAGCACTTATAATGCCATTGTCCCTGGAGGGCTCAGGGCAGACATTGTGAATCAATCCTGGCACCCTTGCTTGCTGAGCTAAGCTCTGGCCACAGTCCTTCTCAAATGAGCATTCTAAGAAGCCCCTGCCAATCAATCACAGTTGGCAGCAGAAATGAAATTCATTTGCCATCTTTGCAGTAATCTTTTATCAGAGATTAATTTGTTCAATTAGTCAGGGATTTTCAACAACAATAACGCTTTGCCTGGCAGAGACCAGGGTTCCAGGGGAATGGGTTGCAGAGGGGATTTTTTCATTACTTTGATGGTTCATTGAGGAAATGAGCAAGAAGTCTGGAAACTTACAGGCTGTGGTGATAGAATTGGTTATGAAGGGCCCTGTCAGGCCTCTCCAGGCTTGGAGGGGCCGCCATACTTCCCCTGTTCTGCAGTTCTGTCTAGTTGTTGAAAAGTTTATATGGCTTTTATTCCATCACAGCACAAACCCAGTTCTGGCATTTTTCTCCATGTTGTACTTCGTGTTCCCAGACTATGGTGTTTTATGTTCTGTTGCCATCAATTATTAAATACTTGTATCCTTTGAAATTTCAGGGCTTTCTCTGAGATGTTACAAGAGAGGATATGGAGAGAAGCACATGCCTTCCTGCCCCCTTTTGTCGCCAAATGATAAGGTTTAAGAGTGCTGGACCTTGATCACGGAGGGATGACCAAGCAAGATGATTCAGGATGTGGTGGGGACCACCATGCGAATGTGTCTGTGTGTGTTGCCGGGGCCAGCCAATCGCAGTCGCCTAGCCCTGTGAGTGTGTGTTTGGAAGACTAGTGGGGGTGGGGGAAGATTATTATTATTATTATTATTTTTGTTATCTTTTTGAGATGGAGTCTCGCTCTGTCGCCCAGGCTGGAGTGCAGTGGCACTATCTCCGCTCACTGCAAGCTCCGCCTCCCGGGTTCACACCATTCTCCTGCCTCAGCCTCCGAAGTAGCTGGGACTACAGGCGCCCGCCACCACGCCCGGCAAGTGTTTTGTATTTTTACTAGAGACGGGGTTTCACCGTGTTCACCAGGATGGTCTCCATCTCCTGACCTCGTGATCCGCCTACCTCGGCCTCCCAAAGTGCTGGGATTACAGGCGTGAGCCACCGCGCCTGGCGGGAAGATTATTTTTATGAGAGATTGAAGAGTTTCCTGGGGAGAGGGAGTCAGGCAGGACTTAGGCTCAGGAACAAAACCACTGTCTTCATAGGGGTTGTCACTTGGATTTGCCCACAGCTCAGTGTCCTGTGAACACATATAAGACCCAGGGTACAGATGAAGGTACAGAAGTACCCAGGGTACTTCTTCTTTTAATGAAGACCTTAATAGACTTTTGGCGTAGGAGCCACCTCATTTTGGCACCAGGTGATAGAGCTTCCCATGAGAGAGGAGGCAGAGGAAGAGGAACATTTCCTCCCTCTAGGCACAGAATGCAGTGTGGCTTCAGTTCTCATGGGCTCCAGATGCTGTAGTCCCAGTTTGGCAACTTCAGGATTCCAGAGCATTGGACATTGCTGTGGGGGTGGAGGTAGGAAATGATGAGGTGATTGCACCTGGATGACACTGTGCTTGGAGATAGTCAAGTTGATAGTCCTAGAAAATAAAGAATAGAAGAGGAGAGGAATGACTGCTGCTATATGATCAGTCATAGGACATGTTCACAAACACATGCGAGACACAACTGAGGACTCCCAGAAATAATTGGCAGGGGGGAGGGAGCGGTGGTCAGACACAGTTATCAGGGAGTGACAGTTATTTATTCTGATGTCTTCTTCCCACATTGGACTTGCCCTCTTTGAGGACATAAACTTCACCTACCATAGGTTCTGCATAAACAATTCTTACGTGAATAAATGGACACTTGTGCAGTGCAGCACTTGCTCATAAATATTCTCCCAGTGAAACTTTGCATCCCTTCTGGGAATCAGATATGTCCCTCTCCATTTATAGAGACAGTCTGGAATGGTGGAAAGAATCCAGACTTGGGGCCAACAGAGCTGAGTTAGCAGTTATTATGAGTCACTTGACATCTTGATTAAGAAAGGTAAGATATTTAGAGCGCACCTGGCATTAATAGAGTAGGATGGTGATCTGTTAATGGCAGAAAAATGAACAATCTGTGATTATTCATCTAGTTAGATTGGAACAGAGTCTTTTCACTCTAAATTCAGTTTTGTCTTCTCCCCTGTTCTCCACCCTTCACTGCATTGGCAAGAAGCAGGGGCAATGTGGAAACTGTTGTGGCCACTGGGTGTTCAGAGGTCTGGGGCCAGATGGAGGGGTGGGGACCCACGCTTCAGTTCCCAGCTGGCCTGGAACCTCAGCCACAGTCAAGTATCTTTCAAGAGAGTCTGAAGGTCTAAGGCTGCCTCTAAATCCTGGGGCTGGCCTCACCAGCTCTCAGACCCAGCACAATGGGCCTGCTGCTGGAGGTGTCAGAGACCAGGGAAGGTCAAGCTGGAAGTTTGAGGCAAACCAGGAAAATGGCTGACCAGTCTCTCCCTGGGGTTTTCAAAAGCTTCAGTAGTGTCATTTGTTAGAATGAAGAGTTCTGCAGCAAGTGAAGGGAGGCTGTATGCTGTTTGCAATGAGAACATGTCCACCCTGACCCAGCACTCCACAGGCTCACTGCAAGAAGCCCAGGCTCCAGTGGAATCTCTTGGAACAAGCGAAAATCATTTCTATTTTCAAAAACATGTTTTTACAGAAATAACATGAACACAGTTGAACAATTCAAACAGTGTGGCCTGGTTTTGGCTTATGATGAACAACAGCCATCCCCTCCTTCACACCCCAGGCACCATGCCCTAAAGAGCTGCTGCTGCTTTTTCAGTTCATCTTTGTATTTCTAAATTACACAATCGTACTTTGGTTTCTTTATCTTCCAGTTTTAGATTTATCCATTGCCTTCTTTTTTTTGAGACGAAGTCTTGCTCTGTCGCCGGGCTGGAGTGCAGTGGTGCAATCTCAGCTCACTGCAACCTCTGCCTCCCGGGTTCAGGTGATTGCCCTGCCTCAGCCTCCCAAGTAGCTGGCACTACAGGCACACACCACCATGCCAGGCTAATTTTTTGTATTTTACTAGAGACAGAGTTTCACCATGTTGGCCAGGATGGTTTCGATCTCCTGATCTCGTGATCTGCCCACCTTAGCCTCCCAAAGTGCTGGGATTACAGGCGTGAGCCACTGTGCCCGGCCTATCCATTGACTTTTATTTTGAGATTAGGATTTAGCCCCAAATTTTATATATATACACGACCCTCCACTCTTTTCTTCCCCCAATCTTTTTATTTCACCAGATTTGATTAAATCAATATTCAATATTTACATTAGTATGACTATAAATATAATTGACAACTAAGCAGATTACTGTTCTATGGTTACATTACTTTTCTCCAAAACTTATTGCTTATTCTTTTCCAGGAGAGTAGGGAAGTGGGGATTATTGTCTCATTTTTAATTTGCTTTATCTTCATGTCTTTATCACTAAATTTACCAAGTCTCCTTCCTAATGTGGCAGGCAATCTATCAGTTTCACAGCTTCCTTAGGGACATCCACCCTGGATTCCTCTATGTTTGTTGGTTTCCCTTCAGGCCTTCTGCATACTTGTGACTGTCATCCTGTGACCTCTCTTCACTGTCATTCCAAGAGGTCCCTTGTGCCCCGTATTTGATTTATTCCACTTTCTTAGGTTATTCCCTTGTTTGATGACTCATGACCTCCTGTGGCTTCCTGAGAAAGGGGGCACCACTTTGAGACTCTGAATGTTTGAAAATGTCTTTATTGGTAACTGATAATAATTAATAATTTGACTATTTATGGAGTTCCCATTTAAATATCGTATTTCCTTCTTATTTTGAAGGCTTTGCACCATTGTCTTCTAACTAGCTATTAGAAATTTCTGTTTAGAGAGGTCTGATGCCACTCACTATTATTCTTTTCTTTTCTTTTTTCTTTTTTCTTTTTCCTTTTCTTTTCTTTTCTTTTCTTTTCTTTTCTTTTCTTTTCTTTTCTTTTCTTTTCTTTCCTTTCCTTTCCTTTCCTTTCCTTTCCTTTCCTTTCCTTTCCTTTTGTTTTGTTTTGTTTTCTTTTTCTTTTTTTTTTTTTTATTTTGAGACAGAGTCTTACACTGTTGCCCAGGCTAGAGTGCAGTGGTGCGATCTCGGCTCACTGCATCCTCTGCCCCCTGCAACCTCTGCCCCTGGGGTTCAAGAGATTCTTCTGCTTCAACCTCCCCGGTAGCTAGGATTACAAGGACGTGCCACCACGCCTGGCTAATTTTTATATTTTTAGTAGAGACGGGGTTTCTCCATGTTGGTCTCAAACTTCTGACCTCAGGTGGTCCACCTTCCTCGGCCTCCCAAAGTGTTGGGATTACAGGTGTGAGCCACCAAGTCCAGCCTGATGACACTCATTCTTGATCATTACGTGTGACTTTTGTTTGTTTCTCTCTGGAAAATTTTGCACCATGTTCTAAAACTTCATGATCATGTGCTTTGGTGAGAGTAGGTTTTTGTTGTCTTTGTTTGTTTTTTTAAATCCATCCATTGTGTTGGGCAGTGGATAAGCCCTTTTAATCTGGAAACTCTGATTCTCAGTCCTGGGGAATGTCCTTGTATTTTTTATCTGGTAATTTTTCCCCCTCTTTCCTCTGTCCTATCTTTCTGGAATGCATGTTGTTGGATTTTAGAACTCCTGAATTAGTAATTTTATGTCTTAGGGGACCCCCTAAGTTTTTGTCTTTTAAAAAAATTCTACCTCCTGGGAAAATTTCTCAACTTTATCTTCTATTCTTTTCATTACATTTTAAAATTTCAATTATTTTAACAAATTTGGTAAAACTCTTTTTCTCTCTCCTCTTTTCAAAAATAACATCATATTCTTATTTGTGTATGAAACATTTTCTCTCCTTTAAGTATTTATTTAAAAATATTTTTTCTCTCCCTGGATTCTCTGTTTCCTCCAAGTTCTTTTTCTTTTTTCTTTTAGTTTGTTTGTGGTTATTTGATCTGGTCTTGGCTTTTGCCACTCCGGAGATCCTTGACTGGTGCTTCTCTTTGGCTGTGCGTGGCTCGGTGACTAGAGGACTTTGCTGCAGGGAGGTCAGGCAGGTATTTGATGTTTTCTGGGGGGAACTTAAATTATACAGTGTTTTCTCTTGGGGCAGTTTTCCAGAGAATACTTTTGCAGTTTCTTGCCTGAATATAAACCTGGCTACCTGGGAACCAAGAGAGGCAAGGAGAGAGCTGGGACTTTCAGTGAGGCCTTATCCCCACTCATTGGTGCCCTTGGACTGTTCCAGGCCACAGCATGTCTGATTCCATTTCTCTGGAGTAAAATGCTCCAGTTTTCTGTCTATGCAACATAGGAGCAGGGATTCCATGTCGGTATTACTCAGGTCAGGCATCTGTAACAAATAATACTGAACTCTCAAAAACTTAACAAACGTTTGTTTTTCCCTCTTTTGGGCAGTACACTAGGACAGTCTTCTCCTACCCGAAGGTCCTGGCATGGGCTCCAGGGACAGGACTTGGAGCAACCATTCTCCCTCTTTCTTGTTGGCTGAGTCTCAATTTTATTTGTGTCTACACCTCCACCATGGAACCCAGGGGGACATCTGGACTCTGCTAAGCCAATCAAGTCAGTCTCATTTCCCCTTGCCAGCTATTGGTGTAAAGATGGGCATGTCACCCAGTTCCAGCCAATGACACATGTGGGAGGTCTGCTCGGAAAGGATTCCTTGCTCTTAAATAGGAGGAATAACCTCTCTTCTTACTACCTGGACACAATGCCAGGAATCTTGGTTGACGCATTGTGACCACGAGGGGAGCTGGTCTCTGAGGCAGGAAGGTCTAAGCTGAGAATAGCTGAAAGGAAAGAAGGAAGGAGCCTGGATCCTAGATGGCATCATGGAACCTCTTGTGAACCCATTGCACAGCCACTCTACCTCAGGACCTCTGAACCTTCTTAGGGACTTGAGCTCAGAGGTCCAAGCCAGGTGCAGGCTTGGTCTGGGGCATGAGATTGGTCTTGGGCCACATAGTCAGAGCCAGACAAGGGGCAAGAATGTAAGGTGGTGGTGCCTGCTGGTTAGGAATGCTCTGGAATCCTGGCTTCACCACCTACTCACTTGGTGAACTTGGTAAGCTACTTAATGCATCTAAACCCCCCTTGTAATAACTTCCTCATTTGTAAAATGAAAGTAATCATGGTAACTTCCTTCTAAGTTCTTGAGATTATCAAATGAGATAACACCTGTTCAGACCTCAGAACTGTGCCTGGTGCCTAACAGGTGCTCAGACTGTCCGAGGCTGGATCCGCTGGGTACTGAGCCAGAGCAGCCTCAAGTTGTCTGTGTAAGGGATGGTGAGTCCCAGAGCGGGCTGGGGCCAAGTGGACGCCAGCACCCTCTAAGGCAGTGGGGAGAGGGCTTTCAACAATTTGAAATAGCACCAAGCTGTGGAAGTCACGATACTGCATTATGGAGAAAATACATTAGACAAGTGGTTCTCCAACTTGTGCATGCAAATTGGCATTTCTAATGAGTTGTCAGGTAATATCAATACTGCTAGTCTGGGGACCGTTTTGTTAGACGAGGTCAAAGAAAACAAGACTCCGAGGGAAAAATCATTTGAGGTTGATGTCTTTTTTAAATATAAGATTTGTTTTATTAAAAATTGTTACTATGGAAGATGCAAAAGGACATAAAAGTAGAGAGGAATATACTGAGCCCTCATGCACCCATCACTCAGCTTCAACATGTGCTAATTCATGTTACATCTCATGTCCACTGTGCCTTTTGAATGTGCTCCCTCTTTCTCCCCACAGGCAACAGCACAGGCCCTGGCCCCACCTCAGGCCTGCTCCCAGGGCTCAGAAAGAGGCACATTGCTGATACTCATCAGTCACACAAACATTATCTACCCCATCATGTGCGGGTAGCAGATGTAACATCTAGCTATCCCTGGTCAGCCGCTCAGCTGGATGTCTAAGACTACAGGTGGTTGTAATCACCACAGTCTTGGGCTCTGAAGATTAGCTCTCCTCCAAATGAGCCAGTCTCCTGGCCAGCCATTCATTCAATCAGCCACAGTACATTGTCCAGTTCTACGTTAAGTGCTGGGGAGACTAAGATGAATATGATACACCGCAATGGAGAAGACAGGTAGGTAAATGGTGACCATAAGACAACAGGCTAAATGCCCAGGTAAAGCCCATGCATAAAGTGTCATGGGACCACAGAGGAGGGTGTCCCAAACTCAGTTAGGGAGGCAGGCCATCCAGGAAAGACATCCTGACTTGATGCTGGAGCATGGTTTCTGGACTGATGAGGAGAAGTCTTCCACATCTTTGTTGCTGGGCTTCCTTGTCTCTTGCTATTTGTCCCAACTCTTCTGAGCTCATGGTTCCTGTAATTTGCATGCATTCTTCTTGTCTAATTATCAGGATACTACTGTCCATCTCTCCTCCACACAGAGCCCAAATCCAGCTGTAGCCTTCTCTTGTATGAGCCCATGTGGAGTAGGGGTGATTGGATAGCATCATTTGGGGTCAGCCAGAGGTTGGAGGTCAGCTACTCCAGGATGAAGCATCACAGCTCTCTATCCTGAATTTCCTCACTTATTACTCTGAGTCACCTAGTGATGAATTGCACACTTTCTCCTGGTTCCTGTATTGACTGGGTGATTCTGGGGTAGTCTGCATTATGCATGATAGACATGGGGTAGTTCCTGTGCACTTGCACAGGCAGGGATGGTGTTGATGCCAGAAGGGTTGTGCAGCCAGGAAAGGTGTTTTTTTTTTTTTTTTTTTTTTTTTTTTTTTTCTCTCTCTCTCTCTGGACTGGGGTGGGAGGCAGATAGGCCTGGGGTCTCACAGTGCATTGCACATCGTGATTTCAATGCAGTCTCCTAAGATTGTGAGAGCAATGCTGGGCTAGGTCTTCCTTTAAAGAGGGCTTTGGCCCCAAAGGGGTCCTGGTACTGGTATCTTACAGGGAGCCTCATGGGGAGGGGTACAAGGAAGCTCACAATTGATGCAATTCAAATTTCTCCTTTACAAAAATTTCTGTTTACTAGCCCTCTGATCACACCAGAACCCTTTGTTCAAGATCTCTCTTCTCACGACTAGATACAACCCCACAAATTTATCATCATCTTTATATTTAATTAAATTGTTGTCTCCTATTTAATATTTTCAATTAAGCTCCTAAAACCAGATCTTACTTATAGATCTAAGTTTTCCCTTGTAGGTTCTTTCAAAGACTTTTTTTAATTACTATTAATCCCCTATAATAAATAACATCAACTCCAATAATGCTACACCAGATACTTTCCCTGACTCTTGTCTCTCTGCACATTTATTATTGACTCAATTTATGTTCCTTTAAATCAGTTTCAGTCTGGGTGGCAATACTCTCATTTACTGACTGGTCAATTTGAATTTGTTTTATAAGATTCCATTAATTATTGTGTCCAATTCTCTTGCAGTGCCTGGAAACAGTGCATCTCTTAGAATTCCCTGTAGCTGCTGTGGCTGTATATTTTCATGGAAATGGTCTTTAGGTTAGGGCTAGTGAGTCCTCAGATGCTCATATTGTCAAACGTTTTCAGTCTTATTCTCAGCAAGAAGCAGAGGGCTGAATTGCTCTGTGGTCTGGCTCTTTCTGATAGCATAGTCCTCTAGGTATGACTCCTTCCACAGTGAATTCCCTGGAAGTCTTGCAGGGAAGAGGAAGTAAAATTTGAGAGGGGGTGGTCAATCTCTACATGGTGGATATTTGGGGGCTCATGTGCCCTTCCTGTCATGCATAGTTTGGGTTTTCTAGGGTCTGTCTAGTCTGCCATATATCCAAGCCCCTCCTTGGGTAGAGCACGAATATGTAGACCTCAACCTCCCCTTCTTATTAGCCAGAGGTACAGAGGACACCTGTGTTTTGATACAAAGCCACCAAATCCTTTTTCACAACCCAGACTCTTCTCTTGGCACTGTCTTGAGTTATGCATGATAGCCACCACCCCACCCCAGCCTCCTGTGCTTCTGTCATTTGAAAAGACAATAATTTTGTTTTTCTCTGATGGCCAATTACTTTACACTCTTTCAGTTGGTTAGTTACTTACAGGGGGAATGCTAGGCAGGACACTCAAATCTTCTCTGCAACACTCAAGTACAAAAGGACGGATGCACGTGACAAACTTAGGCTGCTGGTTAGGTGAGCACCACCTTCAAAAGGTGCTGAGCATAAACTTACTGAAGGGAAGGCTGGCTGTCAAATCTGTGCCAGGTGTCATGCCTCCCCTTTTGACCATGGATATTTGGAAAAAAGGCGGAGGCTTAAACTGGGTCTGGCTTATTGTCTGGAGCAACACAGGAGCTGATCCAATGAGATGCTTCTTTCGGGACATGGGAATGGGACAGTGAAAGCAGGTCAGTTGATACTGAGTATGGAGATTCAAACATGTGAACAATGGCTGAGGAAGGTGAATGATGGCAGAGCACTGGATGAGGCTGTTTAAACTCATATTGCTAAAGTCCCATGGCCATCCTGACTGTGGAAACTCAATTAGTTTTCAGCTTTCCTGAGGTTTACAGTGATTTCTGCATCAAACCCCACAAACACTGCATAACTGGATAGTGTTACCCTGCTCCATCCATCCACACATGTGCATGTGTACACTCACACTCACACACACACACACACACCACTTTAGTTAGCTTGAGTGATCTTATCTTTTTGCAGAACAAAACACCTTGTCTCAAATAAGTGGTAATTTACTAGAGTTGTGTAGAAGAGTTGATAATATTGTGTTGGAGCCTCATTCTAATGTCTCCCAGGAGCGTGTGTCTTTAATGAGGGCGAAGACATAGACAGAGGCCAGTAACGTAGTGTGTGTACGTTTAGGCCACAAGGCTGATTCAAGGGGGAAAAACAAAATAAAATAAGTCTGTTTCCACTTAGGGCCTGAAAAATTCTATGCAATATGAATTAGGAGGCTTCTTTAGGATAAAAAGTATTTTTGAGGCAGAAGCAATTGCCTGACAGCAAGAATGAAGACAACAGAGACAATAGAGAATCATTGCCCTTAGAAGACGGATGATTTAAGATTTGACTTTCTTTCACCACACCTTGCTGGGCAGAAGTGATGGTGGTCATTCAGCCTCTGCTTGGATGTCTTTGGTGATAGGAGCCCACTCATCCTTCTCTCCTAAAGGAACCTCTTTAATTTACAGATTGTGGAAATCTGTTGGCTTTACTGACAAGTTTCCATTCTGGAATGAACACCCAGGTTACTTTTTCTTTGGAGAATCACCCTCCTCCAGTCTCAGTCTTTGTGGTTTGGTCAGGGCTGATCCCACCTCCCACCTTTGGTGGAATGTCTCTTAAATCCAAGCCTGGTAAATCATCATGTTTCACACTATGTTCATATGATTGGTTCAAGAATGGGCATGTAACCCAAGCTGTCCAGTGAAAATCAGTTTTGGGAGTTTTGATGGCACCCTTGGGAAGGAGACATATTCATTCTCCTGGTTATTATAGTAGGCGCTGCCAGTGGCCCTCTTGCCACCACTGAAGGAGAACATGCCTAATGATGATGCCAACATGGAGAAAAACAGTATGGAAAGGTGAAGTGCTTAAAATCTTTCTCTGGACTTTCATGTTAGGTGAACAAATAAACTTTCCATCTGGCTTAAGCCTATTTGGGTTTGATTTCTGAGTCCTGAGTTATCAGGAAGCTTTAAATTATTATAATTTTATTCCTTTTTTATTTATTGGAGTGACTTCTCTACCACCTAACCCATTCAATTTTTTTTCTGCCCTCTGCGCTAGACAGAAAACATCCACATTCTCTTTTAAAGGATAGTCTTTGTTTAAAAACATTCTTGCTTGCCTGAATTTTTACTTCTTCATTTTAAACTCGCCAATCATTAGATTTTGATCTATTTACCTTATGGTAAGATTTCCAGTCTCCTCACCATGCAAGTTGCCTTCTCCTAGACAAACCATGGCTTGTCCTTCCAATTCCCCTCTTAACTGTGGCTCCCACATCTGAGCCTTGGATTCCGAAGGGGATTTGATCAGACTGGAGTGCACAAGGCTACACTTTCTTCACTGGGATGGACACTCTAGTAATTCAGTTTGAGATTCCAAGATACCATTCATAGTTTCAGTGGCTGTGATATATTGAGGTTACGGTTATATAAAACCCCTGTTTTTCGTAACAGTTGTAGAGAAGCCAGGTCTACTCTGTCCTTCACTTAACCACTAGGTATGAATTCTGTGGCCACAAGAATTTGAATCCAGGCTTTCTTCATTCACTAACTGTGTAATCCTGGGAAAGCTGCTAAACTACCATAGGGCCTCGCTCTTCAAGGTGTGGTACAAGGACTTGTTTTCATCAAGCAGCTTGTTAGAAATGCAAAATCTTTTTTTTTTTTTTTTTTAAATAGATATAGGGTCTCTCTATGTTGCCCAGGCTGGTCTTGAACTCCTGGGCTCAAGGGATCCTTCTGCCTTGGCCTCCCAAAGTGCTAGGATTACAGATGTGAGCCACCACACCCAGCCCAGAAATGCAGAATATTAAGCTCCATCCCAAACCTATGAATTAGAATCTGCATTTTAACACAATCCCCAGGTGATCCGTGTGGACATTAAACTATAAGAAGCACTTTCCTAGGATACAGATTATTTTCTCACCCATGTAGAAAGTTTATTTTTAAAAGAGCTTTATTGAGGTATGTCATGTGGCACATAATTCACCCATCTAAGTATATAACTTAATGTTTTTTAGTATGTGTGCGTGGTTGTGACATCATCACCACAATCTAATTTCAGGGTTTTTTTTTTTTTGTCCTCCTTAGTAAAAATTCTGTACCTAGTAGCAGTCAATTCCCATTTCTCTCCTAACCCTATCCCAGACCTAAATAATCATTAACCTACCTTCTGTCTCTGTGTATATACCTGTCTGGACATTTCATAGAAATGGAATCATAAGGTATGTGATCTTTTATGCCTGACTTCTTTTATTTAGTATAATGCTTTCAAGGTTCATCATGTTGTAGTATGTGTCAATACTTCATTTCCTTCTTACTGGCAAATAATATTTCATTGCATAGATGTATCACATTTTGTCTATCAATTCATCGACGAATGAACATTTGGGTTGTTCCTACTTTTCAGTTATTATAAATAATGCTCTATGAAGATGTATGCATAAGAGTTTTTAAGGATATATGTTTCCATTTGTGTTGGGTATATACCTAGGAGTAGAATCAATGGGTCGTATGGTAACCCTACATTTATCGTTTTGAGGAACAAACAGTTTTCCAAAGTGGCTGTACCATTTTACTTTCCAACCAGCAAAGTATGGGGGTTCCAATTTCTTCAACTCTTTACAAACGCAATTGTCTGTGTTTTAATTATATTTTCTTAGGGGGCGTAAAGTGGTATCTCATTGTGGTTTTGATTTGCATTTCTCTGATAACCAATGATGTTGAGCATCTTTTCACATTCCTATTGGTCATTATACATACTATTTGGAGAAATGTCTATTCGAATCTTTTTTCCCCTTAAAAAATAGGTTACTTTTCTTTTTACTATTGAGTTATAAGGATACATTATTTATTGTAGATGCAAGTTCTATATAAAATATATGATTTGCAAATATTTTCTCTTATTATTTGGTTTGTCTTTTCACTTTCTTAATGATGTCCTTCGAAGCACAAAAGGTTTTAATTTTGACAAAGTCTAATTTATCTATTTTTTCCTTTGCTGCTTGTGCTTTTGGTATCATACGTAAACAATTCAGGGCAAGCCTTAGATAATAAAGATTCACCACTATGTTTTCCTCTGAGAGTTTTATGGTTTAAGTGCTTTTATTCAATCCATTTGATCCATTGATCCATTTTGAGTTAATTTTTGTATGTGGTGTGAGGTAGGGTCCAACTTCATTCTTTTGCATATGGAAATCCAGCTTTCCAGCACTATTTGTAAAAGAGGCTATTCTTTCCTCATTGATGGACTTGGCACCCTTGTCAAAAATTGATCGACCATAAATATAAGAGTTTATTTCTGGACTCTCAATTTTATTTCATTGATCAATCTGTCTGTCTTTATGCCAGTACAACACAGTATCGATTACTGTACATCGTAGTAACTACTGATATCAGGAAGTGTGAGTCTTCCAAATTTGTTTTCCTTTTTCAAGATTGTTTTGGCTATTTTGGGTCCCTAAAATTTCCACATGAATTTAGCTCTCATTTATGCAAAAAAGGGAAGTTGGGATTTTGATAGGTATTGCATTGAATCTGTAGGTTAATTTGGGTAGTATTGCCATCTGAATAATATTAAGTCTTCCAAACTATTAGCATGGTATGTCTTTCCACTTATTTAGCTCTTCCTTAATTTTTTCACCAACACTTTGTAGTTGTCAGCATACAAGTCATACGAGTCTTGCATTTCCTTTGTTAAATGTATAGCTAAGTATGTATTCTTTTTGTGCTATTGTAAACAGCCTTTTTTAAAAAAAATTCCGATTTTGGAGTGTTTATTACTGGTATAAAATACAGTTGATTTTAATATATTGACCTTGTTTTCTGCCACATTGCTGAACTCGTTTATTAGTTCCAGTTGTGTTTTAGTAGATTTCTTAGGATTCCGGTATACAGGATCACGTAATCTACAAGCAGATTTTTACTTCCTCCTTTCTCATCTTGATGCCTTTTTTTCTTTCTCTTACCTAGTGGCCCTTACTAGAGCCTGCAGTACATGTTAAATAGAAGTGGTGAGAACAGATATCCTTAACTTATTCCTGATCTTTGAGGGAACGTTTTCAGTCTTTCACCATGTGGTATGATGCTAGATGTGGATTTAAAAAGAAATAAATCTCCTTAATCGGATTGAGGAAGTTCCCTTATGTTTCTAGTTTGTTGAATGTTTTCATTATGAAATAATATTGATTTTTGTCAAATGCCTTTTATGCATTTATTGAAATAATCGGATGCTTTCTGTCCTTTATTTTATTAGTGTGATGTCTTATATTAGTTGATTTTTGGATGTTAAAACAACCACCATTTGCAGGACAAATCCCACTTGTGCATAGTATATCATTCTTTTAAAATATTGCTGGATTTGGTTTGTTAGTATTTTGTTGAGGGTTTTACATCTATAGGAGATCTTGTTCTACAAGTTTCTCTTTTCCTTGTGCTATCTTTGTCTGGTTTTGGCATTAAGGTAACATTGGCTTCATAGAATGAGTTGAAAAGTGTTTCCATCTCTTCTCATTTTTAAGAGTTTGTAAAGAATTTTGTATCAATTCCTTTTGGAATATTTAATAGAATTCACCAGTGAATCCCTCTGGGCTTGGGCTGTTCTTTTTGGGAAGTGTTACTATTATATATTTGATGTCTTTACTTGTTATAGGTCTATTCAGATTTTCTATATCTTCCCAAGTCAGTCTTGGAGACGTGCATCTTTATAGAAATTTGTTAATTTCACCCAAGTTATCTAATTTGTTGGCATACAGTTGTTTATAGTATTCTCCTATAATCCCCTTTACTTCTGTAAGGTTGGTAGTGATGTCTTCTCTTTCATTCCCTATTTAATAATTTGAATCTTCTCTCTTTTTTTCTTGATCAATCTAGCTAAAGATTTGTCAATTTGGTTGATCTTGTTAAAGAACCAACTTTGGTTTTGTTGATATTGTTTTTCTAACCTTTCTTTTATTCATTTCCATTCTAATTTTTATTTCCTTTGTGCCGCTTGATTAGGATGTAGTTTGTTATTCTTTTTCTAGGATGTCATTTTTATGTAATCTGAGAAAAGAGAGTAATAATACCTGCTTCAAAGCATCGTAATGATTTAAAAAATGTGTGCCTGGCATGTAGCAGGTATTCAGTAAATGTTAGTTCCTTTCTTTATTTATTCACTTTTGTTGTTTTAGGCCCATATATTCAGCCTGTTGATACCAATTTGAATTTTGATATTGTTATCAGGGCACTAGTCATGCTGCTCAGCTGTGTATCTCTGCAAATTCAATAAAAAATGATTCCAATGCCTACCTCCAAGATGTGGATGAAAACAGTAGAGCAGAGCAAAAGCTGATAACATGCCACTGCAAGCCTTTTCCAGATGGACAACTATCTATTAGTCAATGTTCTTTGGGCACAGTGAACATTTAGCAATAAGTCCACTCGGCTGTCCACATTTGCCCTTGCCAAATGCCCTGCTAAAGCTGTGTTGTCTGTGGCACTTCCAGTTACCTCATCCTTATGGCTGTTGGCTTCACTCATCTGTCATCTGTTCTTCTTCAGAGGTATGGTAGAATGAATTATTGGCCCCAGTTTTTCACCCCTCCCTGCGTCCACACCCTTGCAGTATGAGGTGGAGTATACTTTTCACCCCTGACTTTGAAATTGGCCATATGTTTTGCTTTGAGCAGTGGCATGTGGATGACAGCCATAGTGTGCTAGTTCCAAGCCCTAAGACTTAAGAGATTTCACCTGTTTCTGTTACCGTCTTGTACCCCTGCCATCACCCTGAGAAGAACATACTTCTAGTCCTCTGTGACAAAGAAGGGTAAGAAATACATGTAAACAAACTAGGTCCATGATTCTGCCGCACAAAACTAGCCTATCTAGTTCACCCATAGATCCCTGAAAGTAAATTATAATTGTTTCAAGCCAAAGAGTTTGGACTAGTGGGCTACACAACTTTATTAGAGCAATAGCTGACCAATATGCTAGGAAAGACCCATTTGAAGGCTGTGCATGGTGCATGTGGGATTTCAGTGGGTATGAGAAGGAGTCTCACCTTAAAGTTGAGACTCTGCTCTGAACTAGTGGTAAGAGCTTTGGGGTAAGGAGGTCTTAGGAGGTATCTAACCCTGGCTCAGCAATCTTGGAGAAGCTCTCACCTCTCTCTCTCTGTAATATAAAGGCCTCCCACAAGCACAGTGGTCCTCTGCCATTTTTCTGGGTGTGGGGCATATCTGGTGGACCATGACTGTATGTAAGATGCATTTCCTCCACAAGACACAGATTTGAACAAAACTCTAAAAGACTATTTTGGAGAATCAAATCACTACAATAATTGACAACCACTACCACAACTGCAGCACAGTGCTCACACAGGGCTGTGGCTTAGATTCTAAGTGCTGTGGGTGAGGTGAAAATCCAGCATCTCTACAGGTTTTTCCAACTCTTTATTTTCCATTTAAGAAGACAGTGAGGCGAGATTGCTATTATCCACCAGCAGAGGCTGATTCCATGGGATGCGAGTGAAACTTCAAATTCAGGCCCCTCACTCACCAGGCCACTGTTAAGACCATGGGAGGGACCTTAGATGTGCCTGTGTGAATCTACATTTCTTGTTGAATTTGCAAAGGTAAGAAGTTTTAAATATAATTGTAAGACCCCACTGTCACTGTCCATTCTCTCTTCTGCTCTGTCAAACTTCTCTTCCTGTCAGGTGGCATTAGAATGGCCAAAGGCTTTTCTGGTATCTGCTAAGGGGGTTTGAGTTGGGATGTATTTAGTTTAGGTTTAGTGGGATATATTTCTGTGGTTTGCATCACTCTCAAGGATAAGTCATTGCTGGCCATGTTGGTATAGAAATGGCTTCCAAAAATATTCTCACTGCCCACTCTGCAAACTCTCTCAGCATCGTGACATGAATGTGCCCATTGGCACCCAGCTCTAGAAGTAGGTGGGTAATGCAGTAAAAACAAGCCTTGAAATGTACAGAACCTGCAGCATTCTGTGGGATTATCTTCTGGCTATTAGGCATATAAAATCCTAAGTGATAGCTTCAGCTCCCATGAATGCCTAGTCAAAACAGAAGTTCATTTATAGAGGAGCATATTAAATAAGGCAGAACATAAAGTCATATTTGTACTCTAAGTTCTTTTTTCATTTTTGAAGGGAATAATGTAAAATAGAATTGAGTAGGATTCTTATGTTACAGGTACAGGCCTATTACAGTTTTTCAAAGCACAAATACAACTGCAATAGCTCATATATGAAAAAAACTTAAAGTTCTCCTAAATTTGACAACAATCCCGAAATGCACATGATTTACCAATAATGAGAGGCAAGGTTTTAAAAAAAGCTTTTCTAAACTCTCAATAATTGAAAACAAGGTTCAGCCAGCTGATTCGGAGGAAATAATACATTTCTATCTACTCTCTATATAATATCTAAAATACTGCAAAATCATTTTCATATGGAAACATTAATCAAAGAGTATGCAACCAAAACCTGTAAGAAAAAAAGCATTCTAGAGGCATGTCAGGCAATGAAATTTTTAAAAAACATATAATTTTTCTGAATTTTGCAACTTATGTGAATGTGTTATCATTCTGTGATTTGTAATTGTCATTGATATTTGTCATCCAATTTGTAATCATCTATAATTTCTTTTGTCTTTCTAAATAAATATTCACTTTGCACCTAATTTGGGATACAATTCTGTATTTTTTTCTTTAAAATGTGCTCCCCAAACTGTATAGGTTTCAGAGCCCAGGAAATTTTCTTCTGCCCCTGCCTAACAGAAGTCTCACCCTCAAATACATATGAGTGCTGTGGCCATTCAGGAACCCACGTGTCTCTTGAAAAGCCCTGCTCCCCACCGAAGGGGCAGGGCCACCCAACCCCCAACAAGAGCTGACATGTGGGAGCACTGGTCCTAAGTTGCCAGGTTTTTACTTTTCCAAAACAAGCTGACAATGTGGATTTTTATGTGCATTCTCCTGAGTTTCAAAAGTTAATACATACATATCGTGTGGGCTCCCTTTTTGCACCCTCTCTTCAGATTACTCTACTTTGCTCTAAGTTACTTGGTAAAAATTAACTGACTTGTAAGCACCAGAACTTTATTGCTGATAATAAGAAAGTTCTGCAGCAGAGACAGGCCTCAGAGTTGTTAGGGTCTTGTTGGTTTGGTGCTCCAGTGTCTCCCTCCAGCAGGCTTTCTGCTACCTGGCATTAGTGCAGACAGGGAAAGACCCTGAACAGTGGTGGTCAAGAGGTGCTCACAGGCCCTGGCAGACCAGGGGGCTCAGAGGAGCAAAGGCAGCAGAGGCCACAGCCACCAGAGCCAGGACGGTGTCCTCTGTGGCCCTGAAGGACAGGAGTCTGTGGAAGGACAGGGGGATTGCAAGAGTTAATGTGATAATGTTTGTTGATTATTTTAAGCTACATGGAGGAAAAATATATTATAAATAGCAAGGGCCATAACGGATTCAAAGGGTAAGTGTATTGATAGCCTTTTTCCTCTTCCTAAGATTTCTGATGTTTCAAAACAAGATTATTTCGGGAGTGCATCTATTTTAATTCAAAAGATTCTTCTTTAAACACGTTCCATGGCGAGAGAATCTGTCTCCTTCTTGTTCTCTCCTGGCTTTTTCCACGGAAAGGCAGAGCTCTGGTTTCACACACCTCGTGCCGGCCTCAAGCCTTTCAAAACCTTTCTGGGCACCACCGGGCCACCATGCACATTAGTAAAGGCCCGGCTTTGGGTCGGGCTTGACATTTTAATCCCCCAGAATCCTCCTTGTTTACCACTTGACAGTAGGCTTTACTTTGAATGAGGTGCTCTGTAACTTCCAGCTCCTGAAGCTGGACACAGGCACACAGACACAGATACACACACACACACACACACACACACACACACACAGAGCAAGAATGTACCCGGATATAGGAAGGCTGGGCTGCCTTCCTCCCTCTCTCTCCCTCCTTGCAGCACAACACATCAGCCCAGGAGATGCTAGGGGCTAATGCAGAGCAGAAGCTTGACCTGAATGCAAGTACTGGTCAATAAAGGGCATTTAGACTTTTCTGAAGAAGGTTTGGGGTCCCAGTCACGGCTGGTCCTGGACTTTGACAAGCAGGTATTTCTTCACCCACACGACATAACTTCCCCTGATCCACAGTCCCAGCCTTCAGTGCCAGATGCTGAAGTCAGGCAGGCAGCTCAGATTCCTGCGGCTCCTGTTGCTCTCACTGGGATTAGCACAGGGAACTGCCGGCCGGAGCACGGGGCTAGCATGGCCTTCTCCTCTTCCAGCCTGGCTGCAGTTATGTCTTTGCAAGCACTTATTTTTTAAAAACTACTTTTGCTATCTTGCAGACATGTCTTCCTCATGATCTCTCTCCCCGTCCCTCTCCCCTGTCCCATTTCTCCTCCTCCTTCATGCTGCCCTCCCAAAGTCTTCACATTTGAGGCAGCCTGCTAAGATTCTGATTGCCACTGAAATTTGAAATTGCATACATGGTTCCAATAGAGGAAATAAAAATATTGCCACCATCTTGGAGTTCTGCTTAGAACACCAAGCCCAGTCTGCAAAGGGGAGGGCAAGGGCTTTCACTGCTTCCAGGATGGCAAAGAAGTCCCCATTTAACAGGGAAAGGAGGAGAATTTTCTCTCTCAGTGTGAACTGTTATTTAATGAAGATGAATTAAGATTTGATAGTGTTAGTGCAATTGAATTATAAGATTGATTAAAGTGGGTGATCAGTTAGCAAAAACACTGGCCTGGGAGACTAGTTGTTTATGTGTTTGGCAAACACAAATTGATGATTCTCCTCTCCTCCAGATCTGGGTGACTTTGACAAGGCCTTGATTATTCATTTGTCCTGACAACATGGCTGTGATATTTTACCAATAACCATGGATTACGTGCAAGTGGGCTGAGGAAGGATAAAGGCCACATTTTGTATAAAAAAGAATCAATTAAATGTGGAGGCATGACAGAGGGCAGGATTCTCAAATGTTATAAATAAACTCTTTGTTGAGAAGTCAATCTATAGACTTTTTAAATAGAAATATTCATACGGTAGCTTAAAAATTCCTTGGATATTTATGGGTAAAATGCTATAATGTCTAGGATTTGCCTAAAATACTCTGGGTGAAACAGAAAGTGTCTATATGTATGTGTTAGGGAAGAAACAGATAAATAGATAAAACAAGATTGCCCAAGGGTTTAGAATTATTGAAGTTGGGTGATGGGAATATGGGGGTTGGTTGTACCATTTTTTCTACTTTGGGGTCTGTTGGAAATTTTCTATGCTGTAAATCTTCCACGGAAAGGCAGAGCTCTGGTTTCATACCCTCGTAATGGCCTCAAGCCTTTCAAAACCTTTCTGGGCACCACCAGGCCACCATGCAGATCTAAAAAAATCCCCTAGAGACAATTAGGTAACTTATATAAAATGAGAGAAAAACAGAGAGATTCAAAATTTAAAATGATAAGATATAGAAAAAAACATGAAGGCCCAAGTAGCTCGATGGACAAAGTATAGGAGCAAACAACTAGCAAAAAAGAAAAAATCGTGTCTAATAAAATTTGAAAACATGTTTAACCTCACTAAAAAATTAAAGAAATTTAAATGATGGCAGTTGGATGCACTTTCCTTTCCCATGTGATGAGCAAAAGTTAAAGGAGCAAAGTTCTTAATTTCAGTGAGCATCAGCGCCCAGCCTGCCCTAATCAGCTGCTGAGAGTGCATACTGGGACAACTTTTTGGAAGGCAAATTGGAAATGTGATTTCAACAACTTTAATTTTTTTTCCTAACCATTGAGCCAGGAATTTCACTTCTAGAAATTTCACCTATGGAAACAAATAAAGATATGGTTAGTAATTTGTGATTCATGTATAGGAATGACTGTGCTAGCATTATTTAGAGGACTAAAAGCAATATGAAATCACCCAAATACTCAACAATCAGAAGCTACCTAGATCATTTTCAGATAATTAATTTGTGCATTTATTCAACAGTCAGTGATCAAGATCTCTCTACATACCAGATACAGGGTACACAAAGATGAATAAGGTATAGCTCCTGTTCTCAAGGAGCTGGCCGGGCAGTGGACACGTGGACAGGAATCAGGTGACAAACGTCATTTATGTGATGGAGTATACTGCAGGTGTTAAAAACAGAAGTTGCAAAGGATGCTTTTGCTTTAAGGTAAACACAGGATAAAAAATTATGTATGTTGCTTTATGTAAACATTACATAAAATATAAAGATTGATAAGCAATATACAAAATATTAACAGATTTATCTTGGAGTGCTGAAATAATAGGTTATTCTTTTTCCTGAAACTTTTCTTTAACTTGCAAAATTTTCTTTCATAAAAATTATATAAAATATAATTTTATAGCTAGAAAAAACTATATAAAAAAGAAGAATGCTACATTTAATGATTGCTTACTATATTCCACGTACAATTCTGGGTACTACACACAGACACACAAACACATAGGCACACACACATGCACACATACAATAAAAACACACTACACAGTCTCACTTATCTTACAACATTATGTGGTAGGGTTTATTTTTAATTTTTAAAAATGTTCAACTTTTGATTTTTGTAACTAATGAGTTTTATATTCACATGGTTCTAAAATCAAAACAATACAAAATGGTATATAGCGAAAAATCTCATTTCCAGTCCTGCCCTAAGCCACTATATTTTGCTACCAACAACTCCCATCCTCACACCAGGGATAATCACTTTTATTAAGTTCTTGTGTACTGTTTATGTAAAACAAGCAATTAAAAATACTTTTATATTCTCCCTTTCTTATACAAAAGGTAGCTTGTTATACATACTGTTTCCCATCTTTCTTTTCTCACTAAAATAAAGTCTACCTCTTATAATCATGAGGATTAAGAAACATACTCATTTTTAATGTCTGCATAGCATTCCACTGCATGCGAGTGCTGTAATCTGTCTTATCAGTCCCTAGTTCTGCTGCAAAAGAAGTTTGTAGCTCAAGCAGACACAATTTTTGTCCTTTAATCTTTATGGCTCTAAAAGGGTAAGATCTGGTTGAAATATGAAGTTTGCATTTTTCCCCCCATTAGTTTGAATGGTTTCTCGTAGAATAAGCTCTGGTTCAAAGGAATTACTTTTAAAAGTCCCATTTTATACATGCCGCATAGAAGTTTCAGAGAAACTCAGTGAATTGGTTAATGTTACACAGCAGGTAACTGAGAGCTCTAGACCTCAACACCAAGCCAGTCTTTTTGCAGTCAAAGCTGTACTGAGGGGGTAGGGTGGGTTGTGTGACAATGCTGGCAAGGGACCAGGTGGGAGTTCTAGGATGTCAGCTCTATTAGTTTGAAAACCACATGGCAACAGTGCCCTCATTCCCTAGATTAAATGCTGAAAGGGCCCCTGAGAAAGTGCTGGCAAAAAAGGGATGATGAGCTGGGTGTCTAGAAGGAGAGCACACATTTCTCACCCTTCTCAGGCACATTCAGCAAGAGAGATCAGGGGCTTGCAAGGAAGAGCCACCTTGCTTCTCGGCACTCTCCAGTGAAATGAATGGGGTCTTACCCATAGGGTAGGGTCAAATAAAATGCAGGACACCCAGTTATATTTAACTATGTATAACTTGGATAAACAATGTGAAATTTTAAAGTATATTCCATATGATAATTTTGCTAAATCTGGCAACTCTACCATAGAGGCTCAGCTCAGACACTCCTGCCAGCATCCATTCTTGCTTGGCAGCTATTTGCTCATCACAGGTAACAATATTTAGGGGAGGCAGGTTGGGGATATTCTGCCATGCCCTCAGACCGCTTCCACTGTATGGCTATTGGTAAGTCCACCTGGTTGTAACAATAACATAATTTCCATATAAGTATTATTTATTTGTTCATCTCTATATTAAACTATCTCCAAATAATTTTTAGAATACAGAAGTAAAATATGTTCATTGTAAGAAAAAAAGATATAAATAACGTGTATACATATATGTACACACAAATATTTATCAAAACATTTAATGTTATTTGGATCTGATAGAAGAAAATACTGAAGTGTAATTGATAGAGCAAGTAAACTCTAGATAAATGTTTTTCATAACAAATCAGTTTATTAAAAAAACTCAACTTAAAAAAATGAAAATAGTAAAAGCAAGGTAACTATAAAGCACATGGTTAATTAGATCTCTATACATTTCAAAGAATCAATGATATAGAGACAACATATTTGATCTCAATGCAACAAAATGAGAAATAAACAAACAAAATAATTATAAAACTACATACATTTTGAAATTTAAAAACACACTTCTAAAAGCACATGGTTAAATGTGCTTTATAATATAAATATCACTGGGGAAATTATTCTATATAAATATCTACAATCACAACATAAAATTACTAAGTTCTAATTACAAGAGAGAATTATCACATTAAATTTTAAAACTTATTATACCTCAGTTAAACAGGGAAAAATCAATACATATTCTGCCTACAAGAGCTACATTGAAGTCAAAAGACATGAAAGGTAAGAAATAAAAGAATGGAAAAAGATATTTGCCAGGTAAAATAACCATAACCAAGCTGGTATAGCTATATTAATATTATATTTTTTAAAGATGAAAATAATCAAGATATAATGGTAAAATCTTCAGTTTACTAGAAAGAGATAATCATTATAAACATTAATATACCTAATAATGTAGTCTCAAAACATATAAAGCAAAATTTGACAGACCAACAAGGATAAATTGACAAAAACACATCGCACTGGGAAATTTTTGGCATCCCTCTCTCAGTAATTAATAGCTCAAGCCAACATGTGTTTTTAAGGATATTTGAATAATACAATAAACTTGATTCAGTGAACATATACGTAGAATTCTATAGCAAGAAATTGGGGCATATACATTCTTCTCAAGCACACAAGGATCATGTATAAAAACTAACCAAAAAACAGTTCATTAATTAGATCTCTATACATTTCAAAGAATCAATGATATAGAGACCACATATTTGATCCCAATGCAATAAAATGAGAAATAAACAAAATAATTATAAAACTACATACATTTTGAAATTTAAAAACACACTTCTAAATAACTCATGGGTCAAAAAAGAATTCAAAATGGACTTTTAAAATACTTAGAGTAAGGGAGAATTTCCAGGTCTGAAAAATAATGGCAGCTGCCTGAATCTGTTTAGTTTTATACCTCATCTCCAAAATCACTGATTTGAGAAGGCAAGCAAATAAAGCCGCCCACGATCCACTCCTTCACATTACCAGAAGACAGAGACTACCGAAAACTTTAACTATAAGCTAAAAAACAAGCACCACGTTCCAACAGAGCTCTTGCTGCTGCTGAACATCTGTAGGGTAAAGCGTAAAAAAGAGAAGACAAGAGAATCTATGAAAAGGGAAAAAGGGAGAAGAGGGCATAGACAGAACGCTACAAAACCACTGCCAGAAAAAGTTTGACAATAAGTGCAAAACACTGAGCACAGATCTGGAACATAGTAGTTCATAGCATCAGCCGAGGGAAAGGAGCTTAAAAATGATCAAGACTGGAATTGGTAGTTTCAGAGAAGCAGAGCTTATAAAAGGTAATTAGATAATCAGATAAATAGAGATTAATAATGTCTTTTGTAGTTGTGACAATGAGGGGAAAGCTTAAGTTAGAGAAGAAAAATACTGATCCTGCAGAGATAAAAATTGAACAAGATATACCAAGATATTCCATTCCTCTCATCATCTATAAAGAAACTGAACTTCACTAAACTGACAGAAGAGGGTACACTTAAATTATGCACCTGTACACATGATACTTTGGGAAAAATAAAAAATGAAAAATAAATCAAACCAATGCTGTGCAAGACTACTAGCAAATAGAAATTCTCCTCCTGACAAAACCCATCAAGTAGAAGAAACTAATAACAAAATGTTTCCTTCTGAATTAAACACACTTCAAAAGCCATCTGAAGACTCCAAAATGCTGGAATCAGAAATTCAAAAACTAAAAATAGAAATGAATAAAATGTGAGAAGAAAATGTAATAAGAATTGATTAAACTCAGGAAAGAAATGGAAGAAAAAGGCAATAGAATTTTATAAATAAAGAATAAATTACTAAGTATGCAAGAAGAAATACATTTGAATGAAAAATTCTTTAAAAACTGAAGGGCAGAATAAAACCCAAAGTAATAAAAATGAAATAATGAAAGAAGTAAAATAGTTTTGAAAAAAGGTGATCAAAATGGAAGATGGTCAAAGAAAGTTCAGTCTGCATATAATTGGAGTCCCTGGGAAAAGAAAAACAAAGCATAGGAGCAAAACAAAAACTTAAAACTGTTTCCAAGAAAGTTGTCCTGACATAAAAGAAAATGAAATAATTGAAACGGCCCATCATACAGTTGAGAACTGTGAAGGGCCTTATATTTTATTCTACTTATAAGCTAACAAATTAGCTTGCCACGGTTGTGTGGATATCAGCAGAAAAGGAGAGACTCCTAAGTCAGAGAGAAAATAAAATATATTACTCACAGCAATAGCAGTACACAAGTAATGTCATTTTTATACTTTTTCCCCCAAGCCCCAGTGTTCACAGAGCGATGTAAAGAGGGCCAGAGGACATTAGCACAATATTATAGGAGAGAGCCCTGCACTTAGGGAACCCAAATCTTTTATAATGGGTAGGAAACATTTCTTCCCTTTGCTCCATTATATTACACAGCAAGCTTGTCTTCCCTTGGTTTTGGACAAGATACCATCTCTATCTTCTGAGGCTGTTTGCTATACAAACTCCCTTGAAAAGACAGACTGAACAAATAATAATAAGTGCCTCACTCACAATCTGATGGAACCATGAACAATCCATGGAGAATTGTCTGCCAGCACACATACTTGGAAACTTACTCCAGAATTACAAAATCTCAAACCTGAGACATATACTAGTAAAACTACTACTAGAGTTTAAAGACACACACACACACAAATCCTCATGGCTTCTAAGCAAAACTATCAAATTATTCAAATACATGCAAAAAATTTAAGCTTCATGTATCCTTAAGAACAGCATACAAAGGGAGGCAGCAACAGAATGACATTATTTGGAAAGAAGATCAATGCAGATATAATCAGTTAAGATGAGGTTATACTGGGGTAGGGTGGGCCCTTAACTTAATATGACAGGTGTCATTATAGAAAAAGGAGAGGCCCAGAGACACAGACACAAGGAGTGGGGGAGAATGCCATGTGCCAGTGGAGGCAGAGACTGAAGGATGCAGCTTCAAACCAAGGAACATCAAGGATTGCCAGCAAAACACCAGAAGCTAGAAGGAGGTAAGGAAGGATTCACTCCTACAGCTTTTAGAGGGATCCTGGCCCTGCTAAGACCTTGATCTCAGGCTTCTAGCCTGCAGAACAAATTCTGTTGCTTGAGGCCACCCAGACTGTGGTACTTTTTTACAAAGCTCAACAAACGCATACAGATGGATACTTCGCTAACATAATAAACCATATAAAGCTCAAATCCAAAAGCCAGAATCTTACTCAATGGGGAAAAACTAGAGGCATTCCTGCTAAAACAAAGATGCCCACTAACTTCAATATGATTTAACATGGTCCTTGAGGTATTAGCCAATGTGATTAGATATGAGTAATATTTAAAGGTGTAAGAATTAGAAAATAAGTAAAACCATATTTATACATACTTACTCTAAGACTCAGCAATCACACTCTAGGACATTTATTACAGAAAAATGAAAACGTGTTAACATGAAAACCTACACATGACATGCATTGCAGCTTTGTTTGTAATAGCCAAAACCTGGAAACAGCCAATATGTCTTTTAGTATGTGAATGGTTAAACATACTGTGGTATATTTGTACCTCCTTATACTATTCAGCAAGAAAAATAAGCAAACAATTGATACACTCAACAACTTAGATGAGCCTCTAGGGCATTATGTTATGTGAAAATACCAATCTTAAAAGGTTGTAAGATTGGTTCTTCTTATATAGTATTCTTCAAATGACAAAATCAAGCATTGTTCTTTGGAAAGACGACCAAAATAGATAAAATTTAGGTAAGAATGATCAAGAAAAAAGTAAGAGGCACAAATAAACAATATTATTAATTAAAAAGAGAACAATTACAGACTCTGCAGATATTTAAAAGATAATAAGCACATGCTATGAATAACTTTATTCTTATTGATTTGAAAATTTAGACAAAACTGTCAATTTATTGGAAAATGGCACTCACCAATACTGACACAAGAAGAAACAGAAAATCAAAATTGTCTGATAATCATTGAAGTTCAGCTAATTCTAGTTGTCATGGTATTTGTGTTCTATAAAGTTGCCATAAACACTGAAATAGTGAATACTGAACAGGGAAGACAGAGGGTTAGGTTCCTGTGAGCCTTTGGTCCAGCATTCTTGTCAACTAAAACTCCATTTGCAGTATATACATTCATTCACCATTGTCCTTTTTAAACAAGCTGGTCTCATCAACATTGAAAACCTGCTCTGCCAGGTGATCATTTTCCTGTATAACACTTGGCAGGTGTTTTCAAATTTCTTCTACAGGTTCCTGCTCTGTAGAACCTGCCTTATCTGTAACTTTAACATTTTTTACAATGTGTTGTCTTTTGAAATGTGTAATCCAATGGCAAGGGTTTAACATTTTCTTGACATAGGTGACATGACTATATTTTCTTTTCCTTTCAGCCTTACAACAATGCTGTAACTAAGCTTTTTAAAAAAATCCATTGTAGTGACATGAATCCACAAATTTAGCTGCTTTCCATCTTTCCTATAACTTCATTAAGCATTATAGATGTTACTTTAGCACTTTCTGGGGCAGCATCACACACAGATCAATGAATTTCGTCTTCCTTTTTTTTTTTGGATGTACTATTTTGTTGATTTAGTAACACTGAACTCACAGCCAACAACCTACAACTCATGCCTGAATGAAGCTTATCTAACACATGTATTTTCTCTGTAATGCACATAACAGCTCTCTTGCACTTAGAAACACTAGACAGCACTTTAACGCCATGCTTAGTGGCCATTTTAAACAGCAAAATCAGCAACCAAAAACCCCCAAATGTGAAAAATGTGGTACTAAATTGATTACAGAAAAGGTATTTGTTTATAATATGACGGTTGAGACAAGAAGGTAGGGCATCACCTTGTTCAACTTCAGCTGGGAGTATGTGTGTTGGGTGACTCAAATTTTTCACCACTTTGAACATGTATATAAATAACCACAAAAGCACTACAAATATTGATTTGGGGATTACAAATGCATTTTAGCAAGTAGTCAAATTGGCAAATACAGAGTTTGCAAATAATGACCATCGACTATAATTGAATCAGTAACTTAAAATCTATCAACTAAGAAAACCTAAGACTAAAAAGCCAAACCAAGCTCAGGGGGCTTTATAGTAAGTCTATCAAGCTTTTCTGTAACATCAGCTGTTCCAGAGAAAAGGGTGGGGAAAAGGGACTAATCCCCCAACTCATTGATGAGACTGGTATCACCTCAATACTAAACAAGATAAAGACTGTAAAAGAAAGAAAAATTACGAGCCAGTAGCACTCAAGAAAATAGGTTGAAAATTTAAACAAAATACTAGAAATCTGAACCCAAAGGCAAGTAGGAAAAAATACAGCATGATCAAGTTAGTTTTATCCCAAGGATGCGTGACTGACAGTGTTGTAAAATTATTTATGAAATTTACTACACTCACAGGTTAAAGGGGTGAAAACATATAATCATCATGCATATATTAAAAATCCTACAAAAATCATACAGAATATGTATATATGTATGTATGTATGTTCAAAACACCTACTGGAAGCATCGTGAAATCTGGTGAAACATTAGAAGCAATACATTTAAAATTAGGAATGGGAAAAGGATGCCCATCACCATTTTTATTTAACATTTTACAAGAAGTTGTGGTTCACACATGAAGACCAGCAAAAGAAAAGGTAATTGTAACAGAAGAAAAGAAAATTACTATTTGAAAGTTATGTAATTATCTACATAAAAACATTATAATTAATATGATGGATGGCTGTTAGACACAAATGTACAAAAATTAGATGCACTCCTATTTACCAGCAATGAATAGTCAGAAAATGCAATTTAAAAAATACAAATTTCTGTGGGAACAACAACAAAAATGTAAGGTACAAAAGAATAAATCTAAGAACAAATGTTTGTGACCTTTCTGAAGAAATTGTTAAACTTTATTCAAACACATTGAAAGGTTTCTAAATAAATGGAATGATACATCACATTTGTGGATAGGAAAACTCAATATCATAAATATAAATTATACTCAAAGTATTCTATAAATCAGATTCTTTATAGGGTTAACTTTGGAATTTGCCGGCTTGATTGTATAATTTACATGGAAGAACATTCATCCCAGATAATGGGATAAGAATGGGCCAAGAATAGTCAAACTGATTTTGAGGAAGGATAAGTGGTGGCAACTCATCCTAGCACATAACAATAATTCTTAAAAAGTTACAGTAATAGAGACAGTTTGCTATTGGTGTGGGGCAGATCAAATAGACTGATGAAGCATGCAGCTCAGAAAGAGTCAGACATGTATGGGAAAGTTGCTTTGTGGTAGAGGTGACATTTTTGATCAATGGAAAAAGGAAAGGCTATTCAATTAATAATATGAAGTCAATTGTTACTTATATGGAAATAGAGTGAAATTGAATTCCTACTTGACAATATAACCAAAAACTATTCTAGGTCAATTTAAAACAAAAATTAAAAAAAACACATCCAATATTTTAGAAGGAGATATGGAGAAATTTTTCATGGCTTTAGGGTTGAGAAGGATTCCTGATGCAAAACACAATAAGCACAAAATCTAATAAGAAAGATTGGTGATTTCAATTCAATTGCAATTAAAAACTTGTGATTGTCAAAAGATCATACAAAGGTGAATTGATAAGCCAGAGAAGATATTTGTAATATACCAAAACAATAAAGGATTCAAATCCAGATTATATAAATAACCTCTACAAACAGAAAAGCAAAACACAATCCAAGAAAAAAAGAAGATATAAATAAGTAATTTACAAAAGAGCAAAGCAAAGCAAGTGGTCAATGCATATACAAAAAGGTGCTCCACCATACCAGAGGGCAGATCATTCAGTTACCACTTGTTGCCTAGTGGCTCAAAGAAACTGCTATTTTACTCTTTTTCACTATTCTGTGGGTTAGAAATTTGGAAAGGGCTTAGTGAGGACAGCTTATCTCTGCTCCACACAACGTCTGCTGAGTCTGCAGGGGCAATGTGGCTTCTTCTCATGCCTGGGACCTTAGATTGGATGGCTAGCAGCAGGAAGACAGCAGGAAGATGGCTCAATGCAAGTATTTAACTGCGGCTGCTATTAGAGGTTTGGGCTAGGTTCCTCAGTTCTCCATGTGGTCTTGGAGCCTCTCCTTCCCCACGTCACCTCTCCAAGTGGCCTCTCACTGTGGTTTTCCCATGAGGTTTCTCAAGGCTTAGACCCAGCTCTTGCCCTGTGTCATTTCTGCCATATTGTACTGGTTAAGGCAGATCACAGAGATCACCTAGGTTCAAGGAGAGGGGTTTAAATGAGAGCAAGAATGCTGGAAAGTGTGATTCCCTGGAGGCCACCAAAGTGACAGTCTGCCAAAAACGCAAAATGAAATTGTGATCAGATAAAATTTTACACCACCAGGATGGCAAAAATTAAACAGAATATCAAGAGTTACTGAGTTGCTTCACTTAGAATAATAGTCTCCAATCTCGTCCAGGTCGCTGGAATTGCTGTTAATTCATTCCTTTTTATGGCTGCATAGTATTCCATCACATACACACACACACACACACACACACACACACCCCACAGTTTCTTTATCTACTCGTTGATTGATGGGCATTGGGGTTGGTTCCACGATTTTGCAGTTGTGAATTGTGCTGCTATAAACATGCATGTGCAAGTATCTTTTTTGAATAATAACTTCTTACCCAGTAGTGGGATTACTGGATGAAATGGTAGTCCTACTTTTAGTTCTTTAAGGAATCTCCACACTGTTTTCCACAGTGGCTGTTCTAGTTTACACTCCTCAAGAATGGAAAACAAAATATCGCATGTTCTCACTGATATGTGGGAGTTAAGCTATGAGGACACAAAGGCGTAAGAATAATATAACAGACTTCGGGGACTTGGGGGGAAGAGTGGGAGGGGACAAGGTGTAAAAGACCACAAATGCTGCTCAGGTGATGGGTGCACAAAAATCTCACAAATCACCACTAAAGAACTTACTCAGGTAACCAAACATCACCTGTACCCCAATAACTAATGGAAGAAAAGAATAACGAACCTGTAAACTTAGAAGACATATAACCCAATTTAAAATGGGCAAAAGATCTGAATAGCATTTCTCTAAAGAAGATGTGCAAATGGCCAAAAAGCACATGAAAAGATGCTCAACATCATTAGTCACTAGGGAAATGAAAATCAAAACCATGTGACATACCATTTTATACCCTCTTGGATGGCTACAATAAAAAATAACCCAGATAACAAGTGCTGATGAGGCCAGGGAGAGTTTGGAACCCTCATACACTGTTGGTGGGAATGTAAAATGGTGCAGCCACTTTGGAAAACAGTATGAGACTTTCTCAATAGGCTAAATATAATGTTACCATGTGGGCCAGAGATTCTTCTCCTAGGTATATACCCCACATAATTTAAAACAGATGTTCACACAAAATTTATATAAGGATGTTCATAGCAGTATTATTGATAGTGGCCTTAAAGTGGAAACAACCCAAAGTCCATCAACTGATGAATGTATAAGTAAAGGTGATATCTATAGAAAAAAGAATTATTGAGGATGTGGAGTCATTGGATCACTTATGCATCATTGCTGTAGGTATGAATTAGTTCAGTCACTTTGACAAGTTATTTTCAATTGAAGATATGTGTACCCTATGGCCCATCAAATTCCTCCACTCAGCAATAAAGAAACTCTTATATATATACCGGGAGATTATAAATGTTCACAGTGGCATATTTATAATAGCAAACACCTGGAAACAATCTGTATGTCCATCAACAGAAAAATTGATAATGCACTATACGTACTACAAAATGATAAAAGTTAATGAACTAGTTACACACATTGACAGGGATGACTCTCATAAACATAATGTTGAACAAAGACAGCAATCTATAGAATATTTATGTACAATATGATACCATGTACACGAACTTTAAAAACATGCAAATCAATGCTTTTTTTTTTTTTTGCTAAGGGACACATGCATAGCAAAATTGATTCATGAGAATGACATACACAAAATCCAGGTTGTGATTATAAGGGTGGAAGCAGACACTCAGGAAGTCACACAAAAATTGTTCAAAAAGTACACTAAGTAATTCAGTAGCTGGATTGTCAAGTGTTTTTCTACAACACGTTTCAAGTGTTAGACAAGGCCCATCACCTCCTATGACAGATGAGGACACTGGTGTACTTGCTCTTTTTCTCCTTCCAGAAGGAAAAATTAGAGGCACCTCCCAGCTGTCTCATGGATACTCCATCCACCGTCCTCCACTAGCCTGCAGATTGCTGTCTCCTGGGCCAGGACATGGAGCATTTGAGGCTCAGATCCCCAAGTTACTCCCTAGGGATCTCTAACACTCCTGCCTTCTAGGTGCCTAGGGTACACAGTCCAGTGACCCCTTGTAGGGACTGATATTTATCTTGCTCTTCTGTCTCCTCTTCAGCCGTTACATTTTGGGAAGTAGGGTAGGAGCACATTTTCTTATCTTTTCTTTTGTTTTTTTCTTTTTTGAGACTAAGTCTCGCTTTGTCGCCCAGGCTGGAGTGCAGTGGCGCAATCTCAGCTCACTGCAAGCTCCGCTTCCCCGGTTCACACTATTCTCCTGCCTCAGCCTCTCGAGTAGCAGGGACTACAGGAGCCCACCACTATGCTTGGCTAATTTTTTGTATTTTTAGTAGAGACGGGATTTCACCGTGTTAGCCAGGATGGTCTCAATCTCCTGACCTGATGATCCGCCCACCTTGGCCTCCCAAAGTGCTGGGATTAGACGTGAGCCACCGCGCCCCACCTCTTTCTCTTCTTTCCTGTCCTACATCCGACCTTGGATTCTTACCACTCAGTGTAGTCAGCCAGCCAGCAGCCTGAACATTTCCTGGGAGCTCTTGATCCCCGCGTTGTTCCTTAGCACATTACAGTTGAGAAACACTGATTTAGAACTCAAAGCCAAGATTTTGTCTTCTTTGCTCACAGGTCCCTCCAAGCTGACTCTCCTAAAGCAACGAGGGCCGACCTCAGGGAAAAGGTTCAAATGAGTACACCTCAGAGGAGAAGGAGTTCAGCAGTGGAGGGGTATACACATAATTTAATATTTTTCAACATCTTCCATCATATTTTGCTCCTTTCATCTTGTTTCTTGGTGCACTTTTGTCAAGGTCCTGGGCTGGTCCTTGTCTGGATGTTACTCATCAACCCTCTCTGTTATTTAAGGAAGAATGGTGGTGGAAGGGGTTGGGGAGTGCAAGCTGAGGGCAGCTGCAAATTTCAATTTATATATTGTAACATTCAAAACCCTCTCAACAGATGGGTGGTGGTTGTGTACTCCTATGCCCCCCTCAGTTTTCAGAGGGCTATTTCTGCCCTTCTCTGCCCTTCTTCATCCCTTCTGCCCCACAGGGCCAAGACAACCAAGACCCATAGCCCAGCCTGAAGACTTGGTTTCTTTGGTCTGCACCTTGTTTTATCTCCTGTGAAAAATATAAGCCAGGAGGTTTTATACTCAGTTCTCGAGCATCTGAAGATCTAACAGCTGATCTGAAGAGCTGAGGCCCCCTCATTCCTTCCTAGCTTCAGTCACAGTTGTTAGGGGTAGAGGGTGAGGCACCATCTCCTTTAGTTGGTGGTGTCCTCGCCCTGGTCAGTCTCCCTCACACACCTGTGCACAGCTCCCTGCTCCTGCTTCCCCCTATGCCTGGCCAGCCCCTGTGGATGCTTGAGTCCTCGCTCTGATCCAATTAATCAAACAGTGCCGTGTCCTTTCAAGGAAATATCTATCAGGTGTGTGTGGCTCTCAACATTCATACTTGCTCCAGCCTTTTTCATTTTTAGCATAGATTTAAACAATCGTGTCCTTTAAGTTTTATGCCTCTGCTGCATGCTTAGAAAGGCTTAACCAACAAGTGATTTAAAAAAGATATATTTACCTCTTTTTTCCAGTCATGGTTTTGCTTTTCCATTAAACACATCTAAATCCTTACGGATGTTCGTGTCCGTTTCTGGGATTGTTTGCTCCCGTCTGCAGTGTACACCTCAGACCCTCCGGGGCTCAGCCTACCCCAGCCCCTCTGAGGGGATCTGTGTTTCTTTCCAAGGAAGCTCACACTTGGCTGGAGGAAGACTAGCCAGAGACTCCAAAGGGGAGTGGGAAACAGTGAGCAAGTGGCCTGTGGAGAGATCTGAGAGACGTGTGTGTGTGTGTGTGTGTGTGTGTGTGTGTGTGTGTACGTGCGTGCAGGGGTATAACCATTGCAATGCAGTTTTAACTTGATTCCATGTATTCCTTAATTTAGATAATAGGAGGCCATGCTAGGGAAGTGACAATTTGGGAAGAAGCATTCCGCTAGGGGCCTAAGCAACTCTGTAGGCTCCACTACTTCTCTCTCTTCAAGACAAAGCATCGGGAAGGAAAGGAAAGGAATGAATATCAGGCTGGAGTACAGTGGCATGGTCACAGCTCACTGCATCCTTGAACTCCTGGACTCATGTGATCCCCCTGCCTCAGTCTCCTGAATAGCTGGTATTACAGGCATGTGCTACCATGCCTGGCTAATTTTTAAAATTATTTTTGTAGAGATGGGGTCTCACCTTGTTGCCCAGGCTGGTCTTGAACTCCTGGGCTCAAGCAATCCTCCCTGCTCTGCCTCCCAAAGTGCTGGGATTAGTGGTGTGAGCCACCATGCCTGACCTACTTACATACTCTTTAACGAGTTCTGTGTGTATTTGTCTAATGCACATTATCCTCTGTTACCTGGACAGAAATATCAACACCCTCATCTTTTCTAAAAAAACAGCCTTACTGAGGTATGAATACATCCAATAAAATGCATACTGTAAAGCATATAATTTGAGCCGGGCGTGGTGGCGCAAGCCTGTAATCCCAGCACTTTGGGAGGCGGAGACGGCGGATCATGAGGTCAGGAGATCGAGACCATCCTGGCTAACATGGTGAAACCCCGTCTCTACTAAAAAATACAAAAAAACTAGCCGGGCGAGGTGGCGGGCGCCTGTAGTCCCAGCTACTCGGGAGGCTGAGGCAGGAGAATGGCGTAAAGCAGTGAGCTGAGATCCGGCCACTGTGCTCCAGCCTGGGCGACAGAGCGAGACTCTGTCTCAAAAAAAAAAAAAAAAAAAAAAAAAGCATATAATTTGAAGTTTTGACATATGAATACACCCATGGAATCATCTCCACAATCAAGATAGTGAACGTACCTATCACCCCAAAGAATTTCCTCCTGTCCCTTTGTAATTCTCCCCTCCCCTGCTTCTCTGCTTTTCCTCCTCTCACCAGCTAGCACTTCCCACTGTTGCCTGGAAACTTTCTCCAAGCATTAAACTTGGATGATCATAGGACTGGCCAAAGTTGTTTTCGGCCTCTCAGGGATAACCCTTCTTTGTTACCCAGTGCCCAATATCCCAAGTACCATTGTTTTGTATATGTTGTCTGGACTTTTAGTTGTTTCAGCTCAGAGAGCAAACCTGGTTTCTGTTATTCCATCCTGAATGGAAAAGGAATTCCAACCTGTTCATCTTGTATGATTCTCTGTAATTTCATGAGTAAATGGTGCATTCTCTCCTTCAATTCATAAAGTCTGAACAATGTTGTGGCTGATCATCCTGAGTATCCATTATGGGAAAGATACTTTTACTCATCCAGTCATCCAACAAACATCTTTGAGAATGTCTGCATTGCAGAGTTTTCTTTATTATTATTATTATACTTTAAGTCCTAGGGTACATGTGTACAACGTGCAGCTTTGTTACATATGTATACATGTGCTATGTTGGTTTGCTGTACCCATTAGCTAGTCATTTACATTAGGTATTTCTCTTAATGCTATCCCTCCCCCAGTCCTCCACCCTACGACAGGCCCCTGTGTGTGATGTTCCCCGCCCCGTGTCCAAGTGTTCTCATTGTTCAGTTCCCACCTATGAGTGAGAACATGCGGTGTTTGGTTTTCTGTCCTTGTGAGTTTGCTCAGAATGATGGTTTCCAGCGTCATCCATGTCCCTGCAAAGGACATGAACTCATCCTTTTGTATGGCTGCATAGTATTCCATAGTGTATATGTGCCACATTTTCTTTTCTTTTTTTTAAATTATACTTTAAATTCTAGGGTACATGTGCACAACATGCAGGTTTGTTACATATGTATACATGTGCCATGTTAGTTTGTTGCACCCATTAACTCATCATTTATATTCGGTATTTCTCCTAATGCTATCACTCCCCCATCCCCCCACCCCACGACAGGCCCCAGTGTGTGATGTTCCCCACCTTGTGTCCAAGCGTTCTCATTGTTCAACTTCCACCTGTGAGTGAGAACATGCAGTGTTTGGTTTTCCATCCTTGCGATAGTTTGCTGAGAATGATGGTTTCCAGCTTCATCCATGTCCGAAAGGACATGCACTCATCCTTTTTTATGGCTGCATAGTATTCCATGGTGTATATGTGCCACATTTCTTAATCCAGTCTATCATTGATGGACATTTGGGTTGGTTCCAAGTCTTTACTATTGTGACTAGTGCCGCAATAAACATAAGTATGCATGTGTCTTTATAGGACTATGATTTATAATCCTTTGGGTGTATACCCAGTAATGGGATCACTGGATCAAATGGCATTTCTAGTTCTAGATCCTTGAGGAATCGCCACCCTGTTTTCCACAATGGTTGAACTAGTTTACAGCCCTCCAACAGTGTAAAAACATTCCCATTTCTCCACATCCTCTCTGGCATCTGTTGTTTCCTGACTTTTTAATGATTGCCATTCTAACTGGTGTCTGATGGTATCTGATTGTGGTTTTGATTTGCATTTCTCTGATGACCAGTGATGATGTGCATTTTTTCATGTGTCTGTTGGCTGCATAAATGTCTTCTTTTGAGAAATATCTGTTCATATCCTTTGCCTACTTTTTGATGGGATTGTTTGCTTTCTTCTTGTAAATTTATTTAAGTTCTTTGTAGATTCTGGATATTAGCCCTTTGTCAGATGGGTAGATTGCAAAATTTTTCTCCCATTCTGTAGGTTGCCTGTTCACTCTGATGGCAGTTTCTTTTGCTGCACAGAAGCTGTTTAGTTTAATTAGATCCCATTTGTCTATTTTGGCTTTTGTTGTCATTGCTATTTTTAGTCATGAATTCCTTGCCCATGCCTCTGTCCTGAATGGTAGTGCTTAGGTTTTCTTCTAGGGGTTTTATGGTTTTAGGTCTAACATTTAAGTATTTAATCCATCTTAAATTACTTTTTGTATAAGACATAAGGAAGAGATCCAGTTTCAGCTTTCTACATATGGCTAGCCAGTTTTCCCAGCACCATTTATTAAACAGGGAATCCTTTCCCCATTTCTTGTTCTTGTCAGGTTTGTCAAAGATCAGATGGTTGTAGATGTGTGGTGTTATTTCTGAGGCCTCTGTTCTGTTCCTTTGCTTGATATCTCTGTTTTGGTACCGGTACCATGCTGTTTTGGTTACTGTACCCTTGTTAGTATTGGGGATATAGTGATGAGCGAGACAGACATTGTCCCTGCCATCAGGGAAACCACTGCCAAGTAGCAGGCAGTGATCACTGAACAGGCAATCTCAATTCGGAAAAGCACATTAGAGGCAATCGCAATGCTCTATGGGAGTGTATGTTCACAGACTGTGGCAGGTGTGTTTAGAGCCCCACTTCACACCATTTGCCCACCTGATTTTGGTTGCAGCAGTAGTGAAAAGTTCCACGTGAGCTCAGACTCAAGCTGACAGTCCCACCTTTAGTGCACCTTGTACTTTTCTGCTTCTCTGCTTCAGGCCTTCCCTGAAGTTTCAGAAACCCACACACCTGCAAACAAGAGCAACTCTGAAGTGCAGTCTGGAAGAAAGAAGGAGAGAGTTAATGGCCATATCAGCCCTTAACCTATGGGAAGTGGGAACTGTGATAAATGACCTTCTTTCCTTCCTTCCTTCCTTCCTTCCTTCCTTCCTTCCTTCCTTCCTTCCTTCCTTCCTTCCTTCCCTCCCTCTTTCCTTCCTTCTTTCTTTATCTTTCTTTCCTTCCTTCCTTCTTTCCTTCTTTCTTTCTTTCTTTCTTAGATGGAGTCTCTCTCTGTCACCCAGGCTGGAGTGCAGTGGTGTGAATTCTGCTCGCTGAAACCTCTGCCTCTTGGGTCGAAGCGATTCTCCTGCCTCAGTCTCCTGAGTAGCTGGGACTACAGGTGCCCACCACCATGCCCAGCTAATTTCTGTCTTTTTCGTAGAGATGGGGTTTCACCATATTGGCCAGGCTGGTCTCAAACTCCTGACCTTGTGATCCTCCCGCTTCAGCCTCCCAAAGTGCAGGGATTACAAGCATGGGCCACCACTCTTGGCCCCCACTTTCTATATTTTGGATGATAGTTCAGTGGGGGTAGGGTGGGAGTTAGGCAGCATTTTGTGTACTTCTCAGAGGTTCCGCAAGACAGAGTCCCACTCCTTACAGCAATAGTTATACTGGTGTTTCCTGTTTTCTGTCTTGCCTTTACCAAATCTTCTCTCTCCTACTCCCTAGGATCACTTCCTAAATAAATTTCCTGTACCCAAATCCTTGTCTCAGGCTCTGCTTTCAGGGAGGCTCAAACTAAGACGTATATTTATCTAAATTAGTACAACAATTCCTGGGAGGTTTTCTTAAGAGCCCATTTTACACATGATAAAACTGAGTCTTGGAGTGTTTTTTCTTTTTTTTTTTAAGATCAAAGGGCTAGAAAGTAGTAGAACTATAATTCAACACAGGTCATCAGACTCCAACTTTACTGTTCTTTCTACATATACTGAATGCTGTGCAGAAGACATGCCATCATGAGCATGGGTCCAGGTGAGCTCAGTGAGCTTGCTATGAGACCTCCAGGGGCCCAGTAATTCCACTGTAGTAACAGTAAACCCAACAGTAAAAAGAAGCCCCCATGCCTGTATGCTGGTGTGTGTCCAGGGATCTTGTGATGACTGATGGGCAGTGCTGAAGTCCTGGCTTTGAATCAGGTGCCACATATATGCAGGGTACTAGGGTTCTGAAGTGCAAACATGTGACCCTGTCCTCAAAGAGCTTGAAGTCTAGGGACAGAGAGCAATAGGCTGACAGCTAAGTACAACGGGGATATGGGCTACTCAGGGGGTGACGGGCACCCAGAGAGGGAGTGGCCAGTGGGTTCTGTGGGCAGATGACAAGGGTATCCGGGCATGAGGGAAATGGCACAGTGTCTTAAACCAGCCCCTGTTCTGGGAACCACTTGCAGGTGGGAATAGCTGAAGCAAGGTGTGCTGGGAAGGGGCTGGCGGAAAGGGCAGGGAGGAGGACTCAGGACTCAGGACTCAGAGGACAGGCAGGGAGTAGGTCCCAGAGGTCCTGCAGGTTGGCCTAAAGAATCTGGCCCTGGTAGTGGGCCTCACCGAAGACTGTTAACTAGGTCACTGGTTTTTCAATTTTAGCAGGTAACAGAACCAGTTGGAGAACTTAAGGAAACACAAATTGTTGGGCCTTCCTCCAAAGTTTCTGAATCCGTAGGTCTGAGATGTGTCTGGAGAATTTGCATTTCTTTTTTTTTTTTTTTTTTGAGACAGAGTTTTGCTCTTTTTGCCCAGGCTGGAGTGCAATGGCGTGATCTCGGCTCACCGCAACCTCCGCCTCCCGGGTTCAAGCGATTCTCCTGCCTCAGCCTCCCGAGTAGCTGGGATTACAGGCATGTGCCACCACCCCGGCTAATTTTGTATTTTTAGTAAAGACGGGGTTGCTCATGTTGGTCAGGCTGGTCTTGAACTCCTGACCTCAGGTGATCCAGCTGCCTTGGCCTCCCAAAGTGCTGGGATTACAAGTGTGAGCCACCACGCCCAGCAGAATTTGCATTTCTAACCAGTTCCCTGGGGATGCTTATCCTGGTGGCCCAGGAGCCACACTCTGAGTACCACCAGAGCAGGCAAGGGAACTGCTCGGATTTTGGCTGGGGTGGACTGGGGAGGGACCAGCTGCAACAGGGAGGTGGGTTAGAAGGCTGTTGCTTGCTGCAATGATTCAGCAGAGAGTCAATAGAGCCTGAACCAGGTGTATGGGGTGGAGAGGAGAACGTAAGGAAAAATGTTTAAGAGGAGAATCAATAAGACTTCAATGGTTTGGGAAAAGGTAATATAAAAATCTGAGTGGATCTTATCACTATCTCAGAGCCTCAAGATGAAGGGTCTGTGTGTGTGTAACCAGAAGAACTGTACAGAGAGACGCACAGACCCTCCCTATCGCTTTGCAACTTTCCTTTCCCCTCCCTAGTCAGAATAACAACAGGAATTGTTCAAAAAATAAATAAATAAATAAATAAAAGGAAAATGCTGCAAAGAAGGTAAAGTGGGATGATAAAATGAAATCAGAGACCAGCAGAGAATCGATCATCATCTAGAACCCAGAGGCTAGGAGAGTTGGGCAGACAGGGGTGGAGCAAGCAGGACAGACAGACCAGAGGTTCCAGCCCCGGGCCTCACTGGTAGAGCAAGTGCCTGAGTCGCTAATAGGTATGAGCGCCCAGGGTAGAGTCCAGTCTTTTGAAAGTTAATTAATCCCTTGCTACAAGCCCCTATAGTACGTGAATTTGGCATTGAAAGGAAGGGGCGCTGGTAAGCAAAGGCTCCCTTGAGCTGAAAAACACCTCATTTCACCTGCCTTTCCTGGGCTGCTTTCCCTGGCTTCTGCAACCTGCGGTGCTTTGGACACTGAATTACCATTAGCATCCCCTGACCAGCCCTCCTAATGTGAGCTCTTCAGGGCTTCTTCAGGCAGGGCATTTTTATCTGCGATCAGGCTAGGTGTTGAGTAAGGCTGTCTGGTGTGCTGGGAAGGGCCCCTGGCTGTAGTCTCTGGCCTGCTGCTTTGGCCAGAGCCCCTCCCTCCCTGCTAGTGTATGTCCCAGCCCCTGTAGGCACATTCTAGAGGAGTGGCCCCATAGAACCCATTCTTCTGCTCCTAAGTCTGGGAGCTTCTAGAGTAGGGCTGCTTCTGGAACTCTGAGTGGAAGCAACTGAGCCCAGGGCAGCAGGGTTCCTCCAACTGTCTCTCTCAGCAGCTCTTAGGATAGGATGGAGTTGCCTCCTGCTTTGAGGATCAGAGAGTGGCAGGGCTGCTCTGAGCCTCTGTGTTGCTGGGGTCAGGCCTCAGTGCTAGTGTCTGTACACATGCAGGGAAAGCCCTCTTTCCTCGGCACCCAACCCAACACAAGCAGAACTGCAGCCTCCCCATGGAGGCAGGTGGGGGCAGCCAGCTCATCTGTGCATGGGTCTGGGGAATAAAGGGACTTCCTACAAGCCATGTATTGATCCTCTGGTCTTATCTTTGAAACTTAGCCTCCACACCATGAGCCTGTCTTGCCTAGAAGTGCTGGGCATTTCTGGGCTGGCAGAAGAGAGGGGTTTATCTCCAAAATCAACAGATTCTCCAGAGAAAGCTTTGTATGCTTTTTAAAAAAATTGACGTGAAATTTCTATAACATAACACTATTTAAAAGTGAGCAATTCAGCAGCATTTATGGATTCAAAATGGATTTCCTATGGATTCAGAATGGAATTCCTATGGATTCACAATATTGTGCAACCACCACCTCTGTCTAGTTCCAAAACATTCCTGTTACTCCAAAGGAAACTCTTTCACCCATTAAATGGTTGCTTCCCATTTCTCCTTCTCCCCAACCCTCAGTAACCACCAATATGATTTCTGTCTGAATAGATTCGCCTATTTCATATAACTAGAATCATACAATATGTGACATTTCATGTAACTAGAATCATGAAATACGGACATTTCACATAACTAGCATCATACAATATGTGACCTTTTCGATCTAGTTTCTTTGACTTAGTATAATTATTTAAAAGTCCATCCATGCTGTAGAATGTATCAGTACTTCATTCCTTTTTATGGCTGAATAATATTCCATTGTAGGTACATACCACTTTTCATTTATCCACTCATCCACTGGCTAACCTTTTGGTTATCGTGAATAGTGCTGCTATGAGTATTTGTGCACAAAGATTTGAGTACCTATTTTCAATTATTTTGAGTAAATATCTATGAGTATATGCCTATAGGCTAATTTGATGCTTAACTTTTTGATGAACCTACATGCTTTTAGTTCAGGGGTTTTCATACCTCAGCCTGACCCCACTAGAGTTCCCAGGGCGCTATAACTACTTAGGTGGGGGTGAGAGATGGCTCCGAGGTTCTAGCTCAGGCAACTGGAGCCATGGGTGAATGGCAGTGCTGTCACTGTGGGAGCACTCGTAGATGGTGGGAGACAAGTTCCACTGGGACCTGTAGGATTTGAGGTGCCAGCTGGATTCCCACATGGACGTGGCTGGGGGAAGAGGTAGGTATGTTCATCTACAACCACAGGGAAAGGTCTGGGCTAGAGACTGAAGAGGCTGAGGATATTATATTTACGTGTCTTTCTTCACTGAGCCCTCACCATTTTCCCAGGCACTGTTCTAAGCACTTTCCATTATTCAATAATCCCAACAACTCTATAAGGCTCTATGAAAATCCTCATTTTCCAGAAAAGGAAAAAAAGTTTGATCTCCCTCAGCATTTCTTATAGTCCACAAAGACAGAGTTCATTGGTTTTATTGCTGTTGTGTTTCTGGCTGCATTCCTAGAAGACGGAGCTCCTTGTGGGCAGGGACGGGGCTTTCCTCACTGCTCCTCTGAGCCTGACTCAAGCCAGCAGGCTTGCCCAACATGTGTTGAGGGTGGATGGACTTCCTGAACTAGTGCTTTACAGTGAGCAGAGAAGAGGGCCAAGAGGGACATCTGGAGAACCCCAGCACTTAAAGGGCAAGAGTGAAAAAGCATAATCAGTAAAAGAGACCAAGAAAAACTACTTGAAAGGGCAAAAGGGAACAAGAGAGAACCCAAGAGGAGATGTTTTTGGGTGAGTTAACCCATCTCCAGAACACTTTGCATATGGACATTTGGGAGCAATTCCCAGGATGATGGAGGCATTACCAGGTGTGGCCATTACCACAACCGGCCCTGTGCCTGAGGAAAGTGTCCAACACATACCAGCTGCGTGCATGAGACATGACTGACCTCCCTGCCAAGGAGAGGGAAGCCCGAGGAGGGTCGGCTGCACTGGGCATGCTCCAGCCTCATTTCTCCCGCTTTGCCCTCTCTCTATGGCACCCTCATTTTGCAGTGGTGGACAGCAGCCAACTCCTCCTGCAGGAAATTACCAATGGGATGTCAGATGATTACATACATAGACAGCACACTCATTTATCCCCCTTGCAAAGAATTAATTACAATCATAAAAAGAAGGCAGAAAAGATGTCAGCTGTGCTCCCCTTCCCTGACACCGAGTGGGCAAAGCCAGGACAAGGGAGAGGTACAGGTGCACAGGACCAGCAATCGTAGAAGAAAAGCACCTTATCTGGGGAGAAAATTGCATGAGGTCTCATTAATACCATTAAAATTCAGGGCTGACAAGTGAAGGCTCCTTGGTAATTGCCTGTGGCCACACTGTACCCTGAACTGTTTGAAGCTGCTGTGTCTCCTCCTCCCCCTGCTTCAGCTTGCTGGTGACCTGCTCTGCCCCACTCTCTGCCTACCCCTTCCAGGCTCTACCGCTGCCCGGGCACGATGTGGGTCTGGTGGCCAGCAGCCTGGCAGAAACACAGCTGCTGAGAAGAAAGGGCCTCTGGGGAGTTCAGGCACGAAGTGGACACGAAGGTCATAGGCGGACAGGGATCTGTGTTTTCATCTTTTTTTTCCTCTGTCCTCAAGTGCGGGTGTCTGTGCATGAGCAATTACTTGAGCCCATGATCCTGGAGAATGGTCTTTCTCACTATGTGTCTGTCTGTCCGTCAGTGGGTCTCTGGCTGTCTGCCTCTGTATGGTCTTCCTAAGCTGAGCTCTATATACAGACCATGTCTACTCGTTCTCTTTGCATCTGTCACCACTCTATTTAGAGTTTCTCCTCTATATTTATCCTAGCTCTCTTTCCCTCTTATTGTCTCCCTGCGGTCAGGGCCTGCCTCCATGGGGATTTGTCACTGACTCCTGGGCCTTCCCAGCAAGCAGTATATGGGCTGAAAGTGCCCCAACGCTATCCCTCTGATGGCCCACGTGCTGCAGGTCTTGGGACACATAGTGAGCTAAGGATCCTTGTTCTCCATAGACTTCTGGAGTTGCAAAACTGGCATAAAGACAGCAACAGCCACCAGGGCCAGGGCCCTCACCTAGAGCATAAGACAAGCAAGCACCTCCTGGTTTACCAGAGTCTTTCCTCCCCCGCTTAGCCTATCATGCTGGGAAAACACACACAGTCACTTTCCAGTGGTCAGGCACCAATCTTAGGCTGAGAGTTTGCAGGTAAGTTTTCCAGCCCATCCTCATAATGCACCTTGGAGGTAGATAATTCTGATGTATGCGTTTTTTCAAATGAGGAAACAAAAGTTCAGAGAGGTGGGGTAACTTACCTGAGGACACACAGCTAGACAGAACAGAGTTCTCTAGGCTCAGCATCCACACTCCTGACCGTTTTCCAATCCTGCCTCAGCACATTGAAGTGTGGGACACAAACATGTGTAAACCACACTAGTGCGCATCTTGTATCTGTGAGGTTTGTGCATGAACATGGGGGTTCTATGCATGTGTGTTGCTCTTGTGTTTTAAGATCTGGCTCTTCTTTTCAAGAAGTTCCTGTGGACAATTACAATGTCCCTTTATACATTGTTCAGTCTTTGCCAAAAATATGACGAAATGGCATCCCTGAGTCCGAAGGACCTTCCTGGTGAATGGCCCCTGCTGGGGTGGAGCACATGCCCTCCTGCCTTGGCTTGGCAGCATCACACGCACGGTGATGGCGCTACACACCACCAGCAGGCGAGGTGGTGCTATGCCTCAAGGACTCTCTTCCTTGTCCTCCAATGCCCTGAGGCTGCCTGACTAGGCCAAGCAGCCATGGGAGCAGTGGGGCTCATGCTTAGAGCCCTGGGCTGCCCATATTCACCTGCCAGGAATCTACTCAGAAGGCCAGTGTTTTCTTCTGGGGTTTTGGTAGATGATGCAGCTCATCTTGTCAACAGAATGGCTGCCCAGTGTGAGGAGGGTCTCCTCTTGCTTCACAACTCCCTTCCTTTATCAGATAGGAACACACGCACTGAGCGGGGGCTGCCTGGGCTTACGGTGATGCCCAAGGCTTCGGGATGCCTTGCCTGATGATTTTCAAACTGTACCTGAGACTCTTGGCTTCTCCAAGAGGTGCCTCAGTGGCTGCTCAAAGCTGGGGTCGGGAGGGTGGGTGTCTGAGGGACACTCAGAGTTTGGGAGTCTGTCTACCCTCCTCTAACTAGGGCAGCTCTAATTTTCTGTGTTCTACAAAGTGAGCTTTCTTGTAAGAGCTCAGTTAGTCCCCCACCCAAATGTGTGTCACACTTTGTCTTTTTAAAAAGGGCTCCAGATGCCACGCGCCCATCAGCTCCACTCCTTTTTTTTTTTTTTTTTTTTTTTTTTTTTTTGAGACGGAGTCTTGCTCTGTCGCCCAGGCTGGAGTGCAGTGGCGCAATCTCGGCTCACTGCAAGCTCCGCCTTCCGGGTTCACGCCATTCTCCTGCCTCAGCCTTCCGAGTAGCTGGGACTACAGGCGCCCGCCACTGCGCCCGGCTAATTTTTTTCTATTTTTTAGTAGAGACGGGGTTTCACCATGGTCTCGATCTCCTGACCTTGTGATCCGCCCGCCTCGGCCTCCCAAAGTGCTGGGATTACAGGCGTGAGCCACCGCGCCCGGCCCAGCTCCACTCCTAACCATGACTCTTAGATAGGGACAGGCAAGCATTTAGCTCCTCCCTCCTAGCCCAGTGAGTAAAGGGGAAACAGACCTCCAGAGGGCTAGGAGGGATATTTGGGGGTTGCATGGACAAGTCTAACAGGACTTTCCCTATCTCAGCTGCACCCTGGGCTCCCTCTTCACTGCAGGTATCTTGGCCAAGACATGTGGGTCCCTGGGTAGCTGGGCTTCATGTCTTGGGGTTCCTCACTAAAGGTAGTGGTGCTAAAGCCACAGGAGTCATTAGGTCATTCTGAATTCAGAGGAAGGGTGCTAGACCATGTTGCCTCTGAGAGCTGATTTATGGAAGACACAGCAGGTACAAAGAAGGGAGATGGGAGCACTTCAGACTTCACCTATCTCGTAGCTCCTTCCAGAGGCCAGAGGCCTGAACCCTGAGCCCTGAGCCCCTTGGAGGCCCTGCAGCTCCCAGCCAAGAGAAGGGGCAGAGCCCTGCGTTCACCCAGAGCTGACCTCTAGTGGAGAGTCTGTGGATGGTGCCACAGCTCTCAGGTGATCAGCATCTCAGATCCCAGAGAGCATCTCCAGGGGTCTCAGCTGGAGATAAGGGGTGAGTCTACCACATTATATGCACAGGGCACTTTGGCTCTAGGGTGACCGCAAGGCTCCTCCTTGGCTGATTTGGCCTCTGAGCAGGAGAAATCACCCTACTCTGTTCGTTCATTGTGCCAGCTGCTTGAGGCTGCGGCATCTCCACGCCAGAGGGTTTTCTCCAGCCTTGCTCAAGGCACATCTTCTGGACTGGGGCTCAGTCTTAGCTTCTCTCCCCATCCCTCCTTCAGCCTGGCTCCTTTCTGTGGAGAAGATTCTGAGAGGAACCACAGCTTGGTAAGTCCCCTGCATAGCCCAGATACCTGTTGCTAAGCAATGATCTCTACACAAAGGCGATAGGGAATTGTCTCCAATCTTGACCTGAACTCAGGAAGGCTACAACATAGAAGTTCAGAAGTTCTGTTTTAAGATGCCATTTAGACCCAAAATACTGAGTATTTAACTTATAATTAAGTTAAATCACCTGGTCCTCTGAGTGATGGCAGAAAGAGCTGTGAGAACTGACTGGTGCTTTGAGTTTTCCAAAAGCAATGCTTAGGTAACCAGTGACTGATGAAACAACACAAAATAATACTCACACTTTGCTCTCGAGGGATAGTGTCAGAGGGGTTTCCACCTGGTTTGGAGAAAGGTGCTCACACAGGTCCATAGCAAGACCTGAGCCCCATCCAGGGGACAGGGGAAGCTTTATTTAGACCCTGCTGGGAAGCTGCAGCCAGAGGGGCTGGAGGCAGGTTGGGTAGAGGAGCTTCTGGCAGTCATCGAGCCCTTTGTGCTGGGAACTTGCCCAGCCTGAGCAGGGCACTCTCCATGTGGCACCCCAGAAACACTTCAGTATTTTGGGTCTAAGTGGCATCTCATAACAGAACTTCTGAACTTCTATGTTGTAGCCTTCCTGAGTTCAGGCTAAGATTGGAGACAATTCCCTATGGCCTTTGTGTAGAGATCATTCCCAAAGGGACTCTCCATAGACAGCTGGGAAACTTTCATCTCAGCACTGTACCTTTGGCGAAGTGTTGGGGGAGGCCCTTACATTGTTATGAAGAGTATCCTTTTTTTTTTTTTTTTGAGACAGGGTCTCACTCTGTTGCCCAGGCAGGAGTGCAGTGATACGATTACAGCTCAATGAAACCTCGACCTCCTGCGCTCAAGTGATTCTCCCACTTCAACCTCCCAAACAACTGGGGGTAGCTAAGACTACAGGTGTGTGCCACCACATCTGGCTAGTTTTTGTATTTTTTGTAGATATGGGGTTTTGCCATGTTGCCCAGGCTGGTCTCAAACTCCTGGGCTCAAGTGATCTGCCCACCTCGGCCTCCCAAAGTGCTGGGATTACAGGCCTGAGCCATTGCACCCAGCCCCAAAGTATCCTTATTGACAGCCTCGTGAGGGGAGTCTAGTCCTAGGTGTGCAGTGATGGAGGGCTGCTATCTAATACATTTGAGAAACCGGTACAGTGTGGGGTCTGGAAACCAGTCCTGCCCTGACAGGCTGAAGGTCCAGCTGAACCTGAAGAAGAGGAGACTCCAGGGACAGGGGCACCTGTCACATCTGAAGGTCTGTCACACATCTTGTTCTTCCAGCTCCAGAAGGGAGACCAGGGCTAGTAGGAGAAACTGCTATATGGGCCCAGAGTGTGTTCAACGGCAGAGAATCTTGTAGCAATCATAGACCCTGCACGTGTCTGGGTCTCTGAGCCAGACAGAAATAGGGACCCAGTGGACCCCAATGTCTGTCCTGCTCTCAGGTTCTGAGCCTCTAGACACAGACTACCATGTTCCCATGGAGACATCAAGCAAGCAGATGCTTTCCTTTTTCATCTTTTGCATGAAGAACCAGCTGCTTACCCACACTCAGTGATGATTCTGTGACCAGGAGGACACACAGGATGCAGCAAATGCCATCCTTAGGGTAAAACTGGGTACTAGGGAGCACCAGGGTTTGTGGCTGAGCATATCACTTCCCAGGAAAGAATCAGGGTTTTGTTAAGGAATAAAAGGAGAGTGGATAATGGGTAGACAACCAGCAATGTTTGTCAGAGTCCTTAAAGCTCATCTAGATCAAACTCCCATTTCACAGACAAGCAAAATGAGTTACATAAATAATTTCATAGTCAAACAGTTAGACTCTGGGCTGAAACTCAGAACTGTGGACTCTCAGGACAAGGTTGTTTTATCAGTACTGCGATTCAATAATATTCATTAAATATGCACAGGATTTGATGACTGGCAGAATATTGGAGATAGGAGTAGAAAAAGAGGAATCAAGAATTACTCCAAAATTTTCCATCCTAAAGACAGAAAAAATGTACAAAGTTAGGAAAGAGATGAGAGGTAACTGAGTTTAAGTCAGATGCGCACATGCATGTATAGGAGATTGTAGGGAGACACACTGGGAGTGAGGAGCTAGGGGCCCTGGGTGGGGAGTGCATGGCACAGAATTGTAACCGACAAGTCTGGTTGGAAGACAAACCTTGGGGGAAGCCACCAAAGGTAGTGGTGCTAAAGCCACAGGAGTCATTAGGTCTTCAGGAGTCAGTGTTAGAGAGGAGCAAAGTTCTGGGCACTTCCATGTGCCCCTCCGTGGAGGGGAATTTGGGGGGAATGGGAAGCAGAGGAGGTGCAGCCAGGTGAGAGGAGGGCCATCAGGATGGCAGACGATCTAGTGGAGAATACAGTGAAAGCACCTTGGAAACCACAAAGTGTTCATCAGAATCTGCTTGTTACCTCTCCTGAAAATCATCACGATGATGTACCTAAGGTGCCCACCCTGCTTCCGATAGAACTGATCATTATTATGCCTGTTATATGCTTCTATCACATATAACTATGTATTTGAAGCCTGGCTTGTAAACCGCACAATTGTAAACTGCAAATGTAAATTCTAGGACTGTTAACAACTCTGATTGTAAGTGCCACGAGGTCAGGGACTGGGTCTCTTTTTCTCGGCTCATACAGTACATATGTAGTAAATATTCATTGAATAAATGAACGATTCATCTTGCAATTACTTTTAGCCTCTGGACTTCTCAATGGCAGGGACTCATGTCTTGATTCATCAGTAGCCAACACAATGCCTGGCACAAAGACAGCCCTTAGGGTGTTGTAGTCGTTTCCTGTGGCTGTTGTAACAAAATCCCAAAAACTGGATGGCTTACAGCAACATTTGCTCTCTCACCGTTCTGGAGACTAGATAGTCTCAACAGCCCAGAAGGTATGTAGGGTGGGTGTTCTTCAATTCACACATGCAAAACCTAAGTAAGGCCTAAGGAGTGAAGCCAAGGCCACTTAGCCATTTAACACTTTGCAGGTATTTATTGATCATCTCCTGATCTAGGGCTGCTGAATCTTTGTTCAGGGATGCTTAAACTCCCCTCAGATTGGCCCTGATCTAAGATAGTCACTTCAAGTCCACATCTCAGGACCTTTCGGAGGGTTCACTTCCTATGAGAACTGCCCTTGGCAACTTGAGTTGAGATCTGTGGGTGTCCAGAATTCATCTCTGTGGTACACTAAATAATGGCCTTGCCAAAGATGTCCATATCCTAATCCCTGGAACCCGTGCATGTGTTACCTCCCATGGTAAAAGGGACTCCTCAGGTGTGATTAAATGGATGACTGTGAGATGGTGAGATTACTCTGAATTACCTAGGTGGTCTGATGTAATCACAAGGGTCCTTATAAAAGGGAAGCAGGAAGGTCAGACAGAAAAGATGCTGACTTGTTGGCTTTGAAAGCAGAAGAAGGGACCACAGGCCAGGAATGCAGGTGGCCTGTAGTCGCTGGAGAGAGCAAGGAAACAGATTCTCCCCTAGAGCCTTCAGAAGGAATATAGCTCTGCTTACACCTTGATTTTAGACTTCTGACTCTAGAACTGTTCAGTAACAAATCTGTGTCATTTTAAGCCACTAAGTGTGTGGTAATTTGTTCCTGTGGCAATAGGAGACTAATGCAGTCTCTGACCCTATGCCTCATTATAAGATTAGAACTTTGAGGCTGGACCTGTGACTTCTTAGGAATCAGGGCCTTCATTTGCCAGTTCATTGGCATTTCTGCATAAACTGGTCCTGTCTTACCTTTATCTCTGGCGTCATCACCCATTGGATTTTCCTGGCAAGGGAAACCATGTTCTTGTCTTTGGCCACCTACAGAAGACTAATCTAGCATCCCAACAATGGGTAACTCATCCAAGTGAGCAGGAAATAGGCAGGCTCTGACTTTGACCTGCAGCACCTGGATTTTGAAACTCAAAACCAGCAAAGCCTGGCTTGTAGAGCTATGGCATGGAAAGAACCTGGCTAAAGTGGTGGCTGCTATAGGAGAAAGGAAAAACCAGGTTTTTCTGCTAAGGGGCAGGGGTCTCTGGCAGTGATGTGTAAGCATGAGAGACTTCTGGGACTAGCAACGCTTAAAGAGGAAATATGACCACAATTATTGCATGTACTGCTATTGATAGCAATGACGACAATAACTGTAATCATGAAAGAAGGAAAAGAGTAACAAATATTATTTATTGTGTTTGCAATGTGCCTGGAACTCTTCTAAGCATTTTGCACATACTTTTAAATCTTCACAATAGCCTATAAGATGTTTGCTCTTCTTATCCCTGTTTTGCAGGTGAAAAACCAGAGCATAGAGAGGTTAAGTAATTGCCTAAAAAACAGAATTAGAACCCGTGATTAGATTAGTCTGATTCTAAGGAGCGTACTCTCGAATCAAATGTAAAAATATGAATCTGTGTCATCACAGATACTAGAGCACTTTCTTATTTGCGGTTTCACTTTGGTACACAGCGCAGCAGGAAGGGACCCTTATCTGCATTCTTCAGATAAGGAAAATGAGGCCAAGTGATGAGGTGCAGGGAAAAGTCAGCACCATCATCCCTGTTAAATGTCTGTGTGGCGTATCCACAGACAGCATGGTCCCAAGCTACTGTTATGGGGAAGTAAATGTGGTAGAAGAAAGGTTTACCATTTACTGAGCAATTCCTATGTGTCCCCCAGGGTTGGTGTTAATGCACTATCCCTTGCGTACTCAATCCTCACGACAATGTCATGATGTTGAGACCAGAGAGGTTAAGGAATTTGTTTCAGGTCACATAGCTATAATAGTTGGTGGCCACACCAAAGCTAGAAACATTAACGTGCTCTTGGCTTGAGAGAAGCTTCATTATAGCTCAATGCAAATAGCTTTCTCACCACTACTTGCAGATGTCAGTGAGGCTGTGCTGTCCTGGGGCCCCTCTGGAGTTGGAGGGCACCTCTGCATGTCCTAAGGGCTCAGCTTGCTTAGTACCTCAGTGCCCACCGAGCACCTCCCCTGACCTCCCCACTCAATTGTCACACCGGGACTCTTTCAGGTATTCGGGTTTAATCCTCTGTAATGACTAAAACATGTTTCTCAAAAGACATTTGTTTAAAAAAGAAAAAAAAAGAAAGAAAGAAAGGCTGAAGAATCATTTTTACTGTTACATGATATATTCTAGGACAAAAGCACTTCAGCTTTGTGTCTGAGGAAGAACCTGGAAGCAATTTCCATTGTCACTGGGGTGATTCCTCTGCACATTCACTGTTCTATTTCATTTAAATGCTCAGATGCCCCTACTCCCTGAGCCTGCAAGCTTCCCTTGGCCAGCTACCAAGCTCTGCCCATTTGTTCTCCCAACATGGTCCCCTAATTAAATCTTCAGGGTTTTTAATTTTCATGCACATGAATATGTAAAATGAAGGAGGCTGGGAGAGAACCTGGTGTGGAACAAGGCCTGGTGCAGCTCAGAGGGCAAGGTCAGGACTTGGACTCCCTCCAGGAGAAAGGCATGCGTGGAGCCCCGGACACCGCCTTGGCATTGTGCAGTCCTTGGTTTGAGCATTCAGGGAGGATGTCTCTGAGCAGATGTCCCCTGGCCTCATCTGAAAGCCGAGGGAAGAAAAAATCATTTTATCCAGGAGAGTAAGGAGGAAACTCACTGTTTTCACGGACATGGCCATCAGCAAAGGCACTGTCTCCACTCCCCGCCCTGGGCAATGAGGAGTGAGAGTGCCCTGGGATAGTGCTAGGACAGGTTTTTCGGCACTCTGTCCACCTGGCCCTGACACGGTACTTCAAATTTGTCTAGGAAATTCACAACAGAATTTGTAAATATGTCTCTCTCTCTCTTTCTTTCCTGAATGGTAATCTCAAGAGAGGAGAGCCCTTCACTTCTTTTCCTCCTCTGTCTCCCAAGTGGAGAGGCTGCTGGGGAGGTTTGTCTGAAGCGCCCAGCCACTAAACCTGAAAGCAAGCAGAACCTTAAGGATTTTCTTTCCACATTTTACCCACAACACTGGACTTCATTTACTTTACCTGCTCCTTCTTCCTGCAGGAGCAAAAACTTCCAGCAGTTCTTATCCTGAGATCTAACAGAGTCACCACATTTGGTAGCTTCTTGGGCAGAATGAGAGGTGGGAAACCTTGACATGAATCCCTCAGCTATATATAGTATCTGATGTGTGAGACCAGAAGACACATCAATGCCAGTGCAGTGAAGGTCTTTGCCAGCATGATGATTAATATGGCCATGAAGATAGGCCTAGACTATAGGTTCAGACTCTAAAATACCAGTCAGCCGAAAGGCAGTCAGCCTGAGGGAGGAAAAGCGCATGCCTTCCTAGTGGGCCACCCTGGAATGCACTTCACTGAGGGTGAATACTGTAGCAAGAGTGGGAATTTCTCCCCTTCACTGTGGAAATGTGCTATTTTCCGGGGCGGTGTATCAGGTAACATTGCACTGTCATCCTCCAGATGCCAAAAGTGCGTGTGAGTGGATCTGGGGGACATTATGGATTGAATTGTATCCCCTAAAATTCGTATGTTGAAGTCCTCACACCTAGTACTTCAGAATATGACCGCATTTCAGGATAGGTCTTTACAAAGGTATTCAAGTGAAAATGAGTTCACTAGGAGAGCCTTACTCCCATCTGACTGCTGTCCTCATAAGAAGGGGAAATTTGGACACACACAGCTGCCCAGAGGGAAGACTACACAAGGGTATAGGGAGAAGACGGCCATTTGCAAGTCAAGGAGAGATGCCTGAAACAGATCCTTTCCTCGAGGGAGAAACCAGCGCCACTGACACCTTGATTTCAGATGTCTAGCCTCCAGAACTGCCAGACAAATTTCTGTTGGTTAAGCCACCCTCTTTGCGGCACTTTGTTACAGCAGTTCTGGCAAATGAATACCAGGAACTCCTTTAGCCAAAAGTCTCCACAGAACAAAAAATAACAAAACAAATGAACGAACAACCAAACACACCTCTAGCAAAATTTCATGACTTGGTGGATAAGTAGAGATAAAAAGTTTCTTCCAGGGGACCCAGAAAGCTCACCATTCAACTTCTAGGGCCTGCGATGGTAACACTTCTAACTGTGAATAAGAAGGAAGAGACCGTTTGCCAAAGCAAATCAGAGGACGGGAGTAGTGGCATCATTATTTTTAAAAAGTAATCAGCAAAGCTCATGAAAAACTGTGGCTTGTCTGCGGTTCAGGGCTATGTTATGGAATGCCAAATCTGCTTTTCTCTTATGAAATAGGATTCAGGACAGGCCAGCCCTATGTGATCTAAGAGGTAGGAGAAGATCGGTACATCTCACATTTATTAGGTGCCTGTAAGGGATAAATACTTTTTTATCTTGTTTAATTCCCCAGGCAACCCTGCCAAGTACGTTTTCATCCTTGATTTAAGATATCATGGAGAATCAGAGGGCTTGAGTAACTCACCCAAGTTCACCCAGTTAGCTGTGTTTTGGAGGAGTATTCCTCCAATGCACGTATTCTTTCCGGAACCATAAATTTCCTTCAGATCAAGGGTCTTCATTAGATATCTGAGATGTTGACCTTGGTGTCCCCCACCCTGACCTTCGGCCTGATTTAAGATAAGTACTTATTTTAAATAACACTTAGTTCTTAGTGATTCAGTGAATGCTCTTCAGGCTCCATGTGGCAATTCTGCTTTTAGTGGAGCCTCTTACCCACTCGCTGCTCATTTCCCAGCATACCACCTCAAGCGGCAGAAGGAGGAGCAGCAAGTACTGTGGATTGATGCCTCCCCTTTATACTCCCTGGGTCATAAGGATAGCCCAAACCTAGCTTCGTTTACTGGGTAGAATATATTCTGTTGGCATGAAGAATTTCTAAGAGCAAACTGTACAAGACATGGGCAATTTAGAAGCATATGGTAGAACTATAGGCTGTAGCTTGTCATGGTTTAGAAAACAAGTTTAGTTTTGTATTTCCAGTTTGCCTCAATGCCAAATAGCTGCATGAGTCCTCACATTCCTAGTCTTTAAAGAAAATGAGTAGTTTATGGTGGGATTTCGGGGACCAGCTCCCAAGTTCAGGTTGGGCTTGCCCTTTCCAAAGCCTTCTGAGGCATTCTTGTTCTGCTCCCAGTAGACTCCAGCCCCAGGGTCCTTTTATCCTGGCTTTATAGAGAAGATGTGACAACAGACAGTTTCTTGCCTCACAGTGTAGCACTAACTTGTGTTTTTCTTCCAGGTTTAATTTTTTTTTTTTTTTTTAATAATTCTGATCCTTGTTAATTCTGATTGTGGGTTCCAATCCTGTCCTAGCCCCTTCCCTGAAGACCTGAGACACCTGTATTCAGTCGGTCATCAGTTCTGCTGCATTTGCCTCTCACACCCAGATGATGTTTCATTGATCACAATGGGACAGTACCTAGACTTTGGAAAGAGCTTGCTCACTGGACCCTGCCGGTGAATTGACACCTTCCCCATCACAATGCTTCTTATGCTAGTCACCAAATTAACTTTCAGCTCGTCTGGTTTTCCCTATTGTCGCTTTTCAATTTTGTCTTCAAATTATTCACCTGACAGAGTAATTGTCTCTCCTCCAAACTCTCGTCTGCAGTGACACCTTCATCCCTGGAGTTCTGTTTTATAAATATCCATAATTTTGAGAATAAACTCAGCTTAACTACTTTGAGGTTACAGCCCCCAGGAGAGTAAACCATCCCCAAGACCTCTGTTAGCATACTCCGAGCAGTTTTCACGTATCATTGACTTCACCAATACCAGAGAGTCCTATTACCTTCAGAATCCTTTAGCATTTTCACTCCTTTGAGGTCTCATTATATGATAGTACAGTGGTTCCCAAACTTGGAGGAGCATCAGAACCACCTGGAGGGTTTATTAAAACCTGATAGCCAGGCCCCACCCCCAAAGTTTCTGATACTGCAGGTTAGGGTGGGGCCTGATAATTTGCATTTCTAAGAGGTTCCCAGATGATGTCGATGTTGCTGGTTCAAGAATCATACTTTGAGAATGACCATGATAGTGTATGTATAAGGTATTCATATTCTGCCTATTTAGAATGTAGGCCAATGTCCCAATAAGACAAATGATCAAATTTGTGTAGTTCATTCATTCATTTGGTAAATATATACTCATTACCTGCTGATCACTGACCAGGCCTTGGGGATGAGCTGGTAAACAGATGGACTTGTTTGCTGTCCTTACAGAGGAGGAGACAGAGCAGCTTCGAGGATACAACGGACCAAGAGGCACCCCGGGGGAAGCACAGGCTGCTCCTGAAGCCCAGGGCAGGGACCCCAACACATCTGTGAGTGAGTGAATAAGGGGGAAGGGAGGAGGCATGCAGGGTCTCCCGGAGGAAGTGCATCTATGCTAGATATTGAGACAGAGTAGAAGAGAACCAGAGGAAGTGAGGGAGAAGCGTATTCCAGGTGAAGGGGACGGCATGTATACAGATCTGGGAGGGCTTTGGTATGGTGTCATATGGAAACTGGAAGGAGTTCAGTACTTAGTGGGGAGAGAGTCTGTGTGAGAGAGGAGTGGGGGGCGTAAGGAGATACTGGAGGCTGGGGTTGGCCATGACAGCTGGTGAGGCTAGGCAGTGGTTCTCCAAGTTGTCCTTTGGCCAGCAGCATCAGCATCACCTGAGAACGAGTTGGAAATGTAACTCTGGGGGTGAGACCCAATCCGTGTTTTAACAAGCTCTCTAGGTAGGGCCAGGAAAGACATACTAGGGTATCTGGATTTGATCCTACAGTGCCCACAGCACAGAATCAGTTCCCAGTAAACACAGGGAGCGTTGTTTCTTCATTGAAGGCGTTGTATTTACAGGGATCAGAGATAAAGGCATTAGCTGAACCTGGTTCCTCATGATTTCCAAATATATTTATCAACACAACAGAATAAACTCAATCAACTTGTGTGGGAAAAAGAAGGGTGCTCTGGTAGTGAAAAGTTCTGGACAGCTGAGGTGGGGCTTGAACATGCTCATACCGTGAATGTATTTGGGTGCAGGGCCTTGCCATTTACTTTAATGTTAGGATCTACCTCTCCCCATGGCTTTCATCTTCTGATAGCTCTGATGGTAGAGGGTCAATGCTGCAGATGTGTGTAACCCTCCAGGATTTAGCAGTCTCTGTGGCTGTGAGTCAGGTATTGCTCTGCCTTTTTCTGTGCCCAATTCTGGTGCCTGCTTTCTGATTTGGGAACCTTCCTCAGATTCTTAGGACCCTGCTTTACCCCTGGCACTACTTCCCTGCATCCTCCAACATGAGCCCCAGCCCATTGCCTGGGACAGCAGCTCATGGCCAGGCCTCCCTGGCCTGCCTGTCCGCCTGGATCTTTGGTCAGGGCTACCTTGTAGGGACTTGTACTATTCTTGTACTAGAAAGGTTCTTAACCACCTGCCTGCCCACTTTCTCCTAGTGGAGGACTGACAGAAAGAACTGGGCTGTGAACATAGGAACTGGAGAAGCAGAGCCATGGTGTAAGGAGAGTGAGGCCAGAACAGTCACAAGGTTTGTGCAGTCCACACCAAGGGCAGATGGAAATCACATGCAAGTGGAGAGTGCTGGTCAGAGGAGAGGGGAGGGCAGATGGAGCAGGCTCCAGGGAAAAGAGGAGCAATGAAGGAGAAACCCGTACTCATTGTTTCTTTGCTCCTGATAGCCTTTAAGTTTCAGTTTGCCCATGACCTGGCACCCACATTTCACTCCAAGAGCTCTGAACCCCCCTGACTAACCCTATTTTTAACAACTGGCTTGAGAGGTCCCTGTAGCTCCTCAGTGGGACTCTCTCTGTCACTTGTGTGCTTGGGATTGATTAAATTTGTCCAGAGGCTACAGAGCCACCTGGATACTCACCCCACCCACATAGACCAGGCTTTGCTCTGAAAGGGGATCTGGTCTGCACTCCAGCCCTCCCACTCTGGGCCGAGCTGTGGAGAAAGACTGGCTGTTGGCCTGTGCACATTGGAGTGATTTGGCCTTTCAAACCAATGCATTAAGAAATGGGCCACAAGGTGCCCAGGTCCAAGGCTGTTGACATAGACACACTTTGTACAATGTGGCTAGCATTTTAATGCAGGTGGTTACCTTCCACTTTTCCAAAGAAAGAGGCCTCATTTGGAGGCTGAATTGCCTTCTCCCTTCAACTAAAAGACTGTTTCAATTGGTTAATATCATAGACATTTACAATCAGGCTGGAGGGTTTTGGGGAAATGGAAAGTAAGTGTTCTGGCCTTCCAGGCTCCACACTTTAGCCCATATCAAGATTCCAGACTAGCAGGTCTCAATTTATGGGCATGTGACCTGGAAAGTCACATAGGGCTCTGCACTCAGAAACATCTTATGCTCTGCCATTTTAAAATTCTGAATAGCTGTTTCGCAAGGAGGCCTATATTTTCATTTTGCAATGGGCCTTGCAGGTGAAGTGGCAAGTCCTGCAGATGGGGTCCTAGTCTGGCCTTTTCCTGACTCCCACACTGATTATTCCAAGGTAACTTCAGATGCACAAATCTGGGTCTGGTTACTCTAAGTTCTTGCTGAAGACTTTGTTGTTTGAAAGCAAACATTTTTGAGTGTCTATGCTGTGCCAGGTGCCATGCTCTGTTCAGGGAGCTCTTCCTTTAAGGGAGGAGATAGTTGCAGAACTGGATTATCAAAATTCAGGAGCAGCTATTCTGACCTAGCTACAGAGAGATAAGAGCCTTCCTGAAGGTGAAGACACTGAGTTGAGTGATAGATGATTATTGATCAGTCAAATAAAACTAGGGGAAAGTATTCTAGGCAAAAAGACAGCCAGAACAAAAAGCTGGGGATGCAGAGTGTCAGCGTGTGCTCCGGGAGCTTCACACACGTGGGGAGGACATAGCATGAGACCAGGAGTGACCGGAGATGAGGCTAGAGGGACCAATGGGGTCCAGATCACAGGGCCTTTTATACACTCAAGGAAAGTGGAATCGGTAGCATCAAATGGGGAGCCACAAAAGGCTCAGAAACAGGCAGGGATATGATCAGATTTGCATACTGGATAGATTCCTCGAGTGGCTGTGTATGGGAATGGACTAAAGGCAGTGTGCCTGGGGGTGTCTGTAACATGTGAGTCCATTATTGGGATTATCTTTAGCCAGGCAGGCCCGAATTTTTCAGGAACAAGGGCATCATTTGTCCTGCTGCAGACTTTGCCTACAGATTTGAAAGTCCCAATCTCCATTTTAAAGTTACTGCAGCTCTAATTAAGGCCACGAAAGGCTTTAACTGTGACCAGAGGCATTTTTACTTTTCTTCCTCTTCACGATGCCAGAAGCACTGAGAACCCTTCTACCTTCTCAGTCAGCACTGGCATACCTTCTCAAGTCTGGGCTGGTCCAGGCATGGGAAACACTGGGATTTCAGATGTCCAAGTACCAACTACTTGACTCTAAAAAGGAGTGTCTTCTCCAAGTGCCTGCTCACTGGAAAGCACGACTAAACAAGTAGGGTGGTGTGGAAGGCGGAAGTCTAAAGATGTCTTTTAACATTCTATCCCCTGGTTATCCAATGAAACATTAATCTAGACACTGCTGTCAAGGAACTTTGAAGATGCAATTAAGATTGTTAATCACTGGGCTGTAAGATAGGGAGACTATCCAGACTTGGCCCAGTGGGCCCAATATAATCACATGAGCTCCTCCATAGCAGAAGAGGGGTCAAAAGAGCTTCAAGCATGAGAAGGCTTTTATGTGCTGTTGCTGGTTCTAAGATAGAAGGGACTAGAGAGAAGTTTCTAGGAGCTAAGAGGAGCACTCCAGTTGACATCTAGCAAGGAAACAGGGGACTCGGTCCTACAACCTGAAGGAACTGGTCAGGCCAGGGAGCTTGGACTTTGAGACTCACAAAGTAGAATCACTTTGGGTGGCTCTGTAGTGAAGGAAGTGTGATTTTTTTGTGGGCTCCAAATAGGCAAGAGAACACATTCCTAATTGACTGCATGTCTCAAAAGAGGCGGTACCGAGTTGCTCGGTGATTCTGAATATGGTCCGGGACCATCAGGATCAGCATTACCTGGGAATCTGTAAAACAGCAAATTCTTGGGTCCTACTTCAGACCACTGAATCAGAAAGTGTGGTGGAGGGAGAATTGTGTTTAAACAAGGCCCCCCAACCCCAGGTAATTCTGGTGGTCACTCCTGTTTGAGGGCCACTGCTGTAACTCTAGCACGGTGAGTCTCAACCTGGGCCACACATTCAGGTCACCTGGGAAGTTCTCAAAATAACAGCTGCCTAAGACTGTATGTGAAACCGATTTACTTACAATTTCTGGGGCGAGGCTTGGATATTTGTAATTTTTAAGCAGTTCCACAGGGACTCCAATATCCACTGAGAATTACTGGCCAGGTGCCTGACACATAATTGAAGCTTGATAAATATTTCCTGTCTGGATGGATGGTTAATAATTACTCTGAAACTCCTTGATGTTAGTGATTGTTCTCCCATTGGAGTAACCCCAAGGCCTAACCCTAAGAGGCCCCAGGAAGCTGTATGCATTATGGGAGGGACCAGCCTTTTGGAAGATTACAACCTTAGTCCTGGTTGTCATCTTACCTCCAAGCCCTATTCTGATCTCTAATCTGGCCTACTTATGCTTACCCTGAAAGGGCAGAAATGACATACAGGTGTATGTCAAGGGCTTATGGTTATTTCTCTTCCCTCTCACATCATGTGCTAGGCCTAAGGGCAAGGAAGGTAAATAGGCTCATTTCTTAGACCTGGGGGATCTCTACCAGGCCAGCTCCTGTATCATACCCAGAGCTTTCTCCCTGTCATTGTGTTGGTGCAGCACTGGCACATCAAGTCTACTATTCTTCTCTTGCGATGCTTCCTCCATTAAGCTAAGCTGCCAGCAAGTGCGTGGTGGGTCTTTGTCTTTGCAGTCCAAATGGCCAGGCTTCTCCAGAGGGTGGATAACAGAGGCCCAGATTATGGGACTGAAATCTGGCTGCCCACTGAAATCTCTTGGGAAGAGGGTAACAATTCCTACTACTGTTTCCCATCCAGACTGTAACTCAGGACATTCAATAGCAGGAATCTCAAATCTATGTTTATATAGAACCCCAGGTGATTCTGAGGTAGCCAGTCCATGAGAGTCTGGGGATCACTGAATCCTAACATACTTTTTCCACAGTTATGCTTTTTCTAGGAAAAGAAGTGTTGAGGTTGTTAAGCTGTCATTAGCAAAAGGACTGCACAAATAATTTAAGTAAAAATTAAAGAAATTTTTAAATAAACACTTTGGAAGGGCAATTCTCTCTATTTCTGGTTTTCTTTCCACACTCACTTGGTTCAATTCTCAGGATTTGGTGGTGTTTCTTAAATGAGTCTCTGATTTCACAATTTATCTTGTTTCTCCTTGTGATTTTGAAACATTAAGCTAGTTTATTGTCAAATACCATTCAAAATGCTGTTACTTTTTTTTACTCCCTAGCTGCAATCATCGCTTCCCTGTGTTGTAGTTGAGGAGGGGTGAGATAACTTGATCTCCCTACTCACAGTATCTTTGCCATTCCCCCTCTGAGATTCCACCTTCTTCTTGTCAAGTGGCAAAGGAAAAATATAAATGGTTAAGTAACAGTATCATCAGGTCCACTCCTGAGTTCTCCTCTTGCGTCTATTTTGACTTAATCACTAGTACATATGCTGTAGCTTCAAAGTCTTTCAGAGTTACAGCTTGTGTTGATGCTAATTTGGAAAACAATGATAAGATTTATACAACAAATACTTTTTTCCTGATTCCCTTAGCAACCATCTCCAAATTTGACAGGAAATTTCAATCCATGTTGTCAGGAAGGTAACCTTAAGAATACATTTGAACGATGCCAAGGAGGGTAACTGACGTCCTTACTTCCATTCAGGGGTGCTGAGACCTTACCTCACTGGAATAAGGTTCTCAGTGCAGGGCAACTCAGATTCCTGCTTTCTCTGCATCCACTTTGCTAGCTTCCTGAATACAGTGAAGAGAGTCTTTTCTGTCCTTTCTCTAGGCTGAGTGGAGGTAGAAGGACTGAAAGGACTAGCAAAAACCATGAAATGCTACACAGCCATAAAAAACGATGAGTTCATATCCTTTGCAGGGACATGGATGAAGCTGGAAACCATCATTCTCAGCAAACTAACACAAGAACAACAGAAAACCAAACACTACATGTTCTCACTCATAAGTGGGAGTTGAACAATGAGAACACATGGACACAGGGAGGGGAACATCACACACTGGGGCCTGTCAGTGGGTTGGGGGCTAGGAGAGGGATAGCATTAGGAGAAATCCCTAATGCAGATGACGGGTTGATGGGTGCAGCAAACCACCATGGCACGCTTATACCTATGTAACAAACCCAAACCTGCATGTTCTGCACATGTACCCCAGAACTTAAAGTATAATTTTTTTAAAAAAGGAGAAAACACCCCTACAAAAAAACAAAATGTAAAATTAAAAAAAGAAGTCCGTGCCCATCTTTACCCTCAGAAGGTACTAACTAGATCACAATTTTCTAGCTGCTGTCCACTGACCCTTGAGAAATAACCAGATTATTCTTAAGAGATATTCTTAGAGCCATATATGTATTCTGTATCTCCGGCTTGGGGTAAAAATTGCCATGGATGAGGGGTTAGTGACAAACAAGCAGGTAAGATCAAGTTGCAGACATCTTCACGCTGGAAACTAGATCTTGCTGCCCAGAGTGGGTGGGGTTACAGCAGACACAGGCAGGCTGAGCAGCAGTATCCCAGCCAGGCCTGTCTGAAACGTCAGTCTTGGCTGCCCCATTGCGCTCTCCCTTGGAGGCACCATGAGCATTATCTTCTTTTCGTGCCAGGAGAGGAGGTGGGTGGGAGAAACCTGACCCTTTAATGCCAGACGCCCCGTGCAGCTGATGCAGGCCTGGATTCTCTTGCCAGACTTGGCTGGCCTCCCTCTGTGTTCGAAGCAGCATCAAGAAGATTGATTTCTGTTAGCCAGCCATAATGGGAGACTATAATGGGTGCGAGGGAGACATTTGGCTTGTGGACACCTTGTACAGGTGCCAGTCGCTTTGGGGGTGAGCCAGGCAAGGTTTCTAGATGTTTGGTTTGATCTTCTCAACTCTTCTCCTCTCTTCTCCTCCATTTTCTTTTCCCTTTCTCGTCCTCATTATCTTCCTGTGGGTCTAGAAAGGCTCCATGTATCTAGGACTCAGACCCCCTTGGCTTTGGACCCAGTGTGTTCTCTCATTAGATATTTCCATTTGTCTCTGCCAACTGCACAGAGGAGAGGAGTCTCTGCCACACCCCAGAGTAGGGGCCTCCCCACACATTCCCAATGATATTCCAAGATGGCCTTCAGGCTTGCAGGACAGTGCAAGCTTTTCCTTATGGAGTTTGACTGCTCCCAAGAGGAAGCAGAGAGCTTGGCTGCCACAGGAGCTGAAAGGGGGTTCCCGGGAGCTCAACTTGCCTGTGATTCAGTTTATGCCACTTGTAGACCTCTGGGGCAAGGAGAAGGGAATTTGGCTTCTGGTAGGTTGGGAGAGCTATTTGGGCTGGTGTTACCAAGGCACTGTGGTCAGTTAACACCTCCTGGGAGGGGTTCTACAAATTCCAAAGCATGGGAACCCATGACCTCTTCTGTCACAGGCCCCCTGATCTGCCGAGGGTGCCTGCAGCGTTATTTGCTAGTCTCAGCCTCCCATCAGCTGCCCTGTGCTTGTAGAGGCAGCAGGGCAGAGATCACAGGCTGGCCAGGTGGAGAGTAATACATCTCCTTCCTGGTTTTCCTCCCTGATCCAAGGCTGCAAGATCCTGCTTCTGTTTGCTGCCACCAGCACTCAAACATGGGACCAAGGCCTCAGAAAGATGGGAGGCTTACCCTCAGTTATGGGTGGGCACTATGTTGGACTTCTTTCCTGGAGGACCCGGGGCCAGACTCCTTTGGAGCAGGCAGAATCTTCTATTATAGCATGGCTGGGAAGGACCTTTGGAGGCCACTCAAGCTATCCACTTAGCACAGGCAAAATGGCACGCATAGACATGAAGTCTATTCTAAGCATTAAGTTCCAGACACAGCTATTACTAGTGGGAAGGAGTGAGGAAAAATTCAAGTGCACCCTGCTATGTTACCTCTGACCCAGGTTATCTCTCAGAGCAAACCATTTCCGTGAACATCATTCTTAAATCACAACTCAGAATAAAGAGGACACAGAAATGAGCCTTGCCATTTCTCCAACCTCATGTCTTACATTTTCAGCAATTTGCTCTTCTAGTAAGCTAGACTTCAGCCCCACAGCCCACCCACCCCCAACCTTCTCTGACATTTCTGTTTACATCCCATGATTAAATGTTGCCTCCTCAGCGATGCCATCCCAAATGGCTCTGGATGAAGGTGTATCCCTCACTCCTCCAACAGTCATCCTTCCCGTCACCAGGTGTTTTGTTTCTTCTACATAGCCTTACTGGAATCATCTGAAATGATCTTACTCATCGTATTTCTGTGCTTGTTTTTATGGGGAAGGTCTGCCTCTCTCACTAGAGTTTAACATTCCTGAGAACAGGGACCTTGGCTGTCTTGCATGTCCCCTTTTTCCCAGTGTCCATCGAGCAACAGGTATTCAGTAGATATATGCTGAATACAGTTGAGTAACAGCAATAATAGCCTTGCCTTACTGATACAGAGGCTTTCCTGGGGGTGGGAAGCACATCCCTCTGGGGCCAGAGAGAAGGAAAGGGGGTCCCATTGACATGCCCTGGGGCATTATTTTTTAACTGACTCTTTGTCCCCTATGTGGCTCCCCTCCTCACCTTCCTCTTATTTCCTCCTGTGGGGTCTCTCTGGGTGATGCTGATATCTGCATTCAGGTTCTGTCTACTATGCTCAGTCACACAGCCAGGAAACAACATAATGAACACTTTACTCTCCAACTTAGCATACACACTTAACTCTTAACTCAAGGCAATACAATGGCATACCGTGATACTAATGTAACAAAGAGTTAAATTGCCTAATGATCCACAAATACCTTCTAAGGAGAATCTTGTAAAACAAAAGACCCTTTTGTTCCACTGAATGCCTTGATGGGCTCTTATCCACATGGGAAGCCTGAAGATGAGGCAGCCAGACAGGGTTCCCCAGGTGGTGCAGCTGGAAGACTTTTAGGAATAGAAACGTGCAATGTTATCTTTGAAGATATGTGTATCTCAGCAAAGTAAATATCTCGATCACCTGAACCCTCAGTGAAGCCAACCTCATATATAAATGCTGTGTGAGAGAGTGTGTGTGTGAACAGAGAGGGGGTTCAAGCCCATTTGCATCAGTATGGCATCTAATAGAGATGTTTTAGAGGTCCATGCATTGAACTCATTAAGCGGACACAGAAATTTGGGGCTAGAATTGAGAATTCATATACCCTGCCCATATTACCTCCCCCTTCAATCCCAGTTATCTGACTTCCAACTGCCAGCTTTGGAGCCCAAGGGCTTTCTCTGAAACCTAAGAGGGCTTCTCTGTCCACCTTGGGCAGGCTGGAGTGCTGCGGGGTTGATGTAGTCTGGCAGCTTTTGACCAATGTCTGGTGAGAACTGATGTATAAATACCCCAGCCCATCGGATAGGATAACTCAGAGATCTGTGTTCTACATTGGCCTCCAGTTTTGCCACAGGATTAATTTCCAGTCACCTCCGGTGGTGACTGTCTTAATAACATACCTTTATTATCTTCTTCCTTATCTCACTTCCCACTCACCTACCTATGTTTCCCTCACCTCCGGTCACAGCGAGGTCTCTATAAACAGAGCCTGAGACAAGGGTCTTGTTCACGTGATTTAGTGGAAGAGTGTCCTCAGGGAAGAGGAGAGAGGGCTGTAAGATGGGGCAGGGAAAGGAGCTGAACAAGGATGCAGTCCTGGCTGGGGCCTGGCTTCAGCCCAATCCTTTGGGGGAACTTCCAGAGCAAAAATTGTAACAGTTAGTGTCCCCTTCAGGTAATGGGGCCAGCCTTTGGAACCCCTACTTCAGTTGGACATTTTCTGAGGCTTTTCCCTGAAGTGAAGTAGCATATAGCCTCCAAACTGAGGCAGCGCCCATCTGGCCAAAGGCAATTCTCCAGAAAAGAGGTCAACTGTGAAGTGTTGGCGGCCAATACTCACAGCTGGAGGATGGATATACCTGCCAGTATAGGGGATCCCAGGGAGCCCCACAGAGTTCAATATGCCCCCCACTAAACTTGCACCTTAATCTCTGTCTCAGGGTCTGATTCTGGGATAGAGAATGGGAGACAGGTTTATCCAGATATTCAGGAGAAGGGAAACCTCAGATTTCTTGACATTATATTCAAGTTCTTGTTTGTCCATCTGATTCCAGGGGTTATTTTGGACAATTGGGGGAGTTACCCAGACAGTGACCCTTCTCTCTCCATTATTCATTTGGTGTGGAATGGTGCCTCTTCTTTTCAGCCATCTCATTCTCATTGTCAATCAGCTGCGGATGTGGGGCTTTCTGCTTTCTGCCTGCATGTACCCCTCCTGGTCTCCGCATCAGGTCTACACACTGAACACTAATAGCTGAAATGACAAAAATTGCCAGGTATTACCAATATAGCCAGCTGCTTTCTCAGAAAGCCACCTCCCCACCCGTTAGTCTGTGGGAAGAGATATCTGTGGTGTTGCAGGACTGCGTCTCTGACTTACATTTTCTTCCTGTAGCCTAGCCTCTCTGAGATACCATGCACCACAACCCACCTCTATGGGGACTTGACATCCACCTAATTTTTGCCAGTCTCTGGCTGCAGACAGCCAGATTCTGTTTCCAGTAGTTCCAGTCAGCAGCTGGTTCTGGGGAAATTCTGCTCAATAGAAATATAATGCAAGCCACATATTTTCTAGTAAGCACATTAAAAAGGTAAGACAAACAGGTGAAATTCATTTCAATATTAGTTCACTCAATGTATTAAAAACCACCATTTCAACATGTCAATATGAAAATTATCAACAAGATACTTAATTTTTTTTGTATTAAGTCCTTGGGATCTGGTGTGTATTACACTGATAGTACATTTCAATTTGGACTCGCTACATATCAAGTGCCTAATAGGCACATGGGGCTAATGGCTGCTGCATTGTGTGTGTGAACAGAGAGGGGTTCTAGTCTCTGGTAGTAACTTGGCTTTGTTGATGTGGCCTACTCAGAGGGTCTAGGCTGGACTAGAAATCATGTGAAGCCGGAGTACCTGCTCTTCTTGGTTTGGGGCAGCTGGCTGAGGCTGAGGTCATGATGAGGCTGAGGTATAGTGATGGGTAGGGGTGCTGGAGGCCTGGAAGTCCTGTCTAATGGGGATTCTCCAGAGTTGGAGGTCCTGGGAGCCAAGCAGTTTCTGATGCTGGTGGCAGTCAAGAGGTGGTGAAGATATGACACTTACCTGAGGTGCTAGAGGAACTTTCAGACCAGTGTTTTTAAAACTTTTGAAACCATCCCAAGATACTAGCAGGGGTTGGGAGAGATGGACAAACTATTAGGCTAAGGCTGATGCTTTTTGGGGATCCAGGACTGCCTCATTCATGTGAAGCCAGATTAAAGCAAATGTTGCTGATCTGTGGCTTGTCTATTAAATATTAGGAAAGCCAATGATTCTTAATTCTAATTTTTTAAAGGGAAGATTTCAAAAGGGAAGAAGTGACAAACACACATTTAACCGGCATGCTTTCTATTGCATTAGTGAAGTCCTCAGTGAAGGTGTTAAAAAAGGCACACGTTTGGTATTGACCTCTTTGAAAAGAACTTCTGGATTTTACCATTAGTAAGTGCCCTTTGGTTCTCACTCTCCAATTAGTTTTGTGATCACCTAACAGTGTTTTGATCTGGACTATATTTCTTGTTTTAATGATTAGCATTTCATACTTTAGACTCTTTGTGAAAAGGAAGATAAATTGCCCTTATTTCTTCTTTTGATCAGCCACACATAGTGCTCCATAAAGAAAATGATCATTTTTTTTTACTCTCAAATGCCTATTACCTGACTTTTGAGCAAAATATATATTCACCTCATTTTTCAGAGGGGTCTTCAGCAATTACTGGACTTGTCTAATTCACTCACTTAAAAATACATGGAAATGGTGAGTATTGTGGTTTCTAACTTTCACTTTTGGTAGACTTCAACATTTGAAAGAATAGTTTTTTTTTTTTGAGATGGAGTTTCACTCTGTCACCCAGGCTGGAGTGCAGTGGCGCAATCTTGGCTCACTGCAACCTCCACCTTCTGGGTTCAAGCAATTCTCCTGCCTCAGCCTCCCAAGTAGGTGGGATTACAGGCTCATGCCACCATGCCCAGCTAATTTTTGAATTTTTTTAGTAGAGATGGGGTTTCAACATGTTGGCCAGGTTGGTCTCGAACTCTTGACTTTGTGATCTGCCCACCTTGGTCTCCCAAAGTGCTGGGATTACAGGCATGAGCCACTGTACACGGCCTTGGGCTTTTAAAAACCACAAATTATTTTTCTGGAGGAAATTCAGAATAAATAAAACACACACACCCACCAATCACCATAGGAACTATTACAGTCTTCTCTCATTTGTTCTGCAAGTTGCCTTTTCACAAAATGCTGTATTGAAGATCCACTTATGTTAAGCACAAATAGTTCCATGTCACTCTTTTTTTTTTTTGAGACGGAGTTTTCCTCCTGTCATCCAGGCTGGAGTGCAGTGGCGTGATCTCCGCTTACTGCAACCTCTGTCTCCTGGGTTCAAGCAATTCCCCTGCTTCAGCTTCCCAAGTAGCTAATACTACAGGTGCACACCACCACACCTGGCTAATTTTGTATTTTTAGTAGAGACGGGGTTCCACCATGTTGGCCAGGCTGATCTCCAACTCCTGACCTCAGGTGATCTGCCCACCTCGCCCTCCCAAAGTGCTGGAATTACAGGTGTGAGCCACCACACCTGGCCCACATCACTCTTTTTGACTGTTTCATGATATTTGGTAGTATGGCTGAATCATAGTTCAGTCATTGCCTTAGTGACAATGACTAAAGTTTAGTTAGTCAGTGGCTTAAGTAGCATCTAGGTTATTCTCAATGTTTTTGCTGTTTTAAGAGTTTCTAGACTGAACACCTTTGCACATTGTCTTCTTAGTGGCTCCATGGTTGTTTGTCTAAGTCGGTGCTGAGCAGCGAAATTGTAATTTATAGATGTGCCCAGTTTAAGCTTTTGAAGATACTTCCAAAATGCCCTATGTAGTAAAAATTTATTCTACTACAATTCATACTTTTGCTATCCATATCTTTGTCTACATTTAATATTAGCGAACATTTGCTTTTACCAGCCTGTTGTGTGAAAAATTATATCTATTTTATATTGGTAAGGTAATTTTTCTATGGTAAATATATGCAAAATGATAAATATAGTATACATATATATGAATACACAATTCAAATATTAATAATAAAACAGGCACCCAAGTCCCTACTGCTCAGCTGAATATTGTGATCCTTTCCAATTGTGCAGCAATAATTCACTCATTTTTGCTCCTGTATAAGAATACACAATGATTTATTTTTCTGTTTTACAATGATGGACATCTGGGTTATTTCCTGTTTTTTCCTATTATGGATTGTGAGCCTATAAGCTTTCTTATGTCTGTCTTCTGGCATACACGTGCTAAGGTATTCCCAGTCATGAAATTGCTGAGTTCTAGGTGTAGTGGAGACTGACAAAATGAATTTTGTCCACCCAAAATCATTTTCCCCATCTTACACATGGCTGTTCATCTAGACTGCATTTCCCAGTCTCCCTTTTAGTTGGATATGGCTATGTGACTAAGTCCTCACTAGTGGAATCTAAGCAGCTTTCTATTCTGCTACATTAGGATCAGAGCCTTAAGGTGGTGGGTGTACCTCCTCCATGCTTTCTTCTCATTTCTCACCAGACAAAACCAAAATGTGGTGGTGAGCCAACTTCAATTTTGCAGAAACTGACTTGGAAAGAACTGATTACCTGAACGACTGTGAGAATCAAAGTTGTCTCACTGACCAGGCTGTAAACTTTGGAACTGATAAGTGAGAGAGATAAGGTAAACTTCTTTACCTTTAAGCCATTTATTGTTAGTGTCTTTATTACGTCTAATTAATACATAAAGAAGCACATGTTAAACTTCACTGAGTGATGCCATACTCCTACCCAAAACCTTTGAAGCAATTTACAGTCCTACCGGCATTTTATGACAGCTCTTGTTGCTCTGTATTCTACCAACTCTAGCTATTGTCTGACTTTATTATGTTTACCTACTGGGGGTAAGAAGCATTATCTCAGTGTTGTTTTCATTATCAAATGAGGTTGCACACTTTTTCAGATATTGTTAGCTTATTCAGAGTTACTTATATCTGAAATGTCTTTTGTCCTCTTTTTAACGCTTTTTAACACTGGGTGTTTTTTTGTAGTCAAAATATATAATATATAAATATATATATTTCTATAATATAAAATTTTCATGTTAGCCATTTTAACTGTATAATTCACAATGCTATGCAATCATCACCACTATTTATTTCCAAGGCCCTTTTATCATTCCAAACAGAAACTCTGTACTCTTTAAGCAATAACTCCCGATTCCTCTTCCCCTGTCCCCTGGTAACCACTAATCTACTTGCTATCTCTGTGAATTCACCTACTCTAGATATTTCATGTAAGTGGAGACATACAGCCTTTGTCCTTTTGTATGTGGTATAAAAATATGGAGTGCTTCACCTCATAAGTGCTAAAATTTGCATGTTACCTTTGCAGAGGAGCCATGTTAATCTGTATCATTCCAATTTTAGTATATATGCTATCAAAGCAAGCACTTGGGTGCTTTTGACACATTTATTTCATATTGATTTGTAGAAATGCTTCATATAGTCTAGATACTAATACTTTTTAAATTAAGTTGCAGATATTTTCTCTCAGTGTGTGGCTTAACTATGTTTATGGTGTCTTTTTGCATCAAAGTTTTCATTTTATTAGTCAAGTGTATCTGTATTTTCCTTTGTAGTTTGTGCTTTTTGTGTCCTGTTTATGACATTCTCCTCCTTACAGCCCAGTTCATTTAGCTATTCTCCTATGTTATATTCAAAAAGATTATGAAGTCTTCCTTTTAGTATTGGTCTTCAGTCTACCTGGAATTGATATTTGTATGAGAAAGGAATCTAATTTTATTTTTCAGATTGTCTCGGCAACACTTATTGAATAGTTTATCCTTTCTCACCATTTTGTAATGTTTCCCTTGACATGGATTTTTCATATATACATTGGTCCTAAATCTCTATATCAATTCCATATTGTTTTAATTATGGTAGCTTTATAATAAGTTTTGATAGCTGATAAGGCAAGGCCTTCCATTCTGTTTGTCTTCAAAATTGTCTTCATTATTCTTGCCTTTGCCTTTGAACTTTAGGGTCAAATTGTCAAATTCTTCAAAAATATTATGGGCAGTTTTTTGTATTTGTATTGAATCTATAGGAAAAATTGGGGATAATAGTCATGAGATTTCTCACACACAAACATAGTATATCTCTCCAGTTATTTAAATGTTGTTTAACAAATTTTTATATGTTTTTTTGTAAGTCCTTTAAAAACTTCCTTAAGATTTGTTCCAAGATATATCAGAGTTTGTATTGCCATTAAAAATGCTGTATTATTGACATGGACACAAAAATGGGAACAACAGACACTGGGGACAGCTTGAGTGAGGAAGGCGGAGGCAGTGGTGGGTTGCAAGGCTACCCATCAGGGTACTATGCTCACTACCTCGGTGATGGATCATTTGTACACCAAACCTCGTTTACCCATGTAACAAACCTGTACATGTACTTCTGGAACCTAAAGTAAAAGTAGTAGGAGAAAAAATGCTGCATTGTTAGAAAATTACTTATTCTTATTTGTTGCTGATGTTTAAGAAAGCAACAGATTGTTATATATTGACTTTGTAACTAGCAAAGTTGCTCATGATTTATGTTTGGTCTAATGATTTGCCTGTACAGTCTCTTGAGTTTTCTACAAAATTTTGCTGTCTGTGGCCTAATGTGGTTTTCTTTCTTTCTGTCCTCTCCTTATATTTTTCATCTCTCTTTTATGTCTTACAGTGCTAGCTCGGGCCAGCAGTGAAATGTTGACTAGAAACGAGGAGAGTAGGCATCCTTTCTTCTTCCCAGCTTTAAAGAGAATGCTTCCGATGTTTTGCCATGAAATGTAATGTTTTCCCTGGGCTTTGGATAGATACCGTGTCTCAAGTCCATTTCTATTATTTATTAAATAGTTTTAAGTTGTGAAAATGTTCTGATTTTTAATCAAATATTCTATCTGTGCCTATTGAGATGATCATATATATGTTTTGTCCTTTAATCAGTAAATGAGACAATAGATTTCTCTAAAATTAGACAACTTTTTCAATCCTGGGACAAGGATTATGTCAGCTTCCTAATATCATTCGGGAAATACATCCTTGAGTGTTTGGAGTAGAAACCATTAACAAAACCGTTTAAAGTTAATGTTATTTCTTTTTTTGGTGGGTAGATTTTTAATTACCAATTCAAATTCTTTCATGATAATCAGTTTACTCAAATATTCTATTTTTTATTGTGAATCAGGTTTGATATATTGTATTTTCTTCCCAAGAAAAATTGCTATTTCATTCAAATGGCTCACCGTATTTTCTACTGTTTTAAAGTTTTACTCTATCCGTATGCCCTTTTTTCCATCCATAACATTATTTATTTTTGTTTTGTCCCATTATACACTCCACCCCACCTCTTGCAAACTAGCACAGTCTTGTCAGAAGCTTTTTTGTATTTTATCAATTTAATTTTTTCAGAGAGTAAGCTTTGAAATGTGGGGGCCTTGTTGATAATTTCTTTATTTTTCATTTCTGTGTTTACATATTTATCTTATCAATTTTCTTCTATTCTAATATTCTTTCTAAATATTCCAAGGTAAGGTACAGATTTCCTGTAGATACCACTTTAGCTGCATGCCAAGGTTTTGAATGGTAGTGTTATAATTATCATTAAGTTTTAAATATTTTTCAGTACGCATTATGATTCTTTATTTAAAGTTTATTTAAATGCATTTTTCAAAGTTTCTTTGGTTATTGATTTCTGATTAAATTGTGTTGAGGTCAGAGAATATGATCTGTATGACAAATTATTTAGTCTTTATTGAGCCTTGCTGTTTGGCTGGTAAGTCGTCAGGTTTTGCAATTGTTCTACATCTACTGGAGAAGAAAGCATAATTGCTAGTGGTTGGATAGGGCTCTATAAACCCACTAAATTAAATTAAGTTGTTGCTTTCTTCCATTTACTTACCAATTTTCATCTGCCTGATTTATAAATAACAAAATGAATTATGTTAAAATCACATTCTGATGATAGATTTGTCCATTTTTTCTTGAGATTCTGCCTTTTTATTCTTTATATAATTTGAGGCTGTGTCTTAGGTACATAGAAACTCAGAATTTATTGTGTTCCTAAAAGAATTATTCCATTTACTATTATGTAATGATCCTTTTTATTATTAATAATGCTTTTATCTTAATATTTATTTTGCTTGGCATTAGTCTAGTTATCCCAGTTTTAAAAAACAATATTTGCCTGTTTTTTTCTTCCTATCTGTTTACTTTGAACACATGTGAGTCATTATGTTTTGGGATGTGTTTCTTCCAACAGTATACAACTGGATTTATTCTTAACCAATCTGATGTTTGCTTCTAAATGATGAGTTTATTTCTGTTTTTATTTATTCTGATTGCTAGTAATTTTAGATTTATTTCCATTATCTCTGTTTGTGCTTTATATATACTATGCTTTTTTATTCCTACTTTCTATTGTACTGATTAATTTTTGTTAATCCTCTTTTTTTCTTCTGCTTATCTAGCAGTGGCCACTTTTAACAGTTTAAAGCACAGTTGATTTGACGACATCTAAAATTATTCAATGTTTCTGCTTGCTTTCAGAATGGTACCAGGGTATTAGAAAACTTTCAGCTTTCCAACTCCCATCTTAAACACTGTCATTTAACATTTTAGTGTTATCTTGTTTTTAGAAACACTAATGATTTACCCACATGTTTACCATTGGGCAAACAAGTAAACTTTCCTCTAACTTTGCTCTTCTGAATTATTTCCTTCATTCCTGAAATAGTTCCTTTAGTAGATCTCTTAGAGATAGTGTCTTGGTGGTAAGTTCCCTCAGTCTTCCTTTAAAGTGTCTTTACAACATTTTTTTTTTTTTTACTCTTAGTCTTGAATACAAATTTATCTGGATATAGAAATTTAGGTATATACAATTTTAGAATTTAAAATTTTATGTATAATTTTATTTTCTTTCTATACGTACCTCTTGCTGCTGAGAAGTCTAATTGTCATTTCATGTGAGTAACTTCTCATTTCTCTCTGATAGCTTTAAAGTTTTTTTTCTCTATCTTTGATGTCCTTTAGTTTCATTATGATTTGTCTAGTTAGGAATTTTTTTTGTTTGTTTATTCTGCTCAGAACTTCTTAAATCTGCTTCTTGAATCTGAATAATTCATTTGCTTGTCAGTTCAAAAATTTATCTGCCATTGTTTCTTTAAGTACTCCTTATCCTCCCATTCCTTCCATTATTTTCTCCTAAGTATTAAATAAATTAAACATCACCTATATTTCTCAATGGTTTTTAAGATTTTACATCTCTTTGTTTTTCTGCCTTACATTATAGTTAATTTGGAAAAATTAATTCAAAGTTCAGTAGACCACTCTTCAAGCATATTTAATCTCTTGAACCTATTCATTTAGTTTTTAATTTCAATGTCTATTTAAAATTTTTCCTGTTCTATGTGGTTCTCTCTCAAATCTATAGATTCTTTTTACAGTGTCTTCCTTTATTATTTAAAATACTGATATCTAAAAGTCTTTCTTTGATAGTTTTATAATAGGGGTCTAATCTCATTTTGGGAATTCTGTGGACATTGTGTGCCTCTTGAATTTTCTTTCCCTTAATGTTCCCGGGGTATTATCTACTTATAACTGCTTTTTTCAGCGGAGTTCTTGGCTTGGGAGATCTGAGATTATTCAAGTAGCATAAATTTGAATTTGAAATCCATATGAGTGAAGGCATATGACAAGAATTCTGAGCGGAGATTATTTTATCTTACCCACTCCACCCAAGCCAAGAGTGGCAAGCATCCTTGTTCTCCTTTAGGACAGTGAGTAAATTTTTCCTTTCCTCCATTCTTTCAGTGAAGGTGTTGCAATTTAAAGCTTCAGATTTATGCAGTTGTCTCAGTTCCAACTTTCTGCCTTGTATTCATTCAAAACCTTGTATCTATTAAAATTCAAGTCATTATGTTTCCCAGATTGGGGATCAATCCCTGCAGCGTAAGCTCCCAGATTCGTCATTCTAGCTTTTTGTACCTCTTTGTTTCTGTGCTCTTGGGGATACTTCTTATGGCTCTGCAATACATTCACAAGAAGCTATTTCACATGTTATTGAATTTTGCTAGATGCTTTTATTAAGAGTTGTGTGGGTTATTTTGTCTATAATATTAGCACAAATGAAAGGGTTTTTTTTTTTTTACTATTTATTTTTCCTTTGAGGTATGATACATAATGACATTATTTTTTAGCCAAAAATTGCTTATCTTTTAATCAAGATTCAATTCATTCATATTTCTTTTTTTTTTCTTTTTCTTCTTTTTTAAAATTTATTATTATTTTTTAATAGAGTCTTGCTCTGTTGCCCAGGCTGGAATGCAGTGGCATCATCTCAGTTCACTACAACCTCTACCTCCCAGGTTGAAGCGATTCTCCTGCCTCTGTCTCCCGAGTCACTGGGATTATGTACGTGTGCCCCCAGGACCGGCTAATTTTTGTATTTTTAGTAGAGATAGGGTTTCACCATCTTGCTCAGGCTGGTCTCGAACTCCTGACTTCAGGTGATCCGCCCACCTCAGCCTCCCAAAGTGCTGGGGTTACAGGCATGAGCCACTGCACCTGACCCAATTCATTCATATTTCTTATTGGAAGTGATTTCTGTAATTTCTTATAAATTTTAATTGCATAAATAGTAACTTTCCTTCTATTTGTGTTTTTTAAATTTCTTTCGTTCCTTCTTTTCTTTTTTTAATAGGGGTTGGAGTTGGGCTCTGTCTGGTGGCAGTAGTCATCCCTACAGCCTGGCTTATAAAAACAATAAATAAATAAAATAATTTTAAAAATAGGAGTTATATTTTGCTTTTATTTTCTCTAGTATTTTCAAAGGTATATATATACTTCTTCAGAGTATATTTGTAAAAGCCTTTAAGTATTTCAAGCCACTTTTAAACCAAGTTTAGCTATTTTAAATCAGTATTTCTAAGAGTCTCAATTCCTCCTAAGTAAACAAGGAATGTCAGACAGCTTTCCTCTTCTTTTCCTTCTCCCCATATTCCTCTTCTCTTTGGTCCTAATTAATGTAATTTAAAGCACTGGATCTAGGCTTTAGTAATTAGAATTTTAACAATATGAGTGTTCTTTATTGAGATTACTTTTTACATTTTATTTTAATTTAAAGGGACATAAAACTAACATGCAAAAATCAGTTGTATATATTCACACCAGTAACAACCTATCTGGAAAAGAAATCAAGAAAATCCCATTTACGATAGTAAAAAAAAAAAATGAATAAAATACTTAGGAATAAGTTTAACTGAGAATGTGAAAAATCTGTACACTAAAAGCTATAAAACATTCATGAAAGAATCTGAAAAAGACAAATATATGCTAAGATATCTCATGTTCACTGGATGGAAGAATTAATATTGTTAAAGTGTCCATACTACCCAAAGTAATATATAGATTCAACACAATTCCTATCAAAATTCCAATGGCGTTCATCACATAAATAGAAAACACAATTCTAAAATTCGTATAAAACCATGAAAGACCCCGAAGAGCCAAAGCAATCTTAAGAATGGAAAACAAAGTTGGAGACATCACATCTCCTGATTTCAAATGATATTACAAAGCTATAGTAATCAAAACGGTCTTGGACTGGCATAAGAACAGACACACAGACTAATGGAACAACACAGAAAGCCTGGAAAGAAACCCAAGCATATATTGTCAACCAGTTTTTGACAGAACATCAAGAAGATACAAAGGGAAAAAGGGAGTATTTTCAACAAATGGTATTGGGAAAACTGGATATCCACATGCAAACAAACTAATTTGGACACTTTTCTTATACCACACACAGAAATCAACTCAAAATGGTTTAAGGACCTAAACATAGACCTGAAACTGTGAAACTCCTAGAAGAAAACAGAGAACAAGGTCCCTGACATTAGCGTTGGCAGTGATTTTTTGGACATCACACAAAAACTTTTGGCAACAGAAGTAAAAATAAACAAGTGAGACTACATCAAACTAAAAAGTTTTTGCACAGCAAAAGAAACAATCAATAAAATAGAAAGGCAGCATACAGACCAGGAGAACATATTCATGAACCATATATCTGATAAGGGGTTAATATCCAAAATATGTGAGGAACTCACACAATTCAGTATTTAAAAAACTTCCAAAAACCAAAAAACAAATAACCCAACTAAAATTGGGCAAATAACCTGAACAGACATTTCTCCAAGGAAGACATAAACATGGCCAGCAGATACATGAAAAGGTATTCAACTAATCAACAGGAAAATTGAAATAAAAGTTGTGAGATATCACCTCGCACCTGTTAGAATGGCTATTACCAAACAAAATAAGGGGGAAGTGTTCATGAGGGTGTGGAGAAAAGGATACACTGTTGGTTGGAAGGTAAATTGGTGTAGCCATTACGGAAAACAGTATGACGGTTGCTCAAAAAATAAAAAATAAAACTACCACATGAACCAGAGATCCCTCTTCTTGGTTTATACTCAAAGGAATGTAATCAGAACCTTGTAGAGGTATCTGCACTCCCACGTTCACTGCAGCATTATTCACAATAGCCAAGATATGGAAACAACCTGTGTCCATCAATGGATGAGTGGATAAAGAAATTGTGATACACACACACACACAATACATACTCACAGAAATATTATTCAGCCCTAAAAAAGAAGATCCTGCCATATATAACAGCATGACTAAACCTGAAGGACATTGTGCTAAGTGAAATAAAGCAGACACAAAAGAAAAATACTGCATCATCTCAGTCATTTTTTTTTTTTTGAAACAGTGTTGCTCTTGTCCCCCAGGCTGGAGTGTAGTGGCATGATCTTGGCTCACTGCAACCTCCGCCTCCTGGCTTCAGGTGATTCTCCTGCCTCAGCCTCCTGAGTTGCTGGGATTACAGGTGCCCACCACCAAGTCCGGCTAATTTTTGTATTTTTAGTAGAGATGAGGTTTCACCGTGTTGGCCAGGCTGGTCTTGAACTCCTGACTTCAGGTGATCCACTCGCCTTGGCCTCCCAAATTGCTGGGATTACAGGTGTGAGCCACTGCGCCCGGCAGTGGAATCTATTTTTAAAAGTCAAATATGTAGAAACAGAGAGTAGATCAGTGGCTACCAGATAGAGGGGGGAGAAAATAAGAGATATAGGTCAAATGGTACAAAGTTGCAGTTATGCAGGATGAATTAAAAGAAAATTAAAAAGCAATCTGCAAATATTTAGACATCTCTTTTAATTGATTTTATTGCTTGACACCAAATTTCATCTCTTTATCAATTGGAATATATTTTTAAGTAATTTTTTTCTAAAGTGTTGCAAATTTTCTGAGACCTGAAAATGTTTGTTGTTTTCAACTTGCTGGATTTATATGTATTTTGTGCTACAAAAACTTTATTGCTAAAAACTTTATTGCTTAAAAACTTTATTGCTAAAAAACCAAACTAAACCAACAAAACCAAGAAAAACCCAAACTCTATAGCTCTTGCTTCATTTTTTCCCTAGAATTTAGTTTTCTGAAATTCATATTTATTCCACTATAGATATCCTGTTTTTCTCTGTGGCCTTGAATGTGTCTGTGTGTGTTCTTGAATAGATGTAAAATTTCTTTTAAAAAATCCATATGGTTCAAAAACGTTATCTAGATGAGACTATCACGTCTTTATTCAGCTAAGAAAAATTTTATGCTTTCATGGCTTTGTCTTCACTTTCACAGCATTTGTACTGGTTTCTTTTTAAAGAACTCTGAACTCTTCTTGGAACTCTTTTGGGGATCCTTTAAGGTCCCCAGCACCTTGCAAGCAACTAGCACAATTTTATATAAGTTGGTTCCCCATTTTCTATCTTGTTTGTTTTGTATTCTCTGTTTCCAGTTTTCTTTTCCGTTTATGTTGTATGCATTTTTGGAAAGCTTCTCCAGTTTATCTTTTATATCATCCATTTAATGTTCAGCAGCAACAAATGTAGTCTTGACTGACACACCAATGCGGAATTGAATTCAGACACTGCATTTTTGCTTCCTTAAAACACTTCCTATCCCTTTCTCCTCCCCTCTTCTTTTATTCTGTTGTCTTTTCTGTTTAACCTGTTTTCTCATAAGTTTGTTTCTCTATATTCAAATTTACATCTTCATGTGTGCCAAGAAGTTTTCTGAAAATGTCTCTAGATTCTGCAGAACATCATTTTCAAAAGGACGCTTCTCATCTGGGTCTTGAAGGTGCTGCGCCTGGTTTTGCAGTGTTCTAATAGGTCCCTGAAGTGTCCTGACTTCTCTTCACTCCTCCTTGAGAAGGCAAAGACTCATTAATTCTCAGTGTATTTTGGTAGGCAGGATGAGTGGGTTGGCCTTCGATCCTCTAACTGTCTACTTGCTTAATCACTGAATCGCCTTTATACGGCAATGCTTAATTGCCAGTTGCCAGCAGGCTTCATCTAGTGTATGTCTTCTCTACTGAGGTAGCATCTTTCTCCAACCACCATCCCAATTCTCTGGTGCTCTGACCTGCTGTATCCCAGGAAAAACTCTAGTCAGCAAGCTGTACTGTCACAGTACAGTCATTACTGTGACTGTTCCAGCCTCTTGACTGTTTTTTACCTGAAGAATGCATTGTGTCTTCATCAGCCCATCCATCTATCCAGTTGTGTATTTCATTTTTAAGCTCTTCTAGATGTAGAAGATACTAAGGAAGGGAAGAGGAAGACCAGGGAAACTGTTCTTTGTTTGGCTTGAAACTGAACAACAATGGTGATGATAGATATTTACTCCATTCTCTGGTTAGTAGAGATCCTGAGTGTCTGAGTCAAGTATCGACAGAGAGGGAATGACAATATGCCTTCCTAGCTATGTGTTTAAAGCAGTTTCTCTTTTAAAAAAGAGAACTTGGCATATGTCATACATATGCTTGATAGATTTTTCTCAATCCAGCTTGATGTACCTTTTAAGTATTGTCAGTTTCTTCCACATCCTGGCAATTAGGTTGTCTATCAGTGTTTGTTCACCTTGTTTTATAATTCTTCATATTTGGATTTGCTGGGGTATTTTCCTGAGAAGCAAGGAGAGGCTTGTTGGAGGCCTCTAGTTAGACACCATTTTGGATGACAAGTCCCATAATACCTTTCATTTTTTTACCCATCTCCATTGGGAGACCATGAGATCTTTAAAGGGAGAGACTGGGTCCCAGCCATCACTGGGTCCCTAGCACTTCGCCGACAACTGGCACAGAATTGCTGCTGAATGAATGTTGGAAGAAAGAACAAAAGAGGGAAAGGAAGCTTTTTGTTATTTGCCTATTATCCATATTAAAGTGTTTCAAATAAATCTGAAAGGATCCACCTGCCTCTCAAAAAATAACTACACTTGATCTTAGCCAAAAGGCTGAGAAGCGATAAAAAAATAACTGATGAAAATATGTTTTGCAGCTTAAGAATCTAATTAAAGGTCACCTGGGTCATGGAATGTGTAACTGAACCTTTTATTTATGCAGTAAAGCAATATGTCAAAAGGAAAGGATAGGATGGGGCAACAAAGTCTTTTCATGTACAGGAGATGCATGTGATCATACTCAGGATGGATGCTATTTGTGTACCCTTTTCACTAATAAGTAGTGAATGAAAAAAGGTTATATATATACACATATATGCACATATATACACACATGCACATATATATATACATACATATGATGTGGGTTATAAGTGAGCAGGAACATTCTAATAGAATAGCTTTATATTGGGTAGAATTATCAGGGGAAATTGTGCAATTGTTTTCACTAGAAATGCTTTCCAAACATTTAGACACAAAACTGTTTAGAGGTAGGGAGTGAACTGGTTGACTGCCCCAAAGCCTTCTAGTCAGATGGGCCTCTGAGTCTTAGCAAAAGAGTTCAGTCACCCTTGGGTGCCTGAGAGCCCTCAGCTGCTGGCCTTAGCAGCAAGCATCTGTTGCTTTGAAGGAGTGATTTAGTGATATCAAATAGCTGAGTGATTAATCAAGAAAATAAGCGAGCATTTGACATCAGACAGAAAAAAAATTGCCAAGGAGATGCTCTAGGGGAAAAGAGGCACCCGGGCTTGGAATCCCAAACCAATGGTGCCTTCAGGGATATTTACAAATCATAACCCATTGCTAGAGAAAGATCAATCTTCTGCAAAGCTAAATTAATATTTAACTTGCTCAAGAAAAGTCAATCCCTTGAGTTATTAGGGAAATTAGCAAGCAGCCCTAAACTGACACTATTCTGGCCTGAGCCATCAGCATGTTATCAATGAGTTAATGTTCCCCACCCCACTCCAATCAAATCCTCTCCTTGAATTCCTCTTACTCTTCCCCTCCCTCCTTCTTTTCCTGCTAAAGAACACTTTCTTCAAAACAAACAAACAAACAAACAAACAAACAAAACCTGATATAGATGCCCAGTAAAAAAGATAAAAAAGCTACTGGAGTAGAGGTGAGGTCTGAAGCCGCAATTCCTTGGCTACTTTCACGAGTATCCCCTGAGGAGGCCTCAGGGCAGTTGTAAGCTCCTGGACCAAGAATGGCAGTTTCCAAGACTCATCATGCAGCAGAGTCAATTGGGGAGTGGAGGATATGAAATCACATTCGTGGACTGTATGAGTCTGTTCTCACGCTGCTAATAAAGACATACCCGGGACTGGATAATTTATAAATGAAAGAGGTTTAATTGACTCACAGTTCCACATGGCTGGGGAGGCCTCACAATCATAATGGAAAGCAAACGGGAAGCAAGACATGTCTTACATGGCAGCAGGCAAGAGAGAGCGTGTGTGTGTGTGTGTGTGTGTGTGTATGTGTGTGAACTCCCCTTTATCAAGCCATCAGATCTCATGAGACTTACTCACTATCACAAAAACAGCATGGGAACTCCCGTTCCCCCGTGATTCAATTACCTTCCACCAGGTCTCTCCCATGACATGTGGGAATTATGGAAGCTACAATTCAAGATGAGATTTGGGTGGGGACACAGCCAAACCATATCACGGGCCTACCTCATCCCTACTGATTTAAAATCTTTACTGAAAGGCCTAAGGATCAGTATTTTTAGAGGGCCTAGTTGGTGATGTTCTTGTAATTACCCTGGCACAAGTTCAAAGTCCCTAGCAGGGTTCTACTTGAAATCCCTGTACTTGGTGGGCTCCAAGCACCCCCCACCCAGGTGTGACATTCTGCAGTTAGTTGGAAATTGGTCAGTTCTATCTTCAGCCATGTCTGAGAGAGCCATTCAGTACCCACAGAAATATAACATGAGGGTATCAGGGAGAGGGACAGAAGAAAATGCTTCCTGAGAGAGGTGGGATTTGGGTAGGAATAGAGGTCAGGAAATTCAATTCAACTCATTTTAGTTGTGCAAGTAAACATCCAGTACAGTGCTTGTGGCAGAAGGTGCTCAGTAAACAGAAGGTCTTCCCAGCATGTCTAACTAGCCACTGTCACTCTCTCGCTGCTTCCTGCTTTGTGATTCTCCAGAGCTCTCCTCAGCACCTGACATACCACTGCCTATTTGCTTATTATTGCCATCCCTCCACCACATGGTAAGACCCCTCAAAGAAGGTCTGTCTACTGTGTTCCCATAGCTAGAACAGAGCCTGCCTGAATACGTGGGTGGGCACACGACTGACCTGGGTGTGGTTGTGGAGATGGCAAGAGAATATCCTAGGCCCAGAGAAAGACTAGCAGAGTCTGGGCTGAGAAGGCAGGTTTCAGGGAGCTTACAGAGCAGTCTGAATGTCATGCTAGAGTGGTGAGTCTCTCTTCAGCAGACAGTGAGGAGCCACTAGCTTGCTATGCAGGGAAGAGATAAGATCAAACTTGGCTTGAGAAGGATGAGTTTGGCAGCAGAGTGGAGGGATTAAGGGGAGGGAGGGAAGCTGGACCATCATTCAGAGACTCTCCAGTTGTCCAGGGGAAGGTAGCATGGGCTCACACTGGGTCAGATGCACAGGCATAGGACAAGGGCTTAAGAAGGAGGACGTCGCAGGTGGGGACTTTGCTAGACATGCTTGCCAAGTGACTGTGATGTAGTGAAAGGGGGAGGGAAGAGTGTGAAACTCACCCATCCATCCATCCCCTGTCCATTCGTGAGAGGATGGCTGGGGGTAAAACAGCAAGTGAAGCTGCCAAGGAGTTGCCCATGTACCCCAGGAGGATGAACTCCAAGGATGGAGTTTGGGGCATTCCTCTCTTGGGAGCTGAAGAGGTAACAGAGGGAACAGAAAGAAGTGACAAGACAGGCAGGAGGAGAAGCAGGAACATGGAAACTAGGGCCAGAGCCCCAGAAGAACTACTGGACACCAATGTCAGTGGGTGCTGACGGTGCAGGAGGATGATGGCTAACTAGGAGCAGGTTGTTGCCCAGGGTGACATCAGGTGGCTCCAGGGACATCAGGACACAGTTGGTGGTGTGGAGGCGCAGAGGGCAGCTAACATGGCATTAAGGTGGATGATGAGGAGGTGGAGGTTGATGACATCTTCCCTTCAGGCACAGAGGTGGGGTGGAAGGGAGGGGAAGGGAGGAGGAAGGCAGCCTGAGTCAGAGCCAGGGAAGGAAAGAATTGTCAGGATTGGGGGACTTGAGTCTGGCTGTGGTGGAGAGGAAGCAGTCCCAGCAACGGAGAGACTAGACACGCAGAGGCGGGGGCGTGGGGGGGTGGGGAACTGATTTAGAAAAGCCCAGAAAGGAGAGTCATCCCAAAGAGAACCATCACATCTGCCCGCTGTTAACTCATTAACAGACTGGGGAAAGGCTTGGTGCCTCCAAGGTGAGAGGCGTAGGAGGAGGAGGGGGGTACCTAACGGGTCATCCCTGACCCTGTAGGACCAGACTATCATCAGGTCTGTAGAGGGGCGGGGGAGGAAGGAAGGGCACATCTCCAGCATAACATATAACAGCCTCAAGGTGAGTTTCTGATTTAGAATCCTTGACCATCTCCAGAAACAGGAAGATAAAGTGCAGCTGTGAGAGCTGAGCCTGGGAGAATTGCTCCTATCTCCAAGGCTGCATCCCGGGTTGCTGCCTAAGTCCTTCCCAGCCACACTGAAGGCCTGGCCCGCAGCAACAGTACACCTCGCCCTGCGCAGGCCTGGGAGAGCCCTCTTGCCGGCTCTGCTGTTTTAGAGCTGTGTGACTCCTGGTCTCCCTCCGCTGAGCTGTCCTCTGGGGTCTGGCCCTCTGTGGAAGTTCACAATGCATTGGTAAGTGAACACTAAAGGCAACCAGAGGTTTCTGCAGAAAAAGAACTGCGAACTGTTGGACAGGAAGCAAGTTCGGTTCCCTGTGGACCCCGGAGCAAGGGCCCACAGGTTATCTGAACAGTACTCATTCTTTCAACGGACACGTACTATGCCTCCCACAGGCTAGGCACTGTTCTGTGAACTGGGGATTTTGTAGTGAACAAAATAGGCAAGAATCCGAAAACGGTGACCCCATTTTAATAAGGGGGAGACCCAGCGATAAACAAAAGTGATTAGTAACTAGCAACCTGTGCTAGACAGTTAAGAGCTCTGCAGGACAGGCACTGGTGCGTCCCTGGAGTTGCTATAAACAGGGTAGGCAGGGTGCTCTTGTCACAGAGAAGATGAAAGAAGGCTCATTTGATTATTTAAAGCGCATTCGGTCCTGGTTGGGATGTAAGGGCACTAGGCCTCCACAGCTCTTTCGCTAGGCCCCTTAGGTGGGGACAGAGTGAGCTGGGCGGGCCGCTGCGGTTCTCCGAGAGCACCACGAGGGGGAGCCCGGACCCCTCCTAGCGCCTTCCGAGCCCTCCCGCACAGCCTCGCAAGCAAAAGTTTTTCTTAAACTAACAATGCCAGTGTAAGGAGGTGCTCGCGCCTGATTGGCCGGGGGAATTTTGCAGGTTTGATTCCTTGATTGGACAGGAGGTGTTAGGGGTGGGGAGAGAGCTGATGGTGGGGGATCCCGCTCCCTCCCGCGTCAGTCTGGCCGGCTCCGTCCTCCCGTAGGCTCCGCTGTAGCTCGCAATGTGACACCAGGACGCACTCGCTCTCGCGCGCTCTCCCAGGCTCGTTCTCCCTCGCCCTCTCTCACACACGCACGCACACACCCACCTCTCCCATAAACACACACACACACATGCACACCCACACCCACGCGCGCCCGCACCGCCCCACGCGCGCACACTCCTGCCCACGCCCACGCAGCGCTCAGGGGAGTCCGGTCCCGGCGAGAGCGCGAAAGGATACCGAAAAACCACCCGCGGGGAGCGCAGCGGCGCCCCGGGACGCGGCGCTCTCCCGGCGCTGCTGCCTCAGCTCGGGCTCGGCCTGGGGGCCGCCGGCCAGCGATGGCCCTGGATTGTCTGCTACTGCTCCTCCTGGCATCCGCAGTGGCCGCGATGGAAGGTAACGTACCCTCCACGGAGCAAGTTGGCTGCTGGTACCTGCCGCCTCAGGACTGCTGTGCACCGCGGCTCGCGGGGTTTCTCTAACTGCTTTGCAGTGCCGGACCCGAGGGCAAGGAGGTGTGGGAGCCTCGGCCGCTGCCGAGCGCGGGGCTTGGGCGGCACCCACCAGCGCGCCCCCAGCTGGCTCTTAGTGCCCGAAACTGACTCGCTGAGTCTCCCGGTTTCCTCGCCCCAGCACTCGCTGGCAGCCTCGGTCTCCCGCAGCCCCCGCTCGGAGAGCGCGGAGCCCGCTGCATTGCAGTGCATGCTCCTTAGCTCTGGGCAGAGCCGGAGCTAGGCGTTGGGGAGAAAGAGGTGCCTCTTGCCATCCGGTTCCTGGAGTACAGGCGCCCGTCTGCTCCCAGGCACGGATGCGCTTCTGAGCAGCCGCGCGCCGCCTCCCTTTCCCCAGCTCGCGGTCCACGGGCTCGTGGACTCTGCTCGGCGTGCAAGCACTGCGCGCGGGGGCCAGAGAAGCACTGTCCTGGTACCCCGCAAGTGGCCGCCGAAGGAGAGGGGTCGAGTTCGTTGGCCGTACCCTTGGGGACCAGTCTGGAGGTCCGGGCGCCTGCGGGACTGTTCGTTTCCAGGGTCAGTCGGGGAGAGGTGGACAGCCTTTTCGCCTCTTGAGCCTTGGAACAGGAGTGGGCTGGGGTGAGTGGTCGGTCCTACCTAAAGTCTCCCAGCCTCTCCACCACGCCGGAGAGGAGGCTTGGCGGCCGAGAGTCGTCGGGCAGCCTCACTGTCTGCCAGCTCAGACTTGGCGGTGCCTCCGGCTGGTGGCTGGGAAGCGCGCTCCAAAGACACGGTGCCCGGCGCAGCGGGGAGCCTGGGCGCTTGGTAGCGCTCGCGAATCCCTGTGGGAAATCCCGGCCCAGCTCCCCGCCTCCCGCCCCTTCCCCCGCCCCCATTCTTCACAGCCTAGCAGCGGCCGCGGCAGTCTCCTGGGAACACAGCTCCGTGGGAGAGCGGAGTTGGAGTTGTCGGGAGAAAACCAACTCTAGGGGTGATGCGCTGCCGCAGTCCGGCTAGCAGCCCCACTTCCCGGTGTCCTGCGCCGGGTGGAACTCCTCTGGGGGACTCCAAACCGGGGAGACGCAGCTCCTGGCGCCCGCACAGCGTTCCTATCCGGTAGCTCGCTCCGCTTGTTACCCCTTCCTCGCAAAACTATGACCGATTGCCCAGTGTAAACTCCCCCAAACACGATGGTTTGGTGCCCTCCGCCATTCCGGAAAGCGCTGCCCTTCTGGAAGTGAAGCTGGAGGGGCATTCCGGGCCCTGAGGCGCTGCTGAGATTCTCTACCCTTTTGGCGAAGACCACCGCATCCCACGTTTGTTCTGGTGGCAGCATGGGGGTGCGGCGATTAATGCCTAGAAAGCTCTCACTGGCTTTTCCGAAGGTGGCTTTTTGTCTGCCTCCGTCTCCTGCTGCCCTCAGGGACTGCTGGGCTTTGTAGTGAGGGGAGCAAGGAGGGGTTTGCTTTTTGGAACGTGCAGGAGGAGACTGGAGCCGTGTGGAGCGCCGTCAACACCCTGGCGCAGGGATACCTGGGTTTGACTTATTGAGAGACACGTGTGGGAGCAGTTGAAATTGGAAATTCAAGGGGATATATACCCCCAAACCGGGCAGGAAAGCCCGGGTGAGCGCATTTGCAAGGGCAATTCCAGACTGGACTTACATCGTTGGGGCGGCGTCATGCCGGTCCGAGGCTGGGTCCGGCCCTCTGCTCTTTGCCCCCCCAGAGGTTCAGTGGCCGGGTCTCTGAGAGGAGATGGGTGCCCACTTTGGGGAGCGTGCTGTCGGCATTGGGTTCCTGTGCATGCAAGCGAAATAGTTTGGAGAGCAAACGTATGGAAGCACAGCAGGCATCAGGACGTGGGCAGTTTCCTCCCTGCCCCTCTTCTTGGCTAGCCAGAGATCCCTGTCTGCTTGCCGGAAGCTGCCCGCGGGTGCCATTGTGTCGGATCCCAACCAGGTATGCAGGGCCCTGACGCCCAGGCCTTCCGGAGCCACTTACCCCTGGTGCTGTGGCTTCTCTTGCTGCAGTCGGGAAACTTTGCCAGTGGCCTGACAGGAAGGAGCCTGACTCTGTGGGCTGAAAATCTCTCCAGCAAGGGTTAAAAGAAACGCCACATTCAGCAGAATATTAAAGCAGCCCCCTGGTCCCTACTCAGTACGCAGGGATATTACGTACCATTCACTCCCTCCTCTCCTAGAATGAACACAGGCAGGCTCATTTTCTACTCTCTACACACGGAGCCGCCTTCCCGCCTGCCTGGCTGGGCTGGGGCCAGCGTTATTTGGTTCGTGATGAGTGAGGAATAGTGATTAGAAAGTGGATCAATGAGCTGCCTACGGACAGCAGATCCTTCCCAAACTCGGCTGTGGTCAGGGGGCGCCTCTCCCTGCTGATTTCAGACACTCATGTGTCTGTCTGCTTTCTCCTGGGGTCTGCAGTGGAATTTCAGTGAGGCCTTGGCACCCAGGGCAAATTGCTCTGAGGTCTGGCAGGTCCTCAGCCCAGGGCAGGGCAGGGACAAAGGGACAGTGACAATCATGGGCCAGGTGAGGAGATGTGGCCAGAGGAAGGCAGGGCCTTAAGACACCCCCTGCCTGGGTGGAAGGCAGGAGGACAGGGTCTGGTTGTTTCTTGGCCAGAGGGCCAGAGGAGGGGAGGGGAGGGGAGGGGGCTCAAATTCCCATCATCAGGCAGGAGGACTGTTGGTTTAGGGTGTAGGAAATGCAGACTGAAAGAAAGCTCCTCTTCCCTCCTTTCCCCCCACACTCCCGCATTTCCAGCCAGTTCTGCTCCGTGAGGAGGGAGATGCCTCTACAGGGAAAAGGTTCGCTGGGGCTAAGTCTGTCTTCAGAAGGGAGTAAGGCAGGCTGTGCTGGCAAGAATGCTGACATCCTTCTGCCTTCTGGACACAAAGCTAGGCCTCTTTGCTCAGCGTCCTGACAAACAATTGCCTCTTCAAGCCCACTGGTGCCTTTTCCCACCTGCTCTGAGAGCTTGTTGAGAATGGGCTGCTGGTGTCTGTGAGGTGAAGGCAATGGCTTGCATTCTCTGAGCTGCCCCTTGTCTTGTGCCCTTTGGGATAGGATCTGGAAACCTGGGCTTCTCTGGAGGCTCTGCTACAGCAGCAGAGGACACCCACCTTCAGAGAGAGGCATCCCTGGACTAAGCACATTGGCTGTCCTGGGAGGCAGCAACCTGGAATTGCTAACTGCTCCAAGCAGTCTCCCAGTCCCTCTCCCTGTGTCCAGGGAGTACCATGCACTTCAGAGTGCGGCACACTGGCTGATGGGAATACTCCCAGGAGACCTGCTCTTTTGTGTAGCCTAGAGTGAAGTCCTGGTCCTGGCACCCTTGGATGTCCACATGTATTTGGGTAGTAGATTTCTCAAGGTTTGACAAGTAGTGGGTTCCCAGTAGGCATTGTTGATGCATGAGTGCACGACTAAATTACTGTGCCCCTTTGTGGCATGCCCCAGTGTGAAACGCTAGGGCACTGAATTTCACTGCACATATTTTGGACACAGTTACACTTCCATTACCTGTTTGTGGTGGAAAACCCCAAACTAAGCCCACGTGTCTTCAACAGGCCACAAGGCTAGGCAGTGATTGGCTGTTTCTGCATTTTCTGTTAATATTTGTTTGCTGTGTGTGCATCTGTTTTGGGTGTCCATGAACGTGCTTGAGCCTGTAAGCATTAGCAGGCACCAAAGATTTTTAAAAATGTCTGAGAAAGAAAAGTAAATTTGAGAAAATTCCATGTATTAGCTGATTTTATTTTCTGTGCAACGTGGAATGATCACCATTACTCAGTATTTGTGGAGCTGCCTCCTCAAGCCACGCATGGAATGCTGGCGAGGGAGGGCAATGCAGCTCTGGGCAATGGCTTGGGAAAAGTCTTGGCAGTGTAAACAACTGCAGAGGCCCAGACTCAGTCCCAGCTCAAACCTTCTGGGTTGGTGGAAGCCAGCAGCTTGTGATGCTTCCGAGCATGGGGAGGGCCTGCTAGGTCACACAGTGTCCGGCTCCAGCCCCTTCTGCATTCTGTTGACTTGTGCAACCCAGATCGAGATCTCAGAGCCCTTACTTTGTTTTCTTAGAAGAATGGGTACTGATGACCAAGATGTGCTTTAAGAAAAGCCCATGAGGCAGAGGCATGGTATGGCTCTCATTTAATTTTACCCATTGAGAAGTAATCTTTGATAAAGCAAATAGGACCAAAGAAGAAGGGCGATGCTAGGGGACACAGGACAGCACCATGACCCCCTACTCTGGATCTAGCATGTGTACTTCCTACTTAGTAGAAACTACATGTTCTTTAGTTGCTGGAATAAATTTTGTGATCTCGGGGCAATGAAAGGAATGTATGGGTCCGGAGGGAGGTCTGGTCATGAGGATAGAGATGGAATCAACCTGGGTGGTGACAGATAACAGGATCATGAAGCCAGAGTACTCCACCTGCCTTTTCATCTCCCAGCTCTGTTGCTTGGAAGAATTACCCAGTCCACCTGGCCACAGTATCTTTCTGTGTTGAGTGGGTCATGACACCCACTTATTCTAACTATAGGGGTAGGGACATGTAATAACCAATATAAGGACACACTCTGTACAAGATTAAAAAGAAAGTAAGATGCTATTAAAATACAAAATACATGTATATTACTAAATTTAAAATAATATATAGTTAATCTTTAAATGTTCTTAGTATCACTAAGGCTTAGATGCATAGTGCTTTTCTAGCATGGGCAAAAGGTAGGGGCAATTTTGGAAGCCCAAAGAGGGGAATACCAGCTCAAGTAGTGTTTCCCAGATTTCAGGTAGTATGTTACCTGGGCAGTTTGCTACAGACTCCTGGGTCCTAACCCGAAAAGCTCAGCAGGTTTGGATGGATCTTAAAAATCAGCATTTTAAGTGGGCTTTCCTGAAGATCCTGATGTATGTGCTTCCTGGAAACACTGCCAAGGGGAATGTTTCTAAACCAGGTCGCAGTCGGAAGTCCTGGTAGGTCTTGTCCAACTCGGCACTTGCTGAATCAGAATGGCCTGGGGATCTGCATTTTACCGAAGGGCCCCAGTGATTCACATGCAGACAGCCTGGCACCAATATATTTGGAAACTGCTAATGAGATCTAATTCACTTAAGCCTTACAAAACCTATCAGGTGGGTATTATTATAATCAACTCCTCTCCCATTTTTCAGGTGAGAAGACTGAGATATAGAGTAGTTAAGTAATTTGATAAGGTCACACACCTAGTAAGTGGCCAAGCCTGGATCTGAACCCAGGCAGTCAGGCTCTGTAGTCTATATTTTTAGTCACCTTACTCCACCACTTTTGAAGGCTTTGCATGAAGGAAGACTCATATCAGCTGGAATCCAGGGGTGGGAAGGGTTCTAGCGCTGACTCTGCCGTTGAGCACTGGGGACTTCATTGGCTACTGGGGGCTTAGGTTTCCATGGTCATGCAAGAAGAGATGAGCAAAATGTTCAGACAATCTCAACACTTCAGATCAAGCTCCAGTTTCTATATAGCTCCCTCTCTGCACCTTCCTCCTACCCCACTATTCCCACCCCTATTGCAGCCCTATACACTCTTAGATACAGGGCTGGAGACTTGTCCTGCAGCACACTTTCTAATAAGGACTGGTATATTTGTTCCTCTCTCTGCCCTGACCAGCCCTCCCAAAGAAGAAATGATCATCAGAGAAGTGTCCCCAAAGGAGATAAACCTGGGACCCCATGTGTTCTGGGAGCGGTGGAGGGGGCACACCAAACCCTTACCTATCCTCCATTGACAAGAGCGTCTTCCTGCACCTGGATTCCAGGAGTCTGCATTCCTTGGAAGAGCTCTTTTTATGTCTCCCTCTTCTGCACTAGCCACTTAAGCAACTTGAATATTTCTGTCAGATTTCGATGTCTCCAAAGATGGTGGAGAAACAGAGCATTGGATGTCTGCCCTTCTGAGGAAATAACTGTAATAATAAAGTAATGCCTTGGGAAAGATTTCATATTTAAAAGCAAAATTTTGCATGAGAAATTCCTCAACTTCTGCAGATTCCATTTCAAGCGGTATCTGTAGGTGGGGCCCTCATGTCAGAGTGCTTAACTATGCTTGGGTTGGGGGGCATTGAGGGGTGAGATCAGACCATCTGCTCCATCAGAGGTCCCTGATATCTGATGTATTAGAGCCACTTTGCTGGCTTTTGTTGATCATTCCCCTGGGGGTTAGAAAGTTGACAACACACTTTCCAGGGAGGCCTGGAGGGCAATGGGTTGGTTCTTCTTTGTTGATAGAAAACCACTTTCTATCTGAGTTAAAGTACAGGAAGCAAACAAGTGCAGGGTTACTGTCCCTCCTTATGCCTCGCTTTTCTCGTTGTTGAATAGACTGGAGGAAGGATCGTTATGGTAGAGAGAGTAGCAGGGACTTGGAGTGGATGCACACCCCAGGGTAGAAGAAGCAGTTGTAGAAGCAGGGGCTGACAATTGTAGATAAAGCCCAATCTGAGGCATGGTGGCCCTTTGGCAAATCATGGGTGGGGCATGGATCTTCGTAGCCTGTCGGGTTCTGTAGGAGGCAGCTCAGCATCTGATTTTCAAGTATCAGAGATAGGAAAGAGTGAGCTTAGCCAACATCGAGAAGGCTAAGTGCCCTCCATGAGAAAGCCTAGTGCCCTCCATGGGGAAGACTGTACTCTAGGGATCTCTCACTGGCCGGCAGCAGGCCCAGGATTGTGCAGGTGCTGCAGACAGGATTGGGGTCATGGTCCCCACTGGTACCATGTAGCATTATCTGCCAGATGCCTCTCACTGTAACTGACTTTATGTTTACTTCCAACTTTGTGAATGAGAAGATTTCATTTCGACAGCCTAGCAAATGGTTCATTATGCTCTCAGCCTTCTAGGGCAGGAAAAGCATCTTATTCATCTGCTCACTCACTCTCCAGCAAGCATGGAGTGTTAGCTCTGTGGGAGGATGCCCAAAGCTAAAGATCGGGGGGCCCTTCACTACACTATAATGACCCTGCTGGTGATTCAGGTTTCAAGATGATCTGCTTGTGAAAACAGGGAAAAGGTGATAAAGAAGGTCCTGTTTCCCACCCCTCATCACCAGTACAGATGTTTCTCCAGATCAGGCGAAATCCCAGCACCTGCAGACAATACCACTAGCAGCTGCTTAAGGAGGGTGCTCATGGAAGGTTCCCCCAGAGTTCTCTGTAGCAGAACTGGGCCAATGTAGAAACACATAGGAGACTTTCTGAGAATTACCAGGACTCATTTCTGCCCACAGATTGCACCTGAGGCCCTGCACCTCTCATCTCTCCCCTCCCACTTCCTGGCGGCAAGTGACAAAATGACCGATTTGAATTTAACCTCCTTGCTCTGCTTCTCCATTTCCCTGTGAAGGTGATAATGAACAGAGAAATGGGCAGAGGCAGGTGGTCAGAAAGGGAGGGGACAAGTGAGGGGAGCAGGGGCCCAAGGCTGTAGCTTGGCAGTGGCTTCTAAGGTCCCTGGGACTGATTACAGGGGCCGTGTAAGCCTGAGGGAGCCAGCAAGGGGTCAGGCTTGTCTGCACAGTTTTGACATGTCAGAAGCAGGACTGGAGGTCAGTTTCAGGGAAGGGAAGAAACTTTCCAGGAGCCCTACAGGCTGGCAATGCAGGATCCAGGATTAGATTATGCTTCCAACCACTCATTGAGCACTGTCATGTGCTGGTCCCTTTATACATATTGGTCCCCATACCCTTCGCATCTAAGCATTCTTTCTCCCATTTTACAGATGAGGTAGCTGAGGCTTTGAGAAGTTAACTGGCTCAAGAGTGAAGTTTCAAACTAAAGTTTGCGGAACTCCCTGGGCCTCTCTGCCTCCCAGTTCAGTCACCTTTTCCATTTAACTTTGCTTATTTGTGAATTAAATCAGTGAGCATGTGTTAACCAGGAGCTGTCTATCCTTGTCCTGCCAGGTGCCATCAAAGTCCTGCTCTGGTGTCAATGCTCGGACCCTGTGGCCAGACTCTCTTCTCACTCTTTGGAGCTGTCCCACCTATTCCACAGCTGGAGGAAAACTTTTTCCTTCTATTGCACATTGCCTTTCCCATGTGCCCCTGTCAGTCAGACCCCCACTGTGGTCATTATTGTCTTTTTTTTTTTTTTTTTTTTACTGCATGTCTGTATTAGTCCATTTTCATGCTGTTGCTAAAGACATACCTGAGACTGGGAAGAAAAAGAGGTTTGATTGGACTTATGGCTCCACATGGCTGGGGAGGCCTCAGAATCGTGGTGGGAGGCGAAAAGCATTTCTTATATGGCGGTTGTAAGAGAAAAATGAGCAAGAAGCAAAAGTGTAAACCAACCCCTGAAAAATGCATCAGATCGCATGAGACTTATTCATTAGCACCAGAATAGCATGGGAAAGACCGGCCCCAATGATTCATTCAATTCCCTTGGCCTAGGTCCCTCCCACAACACTTGGGAAATCTGGGAGATACAACGCAAGTTAAGATTTGGGTGGGGACACAGCTAAACCATATCAATGTCCATCTAGATATTGTCTTTGATAAGCTGTGTTGCTTAGATGGCTGCAGTTGGCATCTGTGCCTGAACCTTGGTGGGTGTGTGTTGGTGGGGGGAATCAGGGCACAGTACAGGTCTTCTGGTACTCCCTTCCATAGGCTCACCTTTCAGAGGAAGGACCAGCTGCTGCTGTTTGTCTTTGGGCACTTCTGCGACTTCTTCTTTGTGGACTCTGTCCTGCTTACCCTTGACCTGGGGCCATGTTGTTTCTCAAGCTCTGACTGCTTTTTTTCCGTCTGGCCAGGTGCCGACTTATGACATTAGAGGAGGACACTAGGATTTAGCATCAGCTTTGAGCACGGAAGAACATGTTGGGGGATGTTGAGGAGAGAAATCCCTTAGTATCCGAGTCCCACTGGACAGTGGCCAGGCCCCCTTGGAGCCGTGGCAGTGGAAAGGGCTGAGCAGGAGGATGAGGAATAATTGCAGGTGGCTTCATTGACGGTGGCAGCAGAGAGAATGCCTTATCTGTGAAAGGCAGCTGGGCCCTGCAGTTAATTGTTCTGTTGTTTTCCTCTTGGTATTTTTCCAGCACATCAACATAGGACCTTTACCCTTGGCTTTCTCATTGATGCTGAGGCTGGAGCTGGGAGGTGAACTGGGGGTGGGGGATTGGGAAGGGGCCTCATTCCAGGTGGTTTCACATGAATTCTTGCTCCTGAACTATATGTGCAGGTTCCTCCAGGGCTGTCTGCTCCTGGGGGCCATTGTCACAGGACCAGAAAGTCCATCCGGGGATGCTCTCAGCTCCTTTGACAATGCCTCCAAATGGTCTGGGATGGTGGAATGCACGCTGTAAACTAGATTGCAAGGAACAAGGTGTCAGTATCAGAAAATCCACCACATTTTGGACAGGTGCTCAGAGACCTGGGGCAGGCACTGGTCAGAACACACTTTGGGTGTTGGACGATAGTGTAGTATTTGGTTTAATCCCGGTCACACCACAGGTGTGAATCCGTTGCTGGCTCCCTAGCACCTTCAGAGCCAATCATCACAAGACCCTACATCACCTGGGTCCTCCTTGCCTCCTGCCCTCCTGCCCAGCAGCATCTCCTTTCCCAGCTCCACACAGGTACATGTGTACACACACATGTCCACAGGTGCACATGCTGCACAGATACACATGCCCTGGGCATCTCCTTCCCTTCACCCACACAGAGGCCATTCTGACTCATCTGCCCCATGTGCCTCTGGGTCTGCACCTGCTTGCTCTGCTTGTGTTGCAAGTCTTGCTGTTCTTTTCTGGCTAACCCTAAATCATTCTTCAGAATTCACCACAGTGATCACTTCTTCCTGGAAGACTTTCTCTCCTGCCCCACGCTGGATTGGGTTGCCCTCTGCGTGCCCCTACAGCCGCCTCTGCTTCCCTCTATAGGATCACATTCCACACTGGTCTCCAGTTGTGTGTTTATTTTGCTGGATACCCTACAGCTCCATGAACCTCTGAAGCATGAGTTCTATCCTGATTGTCATGGCATCCCCCGCACATAGCACCCCCAGCACGTGGCACATAGGAGGTGTCAATAAGTGTGACATAATGAATAAATAACAAGAAGGAAAAGATCAACACTTAAAAACCTGAGATCATGTCCTATGTAGTCATTTAAAACATATCTGCAATTTTTTTATACTCTTCCTATCAAAATGTGGAGCCTCATTCCTTTTCCGTTTAATATGGGTTGGCCTTAGGACTCACTGTAATGAATGGAATATGGCAGAAGTATTTCTGCATAACGTCGGAGTGAAGTCGTAGAAGACAACACAGTTTCCACCTAACTTTCTCTGTTTCTCCTGAAATACTTGCCCTTGTCACCCAGCTACCATATTGTCAGGAGACCCAGGTAACATGAAGGGGTCATGTAGAATTTCTAGCGCCAGCTTCAGCTCAAGTCCCAGCCCACAGCCAGCATGAGAGGCCAAGTATGAATAAAAGAGTCTTCAGTTTGTTGCAACCCCGTCCTTCCAGGCACCCCTGCTAACTCTGAGTAGGGAGAGACAAGCTTTCCTCACAGAACACTGTCCAAACTGCAGATTCCTGAACAAAATAAATGTAGTAATTGTGGAAAACCACTAAGTTTAGGGTTGGAACAATTAATAACTGAAATATTTTAGGAGAGGTAGGAGAACAATGATTTAGATAAACCTAGAAAGGGACTTAGGGGAAGGGTGGGAAGGGGGTGGAGATATGATACCTCGTTCATTCAACACTTAATAACAAATATTGTTTATCTCCTACTATGTACCAGGCAGTATGCAAAAAACCAGAAATGTTACAGCCCTTGGGAGCGTACATCCTATTGGGGGAACTGACAGGCATGAAAAAGACAAAAAATGTATATATAATTTCAGGAAAGAGCTATAAAGGGAGTAAACAAATGATGTGGCTGAGAGTGATGGGTGCAGGCTTGGACAACTTAAAATAGGGGAAGGGAGGACCTCTTTGTGAATACTCGAAGTGCATTCTTAGCAAGTGGCTTAGGTTTTACTCTGCATGGGAGATAGATTTTGACTTGATTACAAAATTCTTTTCAGTCAAACTGAACCAAGATGGAATAGGCTGCCTTGAGAGATGATGCATCCCCATCTCTGGGGTGTCCAAGTAAGGCCAGAGCTACTTCCAGACTTGAGAGCTCACATTTTACAGAGGCAAATGGGGAGTGAGGGCAGAGAGACAGAACTGTCAGCACTGCCTAGGAGCCACCAGTGTCACAAGTACTCACTCAGAACACATTTATTGAGCATCTACATGAGAAGCATTGTACACAGAATGGAAAACACCAAGATAAAGAAGACACAGACTTTCCTTCAGGGAGCTCACTGATGAGTAGACTGGTGGGGGAGACAGAGCCACGCAGACTACAGGCTGTAATAGGGCATATGATAGACTCTGATGGATGTGGTATAGCGGTTACACATCAGCTGCTTGGAGAAACCAAATGAGAGGGTCACACTTAGAGTGGGAAGGATTTGGGGAAGGAGTGTGTGTGTGTGTGTGTGTGCGCGTGTGTGTGTGTGTGTGTGTATGAGAGAGAGAGAGAGAGAGAGAGAGAGACAGAGACAGAGAGAGAGAGAGAGAGAAAAAAAAAGTTTAGGACTTTGGTTATGATTATATCCAGGGCACCAGTGCTGTCTCAAGACTGACTCCCTGTTTTCATTCCTTAGTTCTGTGTCTGCATCTGCCAAGGTCCCGGCAGAAAACAGCACTCTCACAAGTTTACTGAAGAGGGTTTAATGAAGAGACTCACTGCAGAGGTGTGAACAATATTAAGGGAACCAATAAGGATGGGGATGTACCCAGGGACTGAGAATAGTGGGAAGCCGATACTCCCCTGTGCTCTCAGGACCTAGCAAGAGCCACGGTATGAGAGAGGAGCTCCCTGACAGGAGTGAGACATCGAGGAATGCAGCTGCTGCCCAGATCATGCACGGAGGGTGAAGGAGGAGGGTTTGTATTCCTTGAACCCTTTCTCCTCCTCTTAAACATCATCTCCTGCTGGTACCTCACACGATGAATTCAACAAGAAGGCAGACGGCATGAAAGTCTGGTTGATGCAGTTCATAGAGGTCAGAGGCATAGAAAATGGCAAAAAAAAAAAAAAAAAAAAAAAAAAAAAAAAAATAGAGAATAGATCTGCAGGGATGAATGGAGACTAATCAGCACAGTCATTTATGTTCACTTCATCCTCAGACAGGCTTTCCCACGGGATGGTCTTGTGGCTGCTGGCAGCCTCAAACTCATATTCTCTTGAAACTTCAGCAGAAAGATAAATTCTCACTCCTTGTAGCCCTAGCAAATGCTGAAGAAGTTTTGCCTCCTGGGCTTCCCTTGGTCCTGAGCCTCTCCATGAACCAAGCTCCATTACCAGGGTGATTAAAATACACTCATTGTCCAGGCTTGGGTCATGTGTCTATGAAATTCTATAGCGGAGGGGGAAGGGCTAGCTCAGACCCATCAAGCTGCCTGGCCTGAGATGGGGGAGAGCTGGTCACAAAACTGTCAGGGTGCTTGTCCAGGAGAAGCAAGAATGGGTACTGGGAAGGCATTCTTGTGATTGATAGGCCACACTTATCAATCTTCCTGGGACAACTAAATTATGCAACCAAGTAAGAGAGATGGTATGTCCAATAAAGGAAAGTATATGGATTCTGGACAGAAGAAGGAGGTATCTGTGGCTGTGATGGTCCTGAAGATGAAAAGGCAGGGAAACAGAAAGTGATGGGAAAGTTAAAAACCCAGGAAGAGAGGTCTGGAGACAGCTGGACAAACAGGTTCTTTCTTGATGGGATGTTCTCTATCTTCCTGAGCATCATGATCACATTTAAAGTGATGAATAGGCTGATAGCAGTGGTGTTTGGTTAAAGGTAAAGTGATTTTTAGATTAGGGCATCTCAACTAGACTGAAAGAGGAGGGTTGCTATTTAGGGGCAAGATGAGAAAAACGATGGGTGAAGAGCCGTAATTTCTCACTGTAATCCCCTGAATCCAATGTGGATACCAGAGCATCTGAATTTAACCACTGCATTTAAATTGGATATCCATTGGAGAGCAAGAATGAAAGAAATGCATACGCATAGGTACAATGAGCTGGCTCATTTCCCTTCTTTTTCACTATTATCAATCATGGCCTAGTCTCACCTGGAATTTCCATTTTGCATCAGTAGAATATTTGTTCACAGTTTTTGATGTACTTTTTCCGCTAGGTTTTAAGTCTTGTATAAGATGGTAGATCTTCAAAGTCATTTGCAGACTACCTTTTTCATACCTCAGGTATCTCTTTCTCATTTGAGAGAGAGAGAGTGATCTGAAATGTACTTAGAGTTTATCAGAAGAAGGCTCCATTTGCCCTTCCAACTTCCCTGCTCTTGGCTCCAACTTTCTTCTACTCCCAGCTAAGCAGAAAAAGAACAGATTAAAAAAAAAAAAAAAAAAAAAAACCACAGTAGCACAATGCTGCTGAGCTGCATGAAAACCCTTGGCTTTCTTTTCCCAATCAGGAGAAAGTAATTTTCCTTTCACTCACCTGACTAACTTGTTCAGAGCATCTCCTCCCCACCCTTTTCTGATATCTTGCTGCTAAGTATTTGCCAATTCATTTGCATTTCAATGGTTCCTTAGCAACTATCATGCCCTCAGGATTAGGTACAAAGCTACTCTCTGACACAGACTGCCAGGGCTACATCGCCCTCTTTTATGGTGCCTGAGTTACCAAACCAAGCCCTGCCTAGACATGAAGCACATTCACTAACAGCATCACACAGGTTCTGAATTATAATGCCATTACTCCCTGCCTTATCTGAGCATGCAGACTTCTGAGCAACCCTCACACTGAAATGCCCCAGATAATCCAGTGGTTCCTGAAAGCTGCCCTCTGATGTTTTCAGAAAGAGAGTCACAGATCTCAGCATTGGAAGAGAGTCCTGTCTTCAGACAGGCAGCGAATTAGGTCCATTTAATGGATGTGGCAGCTGAGGTTCACTGAGGAAGAATGACTACCACAAGATCAGCCAGCCAATTGGAACATGCCAAGGAGAGATGAGAGCTCAGGGCACTGCTGCTTCCTAGTCCTTGCTCACATACTGCATCCTGCTAAGACAGACCCATTTGTCAACTATTGTGAGCTTTCAACACAAAGAAGGTTTTAACATAGGTATGTGACTCTGTTGATCTGAGGTCCTAGGAAATAAATCTTCTCACCTAACCAAGCACAAGAGTAACTGACCAAGTGAGTATGCAAATATGTATATCACCTGGTTTCTTTGGTTTTGGCAGTTAACATTCTTTCCATTCATGGGCTTGAAGCCTGGGTAGCACAGGAGGAGTGTGTGTGTATGTGTGTGTGTGTGTATGTGTGTATTTATGCAGATGATATAGAAAGACAGTGACACTGGACCATTTAGCAAACTAGAATATTCTGCCCTGAGTAGGTGGTGCTGCTTCTTTAACAGCACCAGGCCTCCACCAGCAGGGCTCACTGGTATAGAACAGCCTGGCAAATGGAAGATGCTATTCAGGAAAGGACAATGAGAAGAATGCTCATTCTACAGGAGGACTGACCTTTGCAACTCCCACTTCACGTTGTTATTAAATATCTGGGAAAAGACTGAGAGAACAATTATAGTATTGTCATAATGTATCAGCATACAAAGCAAGTGTTTCCAAGGAGGCTCTGGTTCAGCTGAGCTTGACAAAGCCAGGGAATCAGCTACAGCACTTAATTTCTTCTAATTTAGAAGTTGTCTTCATTACTTACACCAGCTGAAAACTCCAAATGTTTTGGGTGCAGTTCTGCCATCATGAACTCCAGATAGGAACAGAAAGATAAGTTTTTGGGAGCAAAGGGTAGGAGTCCTTGGGTTTCTATGTGTCTCTCTGCCAGACTTGAGTGTGCCGTCCTAGTTCCAACCATCTCTCTTAATATATTTAGCCTAAGCTTCGCAGGGTACTGGTCCTCAGGGGTCCTCCTGAGCATTTGCTGAGTTGAGTTGGGTTAAAGGCTTTCATAGGAGGGAGAGTGAGCAACTGCTTTTCCCCAGAAGGGGAGTCCCATAAAGGACTGCAATGGCTCGTGTGGCCCCTCCCCCTTTCCCACATTCCCAACTGACCTTCTACTTCCCACCTAGACATGCCCACAACACCCTCTGCACAGGTTAGCCTCCCAGGTGGGAATTCCACCCTCAGGTCTGGGGGCTGGGGCTGTGGTGTCCAGGTTCTCACTATCACAGAGTTCTTGAAGCTAAACCAGCATTTCTCAACCTGATTCCTTATTCTCATAGTTGCTGCTACTAAGGAGGTGTTTTTTTTTT